>NC_134225.1:13914485-14514485 GCF_965140235.1 Caretta caretta
AAAGCACTGCTCAGCATCCTGCAGGATCCTTCCCTGGAGCCACGCGGCTTGGCGTCGGGGGAGCATGGGTCTGGTCCACAACTGCAGGGAGGCAATCCTCAAGTCTGATCAGATACGTCAGGAAAATTGAGGGCACTGCAGCTGTCCAAGTATGCCCTCTGCCCGCCAAGGTATGGATCCCCTGCCCCATCAGGAATGACCCCCCTGCTGGTTCCTTAATCATAACCTCACTGGCACTTCCCTTGTTTTATGCAGCTCTGTTGCTGGGGTTTTGTCTATCGATCCCTTTCCACTATCCCAGGCTCTTCACGCCTCCTGGTGCAGTCCTCAGCTCCACCCCCCCAGGCAACCCAAATTAACATCATAAGAACATAAGAATGGCCAGACTGGGTCAGACCAAAGGTCCATGTAGCCCCATATCCTGTCTTCTGACAATGGCCCATGCCAGGTGCCCCAGAGGGAATGAACAGAACAAGTAATTATCAAGTGATCCATCCCCTGTCGCTCATTCCCAGCTTCTGGCACACAGAGGCTAGGGACACCATCCCTGCCCATCCAGGGGCTGTTGGGTTAAATTGACCCAGCACAGCCAAGAGGCGGGGGGCTACCACGCTAGGTGGGCACAATGCCATCTGAGGGACACTGCATGTGTCTACCCAGAAGTGCAGAGGCCCGATCCTAGCGAGCTAGGACAAAGTGCGGAAAGAGTTTGTGGATTTTCAGATGGACGCACTGGAGCCATGAAAGCGAGCAACACTTTGGTGAAGATATTTGCAAACGTCTTCCCTTTCAACGGGAATACAACTGATCTCTGAGCAGGGTTAGTCTCACGCAGTCCGGCACTGACATAACCATGCTGGGTTTAATTCAAACCGTTTTGGTATTTCACTGCAGGAGGGACTAAGCGACAGTGGAACAAGACACTCTTATTCCGGAACAAGAGTGTGTCCACACATGGAGTTATTCCTGAATAGCTATTGGGTTTTAAATTCACACCCTCCCTTAATCCGAATTTACTTTCAAATGTAGACAAGCCCTTGTTTCAGATTCAGAGTACCTTAGACCTAGGCCATGTCTGGGGTGTGAAAAAACACACTCCTGATCGACATAAGGCATAAGCGCTTGTGTACACAGCCCTATGTCGGCAGGACAGCTTCTCCCGCCAACATACCCATTGCCGCTGGTTTAGGTGGTTTTATTATGTTGCCAGGAGAGCTCTCTCCCATCGGCATCGAGCAGCTTCACAAGTGGTTTTACAGTGGTGCAGGTGCATTGGTCCAGCTGTGCCACTGTAATTTCACTGGTGTAAACATGGCCCTCCCGTGGTGCCAATATAACTAAAGGTTTGACAACGAAACCTCTTCAGCTTTACATGTGTGGACAGTTAAACTGCTTTCAACCTACTTTGTATCAGTTTAGGAAATCAATTACAGGCCCAGGCTAAAACAATATAACCAGGTTGAGACCAATATGGGAGAGTCTATACAAAGAAAATTGCACCAGTTTAACTACACCGATTTAAATTAAACCAGAGCGGCTTCTTTGTGTAGACGAGCCCTTGGGTCTTGTCTTGACTAGGAACAAGGTTGAGTTTAGATCAGGCTTAGATAAGCTAAACTCCACCGTTTTCCCTTCACTTGGCAAACCTCTACACACAGTGTTTCTATCAGTAAAACTGTCACTTAGGGGTGGGATTTTTTTACCAATACAGTTATGCCAGTACAACCCCATGTGTGGGCGCAGTTATACCAATTTAAAGGTGCCTGACACCAGTATAGCTTAGTCATCTTCCTGTAGGGGAATAGCTGTACAGTAACTCCTCACTTAACGTTGTAGTTCTGTTCCTGAAAAATGCAACTTTAAGCCAAACAATGTTAAGCGAATCCAATTTCCCCATAAGAATTAATGTAAATGAGGGAACTAGCAACTGGCTGAGCCCTCAGGGGTTAACTCATTGTTAATGTAGCCTCACACAGGAGGGAGGAATGGAGGGAGGGGAGACAGCATGGCAGACAGAGACACACACCGCGCGTGTGTGTGTGTGTGTGTGTGAAAGAGAGAGAGAGAGAAGCGCATTTCCCCTTTAAGTACGCTGACCCACTTTTAAGTACGCTGCCTTGTTAAGTTAATCAGCAAGCTGAGATGGTAGCTGCTGCCAGGAAGCTCCCTCCATCCTGAGCCCTGTCGTGTGTCCCCCTGCTCTATGGAGATGGGGTAAGCGGGGTGCAAGAGCAAGGGGCAGGGGGACACCCTGACATTAGCCCCCCCACCCCCCAGCCACAGCAAGCAGGAGGCTCAGGGAGCAGCTCCAAGGCAGAGGGCAGGAGCAGCACATGGCAGTGAGGGCAGGAGCAGCTGAACTGCCCGGCAATTGGTAGCCTGCTGGGTGGCTGCTGCACGGGGAACTTAGGGGAGCGGGGAGCTGATGGGGGGCTGCCGGTCCACCCTGGTTCCAAGCCCCCACCAGCCTGCTGCAATGGGCCGCTCTTCCTGCAAGCAGTGGACAAAGCTGGTGGCTGCCAAAGACGTTAGAAGGGAGCATTGTGCAACTTTAAACAAGCCTGTTCCCTAATTGATCAGCAACGTAACAACGTTAACTGGGACAACTTTAAGTGAGGAGTTCCTGTACTGGTAGAAGTCCATTTATACTCGTATAAGTGAATCCAGGGAGTTGGTGCCTCTTTCGCTATCCCAGAACAAAGCAGTACAATTTGTGTATATACACGAGGCCATTAGAAGGCCCCGACCCTGCCTCAGTGGCAGTAGTTTCTGAACTCAGAAGAGAGAGAAACTTGATTGTGAATGGACAAAACCCAGACACGGGCATTGATCCTGGAAGTTTTGCCTTTGTAAAGAAGCTATTACAATGTCAAAATTAGTAAGAAACATTTTCCCCTCCCTGCGCTGAGACCTCAATTCACTTGATGGACAGATCACCTGGAAAACACGTGAATGCCCCTGCAGCCCAGAGAGTCAGAGTCCGGGGGATCACATCCAGTACTAAGACTGGTTTCAGAGTAGCAGCCGTGTTAGTCTGTATCCACAAAAAGATCAGGAGTACTTGTGGCACCTTAGAGACTAACAAATTTATTAGGTGCCACAAGTACTCCTGTTCTTAGTACTAAGACTATGTTTATAAATAGTTCAGAAAGGGTTAATATATGATTCCTAGATCTATCCTAGGTATCCCCATCACCTTAGTATCTGACAGCTTCAAACCCTAAATGGATTTACCCTTCCAAACTCTCAGGGAGGCAGGGCAGGGCTATTATCCCTTGTATAGTTGGGGAAACTGAGGCCCAGAGAGACTTGTTCTTTCTGATGGGACTTGGGCCCCTAAATTGCTTAGGTACTTTTGAATATTGTGCCCTAAAGGACTTGCCTAAGGTCACTCCGAAGGTTGGTGGCAGTGCAAAGTCAGGTCTCCTGATTTAACTGGGGATTGGTCCTGCTTCGAGCAGGGGGTTGGACTAGATGACCTTCAGGGGTCCCTTCCAACCCTGAGATTCTATGATTCTACCACGAGTGTGCTAAGCACTGGCCCATCCTTCCTCTCTTAGAGGGACCGTGTGCCAGCAGCGGCTCTTCGCACAGCTGCAGAAGGTGCTGTACGTGGCTGGGTTGGCCCCGATAACAAACTGATTGACCATTTATCCATTAACCATTGATTAAACTCATGTCTAACGGACAAGTGACCCAAGGCTCAGTTGCACTTTGCACCAGTGTAAATGACAGGGAAAAGGTTAGGGCATCTGAGTATCAGTCCCAGGGCGGGTGGGGGTCACAGCTGTCCTAGCTCTGGTAGGCTGGACACCCAGCTTTGATTTGCACTGGGGAATTGGGGGTTCCAGGGAACGGTTCCATAGATTCTCCCGGTCTTTATTCGAAGGACTCAGACATGACAGGAGATAAACTCCAGTTAAAAAACAGGCCCCAATTTTAAACCGGGAAGGCGATTAACCATTGGAACCCCCTGTTCCTGAGGGAAGTGGTGGATCCTCCATCACTTGGAGGTGTCAAATCCAGACTGGCTGCCTTTGCGGAAGACGGTTTATTCAGACACAAGTTATTGGGCTCCCTTGTAGGCGAGTGAAATTCTCTGGCCTGTGTAGAGGAGCTAATGGTCACTTCTGGCCTTCAAATCCATAAATCTATGAACTGACACATGGTTATAGTCGATAATTAATAATAAATACTAATAATACCTTGGTCTTATCTCGCCGTTTTCCTCAATAGATCTCAAAGCACTTTCCCACGAAGGGCAGCATCCTTATCCCAACTTTACAGATGGGTAAACTGAGGCTGAGAAGTCACTTGCCCCTGCGGTCAAACACAGAGAGGTCGTTCTGCAATGGAACGGGAGGCTCTTTTGGCTCTGTGGAGGCTGGAGCTTTTTGACATATGCGCAGCCCCAGTCCACACGCCAAACCGGAGCCAAGCAACCCCCTTCCTCCCCAGACTCCAACACAGAGGAGGGAGGCTGCGTGTGATTTTACTATTGGGTGCATCACAGGGAGAAGCAAATGCTCCTCCCAGATGCTACTTCTGAGCTGACAGCCCATGGGTGGGCTAGAGGGTTCTGATCCAGTGCGGCAAGAAAGCAAAGCAAAGCACGCAGGGCTACTCGGGCCTCAAGGGTCAGATCTGAAATAGAAGGGAGAGGAGATACCAGGCTGGAGGGGCCCACTGGGCTGGGTTGCAGGGAGCCTGTTTTCCCCATGGCACCTGATAACCCTGCCAGCCATTCTCCCCATTAGCATCAGAGCTTCCATCCCCTGAGTGAGAGCGAGAGAAAAGCCACTTGGCTCCCAGGTGCCAGGGACCAGGCTGGGCAGAGAGGGGGATGAAAGGGGATGGAAATCAGCCTGGGGAAAGAGAGGCTAGAGAGATAGGAGTGGGGGGAAGGAGGGAGTGGAGAATTAGAGGACAGAGGGAGAGGGAGGGGATGTGGGGTTCTCCAGCCTGGTGCCCCCTCGCTCTACAGGGCAGGAGGGGATGGGGACATTCTTCAGCCTGGCACCTCCTCAACCCCAGGACGGGGGCAGGGACAGGGGGTTCTCCAGCCGGATCCCCCACATTCCCAGGGAAGCAGGGGAGTTCTCTGTTTGCGGCATGGAGGTTGGGGGGCGGTCAAGGGCCAGCACCCCTCACTCCCACCCCCGGAACGGCCCCGTGTCGCATTCCTCCTGCCCGGTCCCGACCCGACCGCACGCTGGGAATTGCTCCCATCAGGCCAGGCTGCCGAAAGCCACATGAGAGACGGCACCAGGCTTCGCGGAGGCTCCGTGGGCTGGGCCAGCCCCCCCGCGCCAGCCCAGCCCCTCGCAGCCGTCATGTGGCAGCGATTGAGCTTGTGGTGGGAGCCCTCATCAAAGCCTTGGCTAGCAGCGCACAGGCCGCAGGAGGCCTGGCTGCACTCGGGGGGCCCCGGGCTGTGAGGGGCAGGCGTCTGCCTGGCCCCGGGCATCCAAGGGCCCGCGTCTCCCGGTGGGGGGCAGGCCACAGGCACCCCGGGCGGGCCCAGCACAGGGCGACTGCCCCAGGAGCCGGCGCTGAATGGGGCGGGGGGTTCAGCCGGCCCTGGGGTCTCCTGAGCCCCCCAGCCCTGCCAGCGGCAGGGTGGGGGCCCTGGATGGGGATCCGCCAGCCCCCAAAGCTATTAGGGGGTGGGAGAGGAGAGAGCCGGCAGGGGCACCATCGGTTTCACCATGGGTCCTGGATTCAGCGTGGTGTAGCCGGAGAGGCAGCCGTGCTGGGAATCAACCCAAGGTGGCCTCCCAGCACGCTGTGCCCCTACCCCCAGTACCCATCCCTAGCACCCCATCCCCCTCCTCTATCCCCAGTACCCTCCCCAACTCCACCTCGCACCTCACCCCCCCTCGTCCATCTGTAGCCCCCTTGGGAAATGCTGCCCCCTCACCACCAGCAGCCCTGTGGCTACAGTCGGGGGGCTGGGGGTGAAGGGACTTCAGCCAAGGGACTTCCCTGGCCAGGGGAGCAGAAGGAGCTGAGGACAGGCCTCAAGGCAGGAATCGGCCTCGGGCTGTGAGCTGGCGGCTGGGCTTCACCAGCCCCGGCCCGGCTGCTTGCCGGTGCCCTGGCTCACGAGGGGCAAGCGAGAAGGGAGGTGAGACAACGTGCAGCCCACGCACGGGGCCCCCTCACACGCTGCACACCCGTGATCACCCTGCACCGCTGCCACCGCACACACCACCCATCGCACACCTGCCCAGACCACGCTCGCACACACGTGCACTACACACCCCGACCACACACGCACACGCACGGGCGAGCGCTCATTCGCCCTGGGAGCCTGCGGCTCAGCCGGTGGAAATGGGCGTAGATCCCCTGACGGCCACACGGCTACTCAGATCGTCACCTGCTGCGGGGCCGGCCCTGCACCTCAAGCGTGTAAATCGACACTGTCACACGGGGATGCGTGTACACAGCCCTCCCTGCTGCCCCCCACGCCGGACCCTCGCCGGGCAATACACAGACCCGCCTCCTTGTGGCCTTTGTGGCTACCCTGGGGCTGCTCCCCATGCCACTGGGCTGGGCCATCACTGGGCAGAACTCAGCCCCTCCGGCGCCTCCTGCAATCTGAGCAAGAGACGACTCCCCATTCGCAAGCCAGCTGGGGCTTGACACACAGTTGGGCAGGTCTGATCCCCGCCCAGGAGAGGGCAGCAGTGCACGCTTGCTAGCCAGCGGTTAATGGGGATTTCCCCATATGTCAGAGCAGCCCCTCCCCCCCCCCACGGGACTGCTCATGTCATTGGGAACCAACCCCCCACCGCCCCCCTCGGAGCCGAGTGTGAGTCACCCCATCAGCCTCCCCCCTGGCCAAGATCCCCCCCCTTCCTGCTCACCCCGGGCAGTGTTGGTGTTCCGCACATGCCAGGGGGTGTCTGGGTTTGATGGGCTTTGCTGATATTGTAGCTGGTGTCAGAGGCAGGGGAAGACAGGCAATGACTCCGGCTCGCACTTGGCTCGGGCATTAATTCCTTTTCGGATGTCGCTCCCTTGGCATTTCGCCCCACCTCTGATTGGCTCTGGGAGTGCCATCTCAGCAATGCCCAGATGCTGTGAGCTTCCTTGTAGCAGTGCCCAGCTGCTGTGAGCTTCCTCTCAGCAGCTCCCTGGCAGTGACAGCTGGGGCCCCAGTGCTGCGAGCTTCCTCACAGCAGTGCCCTGATAGTGCCCAGCAAGCATTTCAGTGCTGTGCGCTTCCATGCAGCAGTGCCCTGTCCATGCCCAGCTGGGACCCTGGCACTGTAAGCTTCCCCAAAGCAATGCCCTGATAGTGCCCAGTCAGCATTCCAGTGCTGTGAGCTTCCCCCAGGAGTGTCCTGTCAGTACCCAGCCAGGATCCCAGTGCTATGAGCTTCATCCTAGCAGTGCCCTGATACTATCCGGCCAGCACTCCAGTGCTGTGAGCTTCCCCCCAGCAGTGCCCTCCCTGCAGGCGTCCAGGCATGACTCCTGCACTGTTAGCATCTCTGCAGCAACGCCCTCGCAGTACCAAGGCAGGGAGCCCAAACGAAATATTCACAGTTTACACGAGTCCCAAGATGATTTCCTAACTCCTGGTTCCACAGAGCCCCCCGGGATGTGGGAGAGCAGCTGGGAGCTATCAGCCTCTCACCCCAGCTCTGGGATGACGATGCTGTGGAGGACTCAGCCGGGAATCCAGAAGGTCAGATTCAGAGGGGGGCAGAGGAGAGAGAACCTAACAGGTTACCTATAAAACCCCTGACCCTTTGGTGCCAGTGGAAATACGATCCCATCAGGAAGCAGGGCAGTTCAGGACCTCTGGGCTCTATTCCCAGCTCTGAGTGACTTTGGGCAGGTCCCTTCCTCTCTCTCGCCCTGTCTCCCCTCCCACCCTTTGCCTAGTTAGACAGGGAGCTCTTTAAGGCAAGGCCTGTCTGTACGTACAGCTCCCAGCACCCAGCACAAAGGAGGCCTTGACTAATACACAGCCCCAGACGGACCACTAGGTGTCAGCGCCTCACCATAGGACGGCAGTGCAGCGGGGCACAGACCCAGCCATCCAGGGGAAAAGGGAATTTTCAGGGAATTCAGTGGAGGTCAGGATCAGGATGCCCACCCCAGACAGTCACTGTGGGGCAGATGGGGTGGGGGCAGAGTACTGTGGCTGTCGGGCCCCCTCATCCTGAGTCTGAAAGTACTGCCCCAGAGGTGGGGGGAGCTAGAAATGCTCCGATCCCTCCTCTTCCAGGGGCTGGATCTGGATTTCCTGGGCCAGGGCACATCAGGGGTTAAAAACCTGAGGCTATAGGTGAGCTCTGTTGGGGTCGGTCCTGCTTGGAGCAGGGGATTTGGACTAGATGACCCCCTGAGGTCTCTTCCAACCCTGATCTTCTATGACTCTGTGCCAAAGCTAAAGAGGCTCCCACATTTCCTGAGCTGCCCAAAGGCCAGATCCATGGCCTCCCAGCCCACAGCACACGGGGCATTTTGGTGCTCCAGCCCCCCCATACTATTCCATGGCTGCTGCATGGCCCGCTGACTGCCTCCAGGACTGCCCCAACTTGCGCTGTTGGTAGATCTAGCCCAGGCTGTGGGGACAGGTGAGGCAAGCCCTGTTCTTGGGCCTGGACCTCGCCCCAGCTCTGGGATGAACTGGCGGGTAAGCCCGAAGTATCCCAGCAGTGGCAGCTGGAGACAGGCTTCCTCTTTGCGTCTAGCTGACTTCCAGCTATTACTCAGCATCACCATGGACAGCTGCCCCGTTCCGCCCCAGAGGTGGCTGCATCCGCTTGCCGGAGGACCTGGGTATTCCTCAGGGTTTGGCCCCCTCTGTCCTCCCCTTGCAGAATCCCCACCCCAGCACTGGGCGTTTGTGCAGGAGAGGACGTGTACGGATTGTGGGGACCGGACCGTGTGCCGCTCTGTGTGTCCGGGCATGTCTGGTAGAGTTTGTGTAAATGAACTGGCATCAGGGCTGTTGGTGGGATCATGAGTGGGGCCACATGGGTCTGTGTTGGGGGGCTGTGGGAGTGTTGTAGGTGTTGTGGGATATCTATGTGATGTGGTATGTTTGTGTGATGCAGGGGTTCCAGGGGGGTATAATGCTGGGGTTATGGTATGTTGTGTATTTATGACACAGGGGATGTGGGGAGAGGTGTAGGGGTGTGTGATCCAGGGGTTATGGTGTGTTGTGCATTGTGGTGTGTGATGCAGGGGTTGTGGTGTGTGGGAAGGTGATGGGGGGGCTATGGTATGTTGTGTGTTGTGGTGTTTGTATGATGCAGGAGTTGTGGGGGCTGGGGGAAGTGTGTTGCAGGAGTTGTGGTGTTTGTGTGATGCAGGGGTTATGATATGCTGTGTGTTGTGTGTGTGATGCAGAGGTTGTGAGGTGTTTGTGTGGCAAGGGTATTGCAGGGGTTGTTGGGTGCTTTAGTGTGTGTGTGAAGTAGAGGTTATGGAGTGTGTGATGCAGGGGTTGTGATGTTTTGTTATGGAGTGTGTGATGCAGGGGTTGTGATGTTTTGTGGGGGAGAAGTGTTTTACAGGAGTTGTGTGTTGTGGTGTGTTTGCTGCAGAGGTTGAGGGTGTGCATAGGAGTGTTTCAGGGGGTATGTTGTGTCGCATGTTGTGGTAAGTGTGTGACACAGAGGCTGGGGGTCTGGAGTGGTATGTTGCAGGGGGTGTGGTGTGTGCGTGGAAAGTCTGTTGCAGTTGTATGAGTGTCTGTTGTGTGGTGCGTGTGAGTGTAATGCAGGGGATGTGGAGTGTGATACATGTGGCATGGTGTGCTGTTTTGTGTTGTGGTGTGTATGATGCAGGGATTGCAGGGGATATATTGCAGGGGACGTGGTGTGGTGTGTGGGGGAAGTGAGCTGCAGGGCATTGTGTTGTGGTGCGTGCGTGATGTAGGGATTGTGGGGTGTAGGGAAGGGAAGTGTGTTGCAGGGGTTGTTTTGTTTTGGTGTGTGATGCAGGGGGTGTAGGGTGTAATGCATGGTGTGTTGTGGGGTATGTGTGATGTAGGGGATGTTGGGTATGTGTGTGGGAAGTATGCTCCAGGGAGTGTTGTGTTGTGGGAGGGTGATGCAGAGGTTGTGAGGTGTGGGGGTGTTGCAGGAGGTGTGTTGTGATGGGGGTGTGATGCAGGTGAAGTGCGGATGTTGCAGAGGGGGTGTTGTGTTGTGATGTGGGGGTGTGATGCAGGGGATGTGGGGTGCATATTGCAGGGGTGTTTTGTTGTGGGGTGTGTTGTAGACGGTGTGGGTGTGTGGTGGGGGGTGTTGTGTGGTGGGGGTGTGATGCAGGGGTCATGGGGTGTGTGCAGGCATTGAGTTGTGTTGTCGGGGGCAATAGAGGGATCATGGTGTGTGTGTTGCAGGCCGTGAGTTGTGTTATGTTGTGGGATTGTGATACAGGGATAGTGGGGGCAGGGGTTTGAAGCCAGTGTATTGTGTTGTGGGGGTTATACAGAGGTCGTGGGGCGTGTGTTGCAGGCAGTGAATTGTGTTATGTCGTGGGGTTGTGATGCAGGTGGGGGGGGTTGCAGGCAGTGAGCTGTGTCGTGTTGCAGGCAGTGTGTTGTGTCGTGTTGCAGGGTGTGTGTTGCAGGCAGTGAGCTGTGTCGTGTTGCAGGCAGTGTGTTGTGTCGTGTTGCAGGGTGTGTGTTGCAGGCAGTGTGTTGTGTCGTGTTGCAGGGTGTGTGTTGCAGGCAGTGAGCTGTGTCGTGTTGCAGGGTGTGTGTTGCAGGCAGTGTGTTGTGTCGTGTTGCAGGGTGTGTGTTACAGGCAGTGAGCTGTGTCGTGTTGCAGGGTGTGTGATACAGGCGATGTGTTGTGTTGGGGGGGCGACGCAGGGGCTGGGGGGGCTGTTTCCCCACGCGGGGCGGGGGCGGCTCTGGCACACCCTGGAGCTGCATTTCTGTGGTTCCCAACCGCCATGGCAGGGAGCCCCGTGGGCAGCCCGGCGGCGCTCGCTCTGCCCGCTGCTATTCCAGTGTGGCCGGCTCCATTGGCCTGGGCAGCACAGATCTGGGGCAGCAACCCGCCACCCCCAGGCTCGGCTGCCCCCAGGCTAAGCCCCTCTCCCTGCCAGACCATGGCAGCCAGACTCTCTCTCTGGGCGGGGTGCTAAGCACCCAGCACTCAACAGCTCCCTGGGGAGCGATGGAGACTCCCCACGCCCACCCCCACTGAGGAAAATGGCAACTGCTGGTGGTGGGAAGCTCACAGCACTCGAGGTCCAGGTAGGCACTGGCAGGACACTGCTGGGGGAAGCTCACAGCACTGAGGTCCCAGGTGGGCAGTTGCCCTGCATTACTGGGATCCAGTAGGGATTGGCAGTGCCCGCTCTGGCAGAGTGGCAGAAGAGAGCACAGCAGCCCAAGAAGAGCAGCAGATGGGAAGCAGGGAGTCAGGAGGGGGTGGAGATAAAAGCCCCGCCTGGCACAATCACTGCCGACCCCGAGCTGCTTTCCAGACCGCACATACGGGACCACTGGGCTGCACCCACCACTGATATGCCACCACCTCTAGGGTGGGGCACAGCAGCTGCTTCACACCAGCATACACAAGACTTTTCAGTAGGAGGTGACGAAGACTTCAGGGGCAGAGTCCTCCCTCCTGGGGCAACTGGGAGGCCGTTCAGACTGGTACTCGGGCAGTTGGGCCCCAACCTGGAAGAGCAGCCCCCATGGTGACTTGCAGGGGCACAGGTCCCCTAGGGCCCCCCATCCTTCCTCTAGGGCGACAGTGACTTAGGCCAGCTCTCTCTTATGGAGGAGGAAGGCGTTACCCAGGCTGGCCCTGGGTCTGGGCCCTTGGATCCCCTGCCCTGTCCTTGCAGAAGGTGCCCACTGGCCATTAATGATCCTGAGCCTCCACATTGCGTCTTGGGCATAGTCCGGACTCAGAGAGGAGAGCTCCCTCTGCTGCCCCCCCACAGCGCCCCCTAGAGCTGCCCTGGAGCTGGCACTGACAGAGGGGAGAGCGCCCCCTACTGAGCTCCCTGCAGCACCTCCCTATTCCTTGGGAGACTCCCAGCCTAGCGGCAGCCCTCCCCTCAGCCCCCAACCCTGATGAGCGTAAGGACCCTGTAGACTGAGAGCCCGACTCCACCCGCGCAGCGTCAGGTGATGAGCAGCAGGAGAAGGGGAGGGAAGTTCAAGGGTGAAAGGAGGACAGAGATTGGAGAGATTCGGGCCGGCTGCAGAGGAGAAGGCTCCTGTGCCGGGGTGGGGGCAAGAGGGTTGTGTGGAGGGGCAGGGAGGGAAGGGAGGAGAGAGAGGAAGTCTGGGAGGGAGGTTTGGGCTGGTGGGGTTGGGGCCAGCGCCAGGGCTGGGGGATGGGTGTGTGCTTCTCTAGGCTTGAGAGCAGCCTGTCACCATCACCATGGCTTTGTGGGCAGGACTGGGGCTATCAGTCTGTCCATGTCTCTCTCCTATTTCCTTGGCATCGGCTGCTCCCCCAGTGGCTATGACTCTCTGGCGCTGATTCCTGTATAAACCCCCCCGAATGGTTTGTGATCCGGTTGCCTGAGAGAGGCATCTCGCCCCCCCACCAGCCGCCCCTGGGACCCCCAAACAGGCCCTAGACTAGCCATCTGGGGCCGGGAGCTGGCTCTGTGCCTGGCATAGGAGACCCCCAGAAATGAAGGGAGTGCTCAGAGCTGCTGCCTAGGGGCTGCAGAAAGGCCAATTGGTGAAATGGACCTGGGGCTCCCTCCTGCAGGCTTTACACCATGTGATTCCTTTAACAGAGCTCCTCCCAGTCAGCACCAGTGTGAGACCAGAGCCCAGCGCACCGAATCCTGCTGGAGGCAGGCCGGATCTTCAGGAGCCTGCCTGGGGGCGGAGTGGGGCTGGCGCTCCAGCCATGCCTCTGGGGACCAGCCTGCTCTGCTGTGGCTGTCTGACATAGGTGCTCAGAGGCCTGACCGACCCGACTCATCTGCCAGGTCTTCCAGTTCTGAGCCACAGTGCTCCCCCTTACCTCAGGACGCCGATGGGAGCTGGCAAGCCGCTTGCGGAGGTATGGGCCAACCCAGGCTTGCCCTTGTTCAACCACCTGGTTTTTAGCCCACCAGCCACACCTCTTTCCTCATGACACCCACTGTGACTGGGGCTGCCGTTCCAGGACGGGACAGCAGAGTCCCTGTGGCGGGAAATCTGGGGCTCAAGCCCAACCAGTTCCTCGTCACAGACCCTCCCGCTCACCCGCCCGCCTGGCTTCGACCTGCCCCGGCGGCAGTGGGCCCTTCTCAACCGACTCCGGAGTGGGCCAGGCCTCTGCGCAGCCAACCTGCCCTGAGACAGTCCAAGCTGCAGCTGCGGCGCCGATCAAACAATGTTCCGCGTTGTCGAGACGGGCCCACACCACTAACCAAATTCCGCAGCGGCCTCCGACAGCAACACTTGGCTACTGAGGTCGCTATTGCAAATGCTAAATAAATAGCGGCCCAAAGTCTCCCTTACACTAGGGCTCCGACACTGGGCCTTCAGTTGGTGGGTTTGTAAGATCTCCCCCCCGGGCTAAGTGATACCAGGGTGTGAATGAAAATCACCCTTTGTGTCGGTCAGAGTCTCAGGGCCCTGCCTGTAGCATCCCTCCCAAGAGAGACCAAGGGTCAGGGGACAGTGGCTAGCTGGGGTGTATCTCTACTTCTCTTCCTCCCAAGAAGGAGATAACCCAGTGATGCTTAACATCCTCCCCTTGGGGACCCCCCCGCCCTGCCATTTAGCAATGCAGATGCTGCTGCTGTTTGCAACCCAGCTGCCGTCCAGGGGTCTCACTCGGGGTACAGTGCGATCAGGGGCATGATTGCAGCCCATGTGGAGATGTACCCCAGCTAGCTTTGATCTAAGCTGACTCCTGTAAGAAGAGCGGCGAAGCTGCAGCAGCCCAGCTGGTGCTCACTCAAGTCTGCACCCAGGGTCCCAGGTTAGCGTTATGGGCTACGTGTGCAGCAAGCCCACCTCCTGACTGCGGGGTAGAGAGACACAGATGACCCACGATGTCAGTTCTGGGCGGGCTCAGAGTCAGCACAAGGCCAAGGAAGTTCTGAAACGCCCAGAGCTTGGCTCCGCGCGGGCTGCCGGCTCCCCGGCTCATCCGTCCCATGCTTGGCTTGGGAACATCAGCCAAACCCTTGCCCAGCCTCCTCCTCTTTTGGTTGTCGCTGCTCTTGTGCTGACGCCGGAGGCTCGGCTTTTTCCAGCACTGCGGTCCCCCAGCAAGCGGGGAAGGCCAGGGTTCCCAGGCCGCAGGCTGACGGCAGCGTGTGGTGCTTGGGGCTCCAGAGCAGGCCAGGCCCCGGCCGCGCCCCTCGCTCCTGGAACAATTTCCGATTGGGTTGCTTGAGTAAATCCACCAAGAGTGGCCACTTCCTGGAACGTTCTCCTGTATCCGAAACCACAGGAGAGGGACCCCGTCGCCAAAGGGAGCGAGAATGTGATCAAACCCAGATGGGGACCGGGGCAGGGAGGAGGGAGCTACACACCCACTCACCCCACTCCCAGCGGCGTGCACACATACACACACACCCCCTCCCCCCACATCACAGGCGTTCACATGCACAAACACACACGCTCACACAAACACACACACATACAAACAGAGACACCCATGTGCAGACACTCCCACATGCTCATATCCAGCCACATACACACAAAGAGAGATACGTTCCCCCTCTTGTAGCACACACACAGAGTCTGTCGCACACATTCACACATGGTGGTGCACGTGGACAATGATCCGACACACAGAGGATCTGGCCTGTCATTGGCGTTTCTTGCTATGGACACAGTTTGTTCTAGGTTTTGCCTCTTACCGGGGCAGGAGGAGGTTCTGGATGGGGAGGGAGAGGGAGAGGGGAGATGGTGAAACCAGCCTAGTCAGTTTCACTCCTGGGTCCTGATTCTGCTTTTACACAGTATAAACCAAGGTGCAGATCCTTGGCTCCACTCCGTTGAAGTCACGGCAAAACTCCCACAGACTTCGCTGGAGCCAGCCTGGTGTGAATCCAGAGACGACACAGACAGACACACACACAGAAGGGACACACACTCACACAGTCGGTTTCACTTTCCTCTTCCCATGCACTAATCCAGGCCAATCTGAAACAGAGGAAATAGAGAATTCCCGCCCCATAGACTGGGCCTTCCAGCTCCTCAGTGAGATTCGTTGCACCCCCAGAAATTCATGCCTTTTGCCTCGTTCTGTGCTTCCCAGTAATGTGAATGGCTGCCAGGAGGCAGCCTAGATGGCTGTTCCTATGGCAATAGGCCCATTTGATTCATGTCCACATGGGGCTTCTCAGTGTTTCTGTGCTGCAACCATTGGCCATGTGGAGCTTCACTGCAACAATAAGGCTACAACTCAGATACCTGTTCCGCTACATAGGCTTCTTCCTCCTGGGCCAGTGGAGAATCCCCATTAGGTGTTAGCATCATAGAGCCTATGACACACAGTTGAACAGCTCTGACTCTAGTGGTTAGAGCAGAGGAATTGGAATCAAGATGACTGGGTTCTGTTCTCAGTTCCTGGAGAGGAGAGGGGCCTAGTGGTCAGAGCAGGGGTGGGCTGGAAGTCAGGACTCCGGAGTTCTGTTCTCAGCTCTGGGAGAAGAGGGGGGAGTCTACTGGGTTAAAGCAGGAATGACTGGGTGTCAGGACTCCTGGGTTCTCTTCCCAGCACAGTCAGGGGGATGGGCTCTAGTTGTCCAAGTCAAATGGGAGTCGGGACTCCTGGGTTCTATCCTTGCCTTTGTCAGTAATTTGCTACGTTGCCTTGAGCAAGTCACATGTAGAAAGGGGGTGATGACACCCATCTGCCAGGGGCCATGGGCTGCAGTCATTTCTGAGAGGTTTCAGAGTAGCAGCCATGTTAGTCTCTATTCACAAAAAGAAAAGGAGTACTAGTGGCACCTTAGAGACTAACCAATTTATTTGAGCATAAGCTTTCGTGAGCTACAGATGCATCCAATGAAGTGAGCTGTAGCTCACGAAAGCTTATGCTCAAATAAATTGGTTAGTCTCTAAGGTGCCACTAGTACTCCTTTTCTTTTTGCGTCATTTCTGAGTTTGCATTGCTCCCTGGGGCTGCCCTGCTGCAGTGTCTGAGCAAATTGTGCAGACCTTGACGGTCCCAGAGAGGCCCCGGGCAGCAGACTAGCTCACCCCAGTGCTATTCCCTATGAGGCGATGGGGCTGTGCTAGAGGGTACTGCAGGGACTGCTCCCTGGGACTCATCGTGAAGTGCTGGGTGTGGCCGTGACACTAGGCAGAAGAATCAGCCAAGCTCCTGTCGGGTGGAGGCTGTGCCAAGCAAACCTCTGTCTATCAGCCATTTTCGCAGCCCATGCTGGCCAGGCAGATGGCTGCTGTGGGTGGTCTGCAGGCTGCTCAGACCTCAGCCTGTGATTGCTCCGGCTGCCTGATCTCCAGCAAAACGCTCCCAGCTCGAGATGTAGAGGGCAGCAGCCCTGTGGCAAGGTCTCTGAGACTCCTCCATCCTCGGGGAGGGGTATGTACTGGGCTGCTCTCTTGGGGACGTCTAAGCAGCAGGAGGCCTTGTTCTGTTCTTGGATGGGAGACTGCAAAAGAGCAGCCAAGTGTTGCAGCATGGATGCTGTCTCCTCTGAGTCAGTCCCGTGCTAACGCCCGAGTGGGTTGCTAGGGGGCGCTGTGTTGTCGGGCACAGTGGGTGAATCAGTCGGGCACTGAGCTAATACGCCAGGCTGGTGCTAGGGGGCACTATGTAATAGGGAGTGGGGTGGGTGATTCACTAGGGGGTGCTCTTCTCTCTGCTGAGTGCAGAGCTAATGCCCGAGCCTGGTACTAGAGGACACTGTCTTTCAGACGAGATCTCAAACCTAGGTCCTGGCTGCTTTAGGGTGACCAGATAGAAAGTGTGAAAAATCGGGAAAGGGGGTGGGGGGTAATAGGCACCTGTATAAGAAAAAGCCCCAAATATTGGGACTGTCCCTATAAAATCGGGACATCTGGTCACCCTACTTGTGGCCATTAAAGATCACACAACCCTGACAGCAAAAATCCGGGTGCGAGGCGAGAAGTCCTAGCGAAATTCATACATGGCTAATTTCTGCCTCCCTAAATCCTCCTTGGGCTTTCAGTTGGACGCATGATCCTTCTTCACTGCCTGTCTTACACTGCTGGGTGCTGTGGGCTGGTAAACAGCTGCACTGGCCAAATGGGCATAATAATATTTTATTATTGTGGTAGCACCCAGAGGCCCCAAACCTCTGGGCCTCACTAGACTAGGGGCTGTACACACACAGACCAAGAGAGAGTCCACGCCTGACATCCCAGCCCATCCTACACACACACACACACACACACAGAGTGCTGGGCCCAGGGACGGTATCACTCATATTCCTCCTTTGGAGTCACATTTTCCGCTCTGAGGGCAGCTCCTTGCCGACTGGCTGCTGCTCGGCCAGGTCTTTCCCTGGCCAGCGGCTTCCCCCCAACTCCCCCAGCCTGGGCCCTGGCTCAGGGCAGGCATTTCTGCCATTTTTCCGCAGTGACGCAGCCCCACGTTGCTGGTGGTTTTCTTTAGGTCTTCTCTGCTTCCTCAGCAAACCTCAGCCTCTTGCGCCAGGCCCTGCCCTCTGCCAGCACAGTCTGGAGCCTCACACCACTTGGGACCAGCCAGCTCATTAGCTTAGCGGAGGGAGCAGAAATGAGCAATGAGTGTTGTGTCGTAACATCTCGCTACAGCTTGGGGAGCAAACTCCTGTGTCCTCTCTGTGTCAGTTGGGCCTGTCCACGTCTACATCTGGGCTTTGCCAAAGGCTTCAGATTGAGGGCTTTCAGGCCTGCCCCATGAAACACTCCAATGTGGGTGCCAGAGCAGTTCCTGCCATCTGGCACAGCCTCCTTGGATCACCCTCTACTTCCCTCTTCCCTCCCACTGGCTCCCTCCCTGCCCCAGGTGCGAGGTCCTTCCCCTCTGCCGCTCCCCCTCTTTAGATCCACCACTCCGAATCCCGCCGCCTCCTCAGCTCTCCTGCCATAGGTGCTGGAACTGGGGGTGCTGGTGCACCCCCGGCTTGAAATGGTTTCCATTATACACAGGGTTTACAGTTTGGTTCAATGGCTCTCAGCACCCCCACTATACAAATTGTTCCAGCCCCCTGCACCCTTCTCCACGCATGGGAGAAGATGCTGTGCAAAGTGCATTATTGGATTTCAAGGATCTGGCTCCCGACATCTCCTTGGACCCGGTTTTTGCTCTTGTGGCGGCTGCAGCATTCGGAAACCTCCGGCTGGAACATGGGGGAACAGAAAGGAAGCACTATTGGTTCAACAGAGAAATGATCTGTCGATCTGGTATTTCTAAGACACCTATCGCTGTTGTAGCTAAGTTTCGGTGATCATTAGAGGACAGGTCAGGAAGTCAGGGTTCTATTCTGTCCCTGACTTACTGCGTGACTTTGAACTTTACAGCCCTTCCCTGTGCCTCAGTTTTCCCATAATGAAACTGCCCTAGATATTGTGAAGGAAGGTGCTGCTGAAGGACAGAGTATTATTATTTATTAATATCCCGGACTTTGTGATTAGATGGAGCAAGTATATTTGCAGCAGTAAGCATCGCTAGATGGTTAAAGAACATGGTTTTGCAGATGTCGTCCACTAGATGGCAGCAATGGCCCGTTTTCTGCTTCTGCACCAGAGGAAGCCTTTTTCTCTGTAATTTCCTTCTCAGTTGCCTGAGTCACAGAGAACAGATTGAGGGCTTTGGTAACTATGTGCCACAGGGAAGCAGCAACCCCAGATCTAGGCCAATCTCCAAATTCTGTTCAGCTCTCTCCTCCTACAGGTGTCGCTTCATCCAGAGCATTCATGTGGAAGCTGTTCTCCCATCCTATCATTAAAGCAGAGAGGCCTTTGCAGACTGCAGCGTCAGGAGAAATGTTCTCCCTCGGTTTTTTAAATCCATGAATGCAAACAGGACCTTGGAGATCTCCCCCTGTGGTGACTCGGCACCCCAAACTCACCTGTCTTCTGGGCTTGGCCCAGAGTCATTGCGGGAGCATGCTGAGATTGACCAACCTTTCCAGCAAATCTGGCCTGCAAACTGGCCTGCATTTCAAGTGATCCTGAGGCCCTGCAGGTTTCAATCAAGCCCAGACCTGTATTTCTGGGGAGCTCAGAGGGCCTATGTTCATGGCTGGGCCTGGCCCTTGGTTCTCTGGCAAACAGATTCCAGAGAACCCTAGTCTATTTTCTACGGGTGTTTATACCACGTTCATCGTGGGAGTGAGTATCTGAGAGCCTTCCAGTGCTGCATTAAGCAACAGGAGTGACAGCTGTCATGTGTCTGTTCCCTTTAATCTAACCAGCACAGGTAACAAGAGCAGAGACTATAGGTGATGGTATTGGCTCCAGCACGGGCTAGCGACCTGAATACAAATGCAGCATCCCTGGCAGGTTTGTACTCAGGTGGCAAGCACATGCTGAAGCCCAAACCATCATGTCTACCCTGCTACCGTTACCCACCCATGAGCTAGATTAAAGCTAGCCCAGGGATGCCAGCCCGTGCTACAATCAGACGTTCGCTTGCCGCATAAATGGACGGAGTGGGAGGTGGGGAGGTTTGGGATAGTCTTTAGTTCCTCGGGGATTTCATAGAATATCAGGGTTGGAAGGGACCCCTGAAGGTCATCTAGTCCAACCCCCTGCTCGAAGCAGGACCAATTCCCAGTTAAATCATCCCAGCCAGGGCTTTGTCAAGCCTGACCTTAAAAACCTCTAAGGAAGGAGATTCTACCACCTCCCTAGGTAACGCATTCCAGTGTTTCACCACCCTCTTAGTGAAAAAGTTTTTCCTAATATCCAATCTAAACCTCCCCCACTGCAACTTGAGACCATTACTCCTCGTTCTGTCATCTGCTACCATTGAGAACAGTCTAAAGCCATCCTCTTTGGAACCCCCTTTCAGGTAGTTGAAAGCAGCTATCAAATCCCCCCTCATTCTTCTCTTCTGCAGGCTAAACAATCCCAGCTCCCTCAGCCTCTCCTCATAAGTCATGTGTTCTAGACCCCTAATCATTTTTGTTGCCCTACAGTCCCCTGAGAACCCTCTCTCTGCAACGTATCCCATTTTGCACCATGCAAAGTTGGCAGGTTTAGGTGATTCTTAGCTCTGAGCACTAAGGTTTGTTCTACGTCCAAAATTCAGCACTCCAGAGTACAAGGGCTTGTTTTCCCACTGCCCTACACCCTGTGTGTCTGTTACACCCATGCGAAACTGCTGCTAACCTGATTCAATAGCATTCAACAGCCACTTTCGCACTGGAACCAAAGATTGACGCAAGGGTGAGTCGGGGCCTAATTCTTTTGGAGAATGCCTAGATGGGGACAAAAAGTGTGGCTTTAAAATACATATGTTTGAAAACCTCAGGGCAGGCATGGCAAGTGGTAGTTTAACATGGGTTAGCAGCCAGGTATTCAAAAGCATGAGTCAGGCCCTGACAAAATTATGAGATTGTCTTAGAAAGAGTGATAGTTTAAAAACAAATACATTTGGGGTTCTTTCTGTTGGTCTTCTGGATTTTGAGCCTGTAGGGGTTATGTTTTCAAGCTTTGCTACAAAGCCAAGAGGGCTAGAAACTAACTTGTTATATTTTTTTTAATGAAAGCTGAAATTCTCATGTAATCACATGACTCCAGGAGCTGGGGCTTTAATCCTCATCATCTAGCTCTTATATAAGCACCTTCTATCCATGGATTTCTAAGGAGGTCAGTATTGTTATGGGTTGGGTTAAAGCCATTAAATCGGTGGGTGTAACAGCTGCCCTTCATTAGAGAAAAATGTAAGAAACAATTAAGCTCCCTTATGGAACCAGAAAGGTGAAACAAGAGCAGCCTCCACCCATATCACAGGCACATGTAAGGCAGATGTGGCTGGTGGGGTTTCGCTGAGTATCATTTTAGTACAGGGGTATGTGTAAAAGAGAAGCAGCAAGAAAACACCACAGCCACAGAGAAGGAGCAGGAAGCCAAGCCCACAGCATGAGCAAACACTGGGAGTGTGGCCTGAGAAAAGCCTAGAGAGAGAGCATTTTGGGCTGGGTGCTGGCTTAAAGGGGCTTGGAATTGTGAGCACAGAAATTGTCTGTTTTGTTGTCTGATTCCTCCTCTGTGGTTCAGGGAAACAGACTTTGTACGTTCTCTGTAAAGCAACAGGATTGCATCAAAAGACACTGGGATCCATCATCCATTTCTCCTCCTCATGGAAACAATGGGCAGGACTTGGCTACCCGCTCAGGTCAAAAAGGGGTAACAGTATCATCATTCCCATTTTAGAGCTAGGAAAACCAGGGCACAGAGAAGTGATTTCCCTAAGGGGCAGCAGAGCTGGGATCAGAACTGACGCCTTTTTAGGCCCAAGGCACTGCTCCCACCACTAGGCCATGCCGCTTCCCTTTTAAAAAAATACCAACTATTCCGTGTCTCATAGGGAAATCATGTGAATTGGCAGCACTGTCCTGCTCCACCCGCACTAAGGTTTTAAAAACACACTGTTTACCCTAGTCTAGATATCGCCTTAAAGATGCTGAGCCCTCCGCGCGTTGAATTCACCAAGGCCTTTTCAAGGCTGGGAGAAAAGACACTGTTCTAATCACGTTAATTGCTCCCTGTTATTCTGTAATTCTGTCTGCTACGCCACTGACCACTTCGGGCTTGTCTACACCTGAAACGCTGCCGCCGTGCAGCTGCCCCGCTGTAGTGCGTCAATGTAGACACTACCTATGCCAACAGGAGGTGTTCGCCTGTCTGTGTAGATAATCCACCGCCCGGAGAGGCAGTAGCTACGCTGATGGGAGATTCTCCTGTCCACCTAGCGCTATCTACACCAGGGCTTAGGTTGGTTGAACTGCGTCGCTCAGCGGTGTGGATCTTTCACGCCCCTGAGCAACACAGTTTTACCAACGTTATGCGGTGTCTATGCTACACGCACACAACGACACAGCTACAGCGCTGGAGCTATGCCACTGTAATGCAGACATTTGCTACAGCGATGGAAGGGCTGTTTTCTTCGCTTAATAAAGCTGTATCCTCAAGAGGCAGTAACTAGGTTGATGGAAGAATTCTTCCATCAACATGATGGTGTCTGCACCGGTGCTTATATGGGCTTAACTATCTGGCCTGGTCTGCACCTAAACCTTAGGTCGACTTAGCTATATTACCCTAGGGTGTGAAAAAAAAACTTTCTCTCATTGTAGCAAGAGTCTAGAATATTCCAGCCCTACAGCATCTGTAAGTGTAAACATACCCTCAGTGGCATGAATTTTTCACACCTCTGAGCGATGTAGCTAGGTGAAGCTAAGGTTTAGGTGTAGACCAGGCAGCTATGAGGGGTCACTTCGAACACCTTAGCCATAGTCTGCTACCAGGCCTGAGAAAGAGGAAGTGAAACTGACTTGAAATGCTGGAGGAAATGAAACTGACTAGCCTGTTTTGCTCTCTCAGAATAGGTGAAGTGCAGCTATTCTTTGTGTGGCAATAATCTAAAGTGTTATTACAATACCTGATGGCCCTGATTCACTATCTATCCCCATACACCTCCTCTATCTACCTATCACACAAGTAAAGACTATGGGGGAGCCTAATCTTTAATTTAGCCTGCTAACTTGTGACAACGACAAACTGCCTTGTCTTCACTAGGGTTTTACCTTGAGTTAATGTAACATGAGCAGGATCGAACCTGGGACCTCTAGAGTTTAGTGCATGAGCCTCTACTGCATAAAAGCCAACTGGCTGTTAGCTAAGGCTATAGAGCAGACTCCTTTAGCTCTCTCTAAGTGGTCTCAGCGTCACTAGATGGTACAGAACACCACACTCAGAAGGTGTGTGGGTTACATTAAGATCACACCTTTTTTTCCTCTTGGTAAAAACATGTCCTTAAAGGGCTTGTCCACACAGAAAGTTATCCAACTGTAAGGTAGGGTGTGAATGTTAAGTACTATCATTATACTGATATAACTCCCCTTATGGACACTCTTATTCCAGTATAAAGCCATGTCTACAGGACAGAATTATGTCATCCTAATTTATGTTGGAATCCAGCCACTGCAGTTACTAAATCACTTGTGTAGGCACACTTGGCTCCTGGTGTCAGCTGTGCACATCTTCACCAGGAGCGTTTGTATCGGTTGCATTGTCGGTACATGGCATTGTGGGACAGCTCCTGAAAGCCAGTAACAGTCTATGTTAGCAATGCAGTGTCTGTCACTGACACTGCGCTGACCTAATTACTTCGACCGTGACTCTGTACCAATCAGGGAAGTGGTGTTATTAAATCAGCGTAGAGAGGCACTTGTCATTGAGTGGTTGTGTTTCTTGTGGGGTCCCGTGGAGATTGCTTTAGGGCCCTATACTATTAAACATTTTTAACAATGACCTGGAAGAAAACATAAAATCATCACTGATAAAATTCGCAGCTGACACAAAAACTGGGGGAATGATAAATAACGAAGAGGACAGGTCACCAATACAGAGGCAGCTGGATCACTTGGTAAGCTGAGGACAAGCAAACAATATTCATTTTAATACTGATAAATGTAAAGTTATCCATCTTGGATCAAATAATGTAATCCTTGCTTAGAGGATGGGGACTCTATCCTGGGAAGCAGTGATTGAAAAAGATTTGGAGGTCATGGTGGCTCATCAGCTGAGCATGAGTTCTCAGCACGACACTGTTGGCCAAAAGGGCTAATGCGATCCTGGGGTGCATAAATAGGGGCATCTTGAACAGGAAGGAGTAGAAAGGTTATTTTACCTCTGTATTTGGAACTTGTGCAACCGCTGTTGCAATCCTGTGTCCACTGCTAGCATCCACTGTTCAAGAAGGATGTTGATATATTGGAGAGGGTTCCGAGAAGAGCCATGGGAATTATTAAAGGATTAGAAAACTTGCCTTATAGTGATAGACTCAAGGAGCTCAGTCTATTTAGTTTAACAGAGAGAAGATTAAGGGGTACTTACATGAGTAACAAATATTTGATAATGGGGGCGGCAATCTATGAGACAAAGGTCTAACAAGATCCAAGTTGGAGCGAGACAAATTCATATTGAAATAAGATGCACATTTTTAACAATGGAATAATTTACCAAGGGTTGTAGATTCTCCAGCACTGGCAATTTTAAAATCAAGATTGGATGTTTTTCTAAAAGATCTGCTCTGGGAATTATTTTGGAGCAGGTCTCTGGCCTGTGCTATACAGGAGGTCAGACTAGGTGATCGCAATGGTCTCTTCTGGGCTTGAAATTTATGAATCTTATTCCAAAAATCTTGCAACCTGTGCAGATTGTTCCCATATTATATATTGATTGTCTCCACCTCGCCCTGCCCCCAGCTCTCTTGGCCTGGTCCAAGGTCTACAGAAGTTATTACTGAAGACCATTATGTTCAACAATAGCACAAGGGGTAACTTAAGGATGCAGATGAGAATTGGATGGTTTAGGGGGTTGGAAATGGGATAAACCTTCTGGATAAGATTTCCAGCAGTGACTTGATTGGGGGAGGGGGCTGGTATTCAGTGGGGCCCAACTTAAAGGAGCTGATTCTCAAGAATTGCTGGGTACCCGCCCTCTGAAAATCAGGCCCCTTTCAGGTGACTCATGCTGGGCTCCTAAAATCACTGGCTTCCATCTCTAGGCTGTTCATTGACATCTACCCCAGGTAGATGAAGGTTGTTGCCATCTGAAGGCTGGCTTAGGGGAAAGGAATTTGTGTGTGTGTAGCAGGGGGATTCTCATTTGCTAGAGGCACAGGTATCCATACTGCATTAGCCACTAGCCCAGTGATCACTGTGTAACCCTCTACTGAATGATCAGGCCAAGAGCTGAACGGATCATGGAGACTGGACTCCATTAGGTCAGGGACAAAGGTCACAGACAGGAGGAGGCGTGTGTCTGGCGGTGGGAAGGAAGTTTGTGGGACATCTGCCCACACTGGCGGAATCAGATGTCTTTTGTTCTCCAGTCTGGCACGTTGCACCAATGCTAAATTCATTTTAAAAACATAAAGCAGATTGGGGCTATTTCCCCCCCCTTTGTTAAATATTGGCACGAAGTCCTGGTCTGGAGGAGGATCCGGCCCTTGGCGCCATTGTAGTCTCAGCATGGAAACTGTAAATTAAGAATCTCTGTTTCGGCCACAACACACGAGTGTCTCTATCTATCTAGCAGAGGCCAGGCGCTGCCATCGATTCCACCTCTAGGGAGTGTCAGATGAGCGCTCCAGGATGCTCTAGCTTTTGAAGTGCACTGTCTGATCCTAAGATAAGGCCAAAGGGGACTGGGGCAGGAGGGAGATGAAATAGACAACTCTAGAGATCAAAGGATGGAGAGATAGCAGCCTAAAATCCAGAGAGAGGCTCAAGGAAGGGCCAAAGGGATGTTTTCTCTGGTTTAAAGGGGCAATGCAAAACCATATTCAAACCCACTCAGAACAGACACAGGATTTTAGAGGGGAACTGAAAAGCTTCAGAGCCAAACTCTCCTGAGCAGATTGCGCTTCTCATTCACGCCCTCACCAGAAATTGGCCTCCTTTTTCTGCCCCCACAAGCTACTGTTAGGATTTTGATTATGGGTCCCCTCTAGCATCCGGCAACACAAAAGGCACCCCATTGTGCTGGGGGCTGCCCAGTGATACTCCCTGCCCCCAAAGCGCTTGTAGGCAAGACAGATAAAGGGTGGGAGGAGGAGGGAAAATGAACAAGGAAAAGCACCAAGATCTCCTGACTCCCCATCCAAGGGCATACTCCTCCCGAGTACACTGCCTCTCAGCAGTTTAATTCACAGCATCACAGGCTTCTTTGAGTCCATTTCAATGTCAAGTTGCTGCAGCTGTGGATGCAGGTAGGTACTTGGATGTCCAAACAGCCTAAGTGCAGAAGCGTTTGCAATGGTCTGTGCCTGCATTTTAAAGGCACTAAAAGGGAGGCCAGTGACTGTACTGTTCATGGAAGCCCCTTTCAGAGGTGTTGAATGGCTCAGTGGCTGCAGAGTGGTCTAGGGCAGGGATTCTGAAGAGAAATTATTTGGTGGCCTCAGAGTGCGGCCACCAACTCTCACACTTTTCCCTAAAATATTTAATTAGCTTTAGGAAAAACAAATATATATGCACATAGAAACATCCAAATCATTGTCATTTATTATTTGCGTTAATAAGTCTGTTGTGAAAAGTGATATTAACAAACGTACAACTATAATTTTTCACAGCAGAATTACTCAGCCCTGGCAAGTCTTGGGCAAATTAAGCTCTGGTTGGGGGGTCGGGGGAGGCAGTGGGGGCCAGAGGTGATGTGGGTGGGTGGCTGGGGGAGGCAGTAGGGGGCTGGAGCCTGAAGCCCAGTGGCCGGAGGACAGAGCTAAAGCCTGGGGCCCACCACCGCGCAGCCAGAGCCCGGGGCTGAAGCCTGAAGCCCTGTGGCCAGAGCCTGCCACCCCACTGCCCCAGGGCTGAAGTCCAAAGCCTGAGCCCCATTGCCCATGGGAAGGCAGGGAACTGACTGGTTGCCTGCTCCTCCAGCATTGTGCCCCAGGTGTCCCCAGAGGTGGGCAGGACCCAACCCCTGCTGGCAACCCCAGCAACCAACACCAAGGTGGTGCATCCAGGAGCACCAGGGAGGGGCTGCAGCTTTGCTCCTCTGCCCTCCTCCCCCAAATCACAGCCCAGGAGGCTCTGGCCCCAAGAAAAGCCCCAGATGGCTGCATGCGGCCACAGTGGCAGCATTTGAGAAATGCTGGTCTAGGGTGCCTCATGCTTAAGTTGCTCATTTGAACCCAGCCCTGGTTTAAAATGACTTGTACCAGCTGACAGGAGTCTGGTGGCTCGGGCCAGTTCCCCGGGCCTGGTGCCTGTACCGCAGTCAGCAGAGAAGCCAAGGAGTGTATGAGGCCCAGAGAGACTCTCTCCCCATGTCTAGAGGGGATCACCGATGGTTGTGGGGGGGGGGGGCTGTTGTAGGGGGGGAACCGCCCAGACTGAATCTGCTGTGTGGCTGGAGGGATGACTCCAGGGATGTCAATCTGGCACTTTTTACAAGTGTGACATGCACTTAAAAATACAGGCAAAGAAATAGCCTATTAGTGTGAAAGTATTGCCTGATGCTTAGAGCAAGGGAGTGGCTGGGCAGACTTCGTGGCTCTATTCCCAGTTCTCAAATGGGAGCTATTGTCTAGAATGGGGGGGGGGGGAGGGGTGTAAGCATCAGGACTCCTGGGTTCTGTTCCTGGGGAGTGGGATCTAGTGTTTGGTGAGGTGGCTGCAGATCAGGGCTTTTGGGTTCTGTTCCCAGTTGTGGGCGGGAAAATGGGCCTAGTGTTTAATAATACCTCACTCTTATATACCCCTTTTCATCCATAGACCTAAAAAAATAAAAACACTTTACCACAGAGGTCAGTATCATTTGCCCCATTTTACAGAAACCAGGAAACTGAGGCCAAGAAGTGACTTGCTTATGGTGGCCCCACAGAGCAACAAATAGAACCCACGGATCCGAGCCCCAGGCTAGTGCTCCGTCGTCCGCTAGGCTTCACTGACTTGTTAGAGGAAGGTGGATGGATGCCAGGACTCCTGGATTCTATTCCCAGGTCTGGAATGGGGATTGAGATCTAGCAGTAGCTGGGACAAGGCATCAGGACTCCCAGGTTTGATTCCTGGCTCTGCTGCTGCCTTGCTCCAAGCTACCTTTGGCTCCACTCCTGTGTTGTGCCTCCTAAGAGACAGGGCACTGGATCGGCCCTCCTGTTGCTGACTCAGGGCACAAAGGCTGTGGAGGGGGAGGTGCGCCTTACTTTCAAGGTGGGCAAAGTGAGAGAGGGACAGTTGGGGTGCAGGAGAAAGGGGTAGGGTGACCAGGTGTCCTGTTTTTTAAAGGTTTCAGAGTAACAGCCGTGTTAGTCTGTATTTGCAAAAAGAAAAGGAGTACTTGTGGCACCTTAGAGACTAACCAATTTATCTGAGCATTTATTTGAGCTACAGCTCACTTCATCGGATGCATACTGTGGAAACTGCAGAAGACATTATATACACAGAGACCATGAAACAATACCTCCTCCCACCCCACTCTCCTGCTGGTAATAGCTTATCCAAAGTGATCACTCTCCTTACAATGTGCATGATAATCAAGTTTGGCCATTTCCAGCACAAATCCAGGTTTTCTCACCCTCCCCCCCCCACACACACAAACTCACTCTCCTGCTGGTAATAGCCCATCCACAGTGACCACTCTCTTTACAATTTCAGAATAACAGCCGTGTTAGTCTGTATTCGCAAAAAGAAAAGGAGTACTTGTGGCACCTTAGAGACTAACCAATTTATTTGAGCAAAATAAAGCTCATGCTCAAATAAATTGGTTAGTCTCTAAGGTGCCACAAGTACTCCTTTTCTCTTTACAATGTGTATGATAATCAAGGTGGGCCATTTCCAGCACAAATCCAGGTTTTCTCACCCCCCACAAAAAACACACACACACAAACTCACTCTCCTGCTGGTAATAGCTTATCCAAAGTGACCACTCTCCCTACAATGTGCATGATAATAAAGGTGGGCCATTTCCAGCACAAATCCAGGTTTTCTCATCCCCCCACCCCCATACACACACAAACTCACTCTCCTGCTGGTAATAGCTCATCCAAAGTGCCCACTCTCCCTACAATGTGCATGATAATAAAGGTGGGCCATTTCCAGCACAAATCCAGGTTTTCTCACCCCTGCCCCATTACCAGCAGGAGAGTGAGTTTGTGTGTGTGTGGTTTTTTTTGTGTGTGTGGGGGGGGGCGAGAAAACCTGGATTTGTGCTGGAAATGGCCCACCTTGATTTTCATACACATTGTAAAGAGCGTGGTCACTTTGGATGGGCTATTATCAGCAGGAGAGTGAGTTTGGGGGGGGGGGGGGGGGCGGAGGGTGAGAAAACCTGGATTTGTGCTGGAAATAGCCCAACTTGATTATCATACACATTGTAAGGAGAGTGATCACTTTAGATAAGCTATTAGCAGCAGGAGAGTGGGGTGGGAGGAGGTATTGTTTCATGGTCTCTGTGTATATAATGTCTTCTGCAGTTTCCACAGTATGCATCCGATGAAGTGAGCTGTAGCTCACGAAAGCTTATGCTCAAATAAATTGGTTAGTCTCTAAGGTGCCACAAGTACTCCTTTTCTGTTTTTTAAAGGGACCATCCTGTTTTGGGGGACTTTTTCTTATATAGGCGCCTATTACCTCCCACCACCCCCTGCCCCGTTTTTTCACAGTTGCTATCTAGTCACCCTAGAAACGGGAAGTCTGCGGAGAACAGGACAAATGGATTCAGCAAGGCTCACTGCTTCCCATGTGGCAAAGCCAGCATGGAAAGAGGGTGACCCGGGTGGGTGGGGGGATGTTGCTCTCTGATCCACCCCCCCCGCCCCCATCTAAGGCAATATCCCCATACCGCAATGGGAGGAATGCTCAGCTAGAGGCTGGGGAGATACCTCCCCCCCACACCCACACCCACTCCCTGTGGGGAGGAGATAAGCCTGTGGGGAGGGCTGGTGTTTCTGTCTAACCCCTCCCTGTGGTGTGCTAATCTAGATGACTAGCTGGGTGAGTCACCATCCACAGCACACAGTGCATGTGGGTGTGATGAGGAGGCTCAGGGAAGGGAGTGGGGGCTGGGCTAGTGCTTCTAAGCCGGGACTGGGAATCAGAATGCCTGGGTTCTGAGACTGTCTGCAGGAGGGAAGAGGTGGCTAATGGTTGGAGTGGGAAATTGTGGCCCTTCTGTGTGCCTCAGTTTCCCCTCCGGGCAAATAATACTTAAGAGGCAAGTGTGATGCTTGACAAAATCTTGGCTGTAATGTGCTTAGGGGACCCTCAGATGAGAGTCACTCGAGCAGAATTATCATGGAGCCTGCTTTCTGTGAGGCTGGAGGTCAGACCTGCGACTGGCTGGGGCTCAACTCAGCAAAACACAAGGCTGCCTTGAGTCCATCCACTGTGGTTCGCTGCCCAGGAACATTCCCTGCCTGGATTTTGGTGGTGGCAGTGGGAACAGGAGGAGGGGTTGCAAAAAACCCCACCACTCCTTGCAGAAAGAGACTATTAACTAGCAGCTGCTCAGAATAGCTGGGGCCACCCAGCAGCTGGGTGTCTGTATCTGTGCAGTCTCTGAGGGCAAGTCAGAGCAGCTCAGGCTAGAAGCCACACCCCAGCTGGCTGGGGTTTCGGGCATGCCTCACAGAGGTTTGCTTATAAAGCTGACTCCAACACTGGGCCATCCCCCTGCTTGCCAGTCCAGCCCCAAGCGGGAGGGGAAAAGGGATGAGAACTGGCAGCTTCACATGGCTTTGTTGTCTTTTTTTGTGTGTGGCTTAGTAGGATCAACCCATTGAATTGGGTTTTAAAGAGACAGGCCACCTTTTCAAACCATGGTGAAGGGTTGCTACAGGTCAGCTCCCTAGGTCATGGCTGTTAGGAACATTCATAGATTCCAAGTTCGGAAAGTTTCACTGTGGTCATCTAGTCTGACCTGTATAAACACAGGCCATAGAACCTCCCCAGAAAATTCCTAAGACAGATCTTTTAGAAAAACATCCAATCTTGATTGAAAGCATGAAGAGTGTCTGCTAGGAAGTACCTGTTGATTTCTTTTCTCCTTTACATTCTCCCTCTACTGTTATTTCATGGTGCTTGTACTCATATAACTGTAATATAATATATAAGAACACCTAGCTTTGGTCTGTTGCTTTCCTTCTGTTCTCAAAGCGCTTTACAAAGGAGGCTGGTATTGTTATCCCCATTTTACAGGAGGGGAAACTGAGGCACAGAGAGGCAAAGTGAGCCAGCAGCCCAGTAGCACAATCCAGGTCTTCTGATTCCCAGTCAAGTGTGCTATCCACTAGTAAACACTGCCTCCCATGCTATGTTGGCTAGCATGTTTGCAGGGCAGCTTTCTACTGGATGCAGAAGGGGTCAGGATGGGAGAATGGGCTGGGATTCAGGAGACTTGCATTCAGTTCCTTGTTCAACCACAGGCTAATCTAGTTCAATTGGTGCAACTTTTGTATGTGTACAAGGCCAAAGAGAGGGGGGAAAGGGGAGGAATTAAGGCACAGAGAGGAGTCATACAGCAGGTTAGTGGTACAGCTAGGAAAAGAACCCAGGTCTCCTGAGTCTCCATTAGCTTCTTTTGGTTGCATTATTCAAAAAAGTATTATTATCCCTATTTTACAATTGGGGAATTTAGGTCCAGAGAGATTGGGGCCATATTTTCAAAAGATCTCAGCTCCTGTTTAGGCACTTAAATTAAGTGGCCATATTTGTCCTCCATAGAAGAGCTGGGAGTAGAACCTATGCCTCTAATAGTGTGAATCAAAACTCACGCACTTAGGCACATCAAAACAATCTACCAAACCTCCCTGGAAAAAAAAAACAGTATGTGATCAGGTTGCTAAAGCCTGTATTCTAATTGGTATGCACAAAGGGAGCAGAGTTAAGGTTGGAGGGACAACCTTAATGTTGGCATTTGCTACTTGTTGAGTGTTTAACTTTGCAAACTTAATAATGTTTTTGAACAAATTTGTTGTTGTTGTTGTCGTATGAGACAAGGTGGGTGAGGTAATATCTTTTATTGGACCAACTTCTGTTGCTAAGAGACATGCTTCATAGAGTTCTTCAAATTTTCACAGTGGGTGTGGGAGGGTTGTGTGTAAAATATACGCACATCCACAAACACATCAGCAGCTTTCACCAAGACTCTCCAATATACTTTAAAAACATGAGGCCTTGTGAAAAGAGTGCCCAAATCCCATAGGCCAGGGCTACACTAGAAACTTTTGCCAGCATAACCATGTCGGTTAGGGGTATGGGGTTTTTGCAACATTACGATACTGGCAAGAGCCCTAGTGTAGACACGGTTATACCTGCATAAAAGTGCTTTTGCCGGTATAGCTTATTTTGCTCACTGAACCAGTATAAAAGCTATACCGGCAAAAGCACTTTTTGCTGGTATAAACTGTCTCTCCAACAGAAGAGTCTGCTGGTGTAGCTATAGCAGTATGGCCTCAGGCAGCTTTGAAAATCTCAGCCTTAATAAATAAAGCCACCTAGCCCTTGCTGCCTGGAGGCAAATTGTCTCTCTGTTCTATAGAGGGGGGAAACTGAGGCATAGACCGACCATGACTTATCCAGCAAGTCAATGGTGGAGCTGCGGAGAGGATGTGGGTTTCCTGACTCCCAGTTCTGTTCTTTAACCACATCCTTCCTTCTCTCTGTGATAATGATCTAATGTGAGGAGAGGGATGTTATTTAACTCTGCAAACCCTCTTGGGATATGGTTGGTATGACAGATGTTCTGCAGAACGAAGCTGCGTTGTAATAAATAGCTAGTCATCCCAATGGCTCATGGGCTGCTATTCCACCAGGTTTCTGTTTTCCCTATAATATCTGGTTTCACTTCCTGCACCAGTAGTTCTAGTTCCTCCATTTTGTTACCCAGACTCCTTGCATAGGTGTACAAACATCTTAATTGTTGCTGCTTGGCTTCACCCACATTCCTTGCCTAATTGGGTACAGTCATTCTACTGCCTATCTGACTGGTATCAGCACTATCCTTCCTCTTCATGTCCATTCGCATTGTCCACTGCTGTTCCCTTCTCCGTTGCTGTATCCTTTCTTACTGTATTTTGCTCCCTCTCAGTGTTCAAATCAAGCGTAGAGATTACCTGAGCATCTCCCAGCCGTCTTCCCAGAATTTCTATCTTAAATCTCTCTTAATCAGTTGTGCTGGCCTCCATCCCAGAAGCCTATTTCCTTCAAGTGGAGTCCATCTGATGAGAACAGTCCTCTGTCCATGAATGCCTCCCAGTGATCAAACATCCCGCCAAAGCCCTCCTTATAGCACCATTCCCTGGGCTATCTGTTGATCATGTCCTTCAATGTCTTCCCTTTGTTCTTGTCTTGTAGGGACAGGCGGAATCCCACTGAAGATCACCTTAGCCTCCATTTCCTTAAGCATCTTCCCCAGTCTCCCTTAATATGTTCAAAGCTCTCCTTAAAACTTCCCTCTACTGTGAACCCTCCAGAACACAACAGCTAGATGTCTGGTGTGCTCTGACCACTGCTTATTAAAATTACCTTGAGCACTTCCCGCTTGTTTGTTGTATTCACCTGTTGTCTCTCATCTTATATTGTAAGCTCTTTGGGGCAGGCACCATGTTTTTGTTATGGGTATGTACAGTGCCTAGCACAACAGAGGCCCGATCCCTGATTGGGGCCTCTTGCCACCACAGTAATACAAATAATAAGAACCAGTTTGAATTTTTGCTTGTACTGGATCCTTATATTTTAAAAACCCGTCTGCGTTATTTTAATCACTAAAGCTGTTGCAATCTGTTGGCTGGGACACACTGTTATTGGTCTTTTGCTGCTCTCTGATCTCCAGGAGTGAAAAAAACAAAAAACAGTTCTGTTGGAGGTAGAGTGAGGTCATATTTAGTGATGGCAGAATTTTCCAGCTGCTGAGAGAAAGAAAAAAAAGGCAAACAGCAGTCACTCTTAAGAGAGTGAGTCGAGGAACACAGAGAGGGATCAGACCAAGATTTTGACCTCTGACCTCTTGGTCTCAATGAAGCCTCCAAAATCAACAAGAAGAGAATGTTTCACTTCATCCCATCAGCATCAGGAAAGCCTATCATGAACTGCTGCAGAACTGTTCCGCTCATTTAAAGGGATTGTACTCATGCTGTGGCCACTGGCTGAGTCCACCAGACTTATTTGTATTTGTCATCATGGCACGAACAATAAAATACATCAAATTGTCTGCAAACCTTGCCATTTTCAGTTATCTCCATTTTTTATGTTGGTGTATTGCATTGCCACTAGACACAAGTGCAGTAGCGTTCTAGTTTATGACTGGTGTCTGTAGGCAGCACAGAATAAGAAGAATTGTGAAAGAACAACTGCAGAAAGCTGCTGCCAGCCAAACAACAGCAACAGCAAAAGTGTCTTTATGCCTCTGCCTTGGGCCCATTCATCTCAGCTAGGTGTGAACTCTACCCATTCAGCACCTCATTCGTTCAAAAAGGTGTCAATTTCACCTCTGTTGGCCCTATTGACTGCCACAATATTAGGATAAATCAAGAAACAACATACAATTGGGAAGGCAGTGCAGTAATTCATCCCTGGTGGAACTCCAGCTTCATTGCTGGATGTGAAAGAGATTCCCAAATGGCTGAGGATGTGAGGGAGATTCCCAAACCTGAGCCATTCTTTTTAGGTGACAAATCTGAGGAACTGTCCCAGATTGAGGTATCATTAGAGGAGGTTTTGGAACAAATTGATAAATTAAACAGCAATAAGTCACCAGGACCAGATGGTATTCACTCAAGAGTTCTGAAGGAGCTCAAATGTGAAATTGCAGAACTACTAATTGTAGTCTGTAACCTATCATTTAAATCAGCTTCTGTACCAGATGACTGAGGATAGCTAATGTGACGCCAATTTTTAAAAAGGGCTCCAGAGGTAATCCCAGCAATTACAGGCCAGTAAACCTGACTTCAGTACCGGGCAAACTGGTTGAAACTATAATAAAGAACAATATTGTCAGAGATATATATGAACATAATTTGTTAAGGAAGAGTTAACATGGTTTTAGTAAAGGGAAATCATGCCTCACCAATCTACTAGAATTCTTTGAGGGAGTCAACAAGCATGTGGACGAAGGGGATCCAGTGGATATAGTGTACTTAGATTTTCAGAAAGCCTTTAACAAGGTCCCTAACCAAAGGCTCTTACGCAAAGGAAGCTGCCACGGGATAAGAGGGAAGGTACTCTCATGGATTGGTAACTGGTTACAAGATAGGAAACAAAGGGCAGGCAGTCCTATTCAACATATTCATAAATGATTTGGAAAAAGGGGTAAATAGTGAGGTGGCAAAATTTGCAGATGATACAAAATTACTAAAGATAGTTAAGACCCAGGCAGACTGTGAAGAGCTACAAAAGGATCTCTCAGAAGTGGGTGCTGGGCAACAAAATGGCAGATGAAATTTAATGTTGATAAATGCAAAGTAATGCACATTGGAAAGCATAATCCCAACTATACATATAAAATAATGGGGTCTAATTTAGCTGTTTCCACTCAAGAAAGAGATCTTGGAGTCATTATGGATAGTTCTTTGAAACATCCACTCGATGTGCAGCGGCAGTCAAAAAAGTGAACAGAATGCTTGGAATAATTAAGAAAGGGATATGTAATAGGACAGAAAATATCATGTTGCCTCTATATAAATCCATGGTACGCCCACATCATGAATACTGTGTGCAGATGTGGTCGCACCATCTCAAAAAAGATATATTGGAATTGGAAAAGGTTCAGAAGAGAGCAACAAAAAATTATTAGGGGTATTGAACGGCTTCCGTATGAAGAGAGATTAATAAGACTGGGACTTTTCAGCTTGGAAAAGAGACGGCTAAGTGGAGATATGATTTTCAGCTTGGAAAAGAGACAGCTAAGTGGAGATAAAATCATGACTGGTGTAGACAAAGTAGATAAGGAAGTGTTATTTACTACTTCTCATAACACAAGAACTAGGGATCACCAAATGCAATGAATAGGCAGCAGGTTTAAAACAAAAAAAGAAAATATTTCTTCACACAACACACAGTCAACCTGTGGAACTCCTTGCCAGAGGATGTTGTGAAGGCCAAGACCATAACAGGGTTAAAAAAAGAACTAGATAAATTCATGGAGGATAGGTCCATCAATGGCTATTAGCTAGGATGGGCAGGAATGGTGTCCCTAGCCTCTGTTTGCCAGAAGCTGGGAATGAGCGACAGGGGATGGATCGCTTGATGATTACCGGTTCTGTTCATTCCCTCTGGGGCACCTGGCACTGGCCACTGCTGGAAGATACTGGGCTAGTTGGACCCTTGGTCTGACCCAGTACGGTCATTCTTATGTTCTTATGTTCCCCAGGATGAGAAAATGTGATCTTATTTATAAAATATACTCATGATATTTTGACAGGTTTCAGAGTGATAGCCGTGTTAGTCTGAATCAGCAAAAGTCTCGAAGGTGCCACAAGAACTCCTTGTTCTTTTTGATGATATTTTGAGTTTTTCTTAAAGCTCCAGCTCCTGAAGTCTCCTAATTACATGACAGGTTTCAGAGGAATAGCCGTGTTAGTCTGTATTCGCAAAAAGAAAAGGAGTACTTGTGGCACCTTAGAGACTAACCAATTTATTTGAGCATGAGCTTTCGTGAGCTACAGCTCACTTCATCAGATGTGTACCGTGGAAACTGCAGCAGACTTTATATACACACAGAGAATATGAAACAATACTTCCTCCCACCCCACTGTCCTGCTGGTAATAGCTTATCTAAAGTGATCAACAGGTGGGCCATTTCCAGCACAAATCCAGGTTTTCTCACCCTCCACCCCCCCACACAAATTCACTCTCCTGCTGGTGCTAGCCCATCCAAAGTGACAACTCTTTACATAATCAAGTCGGGCTATTTCCTGCATAGATCCAGGTTTTCTCACTTCCCCCCCACCCCCATACACACACAAACTCACTCTCCTGCTGGTAATAGCTCATCTAAACTGACCACTCTCCAAGTTTAAATCCAAGTTAAACTAGAACATCGGGGGGGGGGGTAGGAAAAAACAAGAGGAAACAGGCTACCTTGCATAATGACTTAGCCACTCCCAGTCTCTATTTAAGCCTAAATTAATAGTATCCAATTTGCAAATGAATTCCAATTCAGCAGTTTCTCGCTGGAGTCTGGATTTGAAGTTTTTTTGTTTTAAGATAGCGACCTTCATGTCTGTGATTGCGTGACCAGAGAGATTGAAGTGTTCTCCGACTGGTTTATGAATGTTATAATTCTTGACATCTGATTTGTGTCCATTTATTCTTTTACGTAGAGACTGTCCAGTTTGACCAATGTACATGGCAGAGGGGCATTGCTGGCACATGATGGCATATATCACATTGGTGGATGTGCAGGTGAACGAGCCTCTGATAGTGTGGCTGATGTTATTAGGCCCTGTGATGGTGTCCCCTGAATAGATATGTGGGCACAATTGGCAACGGGCTTTGTTGCAAGGATAAGTTCCTGGGTTAGTGGTTCTGTTGTGTGGTATGTGGTTGTTGGTGAGTATTTGCTTCAGGTTGCGGGGCTGTCTGTAGGCAAGGACTGGCCTGTCTCCCAAGACTTGTGAGAGTGTTGGGTCATCCTTTAGGATAGGTTGTAGATCCTTAATAATGCGTTGGAGGGGTTTTAGTTGGGGGCTGAAGGTGACCACTAGTGGCGTTCTGTTATTTTCTTTGTTAGGCCTGTCCTGTAGTAGGTAACTTCTGGGAACTCTTCTGGCTCTATCAATCTGTTTCTTTACTTCTGCAGGTGGGTATTGTAGTTGTAAGAAAGCTTGACAGAGATCTTGTAGGTGTTTGTCTCTGTCTGAGGGGTTGGAGCAAATGCGGTTGTATCGCAGAGCTTGGCTGTAGACGATGGATCGTGTGGTGTGGTCAGGGTGAAAGCTGGAGGCATGCAGGTAGGAATAGCGGTCAGTAGGTTTCCGGTATAGGGTGGTGTTTATGTGGCCATTGTTTATTAGCACTGTAGTGTCCAGGAAGTGGATCTCTTGTGTGGACTGGACCAGGCTGAGGTTGGTGGTGGGATGGAAATTGTTGAAATCACGGTGGAATTCCTCAAGGGCTTCTTTTCCATGGGTCCAGATGATGAAGATGTCATCAATATAGCGCAAGTAGAGTAGGGGCTTTAGGGGACGAGAGCTGAGGAAGCGTTGTTCTAAATCAGCCATAAAAATGTTGGCATACTGTGGGGCCATGCGGGTACCCATAGCAGTGCCGCTGATCTGAAGGTATACATTGTCCCCAAATGTGAAATAGTTATGGGTAAGGACAAAGTCACAAAGTTCAGCCACCAGGTTAGCCGTGACATTATCGGGGATAGTGTTCCTGACGGCCTGTAGTCCATCTTTGTGTGGAATGTTGGTGTAGAGGGCTTCTACATCCATAGTAGCCAGGATGGTGTTATCAGGAAGATCACCGATGGACTGAAGTTTCCTCAGGAAGTCAGTGGTGTCTCGAAGGTAGCTGGGAGTGCTGGTAGCGTAGGGCCTGAGGAGGGAGTCAGGGGACACCATCACAGGGCCTAATAACATCAGCCACACTATCAGAGGCTCGTTCACCTGCACATCCACCAATGTGATATATGCCATCATGTGCCAGCAATGCCCCTCTGCCATGTACATTGGTCAAACTGGACAGTCTCTACGTAAAAGAATAAATGGACACAAATCAGATGTCAAGAATTATACATTCATAAACCAGTCGGAGAACACTTCAATCTCTCTGGTCACGCAATCACAGACATGAAGGTCGCTATCTTAAAACAAAAAAACTTCAAATCCAGACTCCAGCGAGAAACTGCTGAATTGGAATTCATTTGCAAATTGGATACTATTAATTTAGGCTTAAATAGAGACTGGGAGTGGCTAAGTCATTATGCAAGGTAGCCTGTTTCCTCTTGTTTTTTCCTACCCCCCTCCCCCCCCCCGATGTTCTGGTTTAACTTGGATTTAAACTTGGAGAGTGGTCAGTTTAGATGAGCTATTACCAGCAAGAGAGTGAGTTTGTGTGTGTATGGGGGTGGGGGGGAAGTGAGAAAACCTGGATCTATGCAGGAAATAGCCCGACTTGATTATGTAAAGAGTTGTCACTTTGGATGGGCTAGCACCAGCAGGAGAGTGAATTTGTGTGGGGGGGTGGAGGGTGAGAAAACCTGGATTTGTGCTGGAAATGGCCCACCTGTTGATCACTTTAGATAAGCTATTACCAGCAGGACAGTGGGGTGGGAGGAGGTATTGTTTCATATTCTCTGTGTGTATATAAAGTCTGCTGCAGTTTCCACGGTACACATCTGATGAAGTGAGCTGTAGCTCACGAAAGCTCATGCTCAAATAAATTGGTTAGTCTCTAAGGTGCCACAAGTACTCCTTTTCTTTTTGCTAATTACATGAGAATCAATCTCAGCTTTCATTTAAAAAAATAATAGATCAATTTGTAGCCATCATCATTGCAAAGAAAAGCTTGGAAATATGAAGTGAATATCACTTAAAGACTCAAAAAACAAGAGGCAAAGAAAAAGAAGACAACTTTTGTTATTTTGAAGCCATTGCATGATTTTTGGAACCTGAGTCATGATTTTTGAATGGCTCATGGGAAGCTGGGTGGGAAAGAACATGGCATCCATTCTCGAACAGCGCTGGGCCTGGCCTTCCAGTGAGGCCAGGCAGGGAGAACATTGTCCACACTAAGGTGGGCCCAGACCCTCAGAGCACTCTCGGTGGCAGCATTTTAGGGGACACAGGAGATGTGGTGACAACTTAGGAAACACGACGGTGTTTCGGGGCGGCAGGGAGTGGTGCAGGGAGAATTTCAGGGGGATGCACACGCATCTAGGGGAAACACATGAGCATCTTCGGAGAACATGGAGTGGATGTCTTGGGGGGACGTCTGTGTCTCAGACGTTCATGTTGACATGACAGGGTCTCAGCGTGTTGTGTCAGTATCTTGATGGGAGGCATGCGATGTGACATCTCAGAATAACTTGTCTACGTCCTGGGGGGACATGGAAGGGCTCTCAAGGACACTAGAATTAGGTGACCAGATGTCCTGATTTTATAGGGACAGTCCCGATATTTGGGGCTTTTTCTTATATAGGTGCTTATTACCCCCCACACCCTGTCCTGATTTTTCACCCTTACTATCTGGTCACCCCAACTACAATGTCCCATAACATTAACAATGTCTTGGGATGACATGTGTGAGTTTTGAGGAGACGGGTGTAGTCGTCCCAGTGGGATATGGAGGGCTACACACTCGTGGGATGCTGTGATATTTGGGGGTGACCAGAGTCTCTGCAGGCCAGACTGTGACACGACTGGAGTGACGTGTCTGTATCCTGGGGACGGACATACTGACATGGTGGAGGCACGGGCTGACAGGAACTCTGGGAGATGTGTGGCTATGACAGGGTGTTATGGGGGAGGTGCTGACATGACAGGATCTCAGGGGGACACGTGTTGTTCTGATGGGTCCCGGGGTGGAGATGCTGTCACACAGGGTGGGGGGGGGGGCACAGTTGCCATCCTGAGGAAGTCTCAGGGGAACGGGCTGCTGACAGGGCCTGAGTCCTGAGCTCGCTGTCGTGGCAGGGTAGGGAGGCTGTCGTGCTTGGTCTGGGGGACGCGCTGGGAACACGTGTCCGTGGTGGGGACAGTGTCTGTGAGCGCGCTGGGCTGAGCGGGGAGCGCCGTGCCACACGCCGCTGGTCCAAATACGAGAGCGAGCAGGGCGCCTCCTCTACTAAATGGGGGCGGGGACAGGCGCTCGGAGCTCGACATAAAATGGCGCCTCTTCGCCCACATTCCCCAGCGCCAGCCAACCCAACCCTCCAAGGCTTCAACCGAACCTTTTACAGCCGCCTGCACCCAGTTCCCATAGGTCGATTTCGGTCTGCTCGCCATCCTCATTGGGTCTGATCCCTTGGCCGGGATCCCGCCCGATCGCTGATTGGCCGCTCTACATGTCAGACTCTAATCCCGCCTTCTCCCGTCGTTCACATTATTGATAGCTCATTGGTGTTGTCTCGCGTCAATTGAATTTTAGTCCCGCCTTTCCTACATAGCTAGCGTCTTAGAAGCCCGCCTAACGGCCGATTGGTCAATTTTCACGTCAATCACAACTTCGTTCCATGCTCTCCAAGCCTCTCCCGTACGGGGTTTCCTGAGGAGACCGCATGATCGCTGATTGGCCATCTGTCACGTCAGTTGTTCTTTCGCCTCATCCCTTCTTCCCACCCTTCCCCGAAAGGGCCTTCTGATTTTCTATTGGCCACAGCTTCCGTCAGTTCCTCCCGCTGCCCTCCCTCATTGGGCGGAGCCGCGAAGGGGGCGTATCCTAGGGCCGGGGCTTTTCGTGGACTGCTACCACTCCCTCTTAGAATCCGCCTGGTTTCCAATTAGCCATGCAACCTGTCATCCGCCATTAGTCCCGCCCACAGGGTGCCTCCTTGCCTCCTGATTGGGCGGAGCCGAGTCGGGAGGCGTGTCTCAGGGCTGGGGCTGTGTCGCACAGCTCCCCCAGTCCCTCCCTCGCCAGCCCTTTGGCGGTCACCGGCGGGGTTAGGCTGCCTCGTCAGCGAGTCGGACTCCCCCGCCCCTCCCCCCGCCCCGAGAGCGACTTGGGCTCGCCCCCCGCAGCGACCATGAGCGGTAAGGACGGCACCACCCCGGCCCCGGGGGACGCGAATCCGGCCGACTCCGACGGGCCGGCCCCGCCCCGGCCAGCCCCCACCCCCGGGCCGAGGGGACCTGGGAGGGGAGGGACCCGGGGGAGGGGGGAACCCTCGGGGGGTGGGACCCGGGGGGAGGGGGCTCGAGACGGGGGAGGATCCCGGGGGAGGGCCAGGATCCCCGGAGGGCCAGGATCCCCGGAGGGAGGGGAACTCTCGTGGGGGCGGTCCCGGGAGGGATTGGTACCTGAGCCCGGGGGAGGGGAGAAACCTCGTGGGGGAGGTCACGAGGGGAGGGGGCTCGAGATGGGGGAGGATCCCGGGGGAGGGGGGACCTTTGTACCCTCGTGGGGTGGGTCGAGGGGGGCAAAGATCCCGTGGGGGGGGCATCCTTCGTGAGGGTGGATCTTGCAGGGACTGGGAGCCCTTGTGGGGGAGGATCCGGGGGGAGGGGCACCCCTCGTGGGGGTGGACCTCAGGGGAAGCGGAACCTTTAAGGGGGGAATCCCTGGGAGAGGAGGTAAGGATCCGGTGGGGGGGGGGACTCTCGTGAGGTGGGGTCTCCTGGGGGACGGTGTAAGGATTGGCGGGGGGGGGGAGAAGCTGTTATGGGAGAGGGCTCTTGGACGGGGTGGGGGATAGGATCCCAGTGGGAGGGGGATCCCTCGTGTGGAGGGGTGGCCAGGATCCTGGTGGGAATAATCCTGGGGGAAGGCACCTGGAAGTGGAGAGGGCGGATGTGAGGGCAGGGAGTGGAACCTTCCTGAGTGTGAATCTTTCATGGAGCCTTTGTGGAACAGATGGGGGGAGGGGGCAGGATTTTTGGGGAGGGGGAATCCCTTGTGTGATGGATCCTATGAGAAAAGCGGCTGGGATCCTGTTCCTTGGGGTGGGGGAGGGGGGAACTGGGGAACTCTCATGGTTTAGTCCTGGCAGGAGGGGTAGCCCTTGTGGAGGATCCAGGGGGAGGGGAGAACTATTGTGGGATGGATGGATGGGGGGGGGGGAGGAACTTGGGGAGAGAGAGGCCTAGTGGTGCAGGATCCTAGGGCAGTGGTTCTCAACCTTTCCAGACTACTGTACCCCTTTCAGGCATCTGATTTGTCTTGCATACCCACAAGTTCACCTCATTTAAAAACCACTTGCTTACAAAATCAGACATAAAAATACAAAAAATGGCACAGCACACTGTTACTGAAAAATTGCTTGTTTTCATTTTTACCATATTTATAAAATCAATTGGAATATAAATATTATACTTACCTTTCAGTGTATCGTATATGGAGCAGTAGAAACAAGTCATTGACTGTATGAAATTTTAGTTTGTACTGACTTTGCTCGTGCTTTTTGTGTAGCCTGTTGTAAAACTAGGCAAATATCTGGATGAGTTGATGTATCCTTGGGGGTACTCAGACGTCTTCCAGGGGGTACATGTATCCCTGGGTGAGAATCACTGTCCTAGGGTGTAGGGGGGAACCTTTGCAGAAGTGGAATCTGGGTGGAGGGAGGTTGGGAAGGTCTGTGGGAGGGGGAACACTCAGGGGAGGGAGGGAGCAGGTGCAATGGGGCCCTGAGGAAGGGAGGGCATGGGGATAGAGGGGAGAACCCAGGGGGTGGAGAGGGGAGCAGAAGAAGGGACTTGCAAGAGTGGAATGGGGAGGAACCTGAGAGAGGAAGAGAGCGCATTCCTCCCGTTTCCTCCTCACTGAGTTTCTATGCTAACCCCCATTTGTCAATTTCTTCCCCAGTCTCTCTTCTCTACAGCTTGACAACCCCCCTCCCCTCTTCTGCTTTTCCTTTCTGTCTCGTTCACCATCTCCCCCTTCACCATCCTCTCAAGCCTTCCCTTTACCTCTCTCTGTCCAGCTGAGTGCCTAGATACTAGGGGTGGTTGGTGCCCTTTAAATACTTAGAAAGAACCTCCTTCACCTTTCTAGTCCCACCTCCCTTCTTTCTGTTTTTACCTTTCTGGGTGTTCTCTTTTCCCTTAACTTTCCTGTTTTTAAACTGCTCTCATCACCCTTCTCAACCCTTCCCTGTACTTCTTGTAAACTTATTGCAGTTTAATTGTAACAGAGTTTATCATTTTCCTCCCCATGCAGACCAAGAGAGCCCAGAAGACATGGCTGTTGTGAAGTCCGAGAAGGAAGAAGAAAGTGCTTGTAGCAGAAGCAGTAGTATTGGAGGCAATGGGGAGGGTCAGGTGAGTGGAGTCCAAGAGAAGATGGTGTATGGTGTCGGTGGGGAATGGGACCCTGGAAGTCCTCATGCACACTGTGAGACTGCAAAAACCTATGACTTCTGTGTGGCGAGGTTCCCTGTGATGGCCCCAGTAGTAAAGGGTAGGGGCTAGCTTTGGGGTAGAGAGAGGAGAGTTTTAAGACTGGGGAAATCAGTCACTTCTTTGACCTTGTATAACATATAAAGTGCGTTCATGCATATAATTTCAAAACAAACGCTCCACTGCACACATGTCTTCCCCTGGTGGAAGGAGGAGAGAACAAGCATGTGATGTGTTAGTCATATTGCTTGATGCACACCTAGAAGGTGCTCAGCTGCTGTGCTGATGAGCACAGTATGAGACCCTATAGAGAATGGAATATGGTTGTCCCCCGAGATCATATACAAAACCTCTGCCAATGTTAACATTTCTGCACCTCCTCCAAGAAATAGTGGTGTTAGCCCTTTCTTTAATCCTCTTTTCTTTCTAGGGGATGCACGGTCTCAGGGTCCATAGGTGCCTAGTAGCAATAGTACTGCCTCTTAGGATCTCTCCTCTGGAGATGTGCCAAATATCACGGCAAAGGGAAACTTCCTGGTCTTGGGCTGAACCATGAAGGCAGTTTCTACCGTCTCTCCTTGTGTTCATAGAAATCCTTCCTCCTTTGATGTTCCTCCACGTGCTCATGCCTGACAGCCCTATGTTTGCTAGCTGTATTTTCCAGCTGTGTGTGTCACTAAGGGCTGTTTCCCTAGTCTTTAGCTGAACACTCCTCCTTGTTTTTGCTTAGTTTGCACGGGGCTGGCAATACTTAACTCCTTCTCCTCGTTTGTCTTTAGGAATCCCAGCCTTCCCCCCTGGCTCTGCTGGCAGCCACGTGCAGCAGGATTGAGTCTCCCAATGAGAACTCCAACAGCTCCCAGAGCCATCAGGGGGGCTCAGGTGAGCTGGACCTCACAGCTGCTGCCGCTCAGCTTGCCCAGACTACAAATGGTTGGCAAATCATTTCCACTGTCCCTGGGACATCCACCTCCTCCAAGGAGCAAGGGAGCAACGGCAGCGAGTCCTCACCAAAAAACCGACCTGTGACAGCTGGGCAGTATGTGGTTGCTGCTGCCCCCAATTTGCAGAATCAGCAGGTGCTGACCAGTTTGCCTGGTGTCCTACCAAACATTCAGTACCAGGTGATCCCACAGTTTCAAACCGTTGATGGGCAGCAGCTGCAGTTTGCCACCACCCCAGCCCAAGTTAACGTCCAGCAGGATGCCTCTGGCCAACTTCAGATCATCCCCGGGACAAATCAACAGCTCATTACAAACAGAGGTGGGACAGGCAATATCATAGCCGCCATGCCAAATCTGCTGCAGCAGGCTGTCCCAATCCAGGGGGTAGGATTGGGCAATAACGCCCTCTCGGGACAAACTCAATATGTGGCAAACGTCCCAGTGGCTTTAAATGGTAATATCACCTTGCTGCCTGTCAGCAGTGTTGCCACGAGTTTGGCGCCCACTTCTCAGACCGTCACTTTAAGTAGCTCTGGCTCTCAAGACAGCAGCTCTCAAATAGTGACTTCTGGTGCTGCAATCAGCTCTTCCAACATAGTGACGTCCCTTGCCACCTCTGGTGCTTTTTTCACGAATGCCAACAGCTACTCTACCACGACCACAAGCAGTAACATGGGTGTCATGAATTTTTCCAGCAGTGGGACCATGGGAACAAATGTTCAGGTCCAGACACCCCAGAGGGTTAGCGGCATTCAGAATTCGGACTCTCTGCAGAACCAGGTTTCTGGCATGGGACTTCAGCAAGGTCAGCAGAAGGATGCTGATCAAAATCAGCAGTCTCAGCAGCAGATCCTAGTGCAGCCTCAGCTTGTCCAGGGAGGGCAAACCATTCAGGCCCTCCAAGCTGCTCCACTCTCTGGCCAGACCTTTACCACCCAAGCCATCTCCCAAGATGCTTTGCAGAACCTTCAGCTTCAAGCAGTCTCCAACTCTGGGCCAATCATTATTCGAACACCTACTGTGGGGCCAAACGGGCAGGTCAGCTGGCAGACTATTCAGCTGCAGAATCTTCAGGTGCAGAACCCCCAAGCTCAGACAATTACCTTAGCCCCAATGCAGGGAGTCTCTCTGGGGCAGACGGGGCATACCAACACGCTCACACCAATAGCATCTGCCTCACTCCCCAGCGGCACTGTCACTGTAAATGCCGCTCAGCTGTCTTCTATGCCAGGCCTTCAGACCATTAACCTCAGTGCCTTGGGAGCGTCTGGAATCCAAGTACACCAGCTACAAGGGCTGCCGCTGGCTATAGCAAACGCTACTGGTAAGTTGGAAGTTTTGTTGAAATGGCATCTGAATTTTTCTTTTTGTTTCTGATCTCGCTTCCTGTAAGGCAGTATCTCAACCGTTCTGTGCATTAGCTTTGCAGGCCCCCTAGGCAATTGCCCTGCTTCCTACCTCCTAACACTGAGCTTGCTTGTGACCCCCACCCAAACTTGTCCCATGACCCCCTTGGGGTCATGACCCCACAGATTGATAAACACTGCTAACAGGGGAGGAACCCAAAGACATGAAGTTTCCAGACAACACAGCCAGCTGTGGGAGAGGTGTCAAACACCCAGTCTGCAAGCCAGATCTGACCTTTTTTACGTTTATGTGGGCCATGTGACAGGTTCAGATTCAGCAGAATCTAAGCTTCCATTTTAAAAAGTTTCTACCCTTCATAGTTGTGAAGATAAAGTCCTGCAATAGGAACAAAGTATTACAGAGGCAATGTTGGCTCCCTGAATCTTCAGACAACCTGAAATGAACTCTGAAGGGGTGTGAACTAACTGCCCACCCTTCCTAAATCATGGAATTCACACCTAAACCCAATTATGAAGGTTAACTCCTTCATTGCTGATCATTTTAACAAATGAGATGGAGGGAAGTGATTGTGGCAGGCAGGTCTTGTGTTCCAGCTTTGTGGTTTCAACCAGTCATCCACAGGGGTTAGGATAGAAGGGGATTCCCACTCCCCAAATGCATTTCTGGGAGGTGTCATTTTAATCTCCTCCTTCGGAAGCATCCGGTATGGCCATGGCTGGGGATGGGACATGGGGCAGGGTGGGCCAGGGCTGGGTGGCACCAAGCATCCTGTCTCTCTCAAGTGCTTGGCTGGCTGGTTCTTGCTCACATGCTCAGGGTCTAACTGATTACCACATGTGGGGTCGGGAAGGAGTTTTTCTCAGGTCAAACTGGCAGCAACCTTGGAGGTTTTTCACCTTCCTCTGCAGTGTGTGGATCACTTGCTGGGATTATCTGGGTATACCTCATTTAATCCTTTCCGTGTCACTGCAGGAGCTGCAAGCACTGGTGCACCTCGGTCCCTCTGCCTGTACCATATGGTTGTCTAATCTGTTGGTCTCATATATTTTGGTCTCACATCCGTTGTTGAGTTAGGTGTGCGGGTGGTGTTAGTGGCCTGCGATAGTCAGGAGGTCAGACTAGATGATCTGTGATCCCTTCTGGCCTTAAACTCTATGACTTTGTGAAGTGTGGGAGTGAAGCCCAGGGAAGGAGGGAATTGGGAGAGACCTGAGCCAGACAGGGAAGAGGGAGATAGACAGAAAGGAGGATGAGGAAAGAAGAGAAACAAAAGGCAGAAATAGCAGTGATTCTAAAAGGGAACATGTTCTCCCACTATGTAATGCTGAGTGCAACAATGAAGCCCTGAACAAATTACGAACAACTAAAATTCAGTTTCTAAATAAAGCCTATATTCTCCTCCTGATCTTTATCCAAACCCCTTATTGACATGAGTAAAAGATCCATTGTATGTTGGAGGAAGCATGTGGTTATTATTGAGGCCTAAATGTATATGGACCATCCTTAAAAGTGGAATTCAGTTTGAGTTTGACTCCCCTGACCCAAGGGATAAGCCAGACAGGGTTGCAAACTCTACAAGGCAAAAGAGTCAAATTGGGGGAACATTTATAATATTTCTTCCTCATCTTAAATTAGGAATTTCCATACAGTGACTTGAAGTGTGTGGCCAGAAGAAGGCAGGGGTGGGTATAAGATGCTATGATCTCATTCTTGGAGAAGTTCAAACATTGAGACTGGCACGAAGCATCCTGATTGATTCCGTTGAATCAATCCTGTCGTCTCACAAGTGGTCCCTCTCAACGATTGATACTGTAGTTGGTACAGCCTTATGGTGTCATAGTGCAATGTGAACTTATGGTCTTGCTAGTCTTGACACTCGGAAATTTTGTTCCTACTTTTGAGACAGAGCATTTCTTAATTTCTTTCACTGAGTGAACTTAATGCTGAAGGGTAATATTTTTAAACTATTGCCTGTACTTGGTAATAGCTTCTTAGGATGGTGCATGTCACATCATTTTGTATCTTACTTAAAAATGCAACCACTCAAGTGAGTCACGTAATTTAGAAGCAGTTTAAATGTTGTGCAATTCAACTTCTGTTTCCTTCATGAAAGAGAATAAAGCCACTTCCTTGGAATTGTTTTGCAGTGTTTTATGACCTGTTGAACTGCTGTTAAATTGATTTGGGTTTTGTATGTCTACAAGCTGTTTTCATATCTGATTAACTGTAATTATTGGTTTTCCACTGTATGAAGTCAATGAAATAACGTGGATCTTTCTCATAAGCATTGTGTGTGCGTCGTATAGAGCCTGTTTTTGTCATTTCATTTGTCTGATTTCTGTGTTCAGTGGATTCACTAGTATTGTCTAGTATTCTAACATCGTGATCCTCCCAAGTACATCCTGTGCTGCCTGCTCTGAGCCTATTCAGCTTGCTTGAAGCATATAGGCAACTCCTAGTTCCTGTATTTGTGAGATGGCTTTGCCCTGGATGGGTGGATCAGGGAGGAACTGTCTTGGAGACTACCCATCAGATCAGGGGTGGGAAAACTTTTTGGCCCGAGGGAATAGAAATTGTATGGAGGGCCATGAGTGCTCACAGAATTGGGGTTGGGGGGGCAGGAGGGGATGAGGGCTCTGATTGCAGGGGCGGTGTCCAGCGTGGGGCCAGAAATGAGGAGTTCAGGGTGTGGGAGGGAGCTCTGGGATGGGGCTGGGGATGAGGAGTTTGGGGTGTGGGAGGGTGCTCTAGGCTGGGATCAAGGGGTTCGGAGGGCAGGAGGGGGATCAGGGCAGGGGTTTGGGGTGCAGGAAGGAGTGCAGGCTCCAGCTGGGGGTGCAGGTTCTGGGGTGGAGCTGGGGATGAAGGATTTGGGGTGCAGGAGAGTGCTCCAGGCTGGGATCAAGGGGTTCAGAGGGCGGGAGGGGGATCAGGGCTGGGGCAGGGGGTTGGGGCATGGGGAGACTCTCAGGGGTGCAGGCTCCGGGTGGCGCTTACCTCAAGTGGCTCCCGGAAGTAGCGGCATGTCTCTTCTCTGGCTCCTACGCGGAGGCGCGGCCAGGCAGGTCTGCATGCTGCACCATCCACAGGCACCGGCCCTGCAGCTCCCATTGGAGTGCTGGAGGGGGTCATTAGAGCGCGTAGGAGCCAGAGGCGGGCCATGCTGCTGCTTCCGGGAGCCTTGTAGAGCGGCCCCTGACCCTGCTCCCCAGCTGGAGCCCCAGACCACGCTCCCCAGCGAGAGCTCGCTTAAAATGACTGGCGGGCTGGATCCGGGCCGCGGGCCATAGTTTGCCCACCCCTGCATCAGATGGCTTATTTCTGAGCAGCCATGTTCCTTTTCTTTTTTTTAACCCTGAGAGCCATGTGTTAGAGTAGAAAGAGGGCTGCTCTTAGTAGAAAACCCCTCATTTGTGATGACGTGTTTGCTGCCTTAAATTTTAATTGTCTGACATAATGCATTCTGCAGCAGAGATGGCCAGAGGCCTTTGTCCTCAACTTGGAGGATATGATGTTCAGGTGACTGATAGATGTTGTGGTGCAGGTTTCAAGAGACCTATGGGAACCTACTTGGATGTTTTTGGCCAAGCTCTCATGTGGTGAGATATAAATAAATTATAGTCCGAGCTGGAAGTGATGCCTATTGCTAAAGTTGCCTAACGTTTTCTATTATGAGCCCCTGTTGCTTATCACTGAGCCAAACTTTGAACAGTTTGTGCTGGGACTTTCCATGCTTGCACTCTGTATAAGGACTGTTTTGGTTTTTTTTTTGTTTTTTAAGTTTTGGCAGAAACAGTTAATGCGCTTCAGAGAATGAGGTGAAGGGAAAAGTGAAATTGAAATGTTGTCAGGGGTTAGCCGTGTATAATCATTAATGTGCCAGCCCTTATTGTCCACATCAAAACCTAACCGGATCTCGCCGAATTATATGACTCTGAGCATCATCATTTGTGTGTGCTCCGCAGAGATTGCTCAAGGTTTGCTGCTAAAATCGCTGAACATTCCACCCGCACTAGGAATACTTGCTGAGCCATCCTGCTCACAGAGCCTGCAATACAGATGGGGAAGAGCAGAAGCTGCCACCCTGTCCTCAGGAAAGTGGTGGGAGCGAAGAGAGCAGAGCTGTCGGCTTGGTTCCCCCACTAACTCTGTGCACTTCCTGGCGTTTGGCTGCGATATTGAGCAAGGATATTGTTTTTCTCCTTTCACAGAAGTAACTGAGTGGCTGCACAAGCTCCCTTACAGAGAGCTGAGGGACAGAACCCTGGTCTCCAATATTAGAGACTCAGATCTTCCCCGCAGCCATTCTGAGTGTGCGCGTTGGTGCTGCCTGCACCCACCCAGATCTCATTCCCTCGAGAGCCAGGAAATACAACTGTGGGATCCCGACTTCCACTTCGTTTCACTGCTTTGTGCAAATAGTCGCGTAAGCCAATGGTGAGGTGTGTGTTGTATGTACCCTTAATGGCTAACCCACGCAGAAAGCCGAGTCTACCACTGCTATTATTTATACTCCTTCAGCTCAAGGGATAATAGTTTGTACTGTGGATCTAATGGTTCTGGGTTCCAACCCTGCTGATCATCCATGCAGGGAACCGGTATGGCTCCATGTGATACACTTTCTGTCTTTCAGTTTTCTCTTAAAATCCAAGGGAATTATAAAAATGAAACAAACTAAGGTTCAAAGTCAAGTGCTAAAGAATTGGCAGGTACAGGTACCAGAAATAAGGGTGCCTATGCAGTCTTAATCCTGCTCCTGGGTGTTCTGCAATTTTTAACTGCATGGTCACGTAGTACTTGTTCTATAGGACTTCTGCTGCTTTCATTGTTGTGGATGAATAATAAATGGGGCAGAGGGTTATAAGAAGAGAGAGGATGTTCTCTTGTGGCAAAAGCACTGGATTGGAACCCAGGAGAGCTGGGTTCTTGATTGTCTCTGTCATAGACTCCCTGTGTGATATTGGGCAAGACTCTTTTGTGTACGCAAAAGTGGGTAAAATTAAATTTGCACAGACTACCTGAATTCTAGAATTCCCTAACTCTTGGGTGGCTAAATCCTCTAGGAAGCCTTGGAAATCTCATCCACCCATAATTCTCAGAGGCTATCACATTTCCCAAAGTCCCCGTAATGATTTTCAGCCTTAGTGGTGTTTTTAATGTATTTTTTTGCTTGTAATAAATATATACATAAAATTAGGCTCAATTATTGTGCTGAGGATGTAATAGTGCCAGGCAAAAAGAAAAGGAGTACTTGTGGCACCTTAGAGACTAACCAATTTATTTGAGCATGAGCTTTCGTGAGCTACAGCTCACATGCTCAAATAAATTGGTTAGTCTCTAAGGTGCCACAAGTACTCCTTTTCTTTTTGCGAATACAGACTAACACGGCTGTTACTCTGATAGTGCCAGGCAGTGTTGCCTGGTGAATAGAACACTGGACTCTGGTACTCAGGAGACTTGGGGTCTGTTTCTGGCCTGCTGGTGACTTTGAACAAGCCACTTAACCTCTCTCTTCCTCAGTTTCCACATCTGAAAAATGGGGATAATGATGTTTATCTCCTTTGTAAAGTTCTTTGAGATCTCCTGGTCTGAAGGGCTATATAAGAGCTCAGTGATATTATTATCATCTCAATAGTCACCCTCAAACCGTGGCTGCTTCTGTTTATTAATGGGAATGAGGATTGTCTCGATGAAGTGACAAAGGGGATTGTGGTCAAACTTTGTGCTACATGCAGCTCCAGGACAGCTCCAGAATTTGGTTTTAATTTTACATGTTTGTAGTGTGGGATTGCAACCTTCAGATAGCTCATGAAAGGTTATGCTCAAATAAATTGGTTAGTCTCTAAGGTGCCACAAGTACTCCTTTTCTTTTTGCGAATACAGACTAACACGGCAGCTACTCTGAAACCTTCAGATACCACTCATCTAAGGATCAGTGAAGGGGACATCACTCCTGCTATACGTCTTCTAAAGATGTCATTAAAATGTCATCTGTGTCAAAAAATGTAAGCCTGCATAGAGCAGGGAAGCCAGTTTGAATGTTGATACCTTTTTTGCGATGTGGAAAAGACTTTGTTGACATTCTGGGGCATATGACACTTACAGAAGTACTCGATCCACTGTAGTTTCTTTTCTCCTTTCTGCTTCACTTTAAGAAACCAACCTTTTAGCTTTAGGCCATTAACTGCAAAATCTGTGGCACACGGTGGTGAAATGGACAAGGCTTGCATGTTGGACACCTAGTTAATAGTAAAGCACTTTTATATAGTACTGTAGGTACTGCTTTGCTTTTGGTGTTGCTTGCCTTCAAAAGATAGGGATCGTCTACTGCCTGGGTAAAGTGTGTGCTAGGTAAACAGGCTACTGTAATGTGTTCCCATTAGGTGTCTTTGATGCAAGGCATTCAGGACCTTAACTGATGAATGCATGCGTGAAAGTACTCAGCTGAGGCTCTTTTTGTAGTGCAAAACAGCTGAGTACAAAAGAGGAGGCTAACATTCATGCCACCTGCCAAGCCCATGCAGCCAGGGGGCGGAGAGTGGAGCTCACAGGGTTTTCCACCTTCCAAACACAGCGGGCTAGTGGCTGGAACAAGGCTGCATTTTTAAATTTCAAATCATTGTTTACCTTTGTGATCTGGATGGAAGCATTCTGTGTGAATTGCTGGAGAGCACAAGCTCTGAATGGTGGCTACTTGGGTCAGGGCACTTGTTTCCTAATCAGGGAGTCCCGCAAGAAGCAGCAGCCTGTGTGGTCAAACAGAATTATTGTAATGTGTTTGTTTACAAAATCTGCACCAAGGAAATACCTTGACTCTGTCTCACCAATTTCTCCTCCTACACTCAATTTAGCTGTCATTCGACCACAGGGGCAACTTGGGCCCCAATCCTGTAGAGGGATCTGTGCAGGCAGACCCTTACGCTCTCACACTGTCCCATTGCATTATGAACCGCACTGGATATTCTCCTTCTCATGTTCCCCTCAATCGCAGTCTTGAGACATTTTGTAGATACTAGCTTTGAGCCTATGCCATCAGTTATAGTGTGAGTTTCTGCTAAGGGTGGTGTAAAATTTTCACTACTTTAGTTTTCTCTGCCATTCTCGGACTATTTGTACCTCAATCCCTTGTGATTAGTTTTGCAGCAGTTTGTTTCCTCTGGCTTCAGATAGTGTTTTGTATTCCTGTGGAGCAGTTAACAGAGATAGTGCTGTCACACTGGGTCTTTCTCTATAACCTTCATCAAAATATGGTGCATCATTCATGTTTCAGCCATGTTTGAGAATGTGAACCAGTTTCTTCTCCTCTTTCCTTTTCCCACTACCTGCACAAGCATGCTGGTAGAAGGAACTTGGCTTCAGGGTTCAGTAAAGTATTTGAATAGATGCATGCTAAGCCATTGAATGTAGGAGAGGAACAGAGCAAAAATGTTGTTTTTAAAGGCCCATGTCAAAGAAATAACCCTTTGAAACATGTTTCCTTGTGACAGGTTTCAGAGTAGCAGCCGTGTTAGTCTGTATCTGCAAAAAGAAAAGGAGGACTTGTGGCACCTTAGAGACTAAGGTTACCAAATGCATCCCTAACTTGCCCAACTGTGTGTCATAACTCTGTTCTTGTGGGGTTTCCCATAGCTGTTGGGTTGCTGGCACAAATACATGATTTTTTAAATATTTTTTTTAAAGAGACCTTGTATCTGGGGGAGATGAGACCTCCACATGGTGCGTACTCTTGGGGGTGGGAAGAGGGGTAAATTAGGTTCCACTTTAGGGCAAGGAGCCTTGACAAGATCCCTTTTTAACTTACTGTAATTGTTTCATTGATCACATCAAATTACCCAACTTCAGAAAATAATTCAGTTGTGTAATACTTAACGTTCAGTATCTCAGCTTCTTGTAGATGGTTTGTTTCTCTCCCCTCACTCTCCACAAAAGATAGTTTCATTTTAATTGAAGAAATATCCATAATACTGGTATCTGAGAAGTCGAGTCCCCACCTTGTATGATTCAATAAGAGGAAACCGGTTTGTTTGGGAGTTTTTCCCCTGAAACTGTCAAAACAAAACCTTGGTACTGCGTGGCTGGCTTCAGCCAAATTTGAACTCTGTTCAGCTTCAAACCCTTGATAATAGGAAGTGTGTACTGGAAATGCTCAGAACATCTTGCCTCATATTACAGCATTGTATTTGCATAGGCTTTTATACTGTCTTTAAGTCAGAGGAAAGTGTAAAGGAAAGCCATTAATTAGTGAAAATGCCCATGTCTTTCATATAACAATGTTCTGGAAATTTTCATTCTGTTTAATTCCATCCATTGCAGTGTTCAGGTTGTGCCAATTTTAAAGTTACTCTCCCTTCTGGAGCCAGAATGAAGTTTCTGAGAACTGTAACTGAGTTGATTTAGCAGACAGATACCACGGGGCTGCTGCAAACTAGTCTGCTCAGAGACCTGTTCCTTAGCTTGCACCTCGCTTTAGAACTTTGCCTTGTGCAACTTATGATTCAGGAAAGTATTGGCAGCTATACTGGTTTGACAGGTTTGGTATTCTGTGCAAATGTCCTGCATTGTTTACATCAGATCTGACTGTAAGTAGCGTCTGTTAAAAAGGGGTTAGAATGGGGGACAGGGGAATCACTTGATGATTACTTGTTCTGTTCATTCCCTCTGGGGCACCTGGCATTGGCCACTTTCAGAAGACAGGATACTGGGCTAGGTGGACCTTTGATCTGACCCAGTCTGGCCATTCTTATGTGTTACTCAGTTGCCACTGTGAAACCAAACTTGTTCTCTTACGTCAGGAAAAAGCGGTTAAAGTTTTGTGAGGTTTTTTTTCCCCAGAGGAATTCAATTTAATTTAACTTGCAGCATAAAAACCTCTAACAATTAAAGGATATCATAGAACTTGCTGAGTAGCTTCAAGTCATTAAACACCAAACTAAAATACAATTACTCAATATGCTTTAGTATAGCTTCGAAGCAGCACACTCTTCTCCAAGGAGTACCATGTGTTCCCCACTCAGCTGTCCATAACTCAAAAGAATTAACATAGAGCCTCTCCAATTTACACAAATGACTATGATTGCAGATTAATGAATTTTGCAAATTAGCAAGTTAAGCAAACAAGATAAAAATCAAGGATACTGCATTGCAAAGTGTACTTTACTTCTTTATGTGGCTAGTGTAGTTTAATTTTATTTGATCTGCTATAGTATCTGTAGTGCAATATATTTTAGAGAAATTACAAATACTGGATAGTGTAGGATCTTGCTGTCGTTCTGGGCTATAAAATCTGCTGAGAAATGGGAAGAGAATGGGGTCTTGGGAGAATTATTGGATTTGTGAGCTAGAAAGCTTCTTTTAATGTTTTTCTGAAGCTACCAACTACCACAGACCAAAAATAAACTTTCGTACACAGAACTATTGTATGTATAAGAAATATTTTGGGTGCGTTTGGATTGGTCACGTTAGTTCCTCTTTGCTTTATTTGTACTTGGCAGTGTCGCTTTAATTAAAAAAAATCTTGTGGCTTTTTTTGTCTCTTTGTAGTATCCGTTACATTTCAGAGTTAAAATTTATTTTCTCATTTAGTGATTTATTTATTTATTTATTTTGCTTTCCTCTTTATCCAGGATGGGTTTAACCGTTGCAAACATTGCAGAGTTTGTATAAGACACAGTTGTGTTCGGATCCTACATAAAGGTGAATATTGTGGGCATTTTTTTCAAGGTCAACAGTGGCGGATCTAAAAATATTCTGTCTAGAATCCAGAGGGCATTCCTCACCCAGTTTTAGAACTTAAAAAAAAAAAATCCCAACCTATCATTTTTCTCAGACCAGTGGCTTGAAAAACAAGAAACCACTTTGTCTGTAAAAACTGTCTGCCAAGACTCTCTCGTTTTTGGGTCTTCCGTCTTTAGTGTGAGACTGATGCAGAATTAGCATAGTGCTTACAGCATTTTGAACCCCACTCCAGAGGCAATCATAGGCCCCCCGTCCATCTTCATACACCGTTACCTACAGGATGTAGTTTGTCTGTTTCCTCCTGACTGTGGTCAGTGAAAGGGCTCCTGTTTTGCTGCATTTGTGTCATCCTCGCTCGTCTTACTTGCTTGTATCTTTCATTTGTACTTCATCCAGTTGGATTAGTAATGGCCACCTAAATTGTGAGACCTTTACCTTAATGCGGTGGCACATTTGGTTACCCTTTAATGCCTGCTTTGCACCGGGGTTCTCCTTTGACACTTAAAATTAAGGTGCTCCAGTGTCTCTGTCAATGTACTGGCACCTGTTTGGTATTTCAGCACCAGAAAGGGGTGGGTGTACTTTGTCTGCAGGTATGTCTGGGAGGAAGGGAGGAGGTATGTCTGTGCTCGGCATGTTCAAACTGTGTTCATACAACAGGATTATGTCCATGATAGGCAATCTTGTTTCACGCCGGCTTTTACCATGTCAGGTGAAGGAGCAACAGATACATATGGCCAAAGCAGGGGTGAAACTGCTTCAAAATTAAAGGGACCGTATTAGAATTGGGTCAGCTTCATTTTGAAGATGCTGGAGCTGTATGTCCATGGCAACTCTCTCATCAGTCTTATCTGAAAAAATATTCCTTATTTTTTGGAACCCAGAGCATTGAAAAATATACTTGCGTAGCTATTAATATACATCAGTAGGTCTCAACATATTTACCATGGTAGGCCACATATGCAGTTCTCTGTGTTATGTGGGCCGCATTCACACAATATATATACTACTTGTATGACCCTGAGGATGTCACATGGGCTGCAGCTGTATGCTGATCCTGCCGTGGGTTGAGAACCACTGATGTACATTCAATGCTTCTGTAACCTGGGAATGGTCTGTGATCTGGGCAGAATGATTTGACAAGCAGTCTATATTAATGAAGATGATAAAAGTAAATTGTCAGGCTTTGTTCCTTCTCATAAAATACCGCTGTATTCTGGTGACTTCAGAGCATTCTGCTATGTGAAGAATGAAGAGTGCGTGCCTTCCCTTTTTTTTTAGTGGTCTTTTTTCCCCCTCTTGCAATAATTTGTTTATGCCATGATTAGAATCAAATAATTGCTTGCCAGAATGAACCCTTTTTTTTCTTCTGTTTATGAAATGCCAACAGAAGATGGCGTAGAAATGTAGTTTTTTGCATGTTTGAAGATTGGAATGAGGCTAGGAGTCAGTAATGACAGGAAGCTGGGGTTTTTCAGGCCCATTGTTGTGTTTGTACATATCTCTTGTGCACATTTTTACTCATGTAACAGCAGTTCCTCGAAGACGGCACACAAATGATAGAGTGTATGCACAGTGCTATACAGGCTGTTAATTTACGAAGTTAAAAAAAAATCCTTGTTTCCCTCCGCTCTGTTGTCAGAGTGTAAACATGTTGCAAGAACTTGAGTAATGAAAATGTTCTGTCCTAAAATTGCTAAACTTTGTAGGGAGCCTGGAATGCTGCTGCTGACTAGTACAGGAGCTCCAAGCCAAGACTTTCAAAAGTGACTAGAAAGCTTGTGTGGGTTTTGTTTGTTTTGGGGTTCCTTTTTTGGGGGGGGGGGCTTATCTTGAGACATCAGCCCTCTTTAAAGGTGTTACAGAAAGTGCTAAGCCGCCTATAGTGGCAAACTCACGCATCCGATGAAGTGAGCTGTAGCTCACGAAAGCTTATGCTCAAACAAATTTGTTAGTCTCTAAGGTGCCACAAGTCCTCCTTTTCTCCTAGTGTAGGTGCTTTTGCTGATATGTCTTATACCTGGTTCCCAAAGGAAACAAGCTGTAGTAGCAAAAGCACTTTAACGGTGGTATAAAGGCATAGGGCTTTTGCCAGTAGAGAAATATCATTTAAAAAATGACACTCTCTAACTGACATTACTCTGCCAGCAAAAATTTCTAGTGTAAACCTGTCCTGAATCACTAGCCACTTAAAAAAACCATACTTCAGTTCATGGCGGTAGCTGTTTTAAATAATCTAGCAAGTGTTTTCTGGGGCAAGATACTGCATTTGTGTCTAAAAATTGTTACATTGTGTTTACCTGAGAAGCCAATGCTAGTACGGCCTGAAAAGGAAGGCCAAACTGTCCTAAGAACTTAAATTAATTGTGTGAATGGGCTAGTCACATGGATTTTATTTGCAGGTTTTTTTCAATTGGTTCTAACCTGGTCAGTCAGCCTGCAGTGTTTATTGTTTCCTTTCCCTTCATCCCTCTCAGTGGTGTTTATATGATGCCATTTGTTTACATATGTTCCTAGCAGCATTGAAGAATTTGGAGTTGATTGTGTATGTTCAGATACCAAGTGACCAGATCAGATAATGAATTGTACTGCGCTTCAAAAATGTCTGAGGGAAGTGTTGTGCAATGCATGATTGCTTCTGAGAGTTCCCATGGGGGATGCTTGTTCTAGGACTGATATTTTGTTGGGTTACAGAGTAGTAGCCGTGTTAGTCTGTGTTCACAGAAAGAACAGGAGGACTTGTGGCACCTTAGAGACTAACCAATTTATTTGAGCATAAGCTTTCGTGAGCTACGGCTCACTTCATCGGATGCTGAGCTGCTGCCCTTTTATTTTAAATTCCCACTTTTGAGGTGCACACTGAGCTTATTTGCAAATTGTGACTGAGCTCCCTCATCCAAAAAATAAAAAAAAAAGAGTACTTGTGGCACCTTAGAGACTAACCAATTTATTTGAGCATGAGCTTTTGTGAGCTACAGCTCACTTCATCGGATGCATACCGTGGAAACTGCAGCAGACTTTATATATACACAGAGAATATGAAACAATACCTCCTCCCACCCCACTGTCCTGCTGGTAATAGCTTATCTAAAGTGATCATCAGGTGGGCCATTTCCAGCACAAATCCAGGTTTTCTCACCCTCCACCCCCCCACACAAAAATTTGTGTGGGGGGGTGGAGGGTGAGAAAACCTGGATTTGTGCTGGAAATGGCCCACCTGATGATCACTTTAGATAAGCTATTACCAGCAGGACAGTGGGGTGGGAGGAGGTATTGTTTCATATTCTCTGTGTATATATAAAGTCTGCTGCAGTTTCCACGGTATGCATCCGATGAAGTGAGCTGTAGCTCACGAAAGCTCATGCTCAAATAAATTGGTTAGTCTCTAAGGTGCCACAAGTACTCTTTTTCTTTTTGCGAATACAGACTAACACGGCTGTTACTCTGAATCCAAAAAATAGTGTTCATTAACTCTTTCCCTGCGAAGTAAACCATTAGGCAAGAGAGTCTGATTCTCTCTCTCCCCCCCCACCCCCATTGGTTTTGGCTGGTGCTCCTGGCCATATACTGGTTCTTGCAGCCTAAGGCCTCATTGATTACAGCCATGAGTGCAAGTGCTTAGTGCAGGCAGGCGAAACCAGCAATTGCACTAGTGGTATTTTCCCTACTTTCAAACAGTCGTCAGCTCCCTTGGTGCAAATAGTGGCTTTGCCTGCAGACGGTAGGGGTTGTATTGATGCAGCTGTTCTGATGGCTGTAAGCAGGGCAAATTCCAGTGCTTGGACAAGACCTAATTTTGGGGATGGGAGAGGAAGAGAAAACGTGTAATGTTTAAAAGTATATATAGTCATTTTAGACATATTCTCTTGCCCACAGTCAAATATGTAGCTTTTCGTGCACTTCACAGGTCTCTGGAGCCCTTAACACATGTTAGATGGTCACTGACATCTGAAGTTAGCCATTTATTTATATATTGTTCTTAGCTTGACTCTTGGGCCTTCTGCCATGTCTTTATTCCTATAGGATTAGGACTATAGTGACACCTGCTGGTGAAAGCAGACTTATTAATCAACTAAGAATAGTTGGTTAGGTCTCAGAGGGGTAGTAGCCATGTTAGTCTGTATCCATGTTGTAATCCTCGTTGTAGTAGTTGGTTAGGCAACTTCTTGTGAACCTTTTACCCAATCAGCATTGCTCAAAATGGGACACTGTTCTTCAGCTGCAGGAATAGAGTCTAATACTGATCGTTAAGTGCTGTGTTTTGACTGGAGAGTCTCAACATTTAAATTCTGCGTGGCTGTAACCTCTCATATCTCAGTGAAGGTGTTTTCATGTTTGAAGTATCTTGGAGTGAAAATTTCACAGTGGTCTGGGTTTAAATCTAATAATTTTTCCTGTCTTGCAAAGATAGAGGTGACCTTTTCACTTCACACCCAATCCCTCAAACAGTCTCATTCTTTCTTTTCAAGTCTTTGCACTTTGTGTGTGTGTGTGGTGTGGTGTTCTTTAACAAGCATGTTCTAACTATGGAGAGTGAAGCTTCTCGTCGTTATGTATAGAGAGAGTTATGGGAAATAACAGCTGGGTTGAGGCTGCAGAGCTGCTTGACAAAGAATGTGCGTGGGTGCTGCTTTTGCAGCCTCGGAAGGCTTGTAATCTGTAGCTCTGCTTCTCTCCATAATCGCCTCGTAATCCCAGAGGAAGAATTGAATTTTCAAAGGGTCTCAACCGAGTCTAAATGACACATGCAAGGTTTTGAGGCAGCTTTTGAAAATGGATATCAGTAATTCCAGGATATCTGGGTGTTTATCTCTTCCGGGCAGGTTTCTCCAAACACTAGCCTTTGAAAGCACACCCCCTTTTCCATGACACCCCCACCCCCGCAATATTATACTAGTACCTTGATGCACTCAAAAAAACCCACTTCCGCTAACGGCATAGCACGTCTCCCAGCACTAGGGCACTGTCTATACGGGCGCATTACAGCGCTAAAACTTGCTGCGCTCAGCGGGATGTTTTTTCAGACCCCTGACCGAGAAAGTTGTAGCACTGTAAATTGTCAGTGTAGACAAGCCCTAAGACAGCACAGCACTTAGCACAAGGCAGCTGCAAACATGAAGTGAGACGATCCCTGCCCAGCAAGCTTTCAGTCTAAGTAGAGGAGTCCAGCAAAGGATGGGAGGGGAAACAGAGGCATCAAGAGGTGGGGTTGCCCGACGCCACGCAGCAAATGAGTACTGGAGCTGGGAACAGAACTCTGGTCTTCTGAGACCTGGACTGGTACATTGTCCGCTGGCCCATGCTTCACCTCTCTTCCTTGGTTTTCTGTGTCTTGAAGAAGACTTTAAATCAGGAATTTTAAATGGTCCCACACACTCTAATGGGTTTAAGCTAGTCCATACTGAAAGGCTTATTTGTGACCTCTGTACAGGTCTGTTGTCTATATACTTGAATTGCTTTAGCTAAACTGAGAGAGCCTAGCTTTGGATCTGCTAAGCTTTAACTAGACTGGTCTGTATTGTGCAGAACTAATTCATGTGAATTGTCTGTGTCCAGTTGGTAGGCCTGTCTGTCTACGAGTTGTTTTTAATGCACAGTTCCTTAACCTTGTGGTATTGTTTATTGATTTACAGCAGTGGTTCTCAAACTTTTGTACTGGTGACCCCTTTCACACAGCAAGCCTCTGAGTGTGACCCCCCCCCCTTATAAATTAAAAACACTTTTTTATAAAGTTAATACCATTATAAATGCTGGAGGCAAAGTGGGGCTTGGGGTGGAGGCTGACAGCTTGTGACCCCCCATGTAATAACCTCATGATCCCCTGAGGGGTCCCGACCCCCAGTTTGAGAACCCCTGATTTAGGGATATAGATAATCTTTTAGGATTCTAATAAAGAAAAATTACTCATCTCACTTGGTTACAATCTGCCTAAGTGCTATACCTGTGGTATCCCAGATCCTTCACTTCATAACCCTTCTCCATATCACTAAAATAATTCCATACTTTATCAGCAACCTGAGTAGTAGCTTAAATGGCTGGTATTGAGAGGGTTAACCTCTCATTTTGCTCATTAGTATTGCACAACAGAGGATTGATTCACTTTTGTACGTGGACATTAACAGTCATTTTGATTTGAATCAATACAGACTATGGCAACTCCACTGAATTCCAAACCATACCTTAGTGCCCAAATTCACATTGCCACAAGAAGCTTCCTTCTGCTTCTAACTGATAAGGAAACTCACAACACATTAATCTCCTTCAGACTTGCCTACGGAGAAACTGCAATGGAGTGGCACCAATTGCAAGCTGACTGGAGCCTTACTGTCTTCATTTATTTGCTCGGATACAAGCCATCTGTGATAGCTGTTGGTGTACTACACCAGTGCAAACCCCAAGCTGCTATAAAACAGTTTGCACAGGCTCGGCCTATTCCAGTTTCCTGCAGCGTGAGCTGCACCTGTGCAAACAGCAGCTGATGATGGTTGTGTTTTAAAAATCAGGTCACTCTTTGGGGGAGGGCCTGTATTTTATCAACCAAATGGCCCCCCAGATTTGCACCTCAGACTACACCCAGGATCCTGAAGCGACATTCCAAATTTCAAACTGATCACAGTATGGATTTTAGGAAAGGATCAAAAATTTGGCTTTAAACAGCAACCTTAACTATGCTACAGCTCTTACAATGCCATAATCGCTTCATGCATCAGTCCAATGAAAACATATGAGTTTAAATCTGTTGTTGGACCTATTGGCATATGTTAATTGCAGCTGAAAACAGATTACACAGCCTGCTGTTTCTGCACCACTTACTGTGTTTTCAGCATTAAAATAATCACGCAGTGGAGCTTGAAGGAAAGTAAAACACTTGAGAAGTGTAGCTAGGGTTATTGAAGAAGCAATTAGATGACAGCATAAGCGTGGAGCAATAAAATGGAAATGAAAATTGATAGGCTTAAAAGCTTGCCATCCCTCCCACCCCCCCTTTACAAATGTTTAATATGTTCGTCTGTATTTGGAAGCTTGTCGGTGACACGCTTTAGTTCCTATGGTTTTTGTAATTAGGTATCGCTCCTTGAGATGGAGAATGCCTCGCGTGAACCGTGCCAGACGATTTTTCAACTTTATACATCTCTTTCTGTGCTCGCAGTCATTAGCCAGCTAGCGAGCGCCAACAATATCTGCGTTGATAGACGCTACTAAAACTACAGTCTCTCCCAGGCTGCTTTATTTATTGCTGTTCCTCATTTTATTGTTGGGAGGCTTTGCATCTGTTTTGTGGATTAGCTCCTAGATTGTTGCTTTAATCATTTTAAACTAAACAGATACTTAAAGGAAAACTGTCCTCATTCTGATCAGCCTAGCAGTCTAAAAGTACCAAAGAGAGAAACTTTTTTGCCTTGAATAAACCGTGAGACATTATTAAAACCTCTAAAATTTGCACGCATCTGGCCTTTGTGTTGCAAGTGGAAACTGACTATGTTTTTTTTCCATTCCTGCTTGCTGCCAGGATCTGAAAGAATGTCATTTTTAGTGTATGGCTAGCGCTGGGCACGGAAATGCCAGCTTGCAATGGAAAGGCTACTCCATTTCTGTCTGGGCAAGGTGAGAACTGCCCTTCTGCTCCTGCTTCATCTTCGCCTGTAAGCTCATCAAACACACAGTCTACAACTGTTGCCTTGACTTGGGAATAATGTTAGCTAAGTAGTGACCTTGGCGAAAATACAGGCTGTCCTATGCCCTAACTCTCTCTGCTGCCCATAAGACACAAGTAACCAGCATGTTAGGATGTTGGCTGTAATATTGTTCTGTGTTATACCCTGTGTATTACTCAGGAATCTGCCCATTTCAGAGCTGTGCCAGAGGAAACTGTACATTTTCCATTCAGTAACAATAAAGGAGTTCTTTAGTTTATGCTGATGCCGACTCTGGTAACATGTATTTAACATAGTTGGAACTTTTTACATTTGCAAACGTACTGTAAGCACTTCTGAAAAGTTCTACTTACAACAGAACTTCTGAGACTGAACTTTCCATTAATCCGAGGTCTGTTTTGTTGCCTTGAAATCTGCATAGTGTGAGAATTGTGTAGATTGTCTCTGGGGTCTGTACGTTTAGAATACTAAAGTTCTGGCTGGACTTTATGCTCACAGTTCTTGCCAGAAGTGGTACATGCTTGGCCTAGGGAAATGCTGTGTAATATAACTTGGCTGCAGACTTTTGTGTGTACTCTCAGGTCTAGCTTTAAAATTGTAGACACTTTTTGGAAGCTGGGGGCAAGAGAAGAGTAAAGTCACAGTCAGTAATCCAGAGTGCGTTTTACTGAAGTACATATTTTCATAGCTATGATTATGTAGCCCAGCTAATAAAGTCTCAGACTTACAAACAAGTAAGAGAAGAGACACCCATTCTTTGGAAATCTGAACATCTGGAGTGAAATCCTGGTTCCCGAGGAGTCAATTGCAGTTTTGCTACTGACTTCAGTGGTGGAGTTTTGCACGCTTATTTTGTCTGTGTTTTCCAGAGTGGGTTACCCGAAATGGTTTAAATAGTTGGCAGATAAGAATATTGACTTACTCAATTCTATTTTCCTGAAAGACACATGCTCTACAACTGCCTTAAACCTCGATAACTCTGGCAAATCTATGGAGTAAAGAAAGGAAGTTTTGTTTTGATCTCCTCTCCTGGGTCCATTTTGGATAAAGATGCCAGTGATTCGTTGGGGGAGGAGAAAGGCAAAAAGTAACTTGTTCAGTGTTCCCTAAGGGGAGTGGGGGAGGATTGGACCAGGTTGTTTCTTTTTGACCCTGACAATGGTTTGTGTAAGGAAGCTTTGTACAGGAAATGGGGGTGGGGCAAAATTAATAACTTCCCAAATCTAAATTGAGACCGCAGAAGGGTCTGTAGAGGGGCAGCTAACTCCTGGCCACATGACTGTCTAGAAAATACAGTGGGAGAATTCACCAAGATTAGTCCACAATAGAATCCAACTGACGCCATCAAGACCCCCATCCATAGGTAATAGTAGAGTTTGGTCGGGATTTTTACATCTACACTTAGCAGAGCATTTATGCTCTTCGCTCCATTTACTTGTATTTAAAGTGCCTTGGCAAGGGTGGAGCTGCTTTACAAATATCACTGTGGACTTCCATTCTTCACCCAGGACGCCCCCTTCGTAGGAGCTCCTTCAGATGTGTGGCATGACTCTCTATCACGTGTATAAAATGCCAGCTAGCAATTAGACTAGTGATTGTAGTTGTTTTTCCTTCTTTTTAATTTCCTCATTGGTTAGGGTTTGCTGGTTAAGATGTTGATCCAAAAGTAATGCAGATATTTCCCTCTAGGTGATCATGGTGCTCAGTTGGGCCTGCATGGTGGAGGGGGTGACGGAATGGGAGACGAAAACGCTACTGTGGAAGAAGGGGAGACTAGTCCAGACCCACAGCCACAAGGCCGAAGGATGCGGAGAGAAGCCTGCACCTGCCCATACTGCAAAGACAGCGAAGGACGGTAGGATTTGCTAACTGGGTACCTCAAACTGTAAGCGGGATTGTCAATATGATGGTAGGGAGTTTCAGAAACCCAGAGGGATGGAGACTGTAAGTCACTTAGCAGCCTTGGCCTTCAATAACTAAAGTCAATCCAGGCTGCACTCTTAATAAAATAGGTTGACAGGTCGGATGATTGCAGTAGTGCTCTCTCCCGGGAGCCCTAGGACCAGGTCTGGTGAAGGATGGGTAACAGTAATTTTGGGGCACGTGCTGGGTGCCTCATATTAAACTGACGTGGTCAGAACTGAGCAATCTTGGTCTCTCTGCTTCCCATCCTTGTAGAACTGGAATAGTGGAGTGAGGGGCTGATGATGTCAGACTGGGTTGGCATCAGCTCAGTTGCATGAGAGGAGGAGGGAAACTTGCACTAAATCTACTAATGTTCTGCTTTGGTTACAGCTAGTGTTATAGTTCCTGGGTGCTCCTGAAACTAAACTTACACATGGAAGCTGTTCAGAGTCTTTTGTTTTGTTTTTCCCCTTAAAACTTCGCCATGAGTAACTGAAAGATTTTTACTGTCTCTGGATTGAACGTGCACTGCGTTTGTGATCATCAGGTTATAAAGTGTTTGCTTCAGTGGCTTCCTCTTCCATTGCTAAAGTATTATCGGGTGCAGAAAAAGGACTAAACCTTATGGCTGAAATGAGCATGTTCCTGTTGTGAGAAATTGAGGGCTGAGCCCTGTATATTCCTGTGGCCTGGGTTCTTCTGCCAGAGAACAGTGCTCCAGAATGGCAGGGTTTGTTTAAAAATGGGGAGAGACTGGTCAGAGTGAGGCAGAGTGGAGTCTAGGCTCCTAGTGTCTACTCTGTGCTTCGGTTCCTGCATTGGAGAAATGCAGCTAGCTCCCTGCCTCGCTGGTGAGGAGACCTTAGCACATGTTAAAGCTTTCGCAAAAAGAAAAGGAGTACTTGTGGCACCTTAGAGACTAACCAATTTATTTGAGCATGAGCTTTCGTGAGCCACAGCTCACTTCATCAGATGTGTACCGTGGAAACTGCAGCAGACTTTATATACACACAGAGAATATGAAACAATACCTCCTCCCACCCCACTGTCCTGCTGGTAATAGCTTATCTAAAGTGATCATCAGGTGGGCCATTTCCAGCACAAATCCAGGTTTTCTCACCCTCCACCCCCCCACACAAATTCACTCTCCTGCTGGTGCTAGCCCATCCAAAGTGACAACTCTTTACAGCGGTATCGCAGAAGGCGCTAAAGTAGGGCTGAAACAAAATACAGAGTCAGCGTAAACCCCACAAGGCCAGAAATGTGCATCGGAGACCGTAATTCCCTCCTTTTTGGCACCTCGTCATGCCTAGGTCTTTAGGGGGTATCTCCAAACACTGGCAGGGCCATTGGTGTACATTAAGGACAGAATTTCAGTTGTCAGCTATGTGACGGGCCTGCCTGGCCAGTAGCGGTCGCTCAGAATGAACAGCAGCTTGAACTCCCCTTTAAAATCTGTGAACGCAGCCATTCCCATTCCCTCCGTCCCCTCCCTCCCACCACCTCTTCCTCTTTTCCCATTGACTTGCTCTTCATGTCATACCCCGCGTGCCCCATTGCTGGGCTCGGCCCGCATGCCCCATTGCTTTCACAGTGGCTTTGTTACACTGGAGAATTTTTAGTTAAAAATGTACTGAAAAGGGGAGTGGGGAGAGACCCCATGGAACAAAAAGTTTCTTACACACACAGTGAAAATAGGGACAGATTTGTTGAGGAGCCACCTGCCGGGCCATGTCTTCTGATGACTCCTAAAGAGGCTCCTGGTTGCAACCTCTTCTGTTTTTTCACTGAGGATTTAAGTGACTCCTCTGTGGCCCCTCTGAAGCCCTCACATCCACCATCTCTTCCCCCCCGCCCCCGACTTAGACTTTTTAAAACTGGCAATTTACCTGCTCGTAACAGTTCCCAGTCTGACTTTAATTGGGGAGTGTTTTCGTGCACATGTGGTACAGGTTTGACTCTCCCAATAACACTTCACTCTTTATAAGAACCTGTCATCCAAAGGTGTGGATACAGTTACCAACCCAATAGTGCTCAGCATCTTTTATCTCTGGAGTACCTTGTAGCCACCAATCCCCAAGGACGCGGACGTCCTCTTCGTTTGACAGAGGGTTAGACTGAAGCATCGAGTGGGAGCTGACTTGCTGGTGGTCATAGAGCAGAGCCAAGACTAGAGAGCCCTGATTCCTCTAGCCAGGAGACCGTCCTGCCCACTTCCCTGTGTTTCTAATGTCAGCCCAGCATCTGAGCAGTAAGTAGGCATGTCTAGTCAGTGCTCTGATCAGTGACTGGTAACCTGGGGTTTCCATTGTGTGAGCTCAGCAGCCACGCCGGATGCCACGTTTAGGAAGCTGATGTTTCACCTCCCTGTTAGCGAGAGTTGAGAGGCTCTGTAAATTAATGTCTTGATTGATCTGGATTCTTCCAGGGGTTCTGGGGATCCCGGTAAGAAGAAGCAGCACATCTGCCACATCCCAGGCTGCGGGAAGGTGTATGGCAAGACGTCCCACCTGCGGGCTCACCTCCGGTGGCATACTGGGGAGAGACCTTTCGTCTGCAGCTGGATGTTCTGCGGGAAGCGCTTCACGCGCAGTGACGAGCTGCAGCGGCATAAGCGCACACACACAGGTAAGCCCGGAAACCTGCCCTGGCTGCGAAGGGAGCAAAGGCGCACTTAAAGCCGGGGCTGGGGGAGCCTTCACATTTTCTCTAGCCTTGTATGTATGTTGCAAGGGTTTCCAAGATCCTTGTGATTGCCAGCGCTCTCCACTATATGCCTGGTGTTGCCCAGTGTTCATCATCTGTTGCTTTGGGTTTCTGCAGTACAAGTATATTTACAGGTTCTGTCACGAGCTGTACAAAACCATGACTCTTCTGTTCATTCGCAGCTGCATTAAGTGAATCCTCTGCAGTACTTTCAGCTGAGAAGTTTTCCTCACCTTAGGAGCCCCGAAACAAGGAACAGCTAGAACTGTTCAGAAAGCTGCCCGCAGGGGGAAGTAACATTCAGAGTAGGGGGAGATAAATGTGAGAGGGTCTGAGAGGCCATCATGGAGACAGAGCCAAAGAAATAACACATCTGAGCCCGATCTCACTCTTGAGAGCATCCACACTGAGCAGAGCCCTGTTGAAATCCGGGGGAGCTCTTTGTGAGTGCATGATTCACAGTTCAGGGTTAGGGCCTACAATGTTATGGGGGAGAGGGTGTGTTTTACTCCACATAATAAATTCAGTTTGGCAAGTGGGTGGATGAATTCTTCTTTGCTACATCCCACATAATTCTGAGACTTTGGTTCTAGTGCTGTAACTAAATGGCTTTTGACACCTGGTATGTTTTCATCACCAGTAAATCTGCTTTGGTCAGAAGTTGTATAAAGTGAAAGAGAAAGCCGGTGAGAGGAGAATATGAAGACACTTGGATGTTAGCAGCTGGCGGAAGGCACTGACTGCAAGTCTTGTGAGAGCAGGGCTCCGCCCCTCAGAAATAAGCTATCTTTCACTGAAGGGCAGTTGAAAAGTGCTGCACCCCCTCTCTCTCCCTTAATACCTGTTGAGGTTGCTCTGTGAGCTTCATCCAGGCCGTAGCCGAAAATTGCTTCTTATTCAGAGTTCAGTTTGTATGTTGAACCCTTGTTTGTTTGTTACAATGTGGCTCTTCCTGGTGGAAAGGTTTGGCTTCCCATAAGGACGTTAAGCAAGCGCATTGTTGCAATGGCTGAGCGGTTCTTCTCTCCCGTTGCTGTTTACAGGTGAGAAGAAATTTGCCTGCCCGGAGTGCCCAAAACGCTTCATGAGGAGCGACCACCTGTCCAAGCACATCAAGACCCACCAAAACAAGAAGGGAGGCACAGCCAACAATGTGGCCATGAACGTCTCTGCGGTCTCCATGGACACAGGGACTTCGGAGGGAAACAGTGGGCCAACCCCATCGGCCCTCATCGCAACCAACATGGTGGCCATGGAAGCCATTTGTCCCGAGGGCATCGCACGCCTTGCAAGCAGCGGCATCAATGTCATGCAAGTGGCAGATCTCCAGTCCATCAACATCAGCGGGAATGGATTTTGAGACTCTGTGAACCACAAGTCATGGACAGTGTCCAAATCTGGGGTTCAAGGTAGCATGGGTCTAAGAGCCGACTGGAGAGGGAGAAGATAAATATTTCGTTGCTAGTGTGCTGAGATGGTAGGGTCAGTCACACCTTCTAGCACAAGAGCCCAGTTCCTCTCTGCCAGGAATGCTACTTGAAAACAAGGCCCGGCGATCGGCTCAGACCTCTGAGGCCCAGTGACTACATGGGGATGCCAGAGCTTTTTTTGACTCGACTTTCCCCTCTCCCCCATAACTTCTCCCCTATCTTTCCCTCAGTAGGTACCCCTGATGCCAACATGCCTTGGTAAATGTATATGATCATTGAAATACTTTTTAGCGCAAAAAAAAAAAGATTCTATATTATTATTATATATATAAAAATATAAAACGTGTTCATTTGAGCAAGGGAAAAAAATTGCTGCGACCAAAGTGTTTGGTCTATTTTGGATGCCTTATCTTTGAACAGATGACCCCGTGGGTAGTTAATGAGACAATACGCAAGCTGTTGTTCAGATGCTATATTACATTTTACATTGTAACCTTAAGAAAATTAGCCTTTTGTATGCTCTGCTTTTAGGTTTCTTTTTTTCCTTAATTTTTTTAATTATTTGGGTGAGGTTTTCTTCATATAAAACAGTCACCCTCTTCCTTCCCCGCCTTATTCCCTTCATTGCTTTATTTTAAATTGTATTTGCTGCAGAGATTCTCTTATCCAAGTTATTTTAACCCTTGCTGTTTCATTCGGAGCATAAGTGTACATGTAAAATTGATTGTAAAGGTTTTTGTGCGGGTTCACTCGAGCTATTTACCAGAAGAGGGTCCGGGACCCATAATGCAGTCTGAGTTTTTTGCGGGGGAGGGAAGGGGAGTCTTGGGCAAATTTATTTTTCTGCAGTCGGTCTTAAAAACAAAACGCCAATGTCAGTGCGTCCAGGGCTGGTGAGATGAAGACACCTCAAGTGTCGAGTGGCAAAAACCAATGAATTAGCTGAAAATGCAGTGGAGAAGAGACCACCGATAACACTGTGTCTATCCAGAGTATCGTGCCTAGTCTGATTAAAATGTAGCATGAGGGGATGCCTGTTTGCATCCCTAATCTGAGGGTTACTGCAGAGCAGCTGCTGATGCTAGTGCAGAGGGTGAGTAGAAATACACTGTTGGTCAGACTGGCAGGCTGCTGGTACATTTGTAAATGGCAGGGAGTTTGTCTGCCAGACATGGACATCAGGCATCGGGTGCTTAGTGGACATGTTACACAGCCCCGTGCTGGGGCTGTTTGTTAATGGGACGCAGGTCTCTTATTCAGATTAAATCATCACATCATCTTGCCGGATTTTTTTTCTTCCAACACTACATTGCTTTTCTGTCTCCAAGGCTTCCCCGTTCTTTCAGAGATTTCCAAACCAGTAATTGGAAACAAAGAAATTTCCTGGCCATCTTTTCCTCTTAGTCTTTTTCAAGCCCATGGTGGGTCTGGAGGCTGGTAGTTTTGAATCGTTCTAGACTCCTCTGTCCAACTCACTCTTGGTCCCCCGCCCTTCCTGCTGCAGCCACAACAAAGTGGGTGTTCCCTAAGGCCCGTCCATTTCCCCTAGCCCTTCTGTGAAGCCCAGCTGAAACGGAGCGAGCTGTCCCTACAACAGCATAAAATTGCAGGAAGAGGACATCGTGCACTGTAGATTATGTGGGGGCTTCAGGATTTAGAATCCCTCCAGATGAGAATTCAGTCACCTTCATGTGTGTCACCCACCCTCCCTTGACCCACAAATCATCCTTGATAATGAAGCTGTGTGTCATTCGTGAACTCATGCATTTCAGTGCTTGGTGACTTCTTTAGTAAATCTTTGTTTCAGAGACACCTTATGGAAAGACAAGGGCTTGAAGAATCCTCTAGGAATAGGGTGAATTTTATTTAATTAGGACGATAAGCAGTGTTCTGGTGTGTTTTCATATAAAAATAAATGCAGGAAACTGCCATATACTCCTGCAACCTGGTGTTTGATAGCTTATTAGTGCAGGCAGGTGATGGTGGTTTTAATTTGTAAGCTGGATCTTCTGTTGAATCCCTTTGCTAGGGAAGGTAGAAACATTGGGGTTTGCATTAACCAGAATCAAGGCTGAGCTGCAATGGAGCCCTTGTCTGGAAGAGCAGGAGGCAAAGGTCTGTGTCTGATGTGTGGAAAGGTTTTTATATTTGGAACTCTGTTGGAAAATGCAGCAGCTTTGGAAGTTAAAAATTAAAATCCCTTCGTATGGGTTGCTGTTGATTATGTAACTATATATAATATCAAACCATGTAAAACAAATCTGGTGTAGGGTGCAGAGGATAGTGTTAGGCCAGTGTTAATTGTTCCTCTCAAAAAGAGGAAGGAAAGAGGTAAGTAGCAGGTGGGAGGGCAGGTATTACAGTGGAATCAGTGTCTCTCTCCACATTTTGGTCCCATGGTTCTTGCTGATTTTCAGCACACATGGAGGTATTGGACTCTCTTCCATTCCCTTTTCATGCTTTTTGCTGGGAGGCTTCTAGGGAGTTTTTTATGCATGTGCATGGAATTGCAGGAAGGTAACCTGTTTGGTAGGGAGAAACCCCAAACAACATTGGGGTGAAATAAAACTTTATATGAACCTGAATCACACCTGTAAATGGTGCTTACTTTCTCTCTAACTAAAAGCAAGTGTGATTCTGCTGTATATTTTATATACACCTTGCATATAAACACTTCTTTTCACCTGTTCTACCTAAGGAAAATACACTTGAAATGAGGCAAATGCCATGTGCTTAGGGGCTTTATAAGAAAGTTCAGGAATGGTGGATGTTCTTAATTATTTCAGTAGCTCTCCTAGACCAGTTGCTGAGAGCACAGAGGCAGTTTTGATAAGAAAGCCACTCATTGGCACCGACACTGAGAGGTGGTTTTTGCTGAGTCTAGTACAGCAGGTTTCTTCTCTATTCTAGTGTTGCTTGGAAAGTGAGGGAGATGATGCATCAAGGCTTTTGGGTCAGGAATAGCAAATGAGACCATGGTGTTCCAATCAAACAGAAGCTAACAGTGTGCCTCTCGGAAGATTATTGCTTGGACACTGTGCAGTTCTGGGATCTAAGCATCCTTCCTGCGTCAAACCAGCTGAGTTCTAGAGAACTGAATTCTTGGCGAGGTGGGGAAACAGATGTGTTAGTCAGACTAGTATCATGGGATAGCAGTAACAGATCATTCTAAAACGACCAGGGGCTTCTGTGCTGCTAGCTTACAATACCACAGACGGGCAACTTCTCTCTGAATTCCCTTTTCTCTTCCACGAGAGCCAAATTCTTTCCCCTCGTCATGGGATGTGATGCAACCCAGAACACCAGGAACCGGTATTTCTAATCAAGCTGCCATTAAGACACACAGGCTGACCATGGTTACCAAGGTAGCTGGGCTCTGAAGAGCCGATCGCTCAGAAATAACTTTTTTTTTTTAGCGTAATGCAAACCTCAGCACTAATCCCCAATTGTCTTGTTCGCTTTAAAATCCTGTTGTTTTTTTAACTCTGTATGAAAATTCCCTGCAACTGGGGGATATTACAGGTTCCTTTCTCAGATCTGAGTTAAATTTTTGGCAAGTTCTGTCTGTCAGCCAGTTCCCTTGTCTTCATTCTGGGTGTGGCTCGCTCACTTAGGTTTGGAGAGAGATTTCTTCCACAGCGGGATGTGAGAGTTTTGTACCTTTACCAATTCATGACTGCGCGATGACCTTCCTTCACCAGACTCTGTGTCTGTGTTTTCAGATCATCAGCATGCTTTGTCAGTTTCAAACAGCAGTACCTCCCCCTTTGCACCTGCAAAATGCCTCCTTGTCTTCAAAGCAGAAATCGGTGCATGCTGGCAGGAGGCAAAGTCCTGCCAAACTGTGAAGTGTGAACACATTTTTACCTTTTAAAAAAAATAAATACAGGGAGGGAGGAATCTTAGCTATCACTGTAAATTCCTCTGGCTGATTTCTTTCTTCTCTCTATCTCTATTTTTGGACTTGTATATTTTTATATAGGAAACTTTAAACATTTGTATTTTTTTAACAATCTGTGAAGCACTATGAATTCCAGTTGTGTCAAATGTCAATATCTTAATACTGGAAGCTACGGATGGTTAGTAGAAAGAAGTGTTTTTAAAAAAAAAAAAACACACATTTCAGTAACTGACTCATTAGGCTATTCGGGTGCCCATTGCTAGAACAGCTACCTGAGAACATTGCCAATTCCTCCTTGTCACTTGCATTCTTTAATGTATTGAGGTCCAAGGTAGATTTAGAGAAGTTCTGGAAGCTACCCAGGTTACATCACTTGGTGACCACATTGTCAGTAGTTATCCAGTATGTCAAATGCAGCAGAATGCTGGGGGAGCACGTGTCTCCACTGAGAACATAATGTACTTTCATCTTCCGTCCACATAGCTGTCCACTAATCCAGGATTGTCACTTAAGAAGCCTAGTATAACCTGAGAAGGGTTCGAAAGGATCCCTAATTGTAATTTCCTTGTCCTTGTGGGGCTGTGTAACCTAACTAGAAGGGAAAGTGGTGGTCAGCCTGGACGGTATTGTCTTGTTTCTAAAGCGCCGTCTTTGAGGAATATTCTTTGGACTGAGGTTTCTACAGGTTTCACTGTGACATTGTTGAACAGGTCCCAGCAATGGAAAGTTCACCACAGAGGAATGGTGCTTTTTTTCCACCCATTAGGGAACCAGAATTAATCTGTAGTTTCCTGTGGAAACAAATGGCCCTGCATGTGTCTCCGCTCCTCAGTGATTTAAAATCTTAAAAATCAGACCCATTACACTCAGGGCTGTGAAAGATTGTGAGCCCTGAGTGCTGTAGATAGGTCATCCTAACTCCCGGTGTAGATGGAGCGAGGTCAATAGGATCTTCTGTTGACCTGGCTACTGCCTCTGAGAGGTGAATTAGCTCCATTGGCAAAAGGAGTTTTCCTGTCTACATAGGAAGCATGGATGCTTCGGCACAGCTTGTAGACATGGTTACACTGTGTGTCAGATCCAAGAGCAGCAGCACCAACGTAGGCATCAGGACAACTTTTTACAGATTGGAGGTGGAAATCAAGCAGAAGACCACGGGTATGGACTGTGCCTTGAACCTAGGTGAAGTGGCTGGTCCTAGCTGCAAGGGCAATGCAGTTCTTGCCCAAATCCAGGCAAACTGTAGGGTAGATGTTTGCTAAAGGCTAATTCCCAATGTCCCGTCCCCATCCCGGTCCTGTTAACGTACATGATGGACCAGCTAATACAAAGAACATAAAGTATCTGAGAACCTTGGTACAACCCCATAGCCTCTCTGGCCCAGATCCACAAAGGTTTTTGGCTTCTAACTTTCATTGATTTCAGTGGAAGTTAGAACCCTAAATACCTTTGTGGATCTGGGCTTTTGTGTCTTAGATAAGCCCAGCTCTTTGGGGGCAGTGGGAAGAAGAGGTGGCAGAGGGAGAATGTACTCTTGGGCTGCTGCAGCTCTTGGGGATCTGAACAGCCTCTCCATTTGCAAAAGAAAATTTTGCCTTGAGGTTTAGAAATGAGATTTCTCCGTCCCTGCTGACCAGCCACAGCTTTCACGGACTTCATCGGGAGCCTCATTGCCATTGCTCAGCTCACTTTGGCATGCATTAGCCTCTCCAGTCTCATTAGACAGTCGCTTGTTAATACCCATCACCCTCCTCTGCTCATTCGGCTTGCCCTGTTTACCAACCGCAGTTGAGGGCCTGTAGCTGGCTCGCAGCAGACTATATCCTGTGCTGTGCCAAGTTCCATGTGCCATACTGGGCCTGGTATACTTGCTTTGTATCCTACGGTAACAAGTTTGGGTTGGTTTATGGTGGTTTGGGCCACAATGCTGATGGCCTGTTGCAAACTCAGTGGGAGATATCTTGACCCGTTTACAACCAAGGCAAAGCTCCCGTTGACGTCAGTGGGGCTAGGTGTCACCCTTGTGTCTGTTGCTTCCGTTAAATGAATTGCACTGTTCACCCAAGCACATGACTGGCTGCTTCTGTGTCAGGCTCTCAGGTGCGACGGGGAGCACCTGTATAACTTTGAGATCTGCAGTTCCCTGTGGAATTAACTGTGCCTTTTTATACAGGGGTTCCAAGTGGCCAAACCGTTTGCAGGCAGGATTGTTCTGGGCTGTTTTTACCCTTTTTTTTTTTTTTTTTTTTTTTTTTTTTTTTTACCCCACGATGGCTCAAAATGGTCTCTTCCCGCTTTAATCTACCCAGCCCTGTTTTTCCTCAAACTTGATTAGCAATTCACTTCCCCCACCCCACCTGCTGGGGAAATAACACGTGTCCACTACTCTATGCATTACAGTGGGGTTGTGTGCATGGGGTGTGGCTAGTTCAAGCCAATGCCCGTTGCTTTTGTGAGCTAAGGTGCGCCAATACACCCCCCCCCCCCCGCCCTGAGGGTTAGTGAAACCATTTCACCAGCACTTCCTGTAGCTCCCTGGTCCCTCCTCCGACCGCCTCCCCCATCATTCCAAAGAGGAGCCTCAATTCGATTCACCTTTTGGGTGCTGACAGCACACGCTTCGCGCAACCTGTAACACTGGCAATAATTCTTTCGCTGTGTAAAGACTGTTTTATCCTGTAATAATGTCTTTGTGCTTTTTTTTAATCCAATTGCCGATGTAATGATGTCAGAAACACATTTTAAAAGTGTTTTTTTTTTTTTTGTACAAATTAGATTAAAATGTAGTTTGGCTCCTTTGTAAACCGATTACAACTTTTTTTTTTTTTTAAGGTAAATAAACAAGCGTCTACGGACGGCATGGTGACGTTTGTGCTTTAAAGAGTAAAGAATATTTCCGTGCCCGTCAGCATTCACCTTGCGCTCAAGCGCCTTTGCCCAATCCCTGTTGCCTTGCTTCTTGGTGACTGCAGTTTGTAAATGTATTTTTGTTCCTACAGCCCTGTTGCAAATGAGAAAGCAAATGTCGCTGGATGGCTGTAGGCTATCTTTCCGTGGACTTCATCGGGCTGTGGATCAGGCCCTGTTGGAATCTGGTGGAGAGAATCTTTATCACAGATGAAGAGACAAACCCAACTCATGTGTCCATCTGTCTTGAACTTTATTGTTCATAAGAACTGCCATGCTAGGTCAGACCGGTGGACCATCTAGCCCAGTATTCGGTCTTCCAATAGTGGCCGGTACCAGAGCTTCAGGGGGAAAGTACAGAACAGGGCAATTTTGGAGTGATCCACCCCTGTCTTCCAGTGCTGTTTTCTGGCAGTCAAGAGGTTTAGCATCACCCTGAGCATGAAGTTCCAGTCCCTGACCATCTTGGCTGATAGATCCAACAATGGCTATCTTCCATGAACTTACCTAGTTCTTTTCTGAACCCTGTTATACTTTTGGCCATCACAATATCCCATGGCAATGAGTTCCACAGGTTAATTGAGTGTGGCGTGAAAAAGTACTTCCTCTTGTTTTGTATAAAACCTGCTACCTATTAATTGCATTGGGTGACCCCTGATTTTTGTGTTGTGGGGAAGGGTAAATAACACTCCATTCATGATTTTATAGACCTCTATTATATCACTCCTTGGTCGTCTCTTCTCTAAGCTGAACAGCTCTGATCTTTTGTCTCTCATACAGAAGCCATTCCATACCCTTGATGGTCTTTGTTCCCCTTCTCTGAACCTTTTCCAGTTCCACTATATTCTTTGGTGAGATGGGCGACCAGAACCAGACACAGTATTCATGTGGTTATTTGCTCATACTGCCTACTGGAGATTTCCTTGGAGGTTTTATCCCAGAGACTGCAGCGTGGGCCTGCTATCTGTTAAAGCACTTGGCAAAGGGGAATCTATACAGATAGTGACTTGCCCATCAGGCCAGTGGCAGAGCTGGGAATAGACCCTGGTCTCCTGAGTCCCAGTCTAAGCTGCCCCCTCTCCCTCCAATGTACTAATGTTTTGACCCTCTGTAATGTCTCTTGGCCATGGGATAGAATGTCCCACAGCACCTAAGTCACTTAGGGTATGTCTAGACAGGGATAAAGAAGCCATAGCTGGCTCAGGCTCACAGGGCTTGGACTCAGGGGCTTGAAAAATTACAGTGTAAGACATCCAGCCTCGAGCCCCAGCTTTGGGACCCTTTGAGGGGGGAGAGTCCCAGAGCTCTGGCTCGAGCCCAAATGCCTACACAGCAATTTTTAGCCTTGTAGCCACAGACCCCGTGAGCTTGAGACAACTGACCCGGGCCAGCCGTGGCTGAGTTGTGGGGCTTTTATTCCTAGGTATGTGTACCCTTAAGTTCTTTTGAAAATTTCATGCCATGATCTCCAAGCTCATTGATTGTGATCTCTTTTACAAACATTCATTAACTTCCTTCCATGAGATCTACTGATTACAATATGTAAGAGCTACGCATTGCTACTATTTAAAGGGGCACCAACAACTTAAGTCACACCATTCTGAAGAACCTCTCCATAGTATTGTTACCAAGGAATCACACAGAGGAAAGGGATGGTGAACCAAGTAATATGAAATGTGTGAAGTAAACAATGTGGGGAAAACAAAAACTGCCCCTTCCTGCAACCTTCCTTCTATGCTACTTTTAGTTACAGCAAGTTTCTGCTCAAAGAGCCGGGGGCTTTAGGTTGATTATCCCTCCTGAAACCTCTTGATGAGAGCTGAGTCAATAATATCCGTCTTTGTCTAGCTGTGGAAATAGAGACAGAGGCGGTTGCCTTGAGCTTACTCAGCAAGGAAAGGGCAGTTGGGAACAGAACCCAGGAGTCCTGATTTCTATATTCCCTGCTCAAGCAAGCCTCATTCCCATCCCATGGGGCTTGTGCTGACCACTAGCTAGCACTAACTCTTAGGGCCTGACCCACATGAATAGCTACCCCTTAGTTCTGCTGCCCCTACATGGTTCCAAATGTTGAGGGCTCCTTGGTGTTTCCAGCCTCTAGCTCTGGTCAGCACAGGCCTGACCCTGGGTTAAAGATGCTGGGCCCAGTGTGGATGAGGAGGGCTAGGGTGAGGGAGGGCTGCCTGGTGGTTACTGTCAGGCTCTCCTGCCTCTGGGGTGGAGTGGGCGAAATGTTCTTGATCTGAGCAGGGACCTGGCCCTCAGAGCAGTGCAGGGAATTGATTAGCTGACAGGTGCCCGGATGATTCCCATTTTAAGCTGCAGAGAAAGGAAGGTAAAAACTCTTCTGAGGTACCAAGAGATCCAGCTTCAATTCCCTGCTCCACCACAGACTTCCAGTGTGACCCTGGGGCAGTCACTTAGCCTCTCTGTGCCTCAATTCTCCTGCTGTACAATGGGGATAACAGCACTGCCCTGCCTCACTGGGGCATGCTGAGGCTAAAAACATTAAAGACTGGGAGCTGCCCAGACACCATGGTGGTGGGTGCCATGTTGTACATACCAGCCCCACAACACAGCTCTCCTGCAGGGTTGCCAAATCTCACAACATTTCCACAAGTCACTGCTACCCTTGTGAATTTCAGCCTTGCTGGGGTGGATGAGGGGGGATGGGATACCCCTTCTGATTGGCTGCCCTTCCCCACTTGCCTGCCTTTTAGGAAGAACAGCCAATCAGGAGCACTGCGGGAAGGTGGTAGAGTGCACTGTCCCCAGCAAGGAGCAAACATTCTCACCAGTGTGCTGCCCCTGACACATGGGGGAGGGGACTGAGAACTCAAAAGCCAGTGTAATGATTTGGAGGGTGAGGGAGAAGGAGGGAGGCTGCCTGTAGGCTGCTGGCCTGACTCCCTAGAGCAGGAAGGAGTCTGTTGCATCCAGCACAATTTTATTCTCCAGACAGAAAACTCTGGCAAAACCTCAACCACAAAACAGCTCCTTGGCCCACCCTGGGCTACTGCCCCTGCCCCACTCCTGCTTCAGAGCCTTGGGCCAGAAGGCCAATTACAGGCCAATAAACCTGATTTCAGTACCAGGCAAATTGGTTGAAACTATAGCAACGAACAAAATTGTCGGACACATAGATGAACATAATTTGTTGGGGAAAAGCCAACATGGTTTTAGTAAAGGAAAATTATGCCTCACCAATCTACTAGAATTCTTTGAGTGGGTCAACAAGCATGTGGACAAGGGGATCCAGTGGATATAGTGTATTTAGATTTTCAGAAAGCTTTTGACAGGTTCCCTCACCAAAGGCTCTTAAGCAAAGTAAGCTGTCATGGGATAAGAAGGAAGGTCCTCTCATGGATTGGTAGCTGGTTAAAAGATAGGAAACAAAGGGTAGGAATACATGGTCAATTCTCAGAATGGATAGTGGCAAATAGTGGAATCCCCCAGGGGTTTGTTCTGGGACCAGTCCTATTCAACATATTCATAAATGATCTGGAAAAAGGGGTAGACAGAGGGCAACATTTGCAGATGATACAAAACTACTCAAGATAGTTAAGTCCCAAGCAGGCTGCAAAGAGCTACAAAAGGCGCTTACAAAACTGTGTGACTGGGCAACTAAATGGCAGATGAAATTCAATGTCGATAAATGCAAAGAAATGCACATTGCAAAGCATAATCCCAACTATACATATAAAATGATGGGGTCTAAATTAGCTGTTACCACTCGAGAAAGAGATCTTGGAGTCATTGTGGAGAGTTTTCTCAAAACATCCACTCAATGTGCAGCGACAGTCAAAAAAGCGAACAGAATGTTGGGAATCATTAAGAAAGGGATAGATATTAAGACAGAAAATGTCATGTTGCCTCTATATAAATCCATGGTACGCCCACATCTTGAATACTGTGTGCAGATGTGGTCGCCCCATCTCAAACAAGATATATTGGAATTGGAAAAGGTTCAAAAAAGGGCAAAAAAAATGATTAAGGGTATGATTAATGCCTTCCATATGAGGAGAGATGAATAAGACTGGGACTTTTCAGCTTGGAAAAGAGATGACTAAGGGGGGATAGGATAGAGGTCTATAAAATCATGACTGGTGAGGAGAAAGTAAATAAGGAAGTGTTATTTACTCCTCAACACAAGAACTAGGGGTCACCAAATGAAATTAATAGGCTGCAGGTTTAAAACAAACAAAAGGAAGTATTTTTTCACACAACACATAGTCAACCTGTGGAATTCCTTGCCAGAGGATGCTCTGAAGGCCAAGACCATAACAGGGTTCAAAAGAGAACTAGATAAGTTCATGGAGGATAGGTCAATAAATGGCTATTAGTCCAGATAGGCAGGGATGGTGTCCCTAGCCTCTGTTTGCCAGAAGCTGGGAATGGGCGACGGGATGGATCACTTGACAATGACCTGCTCTGTTCATTCCCTCTGGGGCACCTGGCAGACAGGATACTGGGCTAGGTGGACCTTTGGTCTGACCCAGTATGGGCGTTCTTATGTTTTTATGATCTCTTTCCAGCTGGGTCTAATAATTGAACAGGGCCATATGATCAGCTGGGAGGGTAGCTGATCTGTCACCAGACCTTGATGCCCCCTACAGGCCAGCCAGCCTGTGACAGGATCTGGCTCTTGAGTTTTACACCTTTGGGGAGAGCAATACCGTTACCTCCTTGTCTGTAAGTGGGCATAGGAGCCCCCACTACCCTGAAGCTCAGGCTGGTGGTGGTGCTACTACGCTGGCAAAAAGCAGGGGGTCGCTCTTTTGAGCAGCTTTGATGCAGCCCTTTTCCCTGGGAAATGCTTTTGCCAACAATTGCTGAATTGCAGCTGCCTCTGAGGTGGGGCACGGCAGCTGTTAACAGCCACACAGAAGTTCAGGCCCTGATCCACGGAGGTATTTAGCACAATCCAGCTGCAGCTCAGTGGGGTGAAGGGTGTATTTAGGGAGGCAGGATAATTACTCCAGCTGGCATTGGTACTGCATCTGAGGGCCTTCTGCTGGGGCTAGGGACACGGAGCCCAGTGTATGTACCTGACCCCTGGACTCTGATTATAAATGGAGACTGGGCTTTATGAGGAAGGCTCTGGGCTGGGAACGGGCCTTGGAGCTGTTTGCTTCCAGATGGGGGCCCTGGGCACTGAAATTGCTGCCCAGCTCCCAGCAGGCTCTGAGCAGGCAAGAGTCGCTGATACAGAACCCAGCAGGATACGCTGGGCCCGGGGCTGAGCACCAGCCTGCAGGCCAGGGGCCAAGGTGGGGAGCAGGGCCCATGGGGGCTGAGTCTCAGGGTGGGGGCAGGATCAGAGCGGGGCACTGGGGAGCGCCACCCTCCTTCCCTGCGCTCCTTTTGCTTCCTCTGGCCGTTGACAGCGTCTCGGCCCCATCCCACGCGCGAAGCCAGCCAAGTCCTTCCCACCTGTGCTGGGCCCTGGGGGAGGGCCGGCTGGGCTCACAGGCACGCTCCAGGTGCTGGAAGAAGGACCACTGGATGGATGGGGCGACCATGCATCCCCGGGCCCCCCGCCTGCTTCGGGGGCTGTGCCTCTGGCTGAGCCTGGGGCTGCCGGGTACGGGGCAGGGTGGCCCCCCCCCGTGCTCTCCTAGTGCACAGGCGGGGGGAGACAGGCAGAGGGCCAGGCTGCTGCCCCTGGGGGGTGGGCGGGAGGGAGAGAGCGGGTGTATGTCCTGCACCCACCCAGCTGAGCCTCCTGTGTCTCTCCAGGCACCCTGAGCTGGAACCGGAGCTGTGTCTTCTATGAGCACCCTCACAACCTGCAGGGCTCCATGCGGCACCGGGGGCATGTCCTGGGGGGCGCCGAGAGCAGCACCATCCTCTGCAACTCCAGCCAGTGCTGCTTCGGGATCTGGAACCAAAGCCACGGCAGGCTCCAGGCAGTGATGCAAGGTGAGGGGCTGCTGAAGTGATGGGGTGGGGGTGGGGCATAGGGTGACCAGACAGCAAGTATGAAAAATGGGGACACTTTTACTTTGGTGTGGGAGTGGGGATAGTTGCCTATATAAGACAAAGCCCCTAATATTGGGACGTCTGGTTACCCTAAGAAGGCAGGATGCCTGGGTTCTATTTCTGCTCTGGGAAGGGAGTGGGGGCTGGTGGCTAGAGTGTGGGACTGGCTCTCTCTCAGGGCTGGGCGTCAGGACTCCTGGGTTCTATCCCTAGCTCTCCCAGGGGAGAAGAGTCTAGTGGTTTGAACAGGGGAGGCTGGGAGTCTGGACTCCTGGGTTTTATCCCTGGTTCTCTCAGGGAAGTGGGATCTAGTGGTTTGAGCAGGGGGGGCTGGGAGCCAGGACTCCTGAGTTCTATCCCTGGATCTAGCACCAACCTTTTGTGCGCTCTTGGGTGAGCCACTTCCCAAGTGTCTGTGAAAAGTGAGTCTAAAAGTGGCGGGTGGGTTTATTGCTCCTGCAACTCCCCATGGAGGGAAAGGCCTGTCTGCTACCCATGCAGTGGCTGCCCCCTGCTCCGACAGCAGCCCCCCCCCATGTCCAATTGGGCTGCGGCTGGCTCGGGCCAGCGAGGGGGAAGGTCTCTCCCATCCCCAGGTGGCTGCAGGGTCAGGGCTTGGGCACCCACATGGTGGACACTATGCCTGAGGGCACTGCATGGGGAGGGAGTTGTGCTGGGGTGGGGGGTAGAAGAGATGAGGCTGAGGGGGCTCAGTTCCCTGACGGCTGTCTGTCTGTCTGTCTCTCTGTGGGAGACCAGGTTGCTGGGGCAGCGACCGAGATGGCTGCGACTCCCCAGCCTGCAAAACCAGCCCCATCCACACCATGGGGGCCATCCTTCAGCGCTGTCTGTGCCACTCCGACCTCTGCAATGCCAACGTCAGCTGGCTTGGGGCCCCTGCAGCGCCGCAAGGTGAGGAGGTGTCGCCGGGGAACATGCCCCCAGAGCTAGGGGGGCCCAGGGTGGTCTTAGCAGGGGGCTGCGGGTCAGGATTGAGGGGCACTGGCGGAGCTGGGGGAGGGAGATGTCTGAGGTAGCGGGAGGAGGGGGGCGTGTTGGGATTTAGGGGCACTGGCAGGGCTGGGGAACCCCCAGGCTGGGATTAGCAGGGGGCTGCGGGTCAGGATTGAGGGGCACTGGCGGAGCTGGGGGAGGGAGATGTCTGAGGTCGTGGGGGGGACGTGTCGAGAAAAAATTGAGGACACAAGATAAAGCATAAATAATTGCCCTTTCCCTTCCTGTCATGTCTGTTCCATGGCTCCCCTTTGCCCTCCTCCCCCCATGTCTGGCCCTGCTCCCCTCCCAAAAGTGCCCCCATCCCAGTCTCCTCTCTCCATCCCCTCTGCAACACCCCCCTCCCCCAGGCTGGGAGAAGGACCCTGTTTAGCATGGGGCAGTCAGTGTGTAACCACCCCCCCAGCCAGACCCATGAAGGCCGGGCTCTCCTCTCCCCGCCCCGCAGCAGGTGCGCCGTCCTGGGGGAGACCCCAGCTATCTGGATGCTCTTGCCTGGACGCTGCCCCACAGACCTTGGGGAGGCGAGCCAGGCAGGGGAGTACGAGCACCAGAGCTCTGAGTCACCCTGATAAGCAGCTGGGAGGCAGGCGAACCCGGCGCTCACACGGGACCAGGTTGGGCTGGCGGGACAGAGTCCAACCCAGCAATGCTGCCCACGACACGTCCCACCGAGCAGCTGCCATGTGGGGCTGCTGGACTTCCTGTGGGGAGTGGGGTCTAGTGGGGGGAGCCAGGATGTCTGGGTTCTGTACCCAGCTTGGGGGAGGAGTGCGGTTTAGTGGGTTAGAGCCGGGGGATGGGGAGCCAGGACTCCTGGGTTCCATGCCCAGCTCTGAGGGGTGGGGGAAGTGGTGTATAATAGTTAGAGGAGGGGAGTGGGGGTTCACATCCTGATTCTTACTCTATCCCTGGCTATCTGGACCCAGGCTGTGGGCTGTGGGATGGGGTGGCTATGGATGGGGGGCTGACCCAGAGGGCTCAGCACATGGAAGGGAGTTTTGCCCTGGGGCTGTGCCCTGGGTGGCACCCAATGGGCTGCTCCTATGGTGCCGATCCCTGACCCTCTTGTGTGGGCTCCTGGCCTAGGTTTGCCCTGATCAGGTATGAGGGCCCCATGCTGGACCCCTGGCTGAGCCTCTGCCTGGCTCCCCAGTGAGAGCGCTCAGGGCTGGGGAGAGACCAGGGAGCAAGCTCTGGCCCCTGATGCTGTAGCCAGGGCCAGTCTGATTCCAGTGCATTAGATCTCAGGGGGCCTGTGTGGGGAACGGGGGTCGGGGACCTCTGGGGCCCCAGCACAGGGCAGCAGGGTGCAGCGGGGGCAAAGTGGCAGTGGAGGGGTGTCACAGAGCAGCAGAGGAGGGGTAATTCCCTCTGCTCTCCCTGCACCCCTCCATCCCGCTGCTTCCCTCTCATCTCCGGTTCCTTCATTCCTGCAGCAGGAGGAAGCACTTAGCCGCAGACAGGCTCAGTGGGCAGGAGAGAAAGGGATGGGACGAGCCCTCTGTGCCTTGCCCTGAGATGCAGCTCCCCTGCACTAACCACTAGACCCAACTCCCTTCCCCAAGCTCACAATAGAACCCAGGAGTCCTGACTCCCAGACCCCTGCTCTGACCACTAGACCCCACTCCCTGCAAGAGGACTATCTTGGCATCTGCCAGTAAGGATGCCTAGCTGGAATTGGCTGGGCCCAGGATCTGACTGCCCTGCTCCTTTAACAGCATGCCTGGGGCTGGATTGGGACCCCCCACACCTAGCTTTGTAGTGCTGCGACCCAGCTCCCCCCCCCCCTCCAAAACCGGCTTTGATGGGCTGCAGCAGAGGGAGGATACAGGAATGTTGGCAGCTGAGAGGAGGGGGGGGGAAGCCGTCCTTTCTTCTGGAGTTTAATTAAAACTCGAGCAGAGGAGCATCCCGTGGGCGGGTTGGGGAGCGAGGGCCAGATGTGAGGGGCTCTGACAGCCCCTGTCCAGTCTATGCCTCTCTGCTCCAGGAGGGGGCTGGCTAGTGGCTAGAAGGGAAAGGTGGCCACTGGGCCCCGAGGAGACAGGGGTGGGGGAGGGAGGGTCATGGGAGCTGATTAAGAAAAGTGTCACTTAGGCTGAACATTAGGGGTGGTGGGCACCCCGACAGGCAGCATCCGGATGAGGAATCACCCCCTGGGGGACAGGCTGGGACAGATCCAGCCGGGAGCGGTGCCCCCAGGGGCGTTTAGCACAGGGGTGGGCCTGGTGCAGGGGGGAGCACCCTAGGGGGCAGCCAGGTGACGGCTGGATCCCAGCGCCCCAGCAGGAGTGGTATCCCGGGCATCCTCCTCATCTGACCCCGGGCCCCGTCGCCCGCTGCCCACGGGCCGTGCCTGGGGCTGGATTCTCAGTTCGGCCTCTGCCTCTCTCGGCCTTTTCCGCAGCCTCGGCTGGGTCTGCTCCGACGGGCACCATCTGGATCGCCGTGGCCTGCCCGCTGCTGCTCTTCCTCGGCTGTCTAGCCTTCCTAGGTATGGCCCCCGCCCCCCCAGCTCCTCCAGGCCCTCGGCCCAACGGGGAATATGGGGTTTTAGATGCACCGGATCAAGCCGTCCTGCCACCCCCTGCCCCCCATCATGGGTCTCCTGGTTGTCCCAGTCATGGAACCTGGGCCCCATTAGCACGGGCCCCAGTGGTGTGAGGGAAGGAGTGGCTCCGTAATGCGGCTGTGGTCCCTGGTCCCAGCCAGCAGGGAGCGCCCTGGCCAGGGACACAAAGCCAGTTAATTGCCCATGGACAGGCTGGACGCAGGTTGCCTTCTAGTGGGCGCAGCCTGAATTCTGTACAAGGCCCAACACCGACAGCCCCAGGGGGGAACTCCCTTCAGCTCAAGCGACCTGTTAAGATCACATGGCTTGGGGTGCTGGGGGGGTTCTTAGTATTTATTAGACTCCCTCCCCCTCCCCCTCAATCCCTGCCTCTGCTTCACACATAGGTACACGCCCAGCCGGACACACGCACGCACTGGGTTGGTTTACAATTCACACACACGCACAGGGTCTGTCTCCACAGACAGTCTGTCTCTCTGTACACACACACACACACGTGGTCTGTATGCACAGTCTGTCTCTACACACACACACACACACACACATCTGGATGTCTAAACACACACACAGTCTGTCTCTCTCTACACACGCAAACTGGGTTAGTGTACGATTTACACCTACGCGCGCACACACAGTTTGTCTGTCTGTCTGTCTATATACATAGTCCGTCTCTCTCTCTATACACACATGCACACACACTCAGAGTCTGGATGTCTGTATACACAGTCTGTCTCTCTCTAAACACACAGTCTGTTTGTCTCTCTATATACACACATACAAACTGAGTTGGTGTATGACACACAAACATACACACCCACACTGTCTATCTATGCACAAACCATCTGTCTCTCTCTCTCCACACACACACACACTCTGTGTTCGTGTCTGACTCACACATACATACACACCCACACTATCTGTGTATACACTGTCTGTCTGTACACACACAGTCTGTCTCTCTCTCTCTACACACACACACATACTGGGTTAGTATATGACTCACCCCGTCTGTCTACACACACACACACACAGGCTGTGGGTTGATTGGTGACTCAAACCCACACACATTCTCTCTCTCTCTCTGCTGAGCAGCCCGTGGGCCCTGCAGCTCTGTGTTTAGTCCCAGGGCACTGCACCATAGTTGGGCATTCGGCCCAGTCCCAGTGTCACCGCCCCAGAGGAGCCCCTGTGTTACTGCAGGGGGAAATCTCTCACTTTCTCTCCACAGTGCTGAGAAAGGTGAAGGTCTGTGCAGTGCTGCTGCACCAGGAGGAGAGCAGGGAGCTGACCAAAGTCACCATGGACCCCCATTCCAGCCGTGAGAGGGAACCTCCCAGCCAGGAGCTGCCAGCGCTCCAGTTCCTCCAGGTCTCACTTGGTGGCTGCGTTGGGGTTGACAGCACAGACTGGCCTTTGCCTCGGTCTCACCTCTGTCTGTGCAAGTCGCAGGCTGGTTCTGCAGGGGGAGAGCACGTGTCGCCCGGCATGTCCCTGTTGAGCTTAGGGAGGAGGTGGATCAGTCTTGGCCCATGCAAGCAGGTGTTTGTGCTGGCAGTGCCAGGCGGGGGCTCCAGCGCTGCGAGCTTCCTCGCAGCAGTGCCAGGCAGGGTCTCCCGTGCTGCAAGCTTCAGGGTGGACTGGTTTAAATCCCGGATTTTAATCTTGATTTAAATCAACAAGCAGGAAACCTTGACTTAAATCACTGATTTTAATTGCATTTTGCATTTGTATTTTTTACTTCTTTTCCTAACAGTTCGTTCTCATTGGTGGGTAACCATTCAAACATGTTGATTCGCTACTAAATATAACCTGTTCTCTAAATTTGGTCCTTCTCTTTGCTAACCGGAGAACACATTATGTCTATACACATTTATTTAAGCAGTTACGTCGCTTAGCATTTATTTAGTGAGAATCTTAAATTTAACATTTTTGATTATGTTCAGAAAAGGCCAAGGACACATTTCTTATTTGCTAGCAAATGATTGTTTACTTGTGATTCGTCTCAAGCTGCAGCTGGATGGAAATTGGCATTCCAGTAAAAATGCACAAAACCAGCATTTTAAAACGTTTTGATTAGTGAAATAAAACTCCTTAAATGCCCTGGATACTTAAGGGGCCAAAACTGTAAGTTTAGCCAAACACATTTTGCATTCGAAACTAACTGGCTTATTCAACAGTGGGAGAACGATCTGTCGTTAGTAAACTGAAGGATTGTTTATGGTCACTATGGAGACTTTCAAAGGTATTTAGGCACCTAAAGATTCAAATAGGTGTCTAGAAGTATTTTCAAAGGTTAGGAACCTAACTCCCATGGGAGTTAAACAAAATAAAATAAATTTTATCCACCCTGCAGTAGTGCCCAGCCATGGACTCCAGTGCTGCGAGCTTCCCCGCAGCAGTGCCCAGCCATGGACTCCAGTGCTGCGAGCTTCTCTGCAGCAGTGCCCAGCCATGGACTCCAGTGCTGTGAGCTTCCCTGCAGCAGTGCCCAGCCATGGACTCCACAATGCTGCAAGCTTCCCCGCAGCAGTGCCCAGCTGGGACACCAGTGCTGTGACCTTCCCCGCAAAAATGCCTTACCTAGGATAAGACTAGGTTCTGTGCTCCCCTCTCCATTCCAGGGAGCTGAGAGACAGGTCAGCGTGTCACCCTATCTGTCTTTGTCCCCCGCAGGTGCTCCAGGACGGGCGCTTCTCCGTGGTGTGGCAGGGCACCCTGCACCACACACCCGTCGCGATCAAGGCCTTCCCCGACGCCTGCTTCCAGCACTTTGCAGCCGAGTGGTCCGTGCACAGCCTGCCCCTGATGAACCACGAGAACGTGGCCCGGCTCCTGGCGGCTGGGCGAGGAGGGGTGCGTGGGGATCAGGGGAGCCTGCTGGTGCTGCAGCTCTACCCGGCGGTGAGTGCTCGCCCCACGGCCAGCCCTGGGCATGGGGGGCGGGTGGATGCCACTGCCCTCTGCTGGGCATGTGCAGAACTGCATGGGGACTGAGTGACTGCATGTGCACAGGCAGGGAGGGGATTTTGCTTGCGGATTCTGCTTGTGCTCAGATATGGAGAGAGGGAATTTAGTGTAGTCAGAAAACTCTTCCTGATGGGGGATGGATCCAGGCAGGGAATCATTTCCGGGGAAAGGGCTGGAGGCCCCGTCGTTCCCCGACAGGGGGATGGATCCAGCCGGGGAAGGACTGGGGACCCGCCTCCCCACTTGGGGTTTCACAGCCAGACTGAACGGGGTCCTGGTAAGCAGACTGCATGGGGCCAGGCCTGCACCTGATGGGCCCCTGTGATTCTGGCCTGGGGTCCGACTGAGCCGGGCTCTGTCTGCCTTCAGGGCTCCCTAAGACTCTTCCTGAGCCAGCATGTCAGCGCCTGGGACGGCACCGTCAGACTGGCCCTGTCGCTGGCCCGGGGGCTGGCCTTCCTGCACGAGGAGCTCTGGCACAATGGTGAGAGCCGCCCTGGCTCCTGGAACCCTGCAGGGGGAGCAGCAGGCCCCTGGGGCAACACTTTGCCCTGCCCGAGCCCCAGGGCTGTGGACACAGCTGTGATCCCCTTTTCCCCGCACTCCTGGTGCCCAGCCGGCCTCAATGTGGCGAGTTAGCCCCACCCACCGCCTCGGCGCGGCGAGTTCGCCCATCCTCAAGGGGGAGCCTAGGAGCTGGGAGGTGGGGATAGGACACATGGCCCAGCAGCCCTTCCCTCAACTAGCCAATCACAGCCAAGGGTCCGCCATGCCCCCACCAGCCCGTCCATTGCACCAGGCCCACGAGCCAGGCTGGTGGGGTCTCTGCAATGTCCCATTCTCCATGCCTATCCCGGGGGTGGGGGCCGGGATTGGACCCTTCTTGCTCTCTGTTGGCACTGAGAAGCACAGTGGCTCCTCCACCCCCTTCCTCCCCCCCAGCCCACACACACAGCTGGACCCTTCCTAACCCGTGTCTCCTTGGTGCCAGGCCTGCACAAACCCAGCGTGGCGCACCGGGACCTGAGCAGCCAGAATGTGCTGGTGCGGGAGGACCGGAGCTGCGCCATCGGGGACTTTGGCCTGGCCACGGCGCTGCCCGCGCACCTGGAGCGATGGGGCGGGGGCCGCATGGAAGCTGCTATCAGGAAGGTAGCAAATGTGTGGGCGTGCGTGTGTGTGTGTGTGTGTGTGCAGCAGCACTTGTGCTCAAGGCTCAGAGAACTGGACAGTGGGTCCAGCTGGAGAGCTGGGGGGGGTGTCTGTGATAACCCCCCACACACACACATCTAGGGCAGAGAGGGGAAGTTTTAATGGGGGGGGGGCGAGGGTGGAGGCCGGGGGAGTCTGAGCTCCCCGGTATATGAGCGTATGGGGGGGATGTGTGTGATCACACGTGAGCGTGCCAGAACGTGATTGAACATTGAGGTAGGGGGCGAGGTAGGAGAGCCCTTGGAAAGGAAGCTGTTTGGGGGGAGGCTGGGAGCCCCATATGAATCAGCCCTGTTCACGGGTACATGCCTGGGAGCCTCGGCCCTGGCACATGCAAACGGTTGCACTAGCGTGGGCAAGCTCACCCTCACGTGGCATGTGAGCGGCTGGTGGTCGGCAGCTGGCGTTGACCTTCCTGCCTGATCCCAGGCAGGGACCCAGCGGTACATGGCCCCTGAGATCCTGGACGACAGCCTGGACCTGCAGGATTGGGGCCGCGCGCTGAAGCAGGCCGACATCTACTCCCTGGCCCTGGTGCTCTGGGAGATCCTGACGAGATGCTCGATGCTCTCCCCAGGTGAGCGGCTGTAGGGCTCGGTGCTGGGCGTGACCCCCTGGACCCCAGCTGGGCCGTGCCAGGCAGGATCCAGGCCTAGAGCCCATCCCCCAGGCCTCTGTCCTGCCTGGCTTTAAACATCCCAAGCACTGGGAGGTCCCACCCAGCTGGTCCCTTCCTGCACCCCGTGGCTCCTCATGCCACTCCTGTATGGCCCCCAGCTTAACTATTGCTCAGCTGATCCCCCCCCCGCCCCCAGCCATGGCCGTGCTGATGTATGCAGCCCCCATCCCTGTGGACTGTGCTGCAGGATCAGCCCCTAGAAAGCCTCAAACCAAGAATTTCTCTGCCCCCCCCTCCCCCCCGCCACCCCCCATGCACCATCAAATCAAGAGCCTCCCCCTGTCTGTGTGGTGGCAGCACAGACAAATAAAGTGCTGGAAACTCTGCCACCTGGTGGAGGTTTGGAGAAATATCACCCAAATTTTCACACAGGCACATCCGCACCGGGAACTGGGCTGTCTGCACTGCACAGTGGTCCCTGCCCAGGGGAGGTGTCTGGGAGCTCAGCCCCTGGGCAGGATACGTGCCCCCGGCAGGGGGTGGGAAGGGGAAAAGCGGCATTGCTTACAGGCTGGTTTCTGGGAGCAGTGAGCCAGTCTGCCCAGGAGGGAGGGGGCCCTGGGGCCAGAGACACTCCAGATCCAAGGGGGCTGATTCTCATTTACCCCCTTCCTGGGCTGGGCAGGAACAAGTTTGTACTTCCTGTATTCTGGGCCCAGTCCCACACTCCTGGTGTCGGAGCAGCCTCAGGGATGCTCTAGGGTTACCATATTTCAACATTCAAAAAAGAGGACACTCCGGAGGGGGGGGGAATTTGCTCATGCTCCCCTGCCCTGGTCCTGCCCCAACTCCACCCCTTCCCTGCCTCTTCCCTGCCCCCATTCCAACCCTTTCCCCAAAGTCCGCACCCCAACTCCACCCCCTCCCTGCCCCATTGGACCTCTTCCCCAAATCCCCGCCCCGGCCTCGCCTCCTCTCCTGAGCGCACTGCATTCCCCCTCCTCCCCCCTCCCTCCCAGCCGCGCCAAACAGCCGTTTCGCAGCGCAAGCGCTGGGAGCTAGGGGGAAAAAGCAGGCATTCTCTCCAGTGATCAACATTCACTTTCTTTCTCGAATGACCAACTCTTCTTTGGGGAAAAATAATAATGGCAAAATCCCAGACGTTTTTAGATATTTAAAAATTCCTCCTGGACGGTGATTTAAAAACCAAAAAGCTGGACATGTCCGAGAAAATATGGACATATGGTAACCATAGATGCTCTAACTTACACTCTGCTCCCATGGGCCCCGGGAGGTAGGGAATACCCATAATGCAGTGTGCTTTGGCCATGCCCTACTCCACCCCCTGCACTGGGGCTGGAAGCAGAGCCCTTACGTGGTCATGCCAAGTCCACACCAACTGGGGAGCCCACTGCATGGGGGGGGATTCTCCAGGGGGCCACATATCCCCACTGGAAGGCCCCTCTGTGCTGCCAGTGCAGCCTGAGTGTGCCAGGAATCAGGTCTCTTGGGTCCAAGGGGAATCCCCGTTAGCCAACAGCAGTAGTTGGGCTTTTATCCGCTCTGCTGGCCACTTTAGGGTGACACACGCCCACACTCAGAGCCAGTCGCTGGTACCCGGGTCATCTTAGGGGCTGGGCTGGATGGAAGCCACAACCATTTGACCCCCACATGTCCCACTCTCTCCTCCCCCAGGCTGCGGGGTCCCTCCCTTCCTGCTGGCCTACGAGGCAGAGCTGGGCGGCAGTCCCACATATGGGGAGCTGAGGAGACTGGCCGTGGAGGAGAGGAGGAGGCCATCCATCCCCGAATCCTGGAAGGGGACAGGCCAGGTAAAGGGGTTTGGGGGGAAGGGGGACACTAGTGGGAAGGGATGAGGGAGTAGTGGAGGGGAGGAAGGACGCAACTAGCTCTGCTGCTGGTTTAAAGGGCCAGCGGTAAATACATCTATGTAGTGAGACCCTTTGGCGACCCCCAAGATTTTATTATATTCCCTGGGGGTTTTACACCCCTGGCCTGAGCCCCACAGGTGCACAGGGTGAGGGTGGAGGTCTTGTCTCTGCTGCAGTAGGTTCTCTCTCAGGGCGACACCTCAGCCAGCCTGGGGTCTGGAGCCACCTGCACCCTGAGAGACCCCTCTCCCCTAGGTCTTCATCTGCCTGCGGGAGCTGCTGGAGGACTGCTGGGACCCCGATCCCGAGGCCCGGCTGACGGCTGAGTGCGCCCGCCAGCGGCTCCAGACCCTGGGAGCCGAGTTGCCGGCGGGGGTATGCTGAGCTGGCAAGGGGTACTGCCCCGCTGTCCTCGCCCGCGGTGCCTGGGAATGCTCCTTAGGCCTCTGGTTGGCGCTGACGGAGGGAGAGGAGCTCTGGGGGCTGGGACGGCGCCATGCCCGTATCACCCCAGCTATTACCTGTGCTGGATATAAACAGGGCTGGCCTGTGCCCTGCTGCTGCATGGCCTCAAGCTGCCAGGCCGACCACCCCCACCTGGGCCAGATTCGAACTTTACACTCTGCTCCCATGGGCCCCGGGAGGCAGGGAATACCCATAATGCAGTGTGCTTTGGCCATGCCCCCAGGCTGGGAGCACAGCCCTCCCACGGTCATGCCTGCCCCACATGGAAGGGTAGGTGTGCAGCCCCCAAGTTACCCCCATCCCCTTCATGGACATGCATCCCATTTTATCTTACCCCCTCCCAATGGGCATGCACCTCTTCTCCCCCTGCAGGCATACAGACCAGACACACACCCTCCTCCAAGACACATACACACACAGGGCATATGCCATCAGCCACTGATGGGCATACACCCCAGCCACACACACAGGTATACACCTTCCATGCACACTGTCCTAGCCCTCCCTGGGCTGTGACATTTCAGGGGCTGTTGCTCACAAGCTGCCTGGCTCTGGGCTATGTTGTTTACACGCTGGAAGCAGGACCAAATGCTCCCTGCCCCAAAGAGCTCACAGTAATATCCAATATGTGTGCGGGGAAACTGAGGCACTGAGTGGCAAAGTGACTTGCCAAAGGTCACCCAGCAGAGCCAGGAATAGAACCTGGGTCTCCTGAGTCCCAGTCCAGTGCACTAACCACTAGCCCACACTGTCCCTCAAAGCTCTTAATGGGGGGTGCAGATCTTGGCCATTGGGAGCTGGGCAGGGGCCAAATAGTGGCATTGGGATGTCAGATTCAGACTCTACTATTCCCCGCAGACCTTAGAGTGGGTTGAGACCGGCTACCGCCTGGGAACACCAGATGGCTTGCGATGGTACCACCTGTCAGGTGCCTCCTCTAGGAGACCATGGGGCACCATGAGCACCCCCTGCCCAGCTGTCACCAGGCACTAAAGGGTTGGGCCTTTCTCCTTATATCTGGGAGTGGGTTATGGAAGGGTCTTGCTCAGCAAGACCCTGGAGTTTACGATAATACTCTGCACTCACAAATCCCCCGTCTCCCTAATTTCACAACAGGGGAAACTGAGGCATGGAGGGGGAGGGGACTCACCCAGGAATAAAACCCAGCTCCCAGGCCTCTGTGCTAAGCACAGGGCAGCGCTGCCTGTCTGCAGGCCGATGGTGCAATGCCAGGTTTTGCTGACCCTCGGGGCTCTATGCCAGCCGCCTCTCGACAGGGAGGGGCTGGGGGACACAGGCACCTGCCAGGGGTCACTCAGCTGGAGTGACAGTCCCATGTTTGCCCCTGCGCCAGCTGCAGCGACTCTGGGAGCTGGGCTGCAGGCCCACTGAGCTCCTCCTCCTGGCTACTAGTAAGGATGTAGGATGACCATGGCTCCCCCAGCTCCACTGCTGCCTTGCAGGGTAGAGGGGGCCAGCCCATTCCACCCCCAGGGGGCGCCCAGGATGTAACAGGAGAGGGCTGCTGGGGGTGGCGGGGTCCAGAGGAAGGAGAGAGGGGGAGCCTGGCTCTTGGGGAAGAGGGGATCAGGGGAGAATACAATAGATGGGAGAAAGGTTGGGACAAACGGGGAAATAATGGTCTTGTGGCTAGTGCCCAGGACTCCTGGGTCCCATTCCCAGATCTGCCCCGACTCACTGTGAGAACCCCCCGTCGCCTCCCTGTTCCCCAACTCCCCCCGTCTGGGGATAACGATATTGACATGCACATGCCCCAGGGTTGGTGAAAGAGCCTTCATTTATTCTGCTTCGCGGTGTGGAGGGAATCGGGAATCCCGCGGGCGCTCGGCCTGCGGAAAGGACACGTGAGGAGCAACACAGCCCTGCCCAGGCCGTCTCCGAGCCCCAGACGGGGCAGGCAAGCTGCTTGCTGGGGTAGTTTGACACTGAAAGTTTGTATGAGGGGCCTGGCTGGAAATAAAGCCTGAGTAATACACAAGTACAGACTGGTCTGAGTGATCTGGTATGGGAGGAGGTGGGGTAGATGGGCCATTGGCGAGTGAGCTAAGGATGGGCCAGTGAGCTCACCTCGTGTCGAAGGATGAGGTTTATAGAGCTAGTTTGATTTCTTGCAGCAGGATATGCATAGATCAGTGGTCCCCACACTTTTGAGGGTCATGCCCCCCCCTTACCCTTGTCCGCCTCCCCAGAGCTGGGTCCAGGAGCAGGGACGCAGCTGCACAGGACGATGACATGGACGGGGGTCAGGGGGCCGAGGCTGGAGCCGCAGTTGGGGGTGGATCTGGGGCCAGGAGCTGGGCCGGGGACAGAGCCACGGCCAGCGGCTGAGGCTGGCGCCGGGGCTTGGAGTGGAGCCGCTAGGAGGTGGGGGGCAGGGCCAGAAGCCGGGGACCAGGCACGGGGCCAGGAGCTGGGGACGCAGCTACGGGCAGGACTGGAGCAGAACTGGAGGCGAAGAGGGGCTGGGTGGCACTCCTTCCCCGGCCCCCATGAGGGCTGCCCCTGGCCCTCCCACGCCCCACAGGTTGTGGACCTCTTGCATAGATTATAAGGCCCAAAGGGATGCCTGTGATTGTCTCATCTGACCTGCATAACACAGCCCTGAATTATATCCTGCTTGAAGTAGAATGGATTTTTTAGAAAAACCTCCACTCTTGATTTAGAACTTGCCCGTGGTGGAGAATCCCGGACGACCCTTGGACCTTGTTCGACCTTTGTCTGCTCGCCTGACCAGCCCGCGAGCACATGCAGGTACTTACAGACTGTGATCAAGTCACCCCTTAGCTTTCTTTTTGTTGAGCTAAACAGACCGAGCTCCTGGAGTCTCTCACTGTAAGGCAGGTCTCCCAACCCTGTTGCGTTCTTGTGGCTCTTCTCTGCACCCTCTCTGAGACCAAGGTGCTGCTACAGCAAGAGGTGTGGGGCTTGACAGATCCAGTGTGGCCGGAGAAAAACACCCAGGCATCTATCCCTGTGCAACACCCAGGTTCTTATCCTGCTCCCCCAGAGTATCCAAGCACCTTCCAGTCCAACTCCCACCTGTCACACGTGGCTCATTCCCCCCACCCCAAAGGGGGAGAACTGGGTGGGCAGCGGAGGGTTTTGTTTTGGTAGGGTCTTGGTTTAAATATACACTGGGTTTATAGGCAATAGGCCCCTGGGTTTGAGCCCACAGGGAACTGAGGATTCTGGGCAAGACAAGCCAATGGTCTGATGGAGGATTCTACGCTGGATGGGCCACTGGGAGCCAGTGTTAAACAGGGCAGAGAGGAGCCAGCACTTGCTAATCACACCGCCTCATGCTTTTCTCCCAGAGATCTCCGAGCGTTTTACAAAGGATGTCAGGCTCATTAGCCCCATTTCACATACAGGGAAACTGAGGCACAGAGTGGCGAAGTGAGTTGCCCAGTAGAGCCAAGACTAGCACTCAGGTCTCCCAAGGCCCAGTCTGGTGCTTTATCTGCTAGACCCCAGTGCCTCCCAGAGCAGGGAATAGACCCCCCCAAGTCCTGGTGCCCAGTATCCTCCTCTAGCCATTGGTCTGTGATCTGGTGCAATAGGGCCTCAGATTCTTGCCCTTAGCAGCAGCCCAGAATAATACCACTTAACAACACGTCCCTTCAGCACAAAGGACTCCAGAGATTTCTCTCTGAAAAGTACGGGGAGGGGGAGACACATAATTCTTATTGCTGGGCAAGACTGGTCCAAGGCCCATTCTAACCTGCACAGGGATTCTTAAACCCTGGGGCTTCCTCATCCCAGGAGGAATCCAGCCGGTGATTTCTCCAGGCCTTGGGATTCTGAACATGCTCCTGACTTGGGAGGACTCTGAGGCAGGACTTTTATCTGTCACTAATATTTGCACATCTCAGGCATCCCCCCCTTTGTCCCAGGTCAGGGTGTTGTCCCCATTTTCACAGGGAAGTCAACTAAGTCACAGGGTAAGCAAGGTATATGCCCAAGTGTTACCAGGCGTGCCAGAGCTACAAACAGAGCCCATTGTGTACTCAGCATTCCCTTCCACGGCAGCTGAATCCAGGCCAGATTTAGGATGGCCCCATATAGAATCATTGAATATCAGGGTTGGAAGGGACCTCAGGAGGTCCACTGCTCAAAGTGGGACCAATCCCCAATTTTTGCCCCAGATCCCATTGGCCCCCTCAAGGATTGAACTCACAACCCTGGGTTTAGCAGGCCAATGCTCAAACCACTGAGCTATCCCTCCCCCCATCTTGGCACTAACCAGAGGGAACCTCAGGGTCAGTCTGTGTCCAGCAGCCTCAATAAAAGAGCCAGTCTAGTCATTATAGCTGTGTCCTGCCTCCCATCCCCACATGCTTGAGCCCATTCCCCGCCCAGAGCCAGGGCTAGAACCGAGGAGTCCTAGCTCCCAATCTTCTGCTGTAACCACTAGACAGACTAGAAAACAACACAATAAAACGTTGCCAGTTTTCCCAAGAGCTTCCCGCAGCCCAAGCCCCTTTCTCCACATTTAGTTCCAGCAGATCCCCCCACATTGCCTAATGCACTGGGCAGCGCTCCACAGGGACACTGTCCTTTAAGTGCAGCCAGGATCTCACTGACCTTGGCGCTGCTGTCAGGTGAGCTTTGCTTTCATGCAGTGTCATCAGAGCTGTGTGTAAACACGTGGCGCTCTAACTTGGCTGGGCTCCAGGACAGGGCGCATTCAGACACCCACACCCCGCTCGCCAGCTTGGCCCTGATTAATCTTTCAGGAACAGGCCCTGATCCCACTGCTTAAAGCATGTGTGTTTGGAGGTGGGGGGGCTGTCTCTGAAGGGTGCACCCCAAGGTCTGTCTTACAAAAGCTCTTGCTCCCAGATGATAGACTCCCACTTTTTTCAGACCACGTGAAGCGCTGCTTGATCCCCTCTGAAGTCACTCCTGCATCTTAGAGAGCCACCAGGCAGCCTTTGGGCACTTTAGATCTGATGATTGAGTATCTAGCTAGGAAAGGTTTCAGAGGAACAGCCGTGTTAGTCTGTATTCGCAAAAAGAAAAGGAGGACTTGTGGCACCTTAGAGACTAACCAATTTATTTGAGCATGAGCTTTCGTGAGCTACAGCTCACTTCATCAGATGTATACTGTGGTCTGCTGCAGTTTCCACGGTATACATCTGATGAAGTGAGCTGTAGCTCACGAAAGCTCATGCTCAAATAAATTGGTTAGTCTCTAAGGTGCCACAAGTACTCCTTTTCTTTTAGCTAGGAAAGGTCATTGCCTTGCTGCCTGATCACTTTTGTTTCCTCTAGCCAGCACTTATACGGTGCCCATCACCATAATACCTGGGTGCTTTACACTTATTAGCAGATTTTATCCTCACATACCCGTGGGGTATGATCCCCATTTACAGGTGGGGAAACTGAGGCACAGGGTAGACTATATGACTTTCCCTAGGTCACCCAGGACAAATGTGGATGAGGAAAGAATCTATCCCAAGTGTCCAGCCTGGTGCCCTACCCAGTGGACCATCCTTCCTAGTGCTTTCTCTGCCTCTCAAAAGAGCACTCAGTGCCATGGGTTTCAATGGCGCGAGACTGGACAGCCAGCATGTTTCTTTGCCACCTCATCTGAGGATCTCAAAGCACTTCCCAAGCATTAGTGAATTAAACCTCACAATCCACCTCCTCCCCCCAATGCCCCCATTGTGCATTGGAGTTGTTAACCCTGTTTCCCAGGTGGGGAAACTGAGGCACAGTTAGCTGAAGACACAGAGCCAAGTGACACAGCAAATCAGGAGTTCTGGATTCTGCTCCCTTGAGTCTGACCTGGGAACCACACTCCTGTATAAAGCCCAGAATCGAACATAGGGGTCTGGCACCCCCCAGGCTCCTGCTCCAAATACGAGACCACGCTCCTCCTAGAGCCAGGAAGAGAACCCAGCAGTCCTGATGCCCAATCCCCATCCCTGACCACTATGCCACACTTCCCTCCTGCAACTGAGGCCAGGCCGGAGGAGTCCGGATTCCCAGCCCCCACCTGCTTTAACCCACGAGACCCCACCCCCCTCCCGGAGCTGGGGAGAGAACCCAGGAGTCCGGAGTCCCCCGCTTTAACCCACGAGACCCCACCCCCCTCCCGGAGCTGGGGAGAGAACCCAGGAGTCCGGAGTCCCCCGCTTTAACCCACGAGACCCCACCCCCCTCCCGGAGCTGGGGAGAGAACCCAGGAGTCCGGAGTCCCCCGCTTTAACCCACGAGACCCCACCCCCCTCCCGGAGCTGGGGAGAGAACCCAGGAGTCCGGAGTCACAGCCCCCCTCGCTTTAACTCACGAGACCCCACCCCCCTCCCAGAGCTGGGGAGAGAACCCAGGAGTCCGGAGTCCCCGCCCCCACGTGTAGCGGGTCCCTGCTCCCGGCGGGGCCAGGTACGAACCTGCCCCTCCCCCCACACCCGGGGCGGAGGCGGCCGCGGCCCTTGTAAGCGGGGCCAGCGCCCCCCTCCCGCCGGCGCGGCCCGGGGGTGACGGACAGCGGGGCCAGCCAGTGCGGGCGGCCCCGGGCCGGCGCCAGCCAATGGGGGCCCGGCGGGCCGGGGACACCAGCGCTTCCAGGAAGCCGGCGGGGCACAGCTGGGGAGCTCGGGAGCGGAGCCGCCTGGTGCCAAGGTGATGGCGGCGGGGGGGCTTTGTCTGTCTGTCCGTCCCTCCCTCGCACACCGCTGTCCCCCTGTTCCTCTCCCCCATCCCGCTGTCTGTGCATCCCTCTTGCACACCCCTCTGTCTGTCTGTCCGTCCCTCCCTCTGCCCCCTGCACACCCCTCTGTCCCCCCGTCCCTCTGTCTGTACCTCCCTCTCCCCCATGTATCCCCCTGCACACCCCTCTGTCTGTCCACCCCGTCCGTCCCCCCGTCCTTCCCTCCCCCCGCGCGTCCCTCCCACAGCTGTCAGTCTGTCCGTCCCTCTCCCTGTTTGTGTATCCCCCCCACACACCCCTCCGTCCCCCCGTCCCTCTTCCCTGTGTGTCCCCTGTGCACACCCCTCTGTCTGTCTGTCCCTCCCTCCCCTCGCATGCCCCCCCGCGCAGCTATCTGTCTGTCCATCCCTCCCCCCCTGCACACTGCTCTGTCCGTCCATCCCACTGTCCCTCTGTCTGTGCATCCCTCCTGCACACTCCTGTCTGTGCACATCCCTCTGTCCATCCGTCTCTCCCTATGTATCCCACCCCGTACATCCCTGTCAGTCTGTCTGTTCCTCCCAGCTGTGTATCCCCCCGCATGCCCCTCTGCCTGTCCATCCCTGCCCCATGTGTGCCCCTCCTTGTGTCCTCCCCCACACAGCTGTCAGTCTCTCCGTCCCTCTGTGCATCCCCCCGCACACCCCTCTGTCTGTCCTTCCCCCATGCATGCCCCTCTATATATCCCCCTGCACACCCCTCTGTTTATCCGTCCCTCTGTTTGTGTATCCTCCCCACACACAGCTGTCAGTCCATCCCCCTCTGCATCCACCCTGCACACCCTTCTGTCTGTCTATCCACCTCTGGCGCATGATCTGCTGCGCAACCCCCATGCATACCCCTCTGTCTGCCCCCCATCCCATGCACACCCCTCTTTTGTCCCTGTAATTTGCATACCCCAAATCTTATTCTCATCCGTTGTTGGTAGCTAGACTACTTCTGCTCTGGCTACAGACCTCTTGGGGGCTGCTTTCCCACTACCCCCTGAATTTTCGGTTGTGAGGCTTGGCTTCGGGTGTCGTAACTCTGTGGGTCCTCAATATGTTGCAGTCTGTATGGGTGACTGACCTTCTGCCTCCCCCATCAGCTCTTTGGCTGCCAAAGAGCTGCCAACCTTCATGAGAGAGAGAGCTGGTCCCCTCTGGGCGGCAACACAGCTGTGTCCAGTGCTTAATTTGTGCCAGGGCTGAGCCCTGGCATCTCTGGGCTTGGCAGTTTGTAGCCCTGGCACCTCTGAGTTTGCTGCATCAGTTATGAATGTAAAAAAATGGCTTGACGGTTTGTAGCCCAGCACCTCTGTCAGCACAAATTAAGCACTGGCTGGCTGTCCTGTGCTGCAGGGCGTGGGGTGGGGTGTCCCTGAGCTGCTCCCTGCTCCTGAACTTTGCTCCACCCTTGAGATCTCATCAGTTTTTAATCTAGCTGAGTCACTTTGTGCTGCCTGGCCTTGGACCCAGCTCTGCCTGGGAGGGTGGACTGGGACGGGCTGGGTCGGTTTCACTTTGCTCTGAATCGATTTGACTAGCCTGAGTTGCTGTTCTTTCTGTACAGATCTGTATGTGTATTTGTGTGTTGCGGGGCGAGAGGGACGGTGTTGGAATGGGAGCTGGGGCTGCATTAGGCTCATTTCTTGTAGCAAAGCATTGTCCCCTGAATGTGTCTTCTACACCAAACCCCCATCCCCCCTCCTCACACACGCGCACACACACAATGCACCAGGTGCAGATACAGAGCTGAGGGCTGACATATAATTGCCCCTCTCATGTGGGAGGGCTAAGGGTGGCTGGAGCGTCTGCTTTCCCATGCTCCTCCAAGGAATGGCGGTGGTGCCAAAGGAAGTCTGGAGTTAGTTTGACACTGAGGAGTCTGCATAGGGGACCCCTTCCCCCATCTCAATCCAGCTGTAAATTCTTGTTTCATGGTGACTGTTGCTGAGCAGTGTCTGGGGAGAGAGGAAAAGAACACCAGAGGTTTGAGTTTCAGATACTGCATGTGGCGGGTTTTCCTTGCCCAGAGCTGGTTTAACACTATTGGAGCTGTGGCCTTGATTGTAAGGTCTTTGGGGCAGGGGGCTGTCTGGGGGTGGACAGCACCTAGCGCAAAGGGGTGGGGAGAGGAGCTGATGGCCTGAAGCAGAGATTAAGTGGAGTTTGCAGAGGGTGGTGGAGGAGCTTGGAGGGCATGTGGGGTGCAGTGTTGGGGGACGGCAGAGGAAGCCGGGGAGGTGATGGGGCTGAAGCAGTGGAAGCAGGAAGATGTGGGGGTGCCTGTCAAGCAGCTCAGGGCGGGGGAGCTCTGAATTAACCCAGCGGCCTCTCCCGTGTAGGCATCTCAGTGCCATTGTCTGTGAGGGGGTGTGCACTGGTGGGAGGGTTACATTGGCTCCGAGTCCCCAGAAGCAGAGTCGGCGGAGCTTGGGCTGCATGCGTTGCTCCAAGCCACACCTGCTTGGCTAGATAGTTACGGCAGCTGCTTCCTCCTGTGATCCTCTTTGTTCCTCTGCTCATCTGCTTGGGTACACACGCTGCAGGACCAGCAGGAGAGGAGACTGGGAGGGTGGGGGCTGGGGACTTCTCCTCCCAGGAGGGATGGAAAATCAGTCACCAGCCTGAGCTGCCTCTTGATGAGGACATGAGGCCTGGTGGCTAGAGCATTGGGCTGGCAGCCAGGAGACCTGGGTTTTGCTCCTGGCTCTGAGAAGGTGGCTTAGGGCAAAGCACTGCCCCTCTCCGGTCTCCTCTTCCATCCTTTGTCTAGTTAGACTCTCTAGGTAGGCTCTCTAGGGCAGGCCCTGATCTCTGTTAGGGATGCAAACAGCAAGCTGTCCCCTTCTGGTGTTCTCTTCTCCATGCTTCCCCTGTGAAACTTACTCGCTTTGTCTAACAGTGTGTCTTTCCCTCCAGGTGACAGGACACTTCTCCTCTCTAACCATGTGGAATCCCAACGCAGGTGAGGGACAACAGGAGTGATGGCAAGTCTAGCAGGTTTCTCAGCTGCTCCTCTGGCTTTCCCTCTGGTGCTCCCCTGTTCTTTGCCTCAGCAGGGGAAAGAAGGGATACGGGGCTCCCTCTTGCCTCTAAAGCGGCAGGTTCAAATCTAGCCCAGCTTGGGTGGTCCACGTGAAATGAGCTGGAGGTTTTGGTGGCAGGTTCTGTGGGACGCAGACACAGCATGTGCCCCATGCTAACTCTGCATCGGTCTTCCACTGCAGAGCACGAGAGGGAGATTCCCATGCCTGAGCTAGTCTATTTTGGTGACAGAGCTGAGAAACTGTCCCATATAGTGGTGTCAACAGAGGACGTTATGGAATTAAACAGTAATAAATCAACAGGACCAGCTGGGATTCACCCAAGAGTTCTGAAGGAACTCAAATATGAAATTGCAGAACTACCAGTTGTACTATGTAACTTATTGCTTAAATCAGCCTCTGTACAAAGTGACTAGAGGGTAACTAATGTAACTTTTTTTTTTAAAAAGGCTCCAGAGGCAATCCTGGTAATTACAGGCTGGTGAGCCTAACTTCATAGTAGGCAGATTGTTTGGAACTATAGAAAAGAACAGAATTGTTAGACACATAGATAATCATGATATGTTGGGGAAGAGTCAAAGTGGCTTTTGTCAAGAAAAATCATGCCTCACCAATCTATTAGAATTCTTTGAGGGGATCAACAAATATGTGGCCAAGGGTGATCCAGTGGCTGTAGTGTACCTGGACTTTCAGAAAGCCTTTGACAAGGTCCTTCACCAAAGGCTATTAAGCAAAGTAGGCAGTCATGGGATAAAGGGACAGATCCTCTCATAGATCAGTAACTGGTTAAAAGATAGGAAAGAAAGGGGAGGAATAAATGGTCAGTTTTTACTGTGGGGAGAGGTAAATAGCAGGGTCTTTCAAGGATCTGTGCTGGGACCAGTGCTGTTCAACGTATTCATAAATGATCTGGAAAAAGGGGTAAATAGTGAAGTAGCAAATTTGCAGACGATCCAAAATTACTCACAATAGGTAAGTTCAAAACTGACTGCAAAGAGTTATAAAGGGATCTCACGAAACTGGGTGACTGGGCCCATGAAATTCAGTGGTGGTAAATGCAAAGCAATGCACGCTGGAAAACAAAAAACCCCAGTTATACCTGCAAAGTGATGGGGTTTAAAGTAGCTGCTACCACTCAAGAAAGCGATCTGGAAGTCCTTGCATATAGTTCTCTGAAAACATCTGCTCAATGTGCAGCAGCAGCAGCCAAAAAAGCCAGTTGAATATTAGGACCCATTAGGCAAGGGATACATAATGAGACAGAAAATATCATATTGGCATTATGATAAACCCGTGGTACACCCACTCCTGGAATACTGTGTGTAATTCTGGTCACCCCATCTCAAAACCGATACATCAGAAGTGGAAAAAGTACAGAGAAGGGCAACAAAAATGTTTAGGGGGATGGAACAGCTTCCATATGAGAAGAGATTCAAAAAACTAAGATGACTAAGGAGGGATATGATAGAGGGCTATAAAGTCATGACTGGTGTGGAGAAAGTGAATACGGAAGTGTTATTTATCCCGTCCCATAACACACGAACCAGGGGTCACTCAATGAGATTACTAGGCAGCAGGTTTAAAAACGAACAAAAGAAAGTACTGCTTCACACAACACGCAGTCAGCCTGTGGAATTCATTGCCGGGGGATGTTGTGAAGGCCAAAAGTATAAGTGGGTTCGAAAAAGAATGAAACGTTCATGGAGGATAGGTCCATGGATGGCTATTAGCCAAGATGGTCAGGGACGCGCCCCATGATCTGTGTGTCCCTAGCCTCTGACTGCCAGAAGCTAGGACTGGATGACGGGGATAGATCACTGGCTAAATTGCCCTGTTCTGTTCATTCCCTCTGGAGCACCTGGGATTGACCGCTGACGACAGGATACTGGGCTAGCGGGACCAGTGGTCTGAGCCACTCTGGCCGTTCTTATGGCCGTACCCTACTAGTGGCGGAGATGTGTACAGAGGTTGGAGTCAGCTAAGCCAATGGCGCTGTTCCTTTAGCTCAAGCAATTGCAGCTGGTGCTCTTAGATCCCCAGGACCTGGTCAATTACCCCTGCTGGCAACCCACTGGGGGGCATCACTGCAGTCCAGAGGGGGCGACTGCACCTGCAGGAACCAGGGGACTCCCCCCCTCCCCACCCCCAAAGCAGGGAGGCAAAGCTAGGGAGCAGCAGCCAAGCCTGTAACACTTGGTGTGGCTCCCCTGCACTGTCACAGGAGGGGCCGGGGGCGGGGGGGGGGGCAGTGAGGTGGGGAAGCCCCCGTGATACTGCAGGGTGGGGCTGGGAGCAGGGCAGAGGGGGGGATATTGCTCCACAGGGTGTCTCTCTTCTCTTGCTGGCTGTGACACTGGTTTATTCTCCTTCCAGGACAGCCTGGTGCCTACCCCGGAGCAGCCTTCCCTCCCAACCCCATGTACCCACCTGGTTCCAATCCTGCCTACCCTCCTGCTGAGAACCCTGCCTTCCCCCCAGGCACAGTGCCCCCTGGCTCCTATCCCATCCCTCCAGCAGGGGTTCCAGGGCAGCCCGCATACCCCCCCGGCCACCCCATTCAACCCCCTTTCCCCAGCCAGCAGCCTGGCTGCCCTCTGGGTCCCTATCCACCACCTGCTCCTGGCATGCCCGGGGGGATGGGTATTAACCCCCTGATGCCTGGGACTGTCGCCATTGGGACCCAAGTGCTGGACAAGAAGGCAGCAAAGAAGATGAGGAAGAAGATGAAGAAGGCTCACAAGGTGCACAAGCCACACAAGGTGCACAAGCATGGAAAGGTCAGTGGGTGCAAGGTGGGCGGGGGCGCATTCTGGCACAGTGGTCAGAGGTGTTATCCAAAGTTGGGCCAGCTAGGAAGCTTAGGGAGGACTAATGACCCACCAGAGTTTGGCAGAAAGCAGTACGTTTATTATACTGATAGCTAAGCTCAAAAGAGCCTCGCATACTCTCGCTCCCAGGACAGGCACAGCGCTGGAGAGGTCAGGATCCTTCAAGGGAAGTGTCCCACAGCGCAGCCATGGATGGTGCAATGAAGGTCAGTCTTCCCGAGGCACGATGGAATGCAACGCAGCGGCCCACTGGCCAGGCAGTCCCCAGGAAGGGCCTTCCCGGGAGGTACAATCTTGTGAGTGCACTCCTGAGCACTGGCCCCTTCCCCTTTTAAGGACCAGCTCCTCATGGCCTGCGACTAGAGATGACTTGGCCACATCTGGTTGGTCACACTCCGCCTCGGGCAGTGTCCATGCATTGGGTGTATGATCCCTGCCTAATCAGAGTCCCAGACACCTTGTCTACCTGGGAGCTCTTCTGATCTTCCAGCTGTTTGAGCAGCCCATTCATCCCACAAGCATTCCAGGAGGGCGGGGTGGGGGAAAGGTATTCAAAGAGGGAGAGGAGACAAAATGGTGGGGTGGGGGGAGACAGACCTTTTGAGTAACAAGTTATACATAGCATACAGATCACAACAAGAGGTACATGCTGGGTTGGGGGAGGGAACTGCCCGTCAGAGTTGGCAGCAACAAGGGCCGGGTTCAATATCTAGGGGTTCCATTCCAATAACACAATGCAAACCGGCTCGAGCCCCCACCCAGTGACCTGGGACAAATATATACCACCCCCGCTGGGCGCTTCCAAGAGGCAATACTTCCCCTCTCGCAAGCACATAGTCTGAGTGTAGCAAAAGCCTTTTAATAACAGAGAGAAACAATGTGGCATTATGTTGGGGAAACACCACCAACAGGATTCATAACACAACCCGTGAGCAAAAAAAAAAACCCACCCCAGGCAAATTGGGGCATGCCCTTTTCCCTTTGGTTCTTGAGTCCAGCAACCCCAAATCACCTAAAGTCCCAAAAGTCCAATGCCCCAAAAGTCTCTGTCCCTGGTCAGGGCAGCCCCAGAGTTCGAAAGTTTATCTGCGGAGCTTTACCTCCCAACCTGGGTGGAAATGGGACGGGGGTAAGAGGCACCTTACATGATCTGAAGCTGACCGCCCCATAGCTCCATAGCGGCGCTCCGCCAGCCGCCCGACAAACTCCTTCGCTCAGCTGCACTCCGCTCCGCCAGCCGCCCCACGAACTCCTTCGCTCCACTCCGCTCCGCCAGCCACCCCACAAACTCCTTCGCTCAGCTGCGCTCCGCTCCGCCAGCCGCCCCACGAACTCCTTCGCTCAGCTGCGCTCCGCTCCGCCAGCCGCCCCACGAACTCCTTCGCTCAGCTGCGCTCCGCTCCGCCAGCCGCCCCACGAACTCCTTCGCTCAGCTCCACGGCCCACAAGCAGCTCCTGCCATCCACACACTGCTCCGCGTCGAACTGCTTCACCAGCCGTCCCGCAAACTGCTCCACAATATATGTTCAGGCTCCCCCACTACTTAACACAACACTCAGTGATTTCAGCTCTTAGGTGAATTCAGCTTGTAGTAGGGGAGCCCCAGTGCTGGTGCACTGTCAGCCCAAAGTGAGCTCAGCTTTGGGGGAGGGATAGCTCAGTGGTTTGAGCATTGGCCTGCTAAACCCAGGGTTGTGAGTTCAATCCTTGAGGGGGCCATTTAGGGATCTGGGGCAAAAACTGGGGATTGGCCCTGCTTTGAGCAGGGGGTTGGACTAGATGACCTGCTGAGGTCCCTTCCAACCCTGAGATTCTATGATTCTAAGGCTTGTGTGTTGGGGTTTTTCTCAGCACCTGTGCATGGGTCTCTCCATCTGTTCAGCAATTAGTGCTGTCACTGAACCATGCCAGGGAGGGCAGCTGGCTCGCTCAGGGCTTGGGACGGGGACGCTTCCCCCTCCTGGATGGTGGTTTGAGTGCATGAGTCTGGAGTAGGGTGACCAGATAGCAACTGAAAAAGCGGGACAGGGTGGGGGGTAATAGGCACCTATATAAGAAAAAGTCCCCCAAAATGGGACTGTCCCTTTAAAAATGGGACATCTGGTCACCCTAGCCTGGAGGATCTTGGTTTAGTTCCTAGTCTCCAGGGTTAAGACAACCCCCCACTTTACAGTGTGGGGAGGGGGCAATGCAATTAGGGGAACTCCTCTGGGCATGGCAGGGGAGCCCCTGTACTACGGGTGTGTGGCAGGGGTGGGTGTTGGTGCACAGGGTTGGCAGTAGACCCAAGGACCCCCCCCCCCCCGCCAACTGCACAAATCCTGTGACATGGGGGGGGGGTGGCAGTGGTTGGTGGGATGGGTAGGGTGTCCCCTGTGGGCGCTGAGCCCTGCTTCCATGGGCAGCAGCTCAGGACTCTGTTAGCAGGGTGCCCTCTTCTTTTCTCCTCCCAGCCATCCACCTGCCAACAGCATGTCAACTCCCTGGGCTGAGGTCCAAGCCTCACGATTTCTCTCCCCTTTCCTGCAGCATTCCTCGTCGTCGTCCTCCTCCTCCTCCTCCAGCAGCAGCGACTGACTGAGGCTTCCCTCCACCTTCCAGCCACGCATGCTTCCTGTCGACCAGACCGTGATCTTCCCCTGCTACAACCAAGCCACTGGCTGAGTGGACTGGTGCCAGCCACCTCGCTAATAGCCTGTATAACAGGGCTAGGGACAGAGGCTAAAATCCCCAGGAAAGACAGTGGCACAGACCAGAGAGCCCCAGTGAGCCATACGCTAATCTGGATGTCACTGATCCGGTGATGGAGGGCACTGGTGTAATCAGAGGTGTAACCTTACCATTAAAAGCCCGTACATTGGGGGCCAGGTGTTAAAATGCAGGAGGCCTGGAGCAATATTGCAGGTGGGACTCTGAGCTTTCTTACCTTTCATGACAAGTCCCTTCTGGACTTAAAAACTGGAGTCTCCCGACTCTCAGCCTGTGCCCTGTTCATGATGCAATGGCAGAATAAGCCCTCGCAAATCAAGGCATCTGCTCCAGCCGCTCCCTTCAATCCTTGATCTCCTGGCTTGTTCTGGCCTGCAGAAATCTGGGGATGTTGCTGACTGGCTGGGAGGCAGGTTTGTTTTCAAAGGCATAAGGAAGTTGGGGTAGATTTCTCCAAAGTCATTTAGATGCCCCAGTTGTCCATTTTCTGGTGGGATGTTCCTTTTGGGGCTGAGGGAGGAGGTAGTCTATATAGAAACTAATCACAAAAAGTCTACATAGTCTATTTAAAAACCAATCACAGAAGTGCTTGAAATAATAGCTCTGAATTAAAATTCTGAATGTCTCATGTCATAAATGAATGTACACGATCAGGGATAACTTTATAAGAGTTTTAAACTTGATTTTAGTATGAGTTTTCTTCCCTTCCCCCTCCTCCTTGACAAGGGTCTTGGAAAGAAAGGGTTGGAAGTGGGGGCCAGTATTCCAAGAGCTCCCCTTGGTGGGAGGTGTAGGGGCTACCCAAATATAGCCTGGCTGACACTTTATAAAACAGAACAGAATGCAGCCATATCTCCTTGCTAACCCGAACGTATAGCCTTAGAAGACTACAAGTCCCAGCATGCTCTGCTCCCCACTGATCCCAATTGCTGGGCTGGAGCATGGGCTGCTGGGATCTGTAGTATCTGCAGGCTGCCGCTTCATGCTGAAGAAGGTGACTCAGCGCTGCAAGGTGGAGCTGTGTGACCATGGCTCAGGGCTATCTTTGAGATGGTTTTGGAGCCCGAGCTCTGCACATGGGCACAGAGGGGACCAAGACAGATCTGGACTAGCCATGATGGCTTGTGGCATGGTGCTCCTGTGCATACTTTATTTTAATCCCTCTGGCTGTGGAAGTTGCCTTTCCTCTACCTGCTCTGTACTTGTATCCACTCATCGCTTCTCCAATAAAGTTTTTTGGTTTTAATACTGAACTGCAGTCAGTGTATCAAAGGTGCTGGTGGCTTCCCAGAATCTGCTGCACCCTTCCCCACAGGGGGGCACCTGCTTTTAATTGCAGATTTAACCAGCTGGGCAGCGCGTGTTCCCAGGTTCCCCATCCGCAAAGGACAGTTGCAGCCCTACCTAAGGAGCCTTGACTCTTCAGTTCAACCTGTAGCTGCTTGTGCTTTCAGCTCTGGAGAGCCCCAGTTCAATCCCCACCGTTAGCCAATATGGCAACCGTCACCCAAGCATCAGATTAAACTTCCTGCCACCTCCCACCATGTCTCTGGTTGCTTCCCGAGTCTTGGTCAATGTGCCAGGCTGAAGCTATTATTCTGGGCTGAGCTGTAAGCGAGTGAGACCCCAGCCTGCCCTCAGGGCTTGCGTCCCCTTCTATGGGCTTATGCTATGTTCCCATGGGCTGCAGCTTCTGGTTTGGGTTCTGCTCCCTCCTCCCAGTGTTGGTAAATCTCCCAGTGTTTGGTGTGGGTGTTGGGTTTTGTTTGTTTGTTTGTTTGTTTGTTTTTTCTTAAAGCCCTAGCTCCAGAAGTCATCTATTCCAACAGGGAATCAGGTTCTGAATAATTTGGCATGATTAGGTGAGAATTTCAACTTCCATTTTAAAAGCCTTCAGGGGCGCAGAGAAAACTAAAAGCTTTAAAAATGATTTCTTGTTGCTATTTTTCTTTGTGTTGTGGTGAGCCAGGGTCCTGGACCAGGACCCCACTGTGCTAGGTGCAGAACAAAAAGATGGTCCCTGTCCTAGTGACTTAGACTAATGGTTCTCAACCCAGGGGTACACGTACCTCTGGGGGTACGCAGAGGTCTGCCAGGGGGTACAGCAACTCCTCTAGATAGCTGCCTAGTTTTACAACAGGCTACGTCAAAAACACTAGCAAAGTCAGTACAAATTAATATTTCATATGGACAATAACTTTTCCACTGCTCTACATACTATACACTGAAATGTAAGTACAATGTTTATATTCCAATTGATTGATTTTATTTTATAATTATATGGTAAAAATGAGAAAGGAAGCAGTTTTTCAGTACTGGTGTGACTGGGACACTTTTTTATATTTTTATGCCTAATTTTTGTAAGCAAGTCCTTTTTTAAGTGAGGTGAATGTTGGGGGTACGCAAGACCAATCCAACTCCTGAAAGGGGTACAGTAGTCTCGAAAGGTTGAGAGCCATGGGCTGAGATTTAGTAATTAGATGGCAAATAACACCACCACCCCCTCCCCCCAATCTTTTGGAAATCTCATGGGTTAAGCAAATCTCTTGACTTTTTACAGTGATTGCAGGAGGCCTTGAAGTACAGCATGGCCAGTGAATGGTCCTCATCGATCCCATGTGTTGCTGAATATTAACAGAGCCCTGCGCGAATACAAATTTATATACACGGATAGAAATCAGTATCCACTGAACCGCACAGGCCCTCCCGGGAACCGCAGCAGCCAAAGGAGTGAACCGTGGGGGCTGCCACTCCCAGGAGCCAGTGCCCCACACTGACAGCTCCTCCCATGCAATTGTACCACCCCTGTCCCTGCCATGCAGCTCTCTCCATGACTGTTGCTCCTGTCTGGGGTCTGTACAGCCATGTCAGAGGACAGGGCTGAGCTGCCGGCGTGGGGCGCTGGTTCCTGGGAGCTGCACCCCCATGGCTCGCTCCTGTTGCTGCTGCTGCGGTTCCCGGGAGGGCCCTGCGGTTCAGCGGATACCGATTTTTATCCGCGGATATAAATTTGTATCCGCGCAGTGCAGACGTGTTAAATCCTGCTCCAGATAAAAAACAAACAACAAAACTGGTCTCTGGCTGCCTCTGTCTGTGCTCTGGTCTATGCTTAAAATTTAGATCAACCTAGCTGTGTCGCTCCAGGCCACGGGGAAACTCGCACCCCAAGCACCCTAGTTAAGCCGACCTAACCCCAGGCTAGATGCAGCTAGGTTGACAGAAGAATTCTCCGCTGCTCGGGGAAGTGGATTTCCTAGAAAACCCTTTCGGTGGATGTAAGAAGCGTCTACGCTACAGCACTTCACGGTGCCCCTGCGGCATCCCTGGTATAGACGTGTTCTCGATCTCCCTGCCTGTGTCCGTCTCATCGCCCCTCCGGCTCAGCACGGGGCTGGATCCCGGCAGACCTGGGTTTTATCCTGGCACATCACGCAGTCGCTTAAGCTGTGCCACCAAGCGAGACTGAGGGTGTTTCGCATGCTCCCGTGGGGTAGATGCCTGCGCACCGGGCTGGCTCACAACCTTTTGGCACCTGAGGCGGAGAGCTCCAACGACACCCCCATGCCCCCTCGCTTGGGCCAAAACTTTGAAACTCTGGGGCCTGGTGTCTGGCACCTGAGGTGGCCACCTCAGTTCGCCTCAGGGGGAGGTGAGGCCAGCCCTGCCTGCGCACGTGGCGGATTGGCCCCCCTGAGGCCACGTCTGCACTGCACTGCTGTAGGGCCAGAGTGTAGATGCTTCCTATGTGGATGGAAGGGGGTTTCCCATTGACGGAGGTTACTCACCTCCCTGTGTGGCGGTAGCTAGGTCCATAACAGCATTCCTCTTTCAACCTACCCGTGTCTACAGCAGGGCTTAGGTCAACTTAACTACAAGGTTCAGATCTAACTTCTCAGTGTAGGCCAGGCCTGAGGACCAGGTGACACAGGATTTGTTTAAGGTCACAGACACTGTCATGGTGCTGCTGATACTAATAATAAAGATTTTTGTGATGGCTGGGCTCTTCTCTGAGCGGCTGAGTAACCGGGCTTCTCCTGTGAAACCTGGGCAGCTAGCCAAAGCGGGCTTGGCCAGATGGGAGAAACCTAGACTGGGAGACAAACCTCAAGTGCTGTGAGGTCGGCCCTGCTTCTGATCTCAGCCCCCACTGGTGTAAATGGGGAGTGACTGCACTGAAGTCAAGGGAGTGACTGTGGTGTCAAACCAGAGCCCCAAGCCAAAGAAGCCATGTGTGAACAGCCCCCTGTACTTTTACTGGGCTGCTAACACTGATGAACGATTGTGCCAGTTTCACCCTCAACAGTTGCTCTTTCCCCGCTAATTTATTTTAGCAGGTACATCTAGCTGTTCTGGGAGTTGGGGTGGTGCAAGCCCTTCCGCCCAGCTGCAGAAGCAAGGGCCAGGCTTTCTCACAGCCTGTAAAAATTTAGTGCTGACTAATGGAACATGATGGCAGAGGGCTGCTTGCAGGAACCCTAACCACGGAGGGGAGATGGTCGGGGAGAAGAGAGATGGTCGTGTGGCTGCAACACTGGCCTGCAACAGAGGAGATCTGGCTTCAATTTCTAGTTCTTCCTTGTGTGACTTTGTGCAAATTTCTGGATGTCTCAGCTTCCCTATCTATAAACTAGAGATGATAACGCTTCCTATTGCCTTCTGGGTTGCCCTTGTCTATTTAGATTGGAAGCCTTTTGAGGCAGGGACTGTGTGTCACCTCACGTGGACATTCTCTCATATTCTGGAGTGGTGTCAACCGCGGGGAAGTTATATCAGCCTCATTATTAGTCTGCTGTAGCTACGCTGGTCAATTGCCCCATGGTGTCAAGCCCCGTGTCTGGACAGCACTTAGCAGGATGGGGCTCTGATTGCTGCTGCAGCTTCTAGGAGTTAATGCAATACAAAACAACTAACAGCTCGAAGGACAGCCCAAGGCCGGGACTGTAAAAACTAGAGCGAGCTATAACGTGGAAAGGGGGTGGGGGAGTTGGATGCTTTGTATAAATCCAGCTGCTCTGGGAAGCCATGATGTACCCACAGTAGGGAATGGGTGAGCTGATGTCATGTTAAAGAGGAACTCCCTTGTCCCTTTGGCCTGAGCAGTTAGCTACTAGTTGGGGGCCTGACTGGGTCCTTTCCATTTGGAAGTCTGAGTCAGATCCATTCTTCGATGCAGTCCTACTTGTTTACAAAGAATGCACACGGCATTCTTTTCCCCTGGACTCCATAGAAACAAACAGCAGCAGGCAGGTTCCTTGCTCACAGCTCCTTCCAAGCCTGCTGCTCCAGCTGGGCCTGTGCCCCAAGGAGGTCGGGATTTAGGCATTGCTTTGCGCAGCATTCCAAGGCCTAAGTGATGTGGGTGGCTAAATCCCATTTTTCAAAGTGACACAGGACCTTTGGCCTTAAAGGTGTTCAGGCAGGGGAATTAGGTACCTAAATACCTCATCTTTCAGTGAGATTTAGTCTCCTCAGACACTTCTGAAGATGGGACTTGGCCATGTAAGTCACGTAAGGCCAGATCTTTAAAGGCATTCAGATGCGTCCTGGGATTTTCAAAAGCACCTAGGCCACCAACACCATATGGGTGCCTTTGAAAATCCCACTAGGTGCCTAAATACCTTTAAAAATCTGTCCCCTTAGGCTTTGCAATTCTGAGTGGAACAGTTTGTTGCCAGGAAACTGCCCCAAACCAGCCTGATTGGTCAAAAAACCTACCCGGACCACCTCAAAATAGTGGAGGGAATTTGCATCTGTGCATCATGAGGCTGGGTGGGGTTTGAGGCAAAATGTTATCACTTTGTGGGGAGTTTGAACCAAAACACCATTGCATTGGCCACAGGTTATAGTCCAAGCAAAAATACGTGTCCAGAGGCAAGAGGAAAAGAATTGCAGGCTGCAGCTATATGAAACTGCCACCCATCTTAAAAAGCACACACTCAGAATTGCTCATTTACAGCTAGTTGGGGAACTGATGGAATACCAACTTAGTCCTGCTCAGACTTTGCCTTGAGGCTGATTGCCTTGGGCAGTAGCTTCAATCATCTCCAGCTACTTTGCTCCATAAAGGGGCTTAAGTGCTTCTTCTGTTTAGGCAGAAAGAAGAGCGGTTAGAGCACCCATTAGCTTTAATGAGATCTATGATTGTCTGTGGATCAAAGACCCACTTGATGGCAGCTGTGAACACATTCCAGGGCTTCTTCCTGATGGCCTAATGGTGAGGCGTTAGTGTGAATACCTTCCCGCACAGCACTATTTTACACTGATTAGAATGTTAGAAACAAATCTTAAATGGAAATAAATAAGTAGAAAAATGAACCACAAGATACACAATAATTAGCATGTTGACAATTATGCTGTAATAATGCATGATGGAATGGAACTGCCTTTCAGTTCTTTCTTCCCACATTTTCAAAGTTCCCTGCTACACTTTTAATCTTTCTGAGGCTGATCTTTTCTTCTTCTGCATGGCATTCTTCCATTCTCCCAAGAGAATATAATGAAACAGTGTCTACTCTTTAGATTACAAAATACTGTTGATCTGACCTTCTATCCACGTCTCTGTGTCTTCAAAGGTAATGCACGTGCAGGCAAGTGTACACTAGCTAAGAATATTTAGATAAATTAAATTGATTTAATTGAGCAGGGCTTGATGAAATTCATCCTAGGACATTTAAAGAGCCAGCTGAAGCAACCTCAGAACCTTTCATGATTGTCTTTGAGAACCCATGGAGGACAGGTGATGCCCCAGAGAACTGGAGAAGAGTAAACACAGTACCTATCTTTAAAAATGAGAACAAAGGGAACCTGGGGAATTACAGGCCAGTCAGCCTGACTCTGATGCCTGGAAAGATACTAGAACCAATGATTAAAAATCAATTTTAAACACCTAGAGGAGATTATAGTGATATAATAACCAACATGGATTTGGCAAGAAAAAAATCGTGTGAAACCAGCCTAATTTCCTATCTTGACACATTTCAGAGTAACAGCCATGTTAGTCTGTATTCGCAAAAAGAAAAGGAGTACTTGTGGTTAGTCTCTAAGGTGCCACAAGTACTCCTTTTCTTTTATCTTGACACAGCTACTTGCCTAATGGGTAGTGGGGAAGCTGTAGATATGATATAGCTTGATTTTAGGAAGGCTTTTGACACAGTCTCACATTATAGTCTCATAAATAAACTAGAGAGTGTGGTCTAGATTAAATTACAAGGAGGGAGGTGCAAAACTGGTTGAAAGAGTGCCCTCAAAGAATTGTTATCAATGGTTCACTGTCAAACTGGAGGGACATATCTAAAGGGGTCATCATGTAGGGGTCTGTCCTGGGTTCAGCACTATTCAGTATTTTCACTAATGCCTTGGCTAATGGAGCGGAGAGTAGGCTTACAAAATCTGCAGATGACATCAAGGCAGGAGAGGTTACCAGCAACTTTGGAGGGCACAATTAGAATTCAAAATGGCCTTGACAAATTGGAGAACTGGTCTGAAATCAACAAAACGAAATTTATTTAAGACAAGTGCAAAGTACAACACTTAGGAAGGAAAAATCAAATGCATAGCTACAAAATGGGGAGTGACTGGCTATACTGCTGAAAAGGATCTAGGGGTTATAGTGGATCACAAATTGAATATGAGTCAACAATATGATGCAGCTGCGAGAAAGGCTAATATTCTGGGGTGTATTAACAGGAGTGTCATATCTAAGACATGGGAGGTAATTGTGCCACTCTGCTTAGCACTGGTGAGGCCTCAGCTGGAGAACTGTGTCCAACTGTGGGTGACACATCTTAAAAAAGATGTGGACGGGGAAAGCCACAAAAATGCTCAAAGGTTTAGAAAGTGTATGAGGACAGATTAAAAACTGTGGAGATGTTTTGTCTTGAGAAGACTGACAGGGGACCTGATAACAGTTTTCACATGCGTTAGGGCTGTTATAGGATGGTACTCAATTGTTGGATGGCCACTGATGTTAGGACAAGAAGTAATCAGCTTAATCTGGATTGAGGGAGATTTAGGTTAGATACTAGGAAACACTTTCTACCTATAAGGATAATTAAACTCTGGAACAGACTTCCAAGGGAGGTTGTGGAATCCCCAACATTGGAGGCTTTTAAAAGCAGATCTACATTTCTGGATTCTATTAAAACTGGAAGGCAAGGAAGAGTTTAGGTATCTTGTTTTCCACCTAACACCTACATACAGCTTCAAAAACCAAGGAAATTCTCCTTGCAGAAAACCAGTTAAAAACCAGTTTAGCTGGCTTAAAGGCATCACGTGCCCACACACACCCTAAAATCAGAGAATGATCCAGTTAAGAGACAGGTTTCAGAGTAACAGCCGTGTTAGTCTGTATTTGTAAAAAGAAAAGGAGTACTTGTGGCACCTTAGAGACTAACCAATTTATTTGAGCGTGAGCTACAGCTGTGGCTCACGAAAGCTCATGCTCAAATAAATTGGTTAGTCTCTAAGGTGCCACAAGTACTCCTTTTCTTTTAGTTAAGAAACAGGTGATTTTAAAGGGCTCATTGACACTAGAAAGTTAGCTGCTTTAACTATATTGGTATAAGATGCATATAGCTCATGTGTAGCTCATTCCGGTGTGGGAAGCAAAATAAGCTACACCAGTTTAAGGCCCCTTTATACTGGTATAAATGTGGCCCCACTAAGGGTTGTACTGGTATAACTATATCAGTAACAAAATCACACCCTGAACCAACATAGTCATACTGGTATAAAACTTGTGCCTAAACCAGGGCTAAGTTAAAATGTACTAACATCCCAATTTAGATCCTATGCGGATGAGGCTTATGTGTCTGTGCAGCGCCTCGCGCAATGGGGCCCTGGTCTCAATTGGGATCTGCTGCCCAATGCAAATAATCAGCAACGAGAACAGTTCAGGTAGTTTTTAATAAAGCTTAATTCCCACACGTCACATTGGCTGCTTTCACTGACAAACTCTACCCCTCTATAAATGAGTCCCCTCCACTTCTCCCACCAGGAAAAACAGTGTGTTTCAACTAGACTGATTTAGTTAAAGCAGCAAATCCCACATGTAGGCCTGGCCTACACTTAAAAGTTAGACTGACATAGCTACATTGGTTAGGGGTGTGAAAAATCAAGACCCCCCTCGCACCATAGTTATGCAGACCTAACTCTCAACATAGATGAAGCTAAACCCTTTCGTCAATGAAGCCACTGTCGTTCAGGTACATGGCATTCCGACGCCCACAGAAAAATGCCTTCCGTCACTTTAGGCTGCATCTACTCTATGAAGTTTTGCAGGCATAGCTACGGTGACTTCACGGCTTTTGGTACCTGCACTACCTATATCACAGCTATCTCGGTTATGTCTACACATACTGTAGTCACACCCCAATTTTAGTGTAAAGTGTAGAGGCGCTGTAGTCTAGGGGATAGGACACCAGATGGGGCACAATACTTCCTTCCTTCAGTTGTGTCTTCCCTCCATGGTTAACTTGAGTTAGCTTGTTTACACTTGAAACGCTAGAGGTCTATAGTGCTTCAGTGTAGACACTCACTACAGACACAGGAAGGGTTCTCCCATCACCACAGTTAATCCACTTCCTCATAAAAACATAAGAACGGCCATACTGGGTCAGACCAAAGGTCCATTAAGCCCAGCATCCTGTCCTGACAGTGGCCAATGGCAGGTGCCCCAAAGGGAACGAACAGACAGGTTATCATCAAGTGAGCCATGCCCTGTCGCCCAATCCCAGCTTCTGGCAAACAGAAGCTAGGGACACCATTCCTTCCCATCCTGGCTAATAGCCATTGGACCTATCCTCCATGAATCTATCTAGCTCCCTTTTGAACCCCGTTATAGTATTGGCCTTCACACACCCTCTGGCAAGGAGAGGTTAGCAGTGCTAGACTGGGGGAACAACTCTTCTGTTGACCGAGTGCTGTCTACACTAAGGGTTAAGTTGTCTTAGCTACATCACTCAGGGGGGTAGACTTTTCACATCCTGGAGCCACACAGCTGGGTCTACTTAACTTTTGACTGTAGACGTGGCCTTAGTCTAGCTCCAGCGAGAGCAGCCGTGGTGCAAAATAACACTCCAGCTGCACGGAGTGATTGTGGCTAGCAGCTGTAGCCTCTAAGAATTTAGGAACCTAAATACCTTTGAGGATCTGGGCCTAGCCCAGTGTATCAAGTAGGATTCGCTTCTGAACGGGGCCCCTGGTGTCACTAAACTGGAGGGGGCTGCTCTGGCACAGGCCTGGCAAAGATACCAGCACCACCACAGCTTCTTCATTCATCCTCCTTCCACTGCCCCTCCCCTCTGTCTTCTGCCCTTTCTTCTGCCCCCGGCCCTCTGCCCTCCCCTCCTCCGCCCATTCCCTTCTGTCCCCCCATTAGCTCGCTCTGTCCCCACCCCCTTCCCACTTTCGTCCATTGTCCCCAAATCCCCACGCAGCAGCGCCTGGGAGGTCTGTGAGCGCGCAGCCTGCAGGTGGCGCTGGAGCCCATCGGCTTCCCTGTGGCACGAGGGACGCTCTATCTCCCGGGTCCCCGTTCATTCCCTATGCCCGCTCTATGGTCAGCTGGCGGTGGACGCTCTGACCTACGCGTCTCTGTGGCGTGGCGGAGTCCATTTCCGGGTCAGGGCGGGGTTGAAATCGCCCCGCTCTTCGCCTCCCCCTCCCAGACCCGCCGAGGCCGCCGCAGCAGGAGCAGCAGCCGCAGCCCCTCCGCCCTCCTCCCGCCGCCGCCATCCCGCCCGCCCGTCCCGGCTCTCTCCCTTCCCCCGTCTCCTCCCTCCCCCTCCGAGGGGGCCCCTCCTCCCTCCGCCCGCCCCGGAGACCCCGTCACCCGCCCTCCCTCCTCCCGCTCCCCCCTTCCCCGTCCCTCCGTCTACGGAGCGGCCGATCGGCCGGGCGCTCGGCCACCCCGCCGCCAGGTAAGGGAGCGGCCCGCTTCTCCGCCCGGATCCCCGGCCTCGCCTAGCCCCGCTCCCCGCCCAGCCCCTCGCCCAGCCCGGCTCCGCTGTCACGTCAGCCCGCGGAGGCGCCCGCGGCCTAGTGCGGCCTACTCCGAGTGTGTGTGTGCGTGCGTGCGGCGGGGGGAGGGGCGGCGCTGCTGTTGCGCACGAAGGAGGCGGCCAGGGAAGCAGGCCGCGGGGCGGGGGACAGGGGAGGAGGCCGCGGCCACGGGGAGGAAGGGAGGCGGCGGGGACTCTGCGTCACATGGCGGACGCCTGAGAGCTGGGCCGCGGGGCTGGGGGGGGGGGGTGGAGGCGCCCGGAGGGGGAAGGGCTTTGGGGGAATCGAGTCTGCCTGGTTGGCGGACAGGGTGGGAGGCCTCCCTCCCCCTTCCCCCCCCCCCCCCGCCTTGTGTGCGCGCGGCAGGCCACGGGGCCTCGCTTCCTCGAGGCGGCGGCTCCGGATCGGAACCCCCTGCTGCGCTATGAGCTGATGTGGGTATGGCGTATTATAGGGGGAGGGAGTGGAGTAAACCCCCCCATCTCTGGGTGGGGGGGGAGGCAAGTGATGAAGCTGGGGGGTGGGTATGAGGGAGGGAATTGATACCCCTCGATCGCTGTTTGGGACAAGTATTGCGGTGCGGGGAAGGGGGCATCATTACTAGGGCAGAGTAGAAAGATTGAGGCGTAATCTCTAGAGGTAGAAAGTAGCTTTTTGCCCCTTTACTTGCACCCCTGCCCTCCCCCCGCCGGTGTCCAATCCTAAAATATGGAGGCTCCGATGAAGCAATAAGGATTTTAAAAGCTCCTGAAATCGGACGAGCTCAGCTGGCTGTTCAGACTAAGGATTTATTTTGAGTGTTTACTAATTAAAAGAACACCTAGCGGATCTCAGATGTAGTGTGGAGGGAAAGATAAGCCAATTTGCAATGCCCTCCCTCTAGGAGCAGGATTAAAATACAGTTTTAGATAACTTCTCGGGGCGTGGTGGGGAGGAGAAATGTTTGTATGATTGTTTGTGTGGGGTGGTGGGGCTAATGAAAAGGAAATGTTCTGGGAGAAGTCTCAGGCTTCTGGATGTGAGGAAATGTGACCCCCCCCCCCATAATTAAAATTAGAATTTACACACTGGATCATTGCTTCTCTGTGCACCAGTAATGATTGGAGACATCACTATTGACTGATTGCTGTCTCATTAGCAGCTTACAGTAGCTATAAACCTACAATCATTACACAAGAACTCGGAAGTGTCTTAAAAAACATTGTTTTGATCAGCTGTTTAGTGCTGGATAATCTAAATTTCATGAACAAAAAAAATTACCTTTTTGTTTAGAAATCACTCTAGTGGGGAGAAAAGGTTAATAAATTGAAAAAAACCACTTGGTGAAAAGCATGTTAATGTTAATTTGTGTGAACTGGGTAGAAATGTACTAACTTAGTTGGTAAAAGAATGGTTTAAATTCCTAATGGTGATGACAATGTCAGATGAGTCTTGTACTACCTCCAGTAAACTGGGAAGAAGTGTAATCATCTGGACTCAGCAAGGGATTGAGAATAAGAACTCCTGGGTTCTGGTCTTGTCTCTTCCACAGACTGGAAGACCATCCTGTTCTTTGGAATTTTTCCCCAAACTAGGATGTAGGAATGCTTCCCTACTTTAGAAGGATTTAAAGGGGATTTATATATAGATGGCATCTTGAAAATATGGGCCAAGAAACACTTCCTTTGGGGTCATAATAGAGAGCGAACACAACCTCCTTTTTCCTAGTTGTCTGTTTTCTTCATATGGCCTTAGCCTGGAAATAAGGCGGTGCTGCCGTAAAGCCCAGTTGGCAAGTTCTGATTTGGGACTGTAGGTCACAACTCTGCCAAATGAGCTCAGGTTAGCTCTTCCCATGTTGGAAGTTGTTAAACTTTAGCACCTCACTGCTTTGCCACACTAAAGGCTCATCTGCACACAGCTTGCAGCAGTTAACTAAAATGAGTTCTAAAGTTAAGCCAACAACTAAATTAACTGGTGCAAAGCCCTATGTGGGCACACTTAAATTGGCTTTCAACTGGGTTATATAGCTCACTAGTATGTAAACTAGTTTATCAATGTTTGGGTTTTTTAAAGTTGATTTAGTTAACCTTAAGGCTTTTGCTCCAGAAGTTATTCTGGAATAGCTATTTATAAGAATAAGAGTTCATTTTTGCTCTTGCTTAGCTTAATCCATTAAACTAAACAGGAATAAAATGTTCTTGTTCTGGAACTAAAATGTCCACACATGGATTTATTCTAGAGTAGCTATTGCATTTTAAATTCATACCCAACCCTCATCCAAATTCTTTTTCAAGTGTAGAGAAGCCCTTAAACTGGGGCAAACTGTATATGAAGACTTCTGCAGGCTGAAGGGCGGGGAAGCAGGGAGGAGAATGGACACAGACCTCATCCACTGAAGCTATTAGCAGGCGCTGTGGGAGGGAGCTGGAGAATGGAAAGTGACAACTGATCTCTTTACAACCTTGGGTTCTGGCATCCAGGGGGTGGGGAGTTTAGGTTAGTTGCTCAATACCCTTGATTCAGCAGAACTGCTCAAGCAAATGTCTCATGTAAGAATTAACGCACTTGGAAACATCTAAGCTTATTACACACTAGTCTCTACCATACAAATAAGTGCATGCAAGTTGAGTGCCAAATGATGAACAACTGTAAATACACTCAAATCTGTTCTGACAGCTTGTCAATGCCGCTCAGTTACGAGACAGCCCACTCTTGTCAGATTGAGCTAACCCTCTAGAGGAATAATAGTGCAGAGTGGGTTCACCGTACTTGGGATAGATTGTGAGCCATGTAGAAAAGGGTGTGTCCTTAAAATGCTTTTTCTGCTGTAAATAATAAAAACCAAGGATGAACTGGGTGTTCTCAGAGCATGTCATCAGACATCCTCTCTTCTGTTATAGTTTCTATCCCCCAGCGACCAAAGATTTGACCACTGACAAAGCCTGACTCGTCAGAACACAGCTCAAGATGGACACCGGTGTTATTGAAGGTGGTTTAAATGTCACACTTACCATTCGACTACTTATGCATGGAAAGGTACTTGGCATATCATCTCTTTATACTTCTGGTGAAACTGGGTCGTAAGCAAATGTCTTGGAAACCCTTTTTGTCTGATCAGAAGATCAGTTCTTTATAGGAGTGTCTTTGTAACCCAATGGGAGTCTAGTAATTTAAATAATGCTAAATAAAACCAGCCTAATGTTTCTTTGAAATGGCTCATCATTAGAGCCATTAGCTTCTTGATGCTGGGAACTTCTTGGCATGTGGTCTGTTCCTGGTAAAAGGATATCTAGTGACCATTGGAACAGAGTTTTTTGAAATCTCAATATATCAGTAAAGAAACTAGCAGAACTGTGTGTGTGTGTGTGTGTGTGTCGGGGTGGGGGGGTATCCGTTCTATTAAAAACTCACACGGTACCAGATATTAACACTTTGTGTATTCGGGAGGGGATGAATGTCAAACACCCTATAGAATGTTTATTGTAAAATTATTTTCACTTTATACTGACATTCATAGATTCCAAAACCATATAAGGGACCATTGTGTTCATTTAGTCTGACCTCTTGTATAACACAGCCCATAGAGCTTTCCCAACATAATTCGTAGAACAGATCAGATGTTAGATAAAACAATCTCCACTTAAAAATTGCTGGAGATTCGAATCCCCCATGACCCTTGGCAAACTGTTCTAATGGCTATTACAGCATAATTTTTTATGTCCAGTTTGAATTTGTCTAGCTTCTGTTTCTGACCAGGGATCATTTTAATCACTATAGACACACAAGTCACTATAGAAACACAAGTGAATTGGCTAGGAGAACAGTGAGACTTATCAGACTTACTAAAACAATCTCCTATTGAAAGAAATTGCTAAGCTTCACACTGATCTTGATCAGGAAGGGAAAACTTATGCCATTAGCTTGCACCCATGTCTCTGAAACCATGTTCTTCAATCTTTAAGAACTAACTAGTGCTTTTGTCCCCATTGCAGGAGGTTGGGAGCATCATTGGGAAGGTAAATTACTAAATTTAGTTCTTACCCATTCAGTTCAGTAGTAAAATAAAATAAGTAACACGTAACAGTCTCTCTTCCTCTTCTCTTCTCATCCCCCTGCAGAAAGGAGAATCTGTAAAGAAGATGCGCGAAGAGGTAGGTTCTGGGGACCAGGTGGCCACAATCTGGTCTTTAAAATCAGTTGAGAGAAACTTGGGTGGATCCTGTGGCCCTTGTACGAAGTCTTATGCAGGGATTCAACAGTTGTAGTGGCAGCAGATAAACTCGTGGGATGAAAGGCTTCTGGGAAATGTAGTTCTGACCAATCTCTGCACTGATCTAGCAGATAGAAACTAAGATGGCTGCCCAAAAGAGCAGAGATGAGCGAAGTGAAGGGTGGATTTCATGGTACGAAATAGAAATTATTTGTGTAGTAGTAGCTCTTAAGGGTCTCATTGTGCTAGGCACTGCACACAGGTAATGGAATTATTGACTGTTGTAACATTATCTACTGCCCTGCCAGTCCAAGTGGGAGTGCTGCATGGTGTCAGTCCCATTAGTGTAGCATCTCTGCTCTTTACGTTCACTTTGTTCCTCCAGAGTGGTGCCCGTATTAACATCTCGGAAGGGAACTGCCCAGAACGGATCATCACTCTTGCTGGACCGACCAATGCCATCTTCAAAGCATTTGCTATGATCATTGACAAACTGGAAGAGGTGAGTGTCTCTAGCCCTGGAGTGGGTCCTGGGAATAGTCAGGGAGTACCTAATGGCTTTTATGCTAGCTAGAGGCAAGACGTTGACTAAACCCTTTTTAGGTAGAGATGCACTGTTGTGGCCAGCCAGAATTGCTGCAGTCACTCAACATACTTTGAATCTGGAACACTTAAGAAAACTCTGCTTGAATCAAATGTAGGGTAGCTAACCCTTGGGTGAAGGGACTGTCGACACAGGGGATGATCTATCCCTGCTGTGATGCAGCACATGGTGAGAAAGGGGGGCATGGATCATCTGTGGATTACCTGTTCAGCCCCTGGCACAGGATGCCCTAACTGGCAGCCTTGATGTGTTGGGCCACTTTTATGGGTGAAGAATTACAAGGGTGTAAAAACAGGCCCCATCTGCTTCAAAAATCACCTGTGTGTGTGAGCGGATGCAGTTGCAGAAGCTTGCTGTGGAGATGAGGTGGAGTTTCCACTGCACCTAGTATGGGTCTGTTATACTGGGGAGAAATGGTGAGCCCTTTTGTGCCAGCATGCCTGAAACAGTGGCCACAGAGTAACATGAATTGGGCACAGGTTTAGGCATGGGTTATAGACTTCAGCAGTGCATCTTCAGTCCTGTGTGTGAGTTGCCATGCTGGCCTGAACCTCTGGTGATTGCACTCGCACTCCCCTTCTGTACCGTTCAGACCTGAGCCCAAGAACTATATCCAAATCTGGCTAGATAACATTCATGGGGCAGGGATTCATGGTTGTTAAGCCAGCACTCTTAAATCAAAGTATCCAGCATTGTCAGAACAGCTTTATCCTGGGAATACTGAGCACATTCATAATTTGGTATTGTGATGACCATCAAGTCTGGTGGGTTGCCTGGTCAATCAGTTATTTCAGAGGGTATAACGTTCCTCCCTTCTGGTAGACTGAGTGAAGTACTGTTCCACAGGGCAGCAAGGTCTCTTCCTGACACCTAGTGACAGCTATGCCCTGAAGCAAAAGGCTTTGATGGCTCATGTGACTTTTTAGCCTAGCCAGTGGAACAAAGGCTCTTCAGTAGGATGGGAGGCTGCCAGCTTGGAGGCTGCTTCTTAAAAAAGCCAAATATCAATGTTTAGTGGTTTCTCCAAAGCCAGCTAGGCTCTTATCTCTTTGTGGAGCACTGTCCTTGCCTGAGCTCTGCACTTGGTGTGTGACTTTCAATGTTGAGATCCAGTGCCCAGGCCAAACCATGAGCCTTTAGCAAGTAGCTGCGCGTCAGTAACCTGAGAACGTTGACCCTGTGCCTGGGATAAGGCTCGCTTTGCAAAGCCTGAACTGCTGCCCTTGAGCAGTGGAAATGTCCCACTGTCCCCAGGATGGGAACATGCAGCTCTGATGTGGCTGCTATTAAGCATAATTTGACAATCCTAGAAGCCATTTGTGTGCAGCTGCCTGGGTCAAATTAATAGAGAAGGGAGCAGATAACTGGATTGCAGGGCTAGAACTCCACTGCAAAGTTTCTGGTAATGCAAACAAAGAACTGAGCTTCCTAGCTTTAATTTCAGACCCCTGAGATAGGGCAGCTCTGGGTAAAGCTGTGGCCTCCTTACTGCTGCTTTCCTTGCTGGCTCCTCTTTGCCTCCTATCTACAAACACCAGTTATTTTATATAATAGCTGCTGGGTTAACTATTCTTCAGAGGCTGTTTTGGGACTAGCCAGTGATCTGATCCCATATCATACTCATGTAGCTTGATACTGAACTAGAATCATTATCTGCAGGATTCACAATATGATAGCAGCAAAGCTCTTCTATCCACCCTGGTAGCTTTTAAGCTGTAAACCTCTTGATTGTAACCATCTGAATAGCTAGGTGTCTCCAGATACATGTTTGGAGTCCTCTTAAAGTTCCTCTAAGGAACATTGGGTTCTGTGGGAGCAGCTGATCTCCAGCTAATACAAGAGTGCTTTAGGGTGACTCAAACTTCCTGGCAGCTGGTATGAAGACACATGAGTTTATTCTTTTTCTGTGTTACTCCTGTTGTCTGATGCCCTTATGCAGAGCAGGAGAATGCAGTTCCCAGTTAGGGGGAGTATGTGATGTGATAGTTTTTTTTTTTTTTTAGCCACTACTTGTTGGCTGTACTGTCAGACTAAGCAGGGTGTCATGGACTTCAAGGCCAGAAGGGACCAGCATGATCATCTAGTCTGACCTAGGTCACCCACACATTCCTGTAGTAGGCCATAACTTCTTGCTGAGTTACTGAAGTCCTCAAATTTTGATTTCAAGACTTCAAGTTAGTCCACCATTTACTCTACTCGAAACCAGCAAGTGACCCATGCTGCAGAGGAAAACCCCCAGATCTCTGCCAATCTGACTTGAGGAATTTTTCCCCAAATATGGCAATAGGTTACACCCTGAGCATGTGTGCCAGCCCCACTAGCTGGACACCTGGTAAAGAATGGTCTGTAGTAGCTCAGAGGCCTCCTTCCCTAGTGTCTCATCTCCAGCCGCTGGAGATGAGACATGCTGATAGCAGTCCCAGATGGGCCATGTGTCAATGTAGGCAATTTTATCACACTGTCCTCTCCATGAACACAGCAGGGTCAGTCTTAAAAGCAAGTTAAGTTTTTTGCCCCAACTACTCCTTTTCCAGAACTTCACTCCTCTGATGGCTAGAAACCTTTGTTTAATTTCAAGCCTGAACTTACTGATGATCAGTTTATACCAATTTGTTCTTGTGCCAACATTGGCGCTGGAATTAAATAATTCCTCTCCCTCTCTGATGTTTATCCCTCTGATATATTAATAGAGCAATCCTGTCTACCTCAGCCTGCATTTCATTAGGCTAAACAATTAGAGTTCCTTAGTCTCCAGGTCTGTTCTGATCAGTATCGGATGGGAGACCTCTAAGGGAAAACCTGGGATGATTGGCAGTGCCCAACAGGATGGTGCCTCACATGGGTCACTGAAGAGCCCATGGTGCTCCTTGCAAGGGCAGGTGTCTAACCCTAACTGGAGTTTAGCCTAATTACACTGTCTTCCCTACACATCTCCCAGCAGTTTCAATAGGGTATTAGTTTCTTGAACTGGACTGTTGCTGTGAAATGGCTCCCCTTGTGCACCTCAGGCGTGCGTGATCCCAGTTTTAATACAGGAATCCTGCTCCTCTGAGTGAGTGCAGGGCGCTACACTGTGTAATCAGATGATGGACCGAGACTGGGTAGACTAGCTAACTTGCTAAATGCTGCAGTCCCAAGGCATCCCTCTGAGTATCTCCTTATCCTTTCAGGACATCAGCAGCTCGATGACCAACAGCACAGCTGCCAGCAGGCCCCCTGTCACCCTGAGGCTTGTGGTACCTGCCAGCCAGTGTGGCTCCCTCATTGGAAAAGGAGGTTGCAAGATCAAGGAGATAAGAGAGGTTTGCACCTTCTGACTCTGACTAGTTTCTTGTGGGTAGGTCTTGCTTTGAAGAGGAGTTTTCAACACCAGTAGTAGCTGCAGTTCAACAGCAGGAGCTTTCTCTGTAGAGGCATCTTTTCGCTCCACCCTCCCCATGCCATAAGTGCAGGGTTGAATACTACATAGTAGAGACTTGGCATCATCCTTCCTTGAAAAGCACCTTATATTTTTAGTGCTTGTGAAACTGAGACCAGTACGGTGGCTGGAGCCAGACATAGTGGAGTCAGGTGCTGTTGAAGATCCCCTCCTCCCCCAGTTATGTTTGCACCCCAGTCCAAGCCTGATTACTTGAATCCTCCTTTCTAAAGCAGTGGGAGGGGGAGTTGGCCTAGTTGGTGCAGGGGAATGGGATGCAGGACTCCTGGGTTTCTGCCACTTGCTTGATGAATGACTCTAATTAATTTAACCTCTGTGCTTCCACTTCCCCACCTGCAAAACGGGGGCAAGGGAATGTGAGGATTAAAGTTGTCCAGCATTCATGTGCCATCTAATGCTGTGAACCACCAGGTCACAGACACCAAAGAATGAATTAGTTCAGCTTCGCTGCTCATAGACACACGTCAGCTTGCACATCAAGGCAAAGTTTAGCTTTAGTTTTTCTTGGCCCTGGGTTTCTGATGACTGAATAATTCCAGTCAGGACTAAACCACTTTAGGCTGTGCAGAGGGAGGGTAGAACTGAAAGCATGGAGTTCATTGCTGCTACTGGATACCATGAGATCAGAGTGGCGTGCTTGACTTTCTATTTTTAATCTTAAACTTTAAGAGCACAGGGGCACAGGTCCAGGTGGCAGGAGACATGCTGCCCAACTCGACTGAGAGAGCTATCACCATTGCTGGGATACCACAGTCCATCATCGAGTGCGTCAAACAGATCTGTGTGGTCATGCTGGAGGTAAGCCCCAGGGATGAGCTGCTAACTTCCTTTGCGTGGGGAGGCAGACAATGTTGGCAAAATGGCATCTCCATGTTTGTTCCTAGAAGCTTAATGAGGGGCAAAGGACAATCTAGATGCCATTAGCCTTGTATTCGGACTCTGTGGCCAGCAACATTATTAAACAGAAGTTGACTTGGACTCTCCTACCTGACTGCAGAGAAACTGGTCCCACTTGAAATGGCGTCTGGGGCCTTGTAGGGCAGGAGAGAAATTGCCTATTGGTTTAGGGTCACTCTGTGGCTTTCAAGGTGAAATGCAGAAGCGTTCAGTTAGGACAGACATGCCAATAACAAAGTTAAGATGAACTTGTCAAGAAGCTAGTTCTTCAGCAAAGCCAAAGACTCCTGGACTGTGCCAGTTAGACAAGTGGCACCACACAGCAATAATCATGGCTTCACCACATCAGCCAGAACTTTCTACTCACCAGGCTAGTGCCTAATACCCTGGCTGGCTCTGACCTATTGCAGCTGGCCAGGTGTTGTGACATAGACATAGACAGGGCTGGGAGGAGGGAGAAGTGAATTGCTGTTTGCTGTAACTAGTTGCTCTAACCCAGAATCTGAACCACGTGAGCCACTGACAGGACTTATAGACCATTCCAACTCCTAGAAGGCTGGTCTCTAGGAAACTCCTGATCTGGGCATTTGCTTCCTTTAAGTGTAGGAGTATAAAGTAGAGGCTTCATGTTTAAGCATTTGGGAAAGTCCTTAGCTGTGAGTACCAGTGAGTCTCTCTAGAGTCTAATCTCTTTCCTCTCCAACTCTCCTGTAACCCAGTCTCCCCCGAAGGGTGTTACGATCCCATACCGACCCAAGCCATCCAGCTCTCCGGTCATCTTTGCAGGCGGTCAGGTAAGGCCATTCCTCTACTTGCTGGGCATAGGGTGCGGGAGAGAAGGTGACCTACCAAGTTGCAACATTGCCAGCACACATCAGCCCACTCTGTGCATGCTTGTCAGCCACGCTGCCTACCTGGCCACTATAGAGCTACCTCTGCTGCTTTGGTTGGATTCTTCTGGAGGCTGCTCTGAACATTCAGCAGCCTCCGACTTCCAGTAGGAGTTGGACACTTTGAGGAGCAGAAAGGGTTATTGGAGAAGGGGTGACAAGGTTCATGGGAAACAGTTTTTAAGCTTGGTGCCTGAGTAGCCAGTCCAAATCCTGTATGTGGCATTCAGACAAATCACCACAGCTTGAACATCTAAATACAAGATTTACATCTTCGGTTGGGGCGCTGTTTGAAATTTGGTGTTAGCTGGGTGGCAAGCCTTGATATACAGCAGAATGAAGCAGCAGGGGTTAATGTTTCCAACAGAGAACCGTTGGGGAATGAGGGATAAGTCAGACTCCATAACAACCAGGGAGGAGGAAGGATCTTCCCAACTCCACCAGATTATGCAGGTGTCAGATTGTGAAACAAGCAAGACCACTGGGGTCTTAGCCATTTCTGTAACAAGTTGACTCAGGAGGGCACATGACCACCTTCAGCACCATGCCTCCAGGGGCTCATGTGGTTGGTAGTTAAAACATGCCATGTATTGGGCATACTATGCCATGGCATGTGACCATATAGTTGAGTGCTCGCTGTAGCTATGAAGCAAGGCATTTTTGTGGCTGTTATCAGTAGCACAGGCCTTCTAACAAGACAGGATGGGGTTGAAGCCTCTCAACACTAATATCATAAATTTCAAAACAGTGATTGAAAGAATCCTGTTCAGGCAGATTCTGTGACTTCAGTCATTTTGATGTTTCAGACTTGTCCTACAGATAATGACATGTGAAAAGCTTGGCCACCAGTTCAGGCAGACAGTTGTGTGGGCAGTCAGGGTAGGTGTGGCCTTGGGAAGCCCCAGAATCCCACTTCCTGAGAGTACACCTGAGGTTGCTGGGACTGTAATACTCAGAGGATTGCACTTCAACACAGCCAGTGCCTCCACACTGGAAAGGGTTGCATAAGGCAGATACAATACCAGAGCCTGTAGCAGTTACATAGTTTAGAAGAGAAAAACCTTCCATAATGCCCAGGGCTTTCTTGTGTGGAGCAGAGGCATATATAGCTAGGAAATAGTGGTGCCTGTAGGAAAATACAGCAAAGTAACTGAGGTAGCAGGTGCATGGTGAGACAGGAGCTCTTCCCTAGAACCAGAGCTACATGAGAATATGCCATGTGTGTTGGGATAGCCTACTGTTCTCCCAACAGGCTGAGTTTGGGAGCAGTTCTGTCATGTTCTTGTTCCTCGCCTCGGTCCCTTCCCTTTCCTCTCCATCCCCCATTCAGTTCCCTGCTCTCCAAAGGCTTTGGCAGCTGGCTAGGCAGCTATCTGCCAGTGGAATGGCCCACGGGAGGTGATTGGAAGATATTGTGGCCCAGTTCTTTGGCTCTTGCAAACAGAGGACTGTACTGGCGGTTAGCCTTGCGGCATGTGAGTGCCCTGCCACTAGAGCAGTGAGGAGCAGGCTCGTTTGCGGCTGCATTCTTCCCCTGGCTCCACCAGGCGCACCCAGTGCCAGACTAACATTTGGACTGGCTCCCTGGCAAGCTCGTGGTGGTGTTTGTGCTTCTCAGTGGCAGTGATGCTTAACTTGCAGCTCAGAGTGAACCATAAGTTTGTCTAGCACAGGGTCAGCCCTCTAAACCAGAGTAATTTCTGTGTGAATTTCGTATTAGCGGAAGGTTTCGGATTGACAGCCCTGGAGACTGAAGTCCTCTAATTTATCCACAGGACAGGTACAGCAGCGGCAGTGCAAGCTACCCCCACACCGCCCCATCAATGTGCCTCAACTCTGACCTGGAGGGACCACCTCAAGAGGTGAGAGGGGAGTTCAGTCTCCATGGCCCATTCAATCCTTGGCCTCTCTGAGACTGCCAACAAGGGTGGCAAAAATTGCAGTGGCTTTTTTGTGCTGTGGACTCCTGTCCACTGGGAACTGGATTAAGGCCACCAGCCTCTCCACACAGGCCACCCAGCAGCTGTCGCATGGTAACAACTTGGTCAATTCCAGCCTGGGCTGCATTTCTTGCAGTGATGTGGAAGTGAGAAGTCCTCCCTTTAGCCAACCAGTCCCCACACAGTGACTGACCCTTTGTGGGTAGCTTCAGTAGGAATCTGAACTCTGGTTTTCTTACCCCTTAATCTAAAAATACATGGAACCAGCAGGTCAGCCTCTTGCCTCATTCTCCTGAATGCCTTTTGCATCAGCTAGCATTGTTAGCCAGCTCCCAGCATTACCTTCAGCTGTAGTGTGTCCAGTGCGGTTTTTAGGTGTGTGGAGTAGTGAGATTTTTAAAGCGGGGTAAATGGAGGTTTTTTCCCAAAAAGCCCTTCAAAATCATGGCTGTTGAAGGGAATAGAGCTCTTTCCCTTTTTTAGGAGTGGGTGGGGGTGTATGTGCAGGGCAGGAGGGTTAGAAGCACTGTCTGACTCTCCACTACACACTCTACATCTTCACCAAGAAACCAACCCTTATTCTTGTGTCTGACTCTTCTTGGGGGGGGGGGGGGGCAACACACTAGATCATCTTCCCCCCACCTTTATTCCACACATGGCCAATTCAAGTAACATCCCTTTAGAACTGCCTGTTGCAGCATTGTCCCCTTTGTCATCCCCCTCCCTCCCCCCCAAACAATTCTCCACTTTGGCTCTCTGGCTTCCTGGCTAGTTGAAATCTGTCTGTCACTGGGTGGCTGTCCGATGGTTTTTAATAGGACTGTTTTCCTCCTTTTGTAGGCCTATACCATTCAAGGACAGTATGCCATTCCACAGCCAGATGTAAGTTTTGTTTACACTTCTTGTCTTGAAATCCACCCCTTCTCCCTTCCAAAATTTTTCCATGCTTTCTCAATGCTAGCAGTCAACTTGGTCTGAAATCAAATCTGATCTTTAAACCAAAAAACTCCCTCAAATTATTTGCACGTCCTTCAGTCCATTTCAAACTAATCTAAGATCTGTCCCCCTTTCCTCCTGGCGTGTGACACATATACACACAGACACCCTGAGCTTGGTGCTTCACACAAGCTCCAGCTCTCCCCTTCTCCAATTTGGCACAGAGAAAAGCCTGTAAAGAGAAAGCGAAACAAAACAAACAGCATGGTATACTGTCATTGTGGTTCTCAGGGCAGGGCATGGGACACCTGGTATAGCAAGCTGGTTGAGGGGGTTAGCAGCTGTCTCCATGATGTTAAATGCATCAAATATCAATCCTTTCTGCTGGGGTGGCTGCAGGGCAGGGGCAGTGACTCTCCAGGTGGAAGACTGGCTAATGCTGGGCCTGAAGTGTAAAACTCCCATTTTTAGCAGAGCAATTAAGCTGTTATACTCTAGCTGTCCTGGTGTCCTGTCTTGCTGTGTGAGCATCTCCCTTCTACCTGTCACCCTTCCTTATTACTTAGGTGCAGAGCTAGGTGGATGTGCTGCTGACTTTCTAGAGGCAGGGTTAATGAGAGGCTGATCTCTGCTCATGGCATATTTTAGAGCAGGGAGGGGCTAGGGCAGGGAAGAGGTGACTAGAAACAGCTGGACTACTAGGAATTAGTGATCAGGGGATGGGGAGGATATGGAGGCTAAACACTGACTCTATCCTGGTCTCTCTTCATAACATACCTCTACCTTCCAAATGCTTGACAAGACCCCTGCATGGTGTGTGAAGCACCACTGCAATCCTGTCTGTCTCACTTGTTTGTGCTTGTCTCTGGAGCATTCCTGTTGTAATTACTGCAGATGCCCTCAATTAACCAGGGCACTTGGGACTGGGGGGTGGCTTTCGCACATGCAGTGCTTTCCTCCTCCCTTCTGCACCCATCTCTGTCCAGGGAAAGCCTTGCTTACCCAGCTCTCTCCCCCACCCCCAAGGGGTGGGCCTCTTGGGCGAGTCCCTGTCAGTTTTCTGTGTTTAATGTGCACTGACTCCCAGACAGGTTGAACCTGTAAAATTCCTGACACCAACCTTTTCTTTCTCTCCGTCTAGCTGACCAAGCTGCACCAGTTGGCAATGCAACAGTCACACTTTCCAATGTCTCATGGCAACACTGGATTCAGTGGTATGGAAATTCACTATTTCTTCTGTACGCTAGCATGGGCCCAAGCACAGCCCATGAGCCACCGCTTGGCCTCGCTGTAATGCAACCTCATGGTTTAATCTTCGCTAGTGTGTCTTAATGTGTGTCCAAACCAGGTAACCATTCTGCCAAATCTCTCTGACCCTACGATTGAGTGGGGCAGCCTGAGTGCTAGATAAGCATAAAACAGGCAGGGCCTTCCTGCTGCTTCCTTCACCCCATCCTCCGCAGCTCTGCCAGTGCACCTCCCTTCTGACCTGCTGCAACATCCTCTCCCCTCCGGCTCTTCCAGTCCTGAGCAGCCAACTGCTGATTGTACTGAACTTGTGTCATGTGTAATATGGCTAAGATGTCCATTAAGGCTTTAGGCTGAGACCACCAAACTCATTGTCACTTGTATCTTAACAGGCATTGAATCCAGCTCTCCAGAGGTGAAAGGCTATTGGGGTAATGATTAAAAACCAAAATCTGTAGTATTCTATTGTGTATTAATACTGGTCAGTCTCGTTTGCCTTTTTTGGAAAAAAAAAAACAAAAACATTGCCAGCAACATAAACAGGGGGCTAAAGGAGTTTGGGAAGGGATGTAGGTACTGACTGGCTCGATAGCACTTTGTTCTTCCCCTCCCCACCCAGAACGCAGCCAGCTGGAATCTCTCCAGCAGAGAGCAGAACTTCCTGGAATGATCAGTCAGTGTCTGGCTAACCCACCCCTCTAGAAAGCTGTGGGCTTGTGGTGCCTCCTAACCTTTTCCTCCTTCTCCTGGGGAGGAGAATTTCCATAGTTGTTGCTGGACTGGATCAGGTCACTAGTCTTCACCCCCTGTCTCTGGTGGCAGATCCTGATGCTTCAAACAACTCCTGGTGGTGCACCCTCAAGGTCACGCTGTAGTGGCCATGTGCGGGTGGGGGAGCAGGCTTTGCTTTTCTGGCTGTTGCTGTGATCCCTTACGTCTGGAGGCTTCAAGCCCTTATTTCAACACTGCATACAAAAGCAGACCCTAATGGGGAGAAGAGCTTGAAGGGTGTTAGTGATAGCCACAGCTGGCAGTCAACTGGTTTGGACTCTTCCTTTAGCCTTATTGGAAATGGGGGGAGGGGCCTGTTGAGGGTGAGATTTTGCAAGGGTGTGCTTTCCCCCATCTGTCACCAGACTGACTACACATCAAGCACCCAGCTAACTGGAGTAGTGTCACCCTGCAGTGCTGTCCTGGGGGAGGGGTTGCATTGCACTTCCAAAGTTAGCAATTGAGGGTGGCTTGGTTCCAGTGGGCATGGGAGCCACATGACTGATTGGAGCCCATGTGGCTAGTGTGCTGCTCTGTGACTGTCCTGACCGGAAGGAAGATCTGTGGTGGTACATCTTGGACTGTTGTGGGGTTGGGGTAACTTCTTACAGCTTGCTCTTCCCTTCCTGTTAAACAGTCTTCAAGATAGCAATGATTCCAGCAGCAAATGCTGGCTTGGCTGGTCAGGTGTCTGTTCTGCAGCAGGACACCCCACTGCCTTGTATTAACCTTGTCCTGGTCTCTTCCTGTCTTTTAGCAGGTTTGGATGCATCTGCTCAAACTACTTCTCATGAACTCACCATTCCAAATGATGTAAGTATCCCACAGGCAGCATCTGGGGGATCTCCAGCTGGCAGAGCAGGTTAGGATCCATGCTGGGATCTGAAAGCAAATTGCATCCATTCCCCAGAGCTGTCCTGCAGAATCTTCCATTAGAAGTGGAGTGTGCAGAGCTGTGCTTTTCCTGGCCTGCTGTACAAAACCACAAACAAAATGAACAGGCCTCTGATATCAGTGCTTCTAACATTCTCTTGATACAGGTTTCAGAGGAACAGCCGTGTTAGTCTGTATTCGCAAAAAGAAAAGGAGTACTTGTGGCACCTTAGAGACTAACCAATTTATTTGAGCATGAGCTTTCGTGAGCCACAGCTCACTGATGAAGTGAGCTGTGGCTCACGAAAGCTCATGCTCAAATAAATTGGTTAGTCTCTAAGGTGCCACAAGTACTCCTTTTCTCTTGATACAGGTTGTTCTACAGCCCCTATTTTAGTCAGAAGGAGGTATCATGTCTAAAGACAGATGATATCTCTGCTCCAGCTGCCCCTGCATCTCAGGGGTCCCCTGGTGTCTAACCTGTGTCTCTTGAGGTGTCTAGCACCCATTCTAAGGTAACACAAGAATGGGTGATCTCTGCAAGGTGATGCATACAGCAGAACTGTGTATGCAGAGAACAGCTAGTTGAAACCACTACCAATTGGAGTACATTATATTCTGCAAGAGCAGGGTGTAATCTTCTCTCCAGAGCTGTGTAATTCCTTATTCTAGCCCCAAAGTAGGGGTGCTATTAAATGGCCTTTTTGGCTGCAAGACTCAAAAATAGCACTTCGTACAGCTTCACAATTAATACACTAAGGACGGGAGAGGTTGGCAAAACTCATGAATGTTAAACTCTCCCATCATGGGACTAGCAGCTAAAGCAGGGGCCTGGAAATTGGGATTTGTGGTTCAGTGGGGGACCTTACCTCACTGCCTGTTTTCTCACCTGTAGGATGGTGAGAGTTGTGCCCAAGGCAGGGGAAGGAGGGTGTGTCCTCAGGTTTAGTACTGAAGAAATAAGGATGTTAAACCTCATTCTTGGCTGACCTAACTTGTAACTAGAAACACTTTCTCCCTTAGTTGATTGGCTGCATCATCGGGCGTCAAGGCGCCAAAATCAATGAGATCCGCCAGATGTCTGGGGCGCAGATCAAAATTGCCAATCCAGTGGAAGGATCTACTGACAGGCAGGTTACCATAACTGGATCTGCAGCCAGCATTAGCCTGGCCCAGTATCTAATTAATGTCAGGTAAGTCTCTGAACAGCAGGTTGTCTAAGTGCATGTGGGGGTGGAGCAGCATGACTAAAGTATTCTGCATTCTAAACTAGGGCGATGTCAGTATCTCGTCTGCTCAGCTGGTTGGATTGTAGCTCCTGGGAGCAGTACTCCTGGTATTGCAGAGGGTGTAAGTGATACAAGCACTTACATCACTGACACTTCTGGTGCACCATTCCTTCCTCCCCCATAACTGCTGGAGGACCCAGCTCCCCTGCCTCCCATGATCTAATTTCCTTTTAGAATGTGGAAGGTTTAGGACAAGATTAGCCAAACTGGATTAATCTGATATTTTCCTGAAGCTGTTGGAGCCCTAACAGGCCCAGTTATTCCTTGCCAGTAAGCCAGGCTGGGATATATTTAGGGGAGGACCAGGTAGCTGGAGATACAGGAAGATGCCTCCTGTGTCTTGTGGCAAGGATAGAAATGGATTAGTCTGATCATATATTTTATTGTGCTGGTGTCCTGGGTTCATTAACATGGGGTCAGCTTGGTAATGTGCCAGTCAAGGAAATCTGTGATCTGAAGCTCTCCTGAGTTGTGAACACTTGTTAGCAGCAGTTCTTGGCTAGCAGCTTTAAAAAGGAAGAATGATGGAACCAGTGCTGCTGCTGTGGCTTTGCTTCAGTTTGAGATCGCTGCGCAGCTCCTTACTGCACTGGTGGCTACTGGGAGAGGCCTGTGCATTAGGAACTTTCCTGCCAACGCTTCCCTCCCTGAGCTGCCATCTGTAACAGCCCTAGCTTCAAGCTGCTGCTGAGGTCTGCAGTTCTCAGGTGTCCTCACTCACTGCAGCATAAGTCTGCTGCAGGTTTCCACAGGCTCAGTCAAAGAGCTGAGCTGGCACTTGGCCCTCTGCAGCTCTCCAGCTAGTCAGATCTCATAAGACTAAAGTAAAAAGCATTAGCTTAATGGAGAACTCACTTCCCTAATTAAAAACCTAGGGCAGAGCAGCTGGGCATGCATGTCCTAGATTCCCTCCCTCCTGTGCAGCCTGCTGCAGCTCTATTATGTTGCAAACTAAGAGCCAGGCTCAAGCCTAGGATCTCTAGCTATGTAGGTCTAGGGCCCAGCTCTTACTTACAGGGTGAAACCATGAGCTCTGGCAATGTTAAATTCCGCCATTAGCCCTGCCAGGCTTCCATAGACTGTTTGTTTTTTGGGTACTCTGTGCTTTAGTCAACCACAGTGACACATGGCACAGCTTATCTCTGGCCCCAGCTTATACTTGCTAGAACTCTGACATGAAATAGGATCCCCTCCTATAGGAACTAGGCATTCAGACCCTGTTTGTTTGAGATGTTTGGCAGGGAAGGGAACCTTTTTTCCTTTTGGAGGAGATTTAGCAGCTGCTGCTTTACATTGATTGGTGGCTCACATGGATTTTTGCTTGAAAACAAAGATCCAGGACTTAAATATCCCAGTACCAACCCCTACTGATAGTGTGAAATCCCAGCTCCATTGAAGTCAATGGGAGTCTTGCCCACTGACTTCAGTAGGGAAAATATTTTGCTCTGTCTCTGGGCTGACTTGAATGCCCCTAGCTCTTGTGCAGCCTAGCAATTGAAGTTCCTCAGGGAAGCAGCACTTGTTGCCATGAGCTATGAAACCATTGCAGATGCCCCAGTGAACATTAGTGTGTTTAACTGATGCCACTTGGGAGTTGGGCCAGGGGTGTATTTGACCTGGGGTCTGGGCATCTGGAAAAGCCGCTCTTTAGTAATGTAGGACTTTTAAATTAGTCAATTGGAAAAACAGGATTACAGGTTATATTAAAGCAAGATGTTCTAGGGCTGTGTTTTTAATGGCAGTTAGACTTTGGTTGTCAAGACTTGACTCTTTAGCTAGTTAGTGGGTAGCCAGTGAGTGACCTCTAGGTGTTTTTTGTTTACAGGCATATTCTGGTTATCTATTGCATCTTGAACTGAAATTCTAATGAGCAAAAACAGGTGGCTTTTGTCTGTCTGCCATGGGAGGAAGTCTCGGCTGGGAAGCCTGCTCTGTTGCAGTGCTTCAGAAAACCTTGCAGTGTGTAAACTGTCTCAGATGACAACTCTCCAGATCTAAAAACAAACATGAATCCAATACAGCAAAACTGGCTTTGCTGTAACATACTAGCCAGTGCAGACAATTCCCTTCCTGTAGCTGTTTCTGTAGGTCACATTTAAATTGATCAGTGACAGCTGAATGTTGGTTTTTAAAGGTGGTCAGTATGGAGTGCTTAATGTTGATGCCAGACCATTTAGAGGTGGGATTGATTTCCACTTTTTTCTGTGAAAGGAAAAAACCTGACTTGATATTGTTGCTAGCTTTTCTGTTGCTCAGTCAATCAAAAAATGCCTTTAGGTTTATTCTGTTGAAGTTCCCAATTTTCTTAAAATGATGGTGCCTTCTGAACAGTGTATTGTATTTCTTACCTAAGCTGTAAACCCTTGATTTTAGACTTAATTGCAGGTTTTAAATACTTCTGGGGGGGTCTTACTAGAAAAGGGCTCCACATGATCCCAGCTCCTAGAAGCTACATCTGTCCAGATGTTAAAGCAATTGAGCTACTAGAAAGCTCTTAAAGCCAAAAGGGACCACTGTGATCCATTAATCTAATTGCCTGCATAGAATTTTGCCAATGATACCTGCATCAGGCCAATAGCTGGCTGAACTACAGAATATTTTTAGTTAGCATGGGAAGTGGCTTAGTGTACAAGGCTTGCTCTGCATCTTTCAGTTTTAAACCAGTTGACTTTTTTCCTGCCTCTTTGAGTACAGTAGAAGATGGAGACCAGTTTGCATATCAGTTACCTAGACTCACACTTATGTTTTAGACTTAACTTTTAGCCAGGCGCTAGCTAAGCTGGATGCTCCAAGGCTGTAGAGGAGACTGAGTTGCTGTTAGCTAGAACCCTGAGTGGGTGTGCTTCAAGTTTCCAGGCTAGGCTCATGCAATTTAAGCTGTTTGTCTCCTGTGCTTTTTTTTGTGGTGTTCCCATCCACCCACCCTTTTTTTTGTTCCTTTTTCCTCTGTTACAGTTTAGAAAGCGCTAAACCCTCCTCCCAGACAGCCTCCGTCACGATCCCTGATCACCTCAGCATCAACCTCTCTCAACCCTCCACCCCTTCTTCTTCTTCCTCCTCCACCACCACCCCCTCGCTTGCGACAGCAGGGGTCTCCGACGCACCCTCCAGCCTCCCCAACCCTCTTCCGACCGCCCCTTGTGTCTCCAGTCTGCTTGGCATGAAACCCGTCCCTCTCCTGGCTCTAAATGTTGTGTCTGCTGCTAAGGGTACCTCCACCACCTCAGCTGTGCCATGTGTTACTAACAAACTGAAACCGGAAAAACAGAGATTCTCTCCTTACTGAGTGTCTGCTTGTGACCGTAAAGGAACAGCAGATTGGTGTCAGCCTGGGGATCCCGTAGAGGAGCCTTGGAAGAATTTTTTTACTTCAAAAAAAAAAAGTGAGCTTGTGATTTCTTAGAATGGAGTTTTCTTTTTGCTGGTGACCTTCAGTAGGTCGAGAGACAATTTAACAAGTCCTGGAGTCTAGTGATCTGTTTAATTCCTTGATTTTATGTAGTCGTAGCTGTTGCTTTTAGTAGCTTGTTTGCATTGCTACATGAAGAAAATGTGATAGGAGGGTCTATTTAATGAATAAAATCTCAATTACTGCATTTTGGTTAAGTTGCTAAAGAGGCTGATCAGCCAAACTTGTCTCTGATGTCTGTACTTGTAATAAAGTTGCCACAGAGTATCTGCTCTGATAGCTGATGTGTCCTGGAATGGAGAGGGGGGGACCAGAAATTACACCTCCCCATGTGATAGGGACAAATCAGCTATGCACCTGACAATTGTCAGCATGCTCCTTGACCTCTGGTCAGACTCTAACCATGTTCAGAGTTGAGCAATTAGATCAAATGTAAATCCCCTCCCCTGTGCTGGATTAACATGGCCATGGGGGGATTCCTAGACTGCCTTTAGAGGCAGATGTTGGTAGCCCACACTTTTCCTAATCAGTACCATGAGGAAGATATGCTCGTATTCAAGGGCAGGGAGCTAAAACTCCTGGGTCCTCTAGTTCTTTGTGAGGTCGGCAGTTAAGCACCCCAGCATAGTTTGAATTGCTATTTGTCATTGAAACAATTTGTTCAAGAGCAGTGGTCTTGAAGTGTCCTTTTCAGACCCCTACAGTTTTGAATGGAGTGCAGACTTCTTTGGGAATTAGACCCCAGATTGAAAACTACTGTTCTAGCAGAATCCTACCCTAAACTCTGCTTACAAAATTCCACCAGCTCTGCTCACACCCCCATAAAGCACAGAATGGCTCTGGGAGGCCTGGAGGTTCAAGCCACAGGATTCCCCCATCCCAGACAGAACAGGAACCAAACAAGAGACTGTACTAGTGCTAAGATGAATGGTACAGCTGGAGACATGCAGACTGTACCACAACCAGCTGTGGGTTAAAGGCCTTGAGACCTTGAAGGCACCAATTGCCTCTGATTCATTGTCCCAGAGCCATTTCATACCTGTGAGCACTGGGCGATCCAGTCCGGAAACAGCTGTTGCATTCCTTTGGTGTCTCTGAAATAGAGAAATCTGACTTGGGACACTCCTTCCCTCAAGTACCTGCCTTCCCTGGGAGTTGGAAGTGACCCATTAGCATTCCTTCTGCTCTGTAGGTTATTGGCCTGTGACTCGGGTGTTGTGATGCATCCCAGGGCAAAGAGGGACTAGTGGCTGTCTATGCTCCTTGAGGGGCTACTAGCTGGTGGTGGCCCGTGGCCTTTTGTTACAGTAGTTCAGTGAGTCTTGCTCCCTTCAAAGGTACAGAATTCGTCTCCCCTCTGTTGGGCCCAGGTCACCACCTCATTAGCCTGGGGCTGCCACACTTAACCCTTCAGAGGCTGGCTTTCAGTGGGCTGTCTGGCACTTCTGAAACTAAACCCTGAGGCAACCATGTGACTCTGACCAGTGCTGCTTGGAACTTGCTAGATTGTCATGTGAATAAAAATGGAACTGTTAGTATCAAAGTGTAGGGGGTGTTTGGGGGAAGGATTAGTGCAGTCTGGAGTCCAGTGTGCAGCTGCTTATGAGATAGGTGGGATTGGCTCAATCCCATTGGTGGGAGCAGTTAATGGGCTCCCTGGATCTCCAAGCTGGCCTGCTGAGCCCTTAATTCTTGACTAGCACAGATCCTCTGGCGGTTATTCATTTCTGCGGTAGTTTAACTCTCAGCTGTAATTTACACCTGTTCTGTAATGTAGTGTAACCATATTAAGTAAAGATTGTCCACTCTTTACCCACTTCAGGCCTGTAGAGTCTGTTTTATCTGGTGTGCTAGAAAGTACTAAAGATTATCTGGCTGCTCCCACCTCCCTTCCCCTGCCCTGTCCTAGGCTGGGTGTCCAGCTTCTGCAGTGCAGGTTAGGCCAGGAAACAGGCAGGGTAGCAGACTAGGGGTGGGGAGGTGACTTCTGTTGACTTGCTCTGACCTTGGGCAAGTTACTTATTCTCCTTGCCCTCACCTCCCCCTGTAAAACTGCCAGTGCCTTTGAGTTGCAGGTGAGACACTCTTAAGTGCCAGAGGCTCAGCAGCTGGGTGGGCAGTGGGAGGGCTGGTGAAGAGCAGACCTGCTCTGATCAGGGCTGAACTTGGGGAGGTTCTATCCCACATGAGTAAGAGGCTGGGATCCAACTGCCAAGGGTTTCACCCAGATGTGCTGGGCTCTGAAATTTGGCCCTTAAGGGCTCCCCTTGGAGGGGGGTGAGGGGGGTTCATACACCTGGGGTGAAAGAGGACCAGCTTTGGAGCCCTCAGTCTTGGCTTCTGTCTGAGCCTTCAGTGGTACAGCGAGCTGCTGCCTCTTGGCACAGCTTTCCCAGGGAGCCAGCAATCCCCAGCTGCCCTTTCCATGTACTTGAAGTGCCTCGAATTCCCCTGTCAGCAGAGACCAGTTCCCCTGTCCAGCTGGCTTGAAGGTAGCCTTCAGTTGGATTGTTTCTAGCAGTTGGACTACAGGGCTTCGTCACATGTTTGTGGAGACCCTGCTGATCCCATCAAAGCTGGAAGCTAGAATCTCATGGGGGTGGGGGGGGATCGCTTTGTTCCATTCCAGATGTCATGCGGCATAGGGAGAAGCTTGTCCAAAGGGCCCCAAGGAAATGCCCTAGCCTGTAAGTGCCCAACCATCCTTTGAATTGCCTGCCAAAAACTAGGTGGGTCTCCCCCTTACCACCCCCTCCCCAGAGCAGCCTAGCAAGGCCCTGCCACTATTCAGGGTCCAGGTCCTCTCCCCCTACAGTAGAGGTCTGTCCCTAGAGACCAGCAACCTGTCCATGAAATACACTTGAGCATTTGGGACACCTGCAAACTTCACTTCCCTCAAGACCCAGTGCTGATGTGACTGAACAGGGCAGCTCAGCTTTGCCTGCTTCATAGTTAGATTTCTCTTCAGCTGATGTGGGAAAAGTACCACATCACTTGTGCACTCCCTGAAGTACAAATGTCTGCCACTGTAGCATGCAAGGCCTGGGCTGAAGCATTGAATATCCTGGCTGCCCCTTTATTGAAAGGGAAACTAATCCTAGTCTCTGGGACTAAGCAGTGGCTATCCAGTCTTTTCTGCATGGAGCCATCTGCCTCCTTCGATCTGGCCAGGCCGCTCCACTAACTAGTGTTAGCACTGGAGACTCTTACATGTCAGACCAAGGTAAGTTGCCTGGCTTGGGTTACACTCAACTGGCTAAAACCAAGTTGCAATACTTCCTCCCTCTCTGGTCCTTCACAGCCAAGCCCCTCACAGGACGGGGTGGGGATGTGAGGCGTTAGCTGGTTCCACTCCAGCGTAGCTTCAAGTGGTCATTCCTCATGGTGGTGTTTACTCCATGGCCACATCTTCTGCCTACATTGACTTGAAAAAGATGGCAAACTAGTGACTAAATCCCTGTCTTGACCAAAGGTGGTGGTGAAGCTTTGCCCTGGACATGGTGGGGAAGGAACTTGTACCTGTCAGAGTTTTGCTGGCTTGTGACAAACTGAGGGTCTGCCCCTTTTCCCCACGGAGCTTGGCTTGGACTTGGCAGGAATAAACTTGCTGTGATGACTCTGATAGACCAAGGCCAAAGTATTAAGCCCTGGTGCCTTGAGGCTGGCACCTAAATTAAAACTCTCCTGATGGTTCAGAAATGCTGAGCTCCTGTCACTTTGACAAATGCCTACTGACAGCAAAGTCCTCTGCAAACCACCCCTTCTAGCTAGTGTCTAAATGTGCCCACTGCTCAGCTCCTCCAGCTACCAGGCTGGAAAATGTGATGGTAGAATTTGCATGGGGTGGGGGAGAGGTGGTCCATCTTTAGGGATGGGGGAATAGGGATGTGTCATTGTAGACTTGCTGTTTGGCTTGGCTGTGGGAATAGATGCAGGCAGATGCTCTTGGCACAGAGGTGGTCTCTAGCAGAGACCGACATCCAGGATCGCTTCTAGATTGGACTTCTGGCTGCTGGGAGTGTCCCCACTCTAGTCTTCCAGGACCAAACATGGGACAACTCTCCTGTGCTGTTTCCTGGTTAGACTTCGAGGACTTGCTTCCAGGGAGTCAGTGTCCCTGTTGCTGCTCATCAGCCTAGCTGGGAAGTGCTCACCAGTGGCCCAGGGATGCAGTTGGCTAATGTTACGCCTCAAGCATCTCTGTGGGGGAGGGGCTTCCTCTAGTTGTGCTAATCCCCCTCCAGATGTTCCCTCCTTGATCCCTCTAATGCAAACTAATCCACGTGCAGGTTCAAGTCTGCTGGGGTTCAGGGGCTAGTGATGCACAGAGCTCTCGACTCCTGGTGACACTAGCAGGTGCCCAGGGTTCAATCCTGCAAGATAGCCTTCCCCAAGAGCAGGCTGTCAGGAGCCCTCTGCCACCAGGGAGTCTGGTGCAGTGCCACTTCCCCAGTTTCGTTTCTGAGAGTTTATGCAGCAGGCATTCTAGGCTTCCTGGAGCTGTGGTTCGTGACACTCTCCCCCCACAGCCTTGTTGCATGTTTCAGGAAGGTTTTGCTGAACTGTTTTCTGGCACCAGCGGGACCTGTAAACTGCCCTAAAAGGGGCCTGGCCCAGCTCAAAGTGCTGTGCAGGCTGCATTGATGTGATGTGTGGAATCCAGTGCCATCTCTGCTCTTTCAGAGGAATGAGCTGCTGCTGGAGTGTGGCCCAGTCTCTTGACACTCTTTGTAACTGGCTACTCAGTGCAGTTACTCTTGTGACAGCCTTACACAGTGCCAAACCTGCCCCTACCATAAGGTCTCCATGCATCTCCAGGTGGTGCTGGAGAAAGAACCTCAACAGGCCTGGCCATGACGTGCCTAGTACAACAGGACCTTCAGCTTCTGGGGGCGGATAGTACTCAAGTAGCTGGCTTTTGGGAGCCTGACACCAGCACCCACAGCTTGGGCTAGATTCCAACGTGATCCCAACGTGTTAATCTCTTGAAGATGCCCAAGCAGAGCCCAGCTTTAACCCTCTAGAGTTGACCTGGTGTAGGTTGGAACTGTTGGATGTAGCTGGGTGGGAGATGTTGTCCCTCTCTCTACATCTCATATGTAGCACATGCAGTATCCTAGGCAAAGTCTGTATTAAATGTACCACCTCTGCTTTGTTCCAGGCTTTCTTCGGAGACTGGTGGAATGGGAAGCAGCTAGGACAGTGCAAACGCCTCACTCATTACCCCTTCTGCTGTTCATGCCCATGAGCCCCTGTGTAGTGTCTAAGCAGGTCAGATTCCAGGTTTTAACTAGTTTGTAAATTTCAGTTTCTACGCGCTTTACCCATCCACTCCTGATTTTTTTTTAATTACAGCATTTTAATTCCTTTCTCTGTTCAGCTGGTAAAATGCTGAGTCACATCCTAGTTTTATAAGCTTTCCCTTTTTTGGCTCATGAAGTTTTTCTGTTTGTCATGAAATGTAAGAGTGGAATATTAATACATTTCAGTTTAGTTCTGTAATGTCAGGAAATTTTTCAAAAAAAAAAATAAAAAGATGGACTGGAGCTTTTCCTTGTGAATAGAAACTGGATGATTTTTGTTAATTGATCTTCCTTGTCTGACTCTTTTTTTTTGTTGGGCTCATTTGACTAAAGGGTTCATTCCCATGGCAGAGTCCTGTGCTGTCATGTCAGAAGCCAGAAGAAGTTGTAGCTCCTTTCAGCTTACCTGGCAGATCTCTGCCTCAAGGGGTAGGAGGGTTGGATCTGATAGCAACAGTCCAAGAGCTAGGAGTGAACCCCACATTCAGCTCTCATTTAATCCATAGCTAGACAGCTGGGGTGAGACCCAAAGGAAAGTCTCAGCTAAACCACTAGCTAAAGAATCCCATCCAGGGCTAGACCATACACTGCATGCTCATTCCCTTCACCTTGAGGGAGGTGAGGCCGGAGGGCAAGGCCTCCTGACAGGTTTACTCCCCCAAACAACATTGGTTTTAAATGCTGGGGTGTGGCCTGCACCCCTCTCCAGTTAGAATAGCCTTGTGCTGTCAGTTTCGGGGAGGAAATCTGCCCTTTTGGGGCTAAGGGCTCAGGCCTTAACACCACTCACCTTCACCCCAAGAACAGGGCTAGACTTGCCTGCTCCAGCAAAGCACAGGCCTAAAATGCCAAAACTCTGACTTTTGTCTTCAGTTGTACTGAAAATAGCTTGGTAGCCTCTGATGCCCAGGTTGCTAGCCCCTACTTCATCTGCCAGCTGTGGCCCAAGGAGACTCATGGGCCAGTGGGGTGCCATCCTTCCCAGCCCTGCGGCATCAATAACACACCTGCCAGCACTTTCAATACAAAATGGTCTTTAATTGAAATCAGTGGTGTCATTACTCATCTAGCAGTGGTCGAACCATATGGACAGGCTACATCCAGGAGCTATCTTACACTGATGCATGTCACAGAGGTGTAGAGAACAGGTATCCCAACTGGTTGAGGTATGGCTTCGCCTGAGGGAGTGAGAACTTGCCTTCCACAGGAAGAATGACCAAAGTGGGGTAGGGTGGGATCTCCCCATGGCTATCTCCCCTCCATGCCCCCTGGGAAATAGGGGCAGGGGCAAGGAAGAGATTTGTGTTAAGGACAGCAGGCTGGAGGGAAGAACCTAGCTCTCTGGGGAAGCAGCCCTGAATGGGGATTTGTGGAGCAAAGTCTGGGTGAGGGCTGCATCTGACAGCTGCAGGCAAGAGGCTATAGACTAAAATGTCCAGTTGGTTTCAGGCTCATCAGATCTTCCGCATGCAGTGTTCAAGGTTCTGATGCACCAGGACTAGCTGGGTGCAGCTTTAAACACCTTCTCAAATGGAGCCGAGTTTTCTCATAATCCACCAAGTGGTATCCCTCCTGGAGCTGCTCTACGTGCCCCCCACCCCAAGTGCTAGAAAACTGTCCTTGTAGAGAAAGCTGCTGTACAGAGAGCTTCATGCACAGCCAGCAAGCTACATGGCAACTGGGTTACAGATCTGGCTGCCTGTCCCCCACTGGCCTACAGGAACTCCTACTGGCTGCAACTGTTAGAGGCAATGACCGGAACAGCCTGGGTGCAGTTCTGGCCACCCCCCACTCCCCCCCCCCCCCATCCTCCAGGAGCACAGCCAGGTGCTGCTGTCACCTGGCAAAGCTTAGCTCTTGCCTGATGGAGCTTTCTTAGCAGCCCGGCTACCTGAAAGACTTCTGTGGGCTGTGGCCCAGGCCTAGCCATTGCCTGGCTCTGGAGAGCCCAGGACGGTGCTGTGCACCTGCTGTTCAATCCTTTCCCACTGCTGCCAGGAATGGGGCTTCCTCTCTCCACCTCCCCATGGTCCATGCTGCCTGGGGCTGGACCATGGAGCACTCCATCCTCTCTACCTATGGTGAATAGGTAAGTGCCTGTAGGAGTGGGGACGGCAGGTCAGTGAGTCTGGCTCCAGCCTTTTCCTTCCCAGCTTCCTCTGCAGGCAGGGCAGAACCACTGGACAGATGACCACCTTTAGGCCAGGTGCAGCCAGGGCTCTCAGCCCTGCCGCTCAGCTGCAGTCCTGCAGTGCAATGCATGGACAGGAGCCAGAAGCAGATGTTTGGAGTGTGTGTGGGGAGGGAGCAGGAGCAGGCCCCTGGGGAGAACCCAAAGGGATAAGCACCATGCTGGGGCTGGGCTAGACAAGGGTGGGATTTGGGACCAAAATGTCATTTTGAAACACAAGTTTCATGTTTTTTTCTGTTTGTTTTTTTTTTGAAGTGGGAACCAATGTCAGTGACACCAACACAAAGTGGCAAACCACTTGGGTGTCCCTAAATCTGCCTTTTTCAGCCCCATGCCCCTAAAAGAGTTTGGGTCAAAAAATTTCACTCAGCACTACCTCTTGGCCATGATCTATTTCTCCCCTGGCCCCTCAGGCTTCTGGGGGGCCTCGGTTGCTGGTGCATAGGGGTCAGCCTGGCCCCGAAGGAATTGCTACAAACAACTGAGAGGCAGCATGGGCTACTAAAGCACTATCAGCCCCAGGAAGCTGCTCCTCAGTCTACCACTTGACCTGTTGGGTGATGTTTTCAGGGCAAGGCCCCTGGCTGGGCTGCTGTTTCCCATCCTGCCCACTTGTTGAGTTAATACCCAGCTATTGTCTTTGCAAAACAGGGTCATAGCGTGAGCCTCATTGTACAGATAGGGAAACTGAGGCAGGGGAAGGGAAACAATTTGCCTGAGGTCACCCAGCAGGCATGTGGCTGAGCTAGAGAAGGCCTTCAGGGTCCCAGGCAAGGGATTTAGCCACTGGGACTAACTGTCTCTATTAGCGTGTGAGCTCGCTGAGGCAGGGGCGTTGGGGGGCAGGTGCATGACCAGCACAAAACATGCTCCTTTTCCCCTGCAAGGGGCAGACAAGAGATGCAACTGGCCTACCCTCTGTTTTGGTGTCTGAGAGGGGCCAGGTGTGGATTTTTTGGGGGGAGGGGAAGCTTCCCTGTGGCCAGAAAGCAACATGCAGCAGCAAAGCTCCATGTGCCAGCCAGCTGGGCTTGCCTGTGGGGAGATGCCATGGCTGATTGCCTACAGGCTGCCACCAACTTAGCCACAAACCTGATGGGCTGGGGAACTTGGCCCTGCAGCACCCTGCCAGAAAAACTCCCATAGGTACCAGCGGAGCACAGCCCATGGCCTGGCACAATCTGAGTGGCAGCCATGCTGGCCCGAGAGCAGGCATGGGTGGGGCAGGTTAGTCCAATGCTGGTGAATGTGCTATATGGGATTGGGGGTCAGTTGACAGCCACAGCCCCCCCACCCCACCACCTGCCCCCTTGCTGGGACCCTAGGCTACCCAGGGAAACTGGGAGCTTTGACTGATGGCATGTGGGGCTGTCCCCTGTGGTTTTCCTTTGTAATGCTATTATGTAGGACATACTGAACCCCCAGGAGGTGCCTGCTGAAACATGCCCTATCAAGCAAGGCTAAAACAGGCAGGAAGCTCAGGGCTGGTGGGCAGGAGCTATAAGAAACCTCACTCCCACCCCCTGTGAGCTTGGATAGCCAGCGCTCTGCCCCAGGTTGGGGCAGGGCCAGTGCACCCTTCCCCCCAGGGCCATGGAAAGATTCTTGCTGGGAGGGGAGGCACAGGGACTGCAGCTGGGTTTCTGACAGGGGCCAACCAGCCCATGGCCCAAGGGTCTCTACCAGCATGACAGCCAGTAGCCCATTGAGCTGCTTGGTGCCCAACCCGTACAGCCTGGGGCCATGTCCTAAGGCCCAGCAGGGCTGATGCTGATCACACACAAACCCGGCATTTGCATGGAGCACTGGGGTTTTGGGGAGGGCTAGCCCACACCAATCAGATGCTGGGCTCGCCCCTCCCAGCCTCATTGCTCCCCACAGCTGCACTGCGGGGGCTGCCCAAGGGGCCCAAACACTCAGCAGCAAGGACAAACAGTTCCAGGAGGAAAGGGGTGCTGGGGTGGGGGAACTTTCACCTGAGAAACAGCCCAGCAGGAGGGATGCATCTACATAAAGGGGGGAAGGGGGTTGCCCCCCCAAACACAACAGGGGCTCAGAGGCAGCAGGAGCCCCACAGAGCCCACCCTTTAAGTCCCACCCCCAAGCTCCACCCCCTCCCTGTTCCAACCAGGACACAAGTGCAAATGTAAACATTCGTTTAAAATAAATTAACACCAACAAAAAGTGCAGTGCATGTGGCTACCAGCAGGAGGCAGCGCAGCCACCCCATCCTTCCTTGGCCGGAAAGCCAGCAGCACCGCTGCAACCTGGGGCGGGGGCAGACTTGCTTGGTGCTGAGCTGGGGAACGGGGGCGGCTGGTGTGGAGCAGGAGGTTTGGATCTAGGGTCTGCCTGGGAGCAGGAGCAGGGGCTGGCTGGGGTCGCAGTTCTGCCCCTGAGGGCGGGTCAGCTCGAGGTTCTGCCCCAGCCTGGTGCGTTGCTGCCCTGGGCAGATCTTGGAGGTGGTTGGTTGCTCTGCTGGGCTTTGCTTGTTCTCGAAGGAGCTTCCACACGATCTCTGTGATGTAGCAACCCGCACACCTCCGCCCGCAGGGTACCACGCTGCCTGCCCGTCCTCTCCAGCTCCTGTTGAACTCCCGGCCGGACCCAGCCCGCCAACGGGATAAGTGCCGGGACAGCACCACATCTCTCCTCGGGTTGAGTTTTGCAGATCGTTTAGGAGGGATTATCTTCCCTGCATCCCAGCCGCTCTCCCAGTGCATCATGGTCCTGTTCCCAGACACTGCCGGTCATGGGCCAGTTCTGCTCTGAGCTGGCACGAGTGCCGCGGGGCCCTTCTGGCCAGGAGTCCGATGCCATGGGGCGTTTCTTGGTCTCCAGCTGTGCAAGGCTAACCCCCAAGCACCCCAGAGATTTCCTCCCCCCACCCCCCTCAGTCTGTCCATCAGGACCGAGGTGAATTCAGTGCATGGGCTGCTCCGGCTGGCTCCGGCGCTGCCTCTGGGTAGATTATACATTATATAGCTTTATATAGAGATTTATAGATTATTTATATAAATATCTGGGGGTCTGTACAACCTCGCGGGGGGGGTGGGCCGGGCCATCACGAGCTGGGGGCTGCTGGCTGTCTGTGTGTGTCTCCACTGCCCGAGTGGTCCAGTTCGGTGCTGTCACAGTCCGAGTCCTCGTACATGGAGGGGTTCTGGTCCAGAGCCGGGGAAGAGGCAAGATCAGAGCACAGATTGGGGGGGCGGGGGGTGGGGGAGAGGGAGCTGGCACACCCCCACCCCATGCCAAACCAAACCGCTGCTCCACCTCCGCCCAATGGGATCTCCCAGGCCCTCTGAGGGGCAAGATGCTGGGCAAGTCCTGATGAATCCGGGGCTCGCTCTTATGGGCATCACCAACCCAGTGGTTCTTGGAGCCCCTACACCGTCCCCTGGAATCCCTGGCACTTCCCACATCCCCCAGCAGGGGGAGCACGCGGGACTCCCCTCCCCCAAACCCGTTGTACCCCCCCCCCACAGTCCCCAAGAGGGGAAGCACTTGTGACCCCCGCCCTTCAGCCCCCTGCATGTCAGAGCCCCCAGCAGGGGGGGCACTTGGGACCCCACCCTCCTTGAGCCGCCTGCACTGCAGAGCGGCCCGGGAGGGGGACACTGGGTCCCCACCCCCCTCATGCCCCCGCAGCCCTCAGCAGGGCAGGGCACTCACCTCAGCGATGTTCTGCTCAGCGCTGAGCTGGCTCTTGACTTGCTGGACAGCAGCCTCCTTCTCGGACAGGCCGTCGGAGTGGGCCAGGGCGTCGAGTGGGATCTCGGAGCTCTGCGAGAGCATGTCGTCGGAGCGCTCCCCCGTGTTGGTGCCGCTGGGTGACGCGTCGCTCGTGTTCCCCTCCTCGCCGTCCCCGTCCGAGAAGTTCTCCGAGCTGAAGGTGGACAGCGACTGACGCTTGCTCAGCCCCTGGGGCCACCTGTCAGCAGAGCAGCCCCCCATCACCCACCAGTGGGGAGCGTTTTTCCTGCTGGGGACTGAGGCTCAGAGACTCTTCAGGGAGCTCAGTGCCGTACACTAGGTCGGTGACAGACCCAGGGATAGAACCCAGGCATTTGGGGTGTCTAGCCACCCCTCCCTCCCTTCTAGCCACTAGACCCCATGCTCCCCACCCAGAACTGAGAAAAGAACCCAGGCATCCTGGCTTCTAGCCCCGCAGCTCTAACGACTAGTGCTTAAGACCATGGCTAATGAGCAGTTTCCGGCACTATTACAGTGCCCCCTAGAGGGTGACAAACACCCACGTGCCACAGCAACCCCTGCCCTGTGCCCAAGCCCACCGGGCACGGCAGGCCAATGGGAGGGGAGGAAAGCCACGTGGCCGAGCCCTGGAGCTGAAGGCTCAGGAGCCCAGGCCTGTACCCACCTCTGCCTCAGTGGCAGCTCCCCCTCGCTGTCCACTTCTCCCTCCTCCTCCTCGGACGAGACCCCTCGCTTCTGGAGAGCAGAAGGCAGAGAAGAGCCACATTAGCGGGACCTGCCCCCCACCCCCAGGGCTGCTGTGAACCCAACGGGCGCAGGAGGGCACAGGCTTCCCTGGAGAGCCTGGACACCCACTCGCCCACAGGGCAGGATCAGCCCAGGGCCTGTCGGCAGCCAGGACAGCCAAATGAGATCCAGCAACCCACTCACTCTGCCCAGCCCTTGGAGGGTAATGAAAACGACTCGCACAACCAAATCTCAGGGCTGGGCTAGCAGAGGGGACTGTGATCGGGTTTCAGGGGCACCAGCACAACTGTGGGGCTAGCCTAGGGCTGGGCTAGCAGGAGGCTGTGCGTCAGGATTGTGGGGCACTGGCAGAGCTGTGGGGACAGCCCAGGACTGGGGTAGCACAGGGACTGGGAAGGAACAGGACTAGGGAGGGGCACAGGGATTATGGAAAGGAGGGGCTAAGGGATTGGGGATCCACAGGGAGGGGGTGGGGCACAGGGAGGGGAGCAGATGGATTGGGGCAGGGCACAGGGATGGGGATGCTGAGGGATGTGGGGGCACAAGCCAAACCGGGTAGCCCAGACCAACCAATTCCCCCCACCAGCCCCTTCAGGAGCCAAGTAACTTGGCTCTGACCCCCTTTCCCCACGGGCAGTCCAGCTGGGCCTGCAGCCTCCAAACGCTGGAGAACACTGTCCCTCCTCCTTCCCCCGGGAGCCTGGCCCCAGGGCTCATCACCCTGCCTGGGACAAACTGGTGCCAAATACCCTCTTGGAAGCTGTTGGTTTCCATCCTGCCCAGTCCCCACTCAACTGAGGAGCCCCATAGTGCCTGGTTCCCCTCGCGAAGGGCCCAGGAGCCCTGGTTGAGGCACGTCTCCAGCCACATTTTGCTGAGCCCCTCGCTGCCAGCATCTTCTCCAGCCTACGGCCAGTTTTGTGGCTCCTCCGATCTCCCCCATGCAATGCACACCCCAGAGCTGGGCGCAGTGTTCCAGTCCCACCTACGCTGCATGCGCCCCCTACAGGCGATCGGCGTCACAACCAACAGTCCCCTACTGCCCCCTACAGTCAACCCATTTAAATCAACACAGGTGCCCCCCGCCCAAGGCCCAGCCCCCGCTGAGCCGCGCTCACCTGGCTTCGGGTCACGGCCGCTCGGTAGAGCAGCGCTGCGGGTGTCAGATGCTGCTGCGGCACCCCACAGGTCTTGCCCGCCTTGCCCGCCACGCCCGGCTCCTTGTCGGGCTCCTCGCCTGGCTGCAGCCTCTGGGCTAGGCCCAACAGCCGGTGGCTCTTGTCCGCCGGCCCCACGGCCCCCTGCTTGGAGGAGGGCGAGTCGGGGCTGCTGGAGAAGGGCACAGAGGCCGTGTCCTCACTGGGGGTCTCGCTGCGGGGCTGCTCGGCCGGGGGCGACTCAGGCCCGGCAGGGGCCCCCTCTTTCTTGGCCTCGGCCTCCAGGGTGGTGTTGATGAGGTCGGGGCTGGACGAGGATATCCGGCGCAGCAAGTCGTGCTGCAGCCCCCGCAGGGCGGCGCAGGCCTCCAGCCGCTGCCCCGCATCCGCTGGCTCCGGGGCCCGGGGCCCGGTCAGCTCCCCGCAGCTGCCCTTGGCGCTGGCTTTGCGGTAGCGTGGCTTGGCCCGGCGGCTCCGGCCCGGCGAGGTGGGGCCCTTTTGGCACGCGGGTATCGACACCTGGGCAATGGCCGAGTCCAGTTTGGGCAGGATCACCTCCGTCTTCAGGATGTCCGGCCTGCGGGAGAGCACGGGTCGGGGGGAGGCCGGTCCCTGCCCCCCTCTCCTCCCCACTTCCTGTGCCCCTCTTTGATCCCGGGTGCCCTCCCCATCCCCAATCCCTGCATCTCCTCACTCTCCCCAAGCCAATTGCCCCTCCCCCATCCAATCCCTCAGCCCCCCTCCAGCTTTCCCCAACTCAGTTCCCCCACCCTCAGCTTCCCTCCCCCATGTTCCTGTGCCTCACTTCCCATCCCCCCACCCTCCTGAGCCTCGCCCCCCCCCCAACTTCCAATGCTTCGGCTCCCCTCCCCTCCAGCTTTCTCGCCCCACCTCCCTGGGCCTCAGACCCCCATCTCCTGCCCCCCACCTCCCTGGGCCTCAGACCCCCTCATCTCCCTCCCCCCACCTCCCTGGGCCTCAGCCCTGCCATCTCCCTCCCCCACCTCCCTGAGCCTCAGTCCCCCCATCTCCGTCCCCCAACTCCTTGATCCTCAGTCTCCCCCCAGGTGCCCAGAGGTGATTCCGCCTCACAGCCCTCCCCCCCAGGTCATTCTAGAGGGGAAGGGGTTGTCCCTCCTCAGAACACAGTGAGCAAGGGCCAGAACCCAGGAGTCCTGACCCACCCTCCACCCCAAGGTGAGGGTTGTGGCTGCGGCCCCAGGCTGGGCCCCTCACCGCTTGCTGTGTGGTGACAGCTTCTGGGGCACATTCCTCTTCTTGATGAGCTTCTCCACCGTGTTGCCGTGCAGGAGACTGCGCGATGCATGTGGCTTGAACAGCCCCGGGTACTTCTTCTCCAGCGCCTGCTCCCGCCTGCCAGGGAGAGAGAGTCAGCCCTGCCTGGGCACTGCCCGCATCAGAATCAGCCCCGGCCCGGGCACGGCCCCCATCAGACTCAGCCCTGCCTGGGCACTGCCTGCATCAGAATCAGCCCCGGCCCGGGCACGGCCCCCATCAGACTCAGCCCTGCCTGGGCACTGCCCGCATCAGAATCAGCCCCAGCCCGGGCACGGCCCCCATCAGACTCAGCCCTGCCTGGGCACTGCCCGCATCAGAATCAGCCCCGGCCCGGGCACGGCCCCCATCAGACTCAGCCCTGCCTGGGCACTGCCTGCATCAGAATCAGCCCCGGCCCGGGCACGGCCCCCATCAGACTCAGCCCTGCCTGGGCACTGCCCGCATCAGAATCAACCCCGGTCCGGGCACGGCCCCCATCAGACTCAGCCCTGCCCGGGCACTGCCCGCATCAGAATCAGCCCCGGCCCGGGCACGGCCCCCATCAGACTCAGCCCTGCCTGGGCACTGCCTGCATCAGAATCAGCCCTGGCCCGGGCACGGCCCCCATCAGACTCAGCCCTGCCTGGGCACTGCCTGCATCAGAATCAGCCCTGGCCCAGGCACAGCCTCCGTCAGAATCAGCCCCGGCCCAGGCATGGCCCCCGTCAGACTCAGCGCTGGCCCGGGCATGGCCCCCGTCAGACTCCTCCCCGGCCTGGGCCCTGCGCCCATCATACTCAGCCCTGATCCGGGCACGGCCCCCGTCAGACTCAGCCCCGGTCCAGGCACTGCACCCTCCCCACCATTGCCCAGATCAGACTAATGCTCTTTCACCCTCATGCTCCAAGGCATAAAGTTGTCCCTCTCCAAGGTCAGGAAGAAATTGGCCTGAGGATGGTTGTGGGAGTGGGGGTAGGAAGGGAGCATTTACTCCTTCCTCTGACACCTGCAGGGGCAGGGGCCAGACCCTCAGCTGGTGTAAATCAGTGGGAGCTCACTGAGTTCATAGGACTCAGCGGGTGGGAGCTCATGGGGGGGGAATCCCCAAGTTCCAGCCCTTCAGGGACCATGCGTGTGTGTTGGGGGGGGTTAGAGTGGGGGTTGATGGGGCGATGTATCTCCCCAGAGGGACAGTGATGAGGGGGTGAATCCCTGCAAGAGGTAGTGTTGAGGGGCTGGGCCCCCCAGGGGGCAATGATGGGGGGGAGCTGGATCTCCCAGGCGGGCAGTGATAGGGGGCTGGATCCCCACAGGATGCGGTGATGGGGGGCTGGATCTCCCAGGGGGCAGTGTTGGGGGGGGTGCTGGATCCCAGCAGGAGGTGGTGATCGGAAGGCTGGGCCTCCCAGGGGGCAGTGTTGGGAGGGAGCTGGATCCACACAGGGGGCAGTGATAGGGGGCTGGATCCCTGCAGGATGCGGTGATGGGGAGCTGGATCTCCCAGGGGGTGGTGATGGGGGGGGCTGGATCTCAGCAGGGGAGCAGTGATGGGCAGGCTGGGACCCCAGATCAGCAGTAATGGATCCCTGAGGGGGCAGTGATGGGGGGGCTGGACCCCCCAGGCTGGGGGCTGCCCTCACCTGAGCAGCTCCTTCTCCTTCAGCTCCAGCTGCAGCATGAGCGAGTTGAGCTCCATGTACAGGTTGTTGGCTCGCTCCAGCTTGCGCTCGTAGTGCTCCCGGATGTCCAGCGCGTGCCTGGGGGTTGGGCAGCAGGGGAGTTGTCAATCACACAGCTGGAGGTGGGGCCAAAGGTCCCCCTCCCCCATCAGAATGGGATGTCACCCCCTCCCCTCCGAGGATCGTGTCTTCCCCCATCCCAGGGGTGTCACCTCCAGGCCGAGCCCTGCCCTGCCCCCCCGATCTGAACAGGACATCCTCCCCGCCATGGAGATCCCTGCCCCGTCCCCACCCACCATCCCAGTGGGTTGCCCCCTGCCCCGGGCCCTCCCTGACCGGAGCTCATCACGGCGCCGGTTGATCAGCTCCTCCTCCAGCCGGTGCAGACACGTCCCCTCCGACTTGATCTTCTCAAAGTGCAGCTTCACCTCCTCGCGCCACTCGGCCTGCAGGGGGCGACACGGGCCTCAGCTCTGGCCCCACGACAGGGACCCCCTCTATGGGGCCAGGCACCCCCTGCAGGGCACTGCGGGGGGGCGTGTCGGGGGGGGGCTCAGCACTTTCATTGCTGCCCCAGCCCCGGCCTGGGTCTGCCCCGGTGGCTTCAAAAAGCACAGGGGTGGCAGGGGTCGGGGGGGAGGGAGTGTGATTCTACAGCTAAACCTCCAAACAGCACCCCCTGCTGGGCCACTGGGGGCAGCACTGACTGCAAGGGGTGAGTGCCCCCCACTGAGACACCCCTATTCCCTGCAGCACAGCGTGCTGCAGCATCTGTGTAGGTGCATGGGGGCTGGAAGGGGCAGTGGGGGGGCTAGGAGGGTGTATGGTGGGGGACTGGGTGATACATGGGGGGCTGGAAGAGGGAGCAGTGGGTGACTGGGCGGTGCATGGGGGCTGGAATGGGGACTGGTGTGGGGCTGGGTGGTTCATGGGGGCTGGTAGGGGGAAGAGTGGGGGGCTGGGCAGTGCATGGAGGGCTGGAAGGGGGAGCGGTGGGGGCTGGGCGGTGCATGGGGGGGCTGGAAGAGGGAGCAGTGGGGGGCTGGACGGTGCATGGCGGGCTGGAAAGGGGAGTGGTGGGGAATGGGCAGGTGCAGGGGGCTGGAAGGGGGAGCTGTGGGGGGCTGGGTGGTTCCTGGGGGGCTGCAGTGGGGGACCCACCTGGGATTTGAAGTAGGTCTCCTGGGGCGTGGAGAGCACGTCGGCCGAGGCGATGTCCAGGTGCAGCAGGATCTGGCGGAAGGATGGCCGGTTGCGGGGTTTGCTGTTCCTGGGGGGACAGAGACAGGGTTGGGTCCTGGGGCAGATGAGGGACCCTCAGCAAGGAGCCTGGGCCCCTCTGGCTTGCGTGGGGTGATAGGGCACCAGCAGACTCCTGGCATGTAGCACTGGCCGGGGGGGCTGCTGAAGGAAGGAGCGAGGGGGCAGGGGGCATTGAACTGCTCCGCTCTGGGCTGACTCTGCACCTGAACCACATGGTAATTTTAGGGGGCAGCACTGTGGGGCTCAGCCTGGGAGGGTGAACCATGGATCCTGCCTCCTGCCAGCTTGGGGACTGGGGCCAGGCTCACCAGCACCAGGGGGGCTGTTGTGGAGTATGCTGGGGGGCACTCACCAGCACTCAGGGGGATTACTGGGGGGGCAGGAGGACTCACCAGAACGGGGGGTCACTGGGGAGTACTCGCCAGCACGGGGGGTCACAGGGACTCACCAGCACTGGGGGTCAGTGGGGGCACTCACCAGCACTTGGGGGGGTCACCAGTACTGGGGTGGGACTGGGGGTCAGGTGGGACTCACTAGCACTGGGGGGTCACTGGGGGCACTCAACAGTACTGGGAGGGGCACTGGGGCACTCACTAGCAATGGTGGAGGTCATTGGGGGGCCAGGGGGAGCTCACCAGCACTGGCGGGGGTCACTGAGGGCACTCACCAGCACTCAGGGGGGTCACTGGGGGCACTCAACAGCACTCAGGGGGGTCACAGGGGGTCATGGTGACTCACCAGCACTGGGGGGCACTGGGGGGGTCACTGGGGGGCACTTGCCAGCACTGGGGGTCACTGGGGGCACTCACCAGCACTGGCGCAGTAGGATCTTGAAGCCGTCGGGGCAGCCGGAGGGCACGGGCAGGTGCAGGCTGTTGCTGCCCACGCCCCAGATGATGGCCGAGGAGTCCACGTCCTTGTAGGGGATCTCGCCTGTCAGCAGCTCCCACAGCACCACCCCGAAGGACCTGGGGGGGGATGTGTCAGCAGAGGTGGGGGGCTCTCCAGCAGTGGGGGGTACCAGAATCAGCATCTCCCTCCCAGCCCCTCCTCCGCCCTCACGCCCTGCAAGGCACCAGGTGATGGGGAGGGGAGGCAGCTGGTGCCAGCCTGGGCAGGTAGCCAGCTGGTGGCCAGGACAGGACAGGGAGAACTCTACGAACCATGGAAAAGCTCCCCCCAGCTCCAAACACTTAGAATCATAGAATCATAGAATATCAGGGTTGGAAGGGACCCCAGAAGGTCATCTAGTCCAACCCCCTGCTCAAAAGCAGGACCAATTCCCAGTTAAATCATCCCAGCCAGAGCTTTGTCAAGCCTGACCTTAAAAACCTCTAAGGAAGGAGATTCTACCACCTCCCTAGGTAACGCATTCCAGTGTTTCACCACCCTCTTAGTGAAAAAGTTTTTCCTAATATCCAATCTAAACCTCCCCCACTGCAACTTGAGACCATTACTCCTCGTTCTGTCATCTGCTACCATTGAGAACAGTCTAGAGCCATCCTCTTTGGAACCCCCTTTCAGGTAGTTGAAAGCAGCTATCAAATCCCCCCTCATTCTTCTCTTCTGCAGACTAAACAATCCCAGCTTCTGCCCCCCAGTGACCCCTCCAGCTGCCCCAGATCTAGCACTTCTGTGGGACCTCCCCAAATCCCCCCTCAAATCCCCCCCTGGCTCAGACCTCAAGGTGCTGCAGGGCAGAAGCAGAGCCGGGGTGGGGGGGGGGTGGGAAACTGAGGCATTGTAACTCTTTAGAGTCCAGCTCCCTCCCCTGACCCATCTTCCTCCCAGGATCCTCCTGTCCCCCCCTCCCACCCAGTTGCAGGGGATGAAACCCCCAACCCAAGTCCTACCCCCATCCCTTCCTCTCTCCCCACCGCTGCCACCTGTTCCTGCCCTAGGCCAGGAGCCCTCCCAACTCCACCCCCCCCATCCTTGCTGTGGGCTCGGAGACCCCCCCCCCGCTTTCCCCTCATCCCTCCCCACCCAGCCCCCCACGCTCACCAGATGTCGACCTTCTCAGAGACAGGCTCGTTGCGAATGACCTCGGGGGCCATCCAGGCCACAGTGCCGGCGAAGGACATCTTGGTGCTCTTGTCACTCAGCTCCTTGGAGGTGCCGAAGTCCGAGATCTTCACCACGTCATCGTAGGTGATCAGCATGCTGGGAGTGGGGAAGAGGGGGTCAGCACAAGTGTGGGGTGCCATCCCCTCCACCAGCAGGGGGCTGTGGGGGCAGTGCAGGGTGGGGGGTGCTATTCCCTCTACCAGCTGGGGGCAGTGCAGGGTGGGGGGTGCTATTCCCTCCACCAGCAGGGGTCAGTGCAGGGTGGGGGGTACTATCCCCTCCACCAGCAGGGGGCAGTCCCTGAGGCCTCCTGTCACCCCAGGCACTGGGACCCTGTGGGGGAGCAAAGTGGGGGTCGGGGGTTTCCCCTCTTGGCATTGCTGGGAACGGCTCACGCCGGAGGTAGATCAGGCTGCATCTCCTGCACTCACCAGCAGGGGGAGCAGGGGAAGAGATGGGAGGGTCCGCGCAGGCTGGTGGTGGCGGGGGGGTGATGGGCATCACAGAGCTAGCTGGTGATTTTGCCCTTGCCCAGAGGGTGCCCCCTACCCTGCAGGCCCCAGACCGGTCTCTGCCCCCACTTTCCCTGCAGATCCCATGCGCATCCCTGCTTCCCTCCTGGCACCATGCCCCACCCTGCCCCCCATTCCCCTGCAGGCCCCATGCCCATCCCCACCCCTACGCCAGCTCCCGTTGCCGCCACGTACTTGGGCGACTTGAGGTCGCGGTGGATGATCTTGTGCAGGTGCAGGTAATTCATGCCGCCCGCGATGCCCATGGACCAGTCGACCAGCAGGGAGGGGGTGACCTTGCGCCCGGCTCGCAGCACCTCGTACAGCTGCCCCTGGGCACAGAACTCCATGATGATGCAGTAGCAAGGAGCCTGGGTGCAGACGCCCCTGAGGGGAAGGAGAGCAGGGCTGGGTAGGAACCAGCCGGGCAGAAGGTGGCACCTCCTCTTGGCCAGGAACAGATGGTGCCAGCTGGGCAGAGATGCCTGTCTGGTTGGGCATAGTGGGGACATCCCGGCCCTGCCGCTCCGAGGGAACCCTGCGCCCCTCACCCGTCCTGGGCCCAGCTGTAGGGTGAGCGCCCCTCCCAGAGAGCGGGCACCACTGCACGCCCAGACACAATGGGGTGGAAATGGAGGGTGGGGGTGGGCACTGCCTGGCAGGGCCACAGACTCTGCATCCCATGCGTGTGCAATACTGTGGGTACACGGGAGGGGTGCCCTGGGTTTTGTGTACCCCAGGTGGGTGCTGCCCCATGGGGGGGCACTGGAGGGGGTGTCTCTCTCCCCTGTTCGAGGCGCCCCCTCCCCCGCACTCACTTGAAGGTGATGATGTTGGGGTGTTTGAGCTTGCGCAGGTGTTTGATGTCCGTCTCCTTGAGGTCTCGCACCTTCTTCACCGCCACCTCCTCGCCGTGGAAGCGCCCCAGGAAGACAGCACCCTGCGCCCCACTGCCCACCCACTGCAGGTCCAGGATCTCCTCGAACGGCACCTCCCACGTGTCTGGAGGGATGGGGGAGGGGTGAGTCCCAGAGCCGGTGCCACCTGGCTCAGAGAAGGGTGGCGGCTGGGGGCGCTGCAGGGCAGCCAGGGCTTGGCCCAGGGAAATGGCAGAACGAGGGCTCCTGGGATGGGGGGGGGGAAGGGGGAGGCAGACAGAACTGCAGGGAGAGCCACATGTACCCAAACACGCCTGCCCACACAAGCACCCCCTGACCTTGACCAAGATCCCAGACCCCGACCCTGCAGGCCCTGTAGAGGCACCGCTCCCTGGTGACTCTGTGCAGAATCAGTTCCCAGGAATCGGGACCAAACAGCCAGGGGTGAGGGGATTGCAGGACCCTGAGCCCCCCCGCCCCACTACCCGGGCACGTGCCAAGCTGAGGCAGAGCGGCTCCCAGCCTTCTTGGGTCACACAGTGTGACTGCAGTGAACCTGCAACCCTGTGTCTGGGGGGGGCACTGCTGCCCTCTGCCGGATGGAATCTGCGCTGCCCTGCTGTGTGCCATAGGCCCTACCCTGCTAAGAGCTCATGGAGAGTCTCCCGCTCCAATGGCAGGGGCTCGTGGAGCAGGAGAATCCGGATTCTCCCCCCGTGGGTGTGTCCCCAGCACTACCCAGCCCCGAGTCCACATGTTACGGTGCGGGTGAGGCCGCCAGCGGCCAGAAGGAGAAAGAGGAACACCTGGGCGATTAAAGCCTGCTGGCGAGCCCCTGGGTTGCGGTTAGTGTGTGTGCGTGCAGGCACACGTGTGAGTTTGTGTGAGTGCATGCGTGCGTGGGTGCATGTGTACACGTGTGCACATGGGTGTGCACATGTGAGTGTGCACATCTGTCAACCCCAGCAGTGCACTTTCGCTCTCTCCTGCCTCCCTCCCCGTGGCGGCTGCAACCCCCGCAGCAGAGCAGACAGGGCCAGCAGGTCCCAGCCCCTCCCCGCTCTGAGCTGAGCTGCGGCTCCTGTGGGGCCAGAGCCTGGGAGGGTGTGGGGCAGGAACTAGCCAGGGCTCTGGTAACTCGCAGGCCCCAGACCCCGCTAGAGCGGCCTGCTGCAAACACGCGTCCCAGCGGAATCCCTCGTGCTGTGGGGCCCAGGCAGCTCCGCCCGTGGGGCTCAGCGCAAGGCCCAGCGGGCCAGGGAGCTGCACGCAGCCATGGCTGCAGCCCCCCCGGAGACACGAGCTGTGACATCCCCCCCAACCGAAACATAAACCCCCGCAGAGCATCGCCCACCCTGGGATCTCCCTGCCTGCGCAGGGGTTCACTGCCATGGAGCAGACGGCCCGGCCCGGCCCGGCCCTTTCAGAGCCGACAGCGTCAGAGCCGGCTCTGCCGCCAAACAGGGGCTGCCTGGCCAGGGCGAGCTGCCCACAGTGTGCCAGGTGCACGTGCTAACTCACTAACACACATGCAGGCATGTGCACCCGCTCACACACTGACACGCAGGTGCACTCACACTAGAACGATCACATGCCCCGTGCACACTAACACACCCTGCCCCCTTCAGAAAGACACCCAGCCACTCCCGGGCACACGCACACGCTCACACAGGCATGCTCACGCTCACACACACACACTCCCAGGCACATGCTCCCAGACACATGCACGCGTTCCCAAGCTCACACACTCGTCACGCTCGCTCACGCCCACTCACGCTTGCCGACGTGCTCACTGCTGCAGGGAAGCCACTGGCAGGGCCCGGCTGCTGCTCAGCCATGCCGGGAGAATGCTGCCAGCAGCCTCCACTCCAGCCTGGGCTCAGGGCCAGCCCAGCCCCCATCCCTGTCCCCCCACCCCCTCGTCTGACCCCAGCCACAGACGCAAGAGGCCTGGTGAGGAGTCCAGCTGGGCAGAACTGGAGTGAGGGATGGGAGCAGGGCCGGTAGGGCAGAGAGAGCCAGAGCTGTGGGGGGAAGTGGACAGGGCAGGGTAGACTCTGGAAGAGAGACTTTAAGGAAGCAGATATTTCCCCATCTAATCCTTCCTCCTCCTCCACCTCCTGGGGAGATGCCAACCACAGGCCCTGCCCTTGCAGACCCCAGTGCTCGCACTGAGACCTGGGAAATTCACCCCAGAGCCCTGACTCAGAGGAGTCCATTCTGTGCCCCCTAAATCTCATCCTCTCTCCCTGCACCCTGGCAGATTCACGGGGACACGATGTCCTGTGTTTTCTCTTCCCGCCCTTGTCTGCTGCGGGTCATTGGCAGGTTAAACAGCTGCTGTGTCTCCCCCCAGAGGTGGCTGCATTTCAGCCAGAGACAAAGCCCAGCATGTGGGGATGGCAGGGGGCTGGGCCCAGCCTGTAACTATTCCAATAGGGCAAGATTCTTCCCTCCGTTCCCTGGGGGGCTCCGTGGGACACTCTGAATCAACACTGTCCTAGCATGGCCCGCAGCGATGTCCCGGGGGCAGCTGGGATCAAACACGGACCCCCTGGATTTCCAAGACATGAGCCAGTGTGGCTAGGCTGGCGGCCACAGCAGCCTCAGAAACCGCCTTACATGATCGAGCCACTAGAGGGAGACAGAGAGCCACGCTGTGACGCTAATGGCACTACAGTGCAGACAGCTTGCCATGGCCGATTTACACCGTGGGCCCAGGGACTCCCATGGAGCTCTGCTGATTTACACCCGCTGGGGATCGGGCCCAGGGACTCCCATGGAGCTCTGCTGATTTACACCCGCTGGGGATCGGGCCCAGGGACTCCCATGGAGCTCTGTTGATTTACACCCGCTGGGGATCGGGCCCAGGGACTCGCATGGAGCTCTGCTGATTTACACCCGCTGGGGATCGGGCCCAGTGGCTCCCATGGAGCTCTGCTGATTTACACCCGCTGGGGATCGGGCCCAGTGGCTCCCATGGAGCTCTGCTGATTTACACCCGCTGGGGATCGGGCCCAGGGACTCCCATGGAGCTCTGCTGATTTACACCCGCTGGGGATTGGGCCCAGGGACTCCCATGGAGCTCTGCTGATTTACACCCGCTGGGGATTGGGCCCAGGGACTCCCATGGAGCTCTGCTGATTGAGCCCCTGTGCAGGTCAGATCAGAATCCACCCTAGAGATGGAGCAGCCCGTGAGCGCCCCCAGCCGGTCGCCAGGCCAGGCCGGCTCCTACAGCCCATTGCCCAGGTCCCACTAATGCCCGGTCCCGCACACCCAGGGCCACGCACCTTCCTGCTGGTGCTTGTGCTCGGTGGAGTAGGCTTTGCCGATCATGCTCCAGACGGGCCTGAGGCAGCCGAAGAGCCCTTCCAGGAAGCCACTGCCCGTCTGGCAGTGGAGCCGGACCTGGTCGGCGTGGTACCGAGCATGCCGCACCTCGGGGTTCCCAGCCCCTGCCCCAGCTCCCCCGCCTCCACCGCCGGCCTCATTCTCGTGCAGCTGCAGGACGCTGTTGGCGAACTGGTCACGCGTCTCCTCACTGGGCGTGGGGCTGTGGCCGCCCCCATCGATGGGCACCACGTCACGCAGCACGCACTGCGTGGGCGTCAGATCCTTCTCGGGGGTGCAGTCTGAGGTGTCGGGGTCCAGCTTACGGAGGGAGCTCTCCGTCAGGATGGTGTTGAAGCTGGCGAAGGACGGGGAGGGGGTCCGGGTATCGTGGAGGCAGGCCATGGCGGGCTCTGGGCATCAGCAGCCCCCCACACCCCTTGGGCTGGCGGTCGATGGGTGTCCCCGGCACGGCCTGGGGGAGATGGGGCCTGTGGGGGAAAGGAAAATCCTTGTGAATAGGATCCCACTGGAAATCGTAGCCCCCTTGGGGTCAACCAGGTGTATCCAATGCCCTCCTGCCTGCTCCACTGCTGGGCACCTGCCTTGGGCCTGGATTTGCCGGCTATCGCCAAGGGACGGCACCCACCAGGCATTGAACGTGCCAGGCGTGCCCAGGGAGAAGGCACCCACCATGCATTGAACGTGCCACGTACAAGGCACCTCGCCTCCCACTGACTGCACCCATGGGAGAGGCGGAGGCTGGGGGGGGGGGGGGGGAGACAGCCCAGGTCTGCGATCGCATGGCCAGAATAGGCAGGCAGCTGCTGGCTTCCCCGCTCCTGCCTGGGTCCCTGCCGGTCTCACCCCGGAGCGGCAGCCCGAGCTCTCTCCAAGGTGCTGAAACCGCCGACCTGCCCCTTGGCCGGTCCCTGCCTCTAGCTGGGCAGGTCCCGGCCCCCTCTGGCACCGACAGACCCATTGCACTGCGGGAGGGGAGGTCACGTTTGAAGAGTCCTGGCAGCGTGGCCTAGTGGCTGGGGCGGCAGGGGGCTTGGCTCAGGGCTGGCAGTGAGGCTGGGCACTAGTGCACAGGTGTGAGATGCACTCTTGGCGCACTCTCGTGCCGGCACCAGAGGCGCGGGGGGGGGTGGGGGGCAGGGAAGCGGGTGTCCCTCGCCCAACTGACTGCAGCCTGCACGTCTCAGGATCGTGCCCTGCAGCTCGCCCTCCGGTGCAGCGCCCCCGAGCCGGGGTTGGCACGGCCATTGGTGAGCGTGCGTTCGTGGGAGTACCTGGGTGCGTGTAGCTGTGTTTGTGTAGCTGTGTGTGCGCCGAGGTGGGTGTAGCTGTGGAGCTCTGTGTGTGTAGTTGTGTGTCAGTGTGTAACTGCCTAGCTCTGTGTGTAGCTCCGTGTGTTGCATCGCTGTGTGGCAGGGTGTGGCTCTCCGTGTGTGTGTGGCTCTATGTGTAGCTGTGTGTCTTTGTGTGTGTGTCAGTGTGTCTCTGGGTGTAGCTGTGTGTCTCTGTGTGGGTAGCTGTGTGTGGGTAGCTCTCCATGTGTCCATGTGTGTGTAGCTGTATGTCAGGGTATAGCTGTGTGTGTGTAACTGTGTATTAGTGTATAGCTATGTGTGCAGCTGTGTGTATGTAGCTCTCTGTGTGTGGCTGTGTGTCAGGGTGTAGCTCTTTGTGTGTGTAGCTGTGTATTAGTGTACAGCTATGTGTGCAGCTGTGTGTACGTAGCTCTGTGTGTGTGTGTGTGTCTGTGTGTCAGGGTGTAGCTATGTGTGTGTAGCTGTGTATTAGTGTGCAGTTATGTGTGTATCTATGTGTACGTAGCTCTCTGTGTGGCTGTGTGTCAGGGTGTATGTGGCTGTGTGTCGGGGTGTAGCTCTGTGTATGTGTAGCTGTGTGTCAGGGTGTATGTGGCTGTGTGTCGGGGTGTGTGTGGCTGTGTGTCAGGAGGTAGCTCTGTGTGTATCTATGTGTACGTAGCTCTCTGTGTGGCTGCGTGTGTGGCTATGTGTCAGGGTGTGTGTGGCTGTGTGTCGGGGTGTAGCTCTGTGTATGTGTAGCTGTGTGTCAGGGTGTATGTGGCTGTGTGTCAGGGTGTATGTGGCTGTGTGTCGGGGTGTGTGTGACTGTGTGTCGGGGTGTAGCTCTGTGTGTGTGTAGCTGTGTGTCAGGGTGTGTGTGGCTGTGTGTCAGGGTGTGTGTGGCTGTGTGTCAGGGGGTAGCTCTGGGTGTGTAGCTGTGTGTCAGGGGGTAGCTCTGGGTGTATCTATGTGTGTGTGTCAGGGTGTGTGTGGTTGTGTGTCGGGGGTAGCTCTGGGTGTATCTATGTGTGTGTGTGGCTGTGTGTCAGGGTGTAGCTCTGTGTGTGTAGCTGTGTTGGTGTGTGCGCGCCCCCTAGGCCATGGGGACAGACGAGGCTGCAGTGGGAGTTGGCAGCGCTGTGCCAGGCTCTCTCCCACACAGGTGCCAGAGCTCTGCTCATTTTGCATGCAGCCCAGCAGGCTTCCTGGGAAATCAGGCGGCTCTGCGGGAACCAGGAGCTGGCCCCGTCTCTTGCCACCCGTCTGGCTGCTCCCCTCCCCAAGGTAGCAGGGGAAGCCCTCCCCACTGGCCGCGCCACGTCACCTCTTCAGCAGTCACCGGATGGTACCAGCATCGCCCAGGCTGGAGCTGACACCCCCCCCCTCCAACCCAGCCATTGACCAGAACAGTAGGTCCACCACTGCCCCCCATCCCACAAGGGCTGGTGCAGGTGAAGGCAGCTGCTCAGGACCACCGAGTGCCGGGGAGAGGGATGGATGGATGGATGGATGGTTTCTTTCTTTCTTTATACCGCAAGACACCTGTCTCATCCTGCCATCATTACATTGCGAGCCTTGACCCTGTCTCAGGCAAGTCCAGCTCATTCAGGGACGGCAGGCAGCGCATTAGCCAATGGGTCACCAAAAGCCCGGGTCAAAGGGGATTGACTCCCTTGCTGAGCTTGCCGACATGCTTCTCTCTGCAAATAACATCAAAACTGAAGCTGCTTGGCTCACACCAGCTTAATTCTCCACGTTGGGCTCTGGGGGTAGGTTAGGGGCTTGCTAACCCACAAGGCCTGCTGGAGAACAGTCTTGGGTTTAAAGCATAGGACCAGGAATCAGCCATCCTGGGTTCAGTTCCTGCTTCCGGGAGGGGGAGACAGAGGTTAGACCCAGAATCTGGGACTCAGGATGCCTGGGTTCTAGTCTCAGTCCTGGAAGGATGGAGCATGTGCCTACAGCTCAGGGCTAGGGGTCAGGACTCCTGAGTCCTATTCCCTCTGCTATATTACAGTGGGGGGGGGGGACTCTCTGTGCCTCAGTTTCCCCATCTGTTATGTGGGGATAATGCTCTGAGCTAATGGGGCTAAATTAATTACTCTTTGCAAAGTGCTATGAGATCCTCAGATGGAAGGTGCTGGCTGAGCATGGTGCTTCCTGGACTTGTCCCACCCCACCAGCTGTGGTTTGGGGGGGATTGCTATAATTTAAAGAGGTCCCAGAGGGCACAGGCCACTTAAAGACATGGTTCCCTGCTATCAGGTGCTTAGTGTCTAAAAATAGACAGATCAGATGATGAGTAATGACAGGGTGAAACCGGGGCAGGGGAGAGGTCTTATACCAGCTTGCGCCACAGGTGATGGAGTCGCAGGGCACATGCTGCTCATACCCCAATCCGCCCCAACAGCCTGGCTGCAAACTCCTCCAGCAAAGACACATCAAGACAATCGACTGCACAGCTGAGCAGCGGCAGCTTCCTGACTCCCCAGGGCTACAAGCCAGCAGAGCGGATGCAGCGGGATCCTGTCCCATTCGTGCCCCTCCCAGCAGCTCCCAGGCCTAGCTCGGGATCATCCTGTCTGTGACACCCATCACCTGCGGGGAGGGCCCAGCCGTGACTCTACGGAAGATGCGAGAGTCAGGTTAGAAGCCGGCTCGCCTGGCCCTGGGCTCCCTTGGGGCTGACAGGAGGGGACGCTGGCTCGGACCAGCACCTGGGACTCAGAGCACCGTTCCTGACTGCAACAGCCCAAGGAGACCAGGGCCTTCAGCCATCTCTGGCCCGGATCCTCCCAGTCTCCCCCTCCATGCCCCAGCTCCCGGGCAATGTGCCAGCCACTCCCTTTACACATCGGGTGAGCCAATGGCTGCCAGCTGGGGTTGTGATTGGCTGGCAAGCCATGTGTATGCAAATGAGGCCAGGCATTGGGCCACCCGGGTGAGACTCCATGTGGGTCCATTCTCCCTGCGGCTGCTGTCTGGCATTTGGGGCAGCACGTGCAACTTAGTGTGAGCAGTACATCGGGGCTTGATGGAGGGCACAGCGACACGCTGTGAACAGGGCTGACAAATGGGGTCTGGAAGAGAACCTGGAGGCCAGAGACCCTGACCAGCTCCTCACCCCCAGCCCCTCGTGCCTTATCACCCCCTTATACGGAGTGGCAGGTCTCCTCTCTCTCCGGGACGCTCAGATGACAACATGGGGATGGATAGATAGATTATCTCTCTCTCCTCCCCCTTAACCATCATTTCGCTGGACTGTCCATGTGATACCATTTTGCTCTGTCTCCTGCACTCCCTCAAACAGCCCCCTTACCTTCCCCCCTTTCTGTGACTCTAACCCTGCTCACAAAAGCTTATGCTCTAATAAATTTGTTAGTCTCTAAGGTGCCACAAGTCCTCCTTTTCTTTTTGCGGATACAGACTAACACGGCTGCTACTCTGAAACCTGTCCAATGTGTCCATCTCTATCTAGTAAGCGGGTGCCCAGTGCGGATTGCAATGGACTGATCCATACTCCCACTCCACCCTGGTGCATGAGTGCTGGTTGAAGCACACCTTCCCCGCCCCCAACCTCGGGGTAACTCTGGCCCCATATCTGTCTGCCCTCGCCAGTCTGGAGTGACAGCTGAGCAGGGCCCCCCACCCAGCAGGACAGGCCGTGCCAGCGGGGAGCAGAGCAGCCCCCCTTAGTGGGTCAGTAGGTCCTGGGCTCAGTCACACACAGGAACCAGCTCGGCATGAAACTCACAGCATGGGCGCCTGGCTGACATGCGGGGGGCCGGAGTCAGGGGGGCAGGGTATGGGAGTTCTGCTGGGCATGTGCGGAGAAGGATATGGACCCATCTGAGCCCATGGTCAGTTTGTCTGTCTGCACCTGTTTGGGTCACTGCAATACCGGGTGAGAGAGGTGATTCAGTGAGGGGACTGCAGACCTTCCACACCCCTCACCCCAATATCCCCTGCATCCCTCACCCAAAATCCACCTCCTGTACCCCCACTCCAACATCCCCTGCACTCCTTACCCCAATGCCAGATCCTCTGGTACCTCTCACCCCCAATACTTCTTGTACCCTTACCCCAGTGCCAGACCTTCTGGTACTTCTCAGCACAATACCCAGACCCCTTCTTACCCCTGACCCCAATACCCCTTGCACCCCTCACCCCAAACCCCCTCCTGCACCCCTCACCCCAATACCTCTGAACCCCTCATCCAGTGCTAGACTCTTCCTGGACCCCCACTCCAACATCCCCTGCACTCCTTACCCCAATGCCAGAACCTCTGGTACCTCTCACCCCAATACCCAGACCCCTTCTTACCCCTCACCCCAATACCCTCTGCACCCCTCACCCAACCCACCCTGAACCTCTGCACCCAATACCCCAATGCCAGATCTCTTTGATACTCAACATAATATTCAGACCCCTTCATACCCCTTACCCCTGTGCTCAACACCCTGCAAGCCCATCACCAAATGCCAGACTCCTGCACCCCTCAGCCAGTGCCAGATCCTTCCAGCACCACACACCCCAATACCCAGACCCCTTCAAACCCCTCACCACAGTGCCAGGTCCCTTCAGTACCCCTCACCCCAATGCCAGAACACTCCTGTACCCCTCACCCTGATACTCAGTCCCCTTCCCTGCACCCCTCATCCCAACCCCCCTGCACTCTTCACCCCAATGCCAGACTCCTTCATACCCTCACCCCAGTGCCCAGACTCCTGCCTGCCCACCCCCCAAAGCAGCCCCTTTATGAGCGGTGACCTAGGGTTAGCAGAGCCCTTTGCCAGGCCAGGTGGGATCGGTGTCCTCTCAGCACCTCACACATCAAACCAACACGTGCGACTGCCCTGTGCCCTCGCCTGGCACTTCCCAGCCACTGAGCCCCCGTGCCCACGCACGGTCTGCCCATGGGGGTCCCCAGCAAACAGATCAGCCATCCCGGGGTTCCCGCTCCTCTCCCTGGGGAGCTGCTGCAAACTGGAGGGGCTCCCCCCCCCCCAAGCATCGCCCCCCGGCCCCTCCTGCCGCCTCCCTCCCCTCCCCTCCCCCGCCAGGATCCCAGGGTGGATGGAAACGACTCGCTCCACTCACCTGTCACCAGCCGCGGAGGGAGCAGCGAGCCAGCCCCGGGGCGCCCCTTCCCTCCTCCCCGGGCCCCGCCGCCCGATCCCGCCCTCGCCAGCTGGGTGCCGCGGTGCCGTCCCGGCGCCCTCACGTGGCACCTTGCCTTGGCTTTGTTTATTTCCTTCCCAACGTGTCCCTAGCGCTGGGATTTCTCCTTGGGGCTACTCTAAAGCGCTGCTCCTCTCTCCCTCCCTACACTAGCTACCAGCCCCGTGCCTGCCTGCCTGCCTATCTACCCATCCCTTTGCCTGCCTATCTATCTAATCTATCTACCCCACGCACCCCCTCGATCTATCTATCTATCCCATGCACCCCCCTATCTATCAATCTATCCCATGCACCCCATCTATCTAATCTATCTATCCCATGCACCCCCTCTATCTAATCTATCTATCCCCATACAACCCCTCTATCTAATCTATCTATCTATCCCCATACACCCCCCCCTCTATCTATCTATCTATCTATCCCCATACACCCCCCTCTATCTATCTATCTATCTATCTATCTATCTATCTATCCCCATACACCCCCCTCTATCTAATCTATCGATCTATCTATCCCCATACACCCCCCTCTATCTAATCTATCGATCTATCTATCCCCATACACCCCCCCCTCTATCTATCTATCTATCCCCATACACCCCCTCTATCTATCTATCTATCTATCTATCCCCATACACCCCCCTCTGTCTAATCTATCGATCTATCTATCCCCATACCCCCCTCCCCTTCCCCAGGCACATCTCCCTGTCTCCCCTGTCTGGAGCTGTGGACTCTGAGTACCCGACGCTCTGGGTAGCTCCCAGCCGGTCTCGCTCCCCAGCAGAAGTGGGGCCAACAGAAGCTATTACCTCACCCACCTTGGCTGTGTGTCTGTCTATCCGGCCGTCCCCATGCACCTCTCCCTCTCCCTGGCACGCTGCCCCTTTCTCTCCCTCCCCTCCATGTGCTGCTGGCAGATCCCCCGCTCTGCTTCTGCGCCGGGCCCGGCGCCGCCCCCACAGCCCCCCGCCCCCACCACAGCTTTTTTTTTTCTTTTTTGCCAATGAAGCAACCTCTCCCCAGCCCCGCCCCCGCAGGGGATCCAGCCAATGGGCTGCGCCGCCGCCCGCCTCTGCCGCAGGTAGCCCCCGGTGCTGATGTCATCCCTGGGAAGGCAGGAGCCAAGGTGAGTGGGGCCCTGAGCTCATCCCTGGGCCGGGGGATCCGCCCCTCCCGGCGCGGCGGGGGGGACTCCTTGCTCTTAGGTGAGTTTAACCCTTTGGGTGCCGGGAGATGGGGAAATACCGGCGCCCCTCCGCCCCCCCAGGCCCCAGCCATGGCATCTCGCTTGGTGCCCCTGGAGACTGGCACCCTCTGCATCCACAGGGCACCGGGCAGCACACGCTCTCTGCCCTGCGCCTCCCCCTGGAGTCACAGGGCCCCCCTCCTCTCCATAGCCCCTGCCCTCTGGGAGCTGGGCTGAGGCTGGCCAAACAGGCATGCAGGGAGAGGGGAGGATCATGGGGGGGGGGAAGGGTCCAGTTTGCCCATCCTGCGCCAACACGGCACAGGGGCTAGGGCTCCAAGCAGATGGCAACAAGAGCGGTGCCGGGCACATGGAAGTGAAACATGTAAGGAGCCCTGCAAAAGCCCAGGCCCCTCTGGGGTCCTAGGCCAAGACATTCAACACCCTGGTGCCCCATAAACCCAGTACCCAGACACCTTCCCTTTACCCCTCTCTCAGTGCCCAGATCTCCTCCCTGTATCCCTCACCCAGTACCCAGACCACTCCCAGTACCTCTCCCTCACAGTGCTCACTTCACCTCCTGTGCCCCATGTACATGCCAATCCTTAGGAGATCATCAGAGCCCTCTTGAGCCAGAGGAGCAGGAGAACCAGCCCATCGTGAGTTTTGTGCATATCTAGATTCACCCAGGGCCTCATGGTTATAATGTCTACAGCCCACCTGGCTAGTGGCATTACAAGTCCCTCAGGCATAGAACAAAACTTGGCAAGCAAGTCTGGAAGATCTGTGTCTCTAATAAAGAGATAATTATCCCAGGAAAATGGGGATGGACTCGGGGAGCCACCCCGAGGGAGTGGATGTGGGGTGAGGGCTAGCCCGAGGGACCTGTGGGGTAGTAGCCCATCTCTCTATAATGACAGTCCACCTCTTTATGATAGTGTTTTTCATGGTTAGAACAGGGGACTGGGCAGCAGGACTCCTGGGTTCTGTTCGCAGCTCTTCCAGGGGATATCATGCTTAGAGTAGGGCATTAGGAGTCAGAACTCCTGGGCTATGTTCTTGGCTGTGACACTAACTTGCTGCATCTTCCTGGACAAGTCATGTCACCCTCTGTGCCTCAGTTTACCCATCTTTACCTTGGTATAAATTATTGTTTCTATTCCAGTCACGTACAGCTGAGATGGGGGCCCTGCTGTGCTGACCATCAAAAGGGACAAAGTGTGGCAGGTAAAACAGAGGCCCAGAGAGGAAAAGTGACTTGCCCCAGGTCACCCAGAAGGCTGGTGACAGAGCCAGGAACAGAAGCTGGGTCTCCTGAGCCTCAGACTGCTGCTCTAACCACTAAGCCACATCATAACCTATCAGTACCTCTTCTGGGCTGTTTCTTCCTCATTTTCTTCTTATGCCACAAACAAACACAAACCGTAAAAGGGATGTCAGTTAGGTAAGAGCGACGTTCCCCCAGTCAAGCCCTAAACAGCAAGGGAATGCTAAGTTATGGGACACCTCTTAGCAGATCCCAGACACGCTTGATGCGACCGACAGAGCATGCATCTTCGCAAGGAACCCCCTTCTGCCTCCAAGGTGAGACACACATGCAGAATGCAACACCTGCATCACAAGTTCAGTGCTCTCATGGCTGCATGCTGGACTAGGACTCAGGACACCTGGGTTCTATTCCTGGCTCTGCTGGGTGACCTTGGGCAAGTGCCCCCCTGTGTGCCTCAGTTTCCCCTGGTGCCCTTTGTCTCTTTTGATTGCCAGCTGTTTGGGGCAGAGACTTTCTCACCATGTGGATGTGCAGTCCCTCGCCTAATATGGTTCTGATCTCCATTGGGGCCTCAAGATGCTACCTCTATATACAATAAAAGCAACCTCAGCAAGTGTTCTGGATTGATGCATTGGCACAGCTTGATCTGCAGCTTGGCATGTCCTTATGGGGGAAGTGTGAGGTTGTCATGAAAGGTTTAACTCAAACTAATACCTGATTTTGTTGAAAATCTTCCCCAAATTCAGCTGGCGCCCGCAGACGATGTGCTGTGAGTCTGGGGAAGGGACACTGGGTGCTTGAGACAAAACCATGGTCTTGGCTTTATTCTCCTCTCTGCCACTGACCTGCTGAGTGATGCTGGGGGAGTCACATTGCAGCTCAGCACCTCAGTTTCCCCATCTGGAACATGGGGATAATAATCCTTATCTATATTACAGAGGGTTGTGAGGTTTAAACTGATTTATGGGAGGCAGCAGAGCCCAGTGGTTTGGGCACTGGACTGGGTCTCAAGAATCCTGGATTCTATGCCCACTTCACCACTCTGTGCCTTGGTTTCCCCTCTCACTTTTTAGACTGTGAGATCCATGGGGCAGGGGCTGCTGTTCCCTTGCTGTCTGTGCAGCATCCAGCACAATGAGACCTCGATCCTGGTTACAGCCTTTTAGGAGCTACGATAATGTCAATAACCTGGGATGGGAAGGTGAAAAAAGCCTAAGGAAGTTAGAGGTTTAAATGCTATTGAAATTCAACAGGAGTTGGGTGCCTGGCTCCCTTGGAAAATCCCATCCTGGATTCTTAGCAGCTCCAGCCTCATTCCATTCCATGCCACCCATCTCCAGTCATTTCCAATGCCAACTGGGGACCCACTGCGTGGTGCCAACACGAATAGAAGCATAGGGATGGAGGCGGCAGGGAAGCTTATTGTGGCACGGTGCCCACTTGGTGCATTTAGAGCATGCCAGCCTCCAGGGTTGGTAACAAGGTCACTGAAGAAAAACAAAAAAGAAGAAAGAAACAAATGTGTCAATTTCTTGCAAACATGCCCAGTGGGAAAGAATGAAAGATAGGGGGATGCCCCTGGGGAAACACCTGCTCAAGGAGCAGAACAGGTCTGTGAAGGGAAGGTTCTATCAGGGACTACTAGATTGTACTTTGAGATCTAGGAATTAAAAGTGAGGCGCTCTGTGTCTCTCATTCCCAATACAGAGCTGTAGCTAGCAACCCATCTCCACACACATCTATCTGTCCCAATACAGAGCTATATCTAGCTATCCCGATACAGAGCTATATTTATCTATCCATCTGCACACAGATCCATCCCAATACAGAGCTATATCTAGCTATCCATCACCATACAGATCTATCTTTCCCGATACAGAGCTATATCTAGCTATCCGTCTCCACACAGATCTACCTGTCCCGATCCAGAGCTATACACACTACAAAGCTATAGAGAGCTATCTGTCCATCCCCACACAGAGCTCTATGTCTAGTGTGTCCCAGTGGACAGAGTCCTGGAGAATGACTCAGGAGACCTGGATTCTGTTCCCAGCTCTACTACTGGCCTTGGGCAAGTCACTTCTCTCTGCATCTGTTTTCCCAGCTGTCAAATGGGGATAATGATACTGACTTCCTTTGTAAAATGCTGTGAGATCTCTTGATCAAATGTGCTAGACAGGAGCGAGGGATTATTAGTGTTCTGTGCTGCTGCCCGTCACCATGGCATCTGGTACCTCGTCCATGAAACAGATTGGTGATAGCAATGTCCCTAGTGGGCTTCCTGTTATCTCTGTCTCTGCTCCCTTTTTGGGTCATGCACAGCTCTGCTCAGGGTAAGATTTGGGTTGGGCTGGGCGATTCTTGGTGCGGGGTCAGTGGGGCATGGGTGCTATGCTCTGGCAGACAGTCTCTGTGAAAGAGTTGGGCAGCATTTGTTGCTCAGACTCTGGGTTGGTTTAATCCAGGGGTTCACAAACATCATTGCACCGCAACCCCCTTCTGACAACAAAAATGACTACACAACCCCCAGAGGGGGGGACAAAGCCTGAGCCTGCCCAAGCCCGCCGCCCCACGCGGGGTGGGGGGGTCAAAGCCACAGGGCTTCTGCCCCAGGCAGGGGGCCTGTAACCTGAGCCCCGCCACCCAGGGCTGAAGCCCTCGGGCTTTGGCTTTGGCCCCGGGCTTCAGTTTTGGCCCTGGACAGTGGGGCTCGGGCTTTGGCTTCAGCCCTGGGCCCCAGCAAGTCTAAGCCAGTCCTGGTGACCCCATTAAAATGGGGTTGCGAGTGTGACCCACTTTAGGGTCCTGACCCACAGTTTGAGAACCACTGGTCTAAACTCCTCTGGAGGCTTGTTCCACTGCCTGATCCCACCCACAGCCTCACTGGAAGATGCAGCCTACATTCTGAGCCAGGATCAATGCCAACTCCACCTGCTGCCTGAGATAAACTGAAATGAACTTTAACCCTAGAGAAAGGGGTCGGGACGACAGCCCTCGAGACTGTCACCCCCTGTTTAACCCCATTGCTGGGGCAATCTTCACCCTGCTCCCTCCTGGCCTGGAAAACACACTCCCACTGTCCTATGAGCCCTGAGTGTCTGTAGCTTCTCTGACACACACACAGCTATCTACAGACGCTGGCAGATGGCGAGTGAAGACTAGGATTATGGAGCCCGCTAAGCGGAGAGGGCTGTGGAGGGATTTCAAGGCAGGAAGGTCAGAGTGAGACTGGCTCTGGCCTTTCCTGTAATGCTGCCCCCCGAGATGTGGAGAAGGGCTCTACCAATGAAACTGGAAGCTGAGCTCCTAGGAGGGAATGCTGCACTTTCTCGCTGAGGGTGGGGAAATCCTTCCTGACGCAGAGAGCTGGCCCGGCGTTTAAGGGACTTAGGAGAGCTGGTTTCAATTCCCTGCTCTGCCACAGAATCCCACTGGGGGCAAGTCACTTAATCGTGCAGTGCCTCAGTTTCCCCACTTGTAAACAGGGGATGATAATCCTTCCCTCATCATATTTTGACTGTGAGCTCTTGGTGGCAAGAATTGTCCTGTACAGCGCCCTGGCACAGCGGTGCCCAGATTTCATGTGGGGGCCCTACATGCTATTGTAATACAAATGCAGCGTTGCCACCTCTTGTGACTTGATTGCAAGTCTTGTGACACTAGGTTTTTTTCTTAAAGTCCCAGCTGCTGGAGTGACGTGATGACTGAAGATACACTTAATCCTGCCTCAGCACGTGGGGATGGATTGGTGACCTCTTGAGGTCCCTTCCAGCCCTACAGTTCTATTAGTCTATGGCAAGAGAGTCTCAGCTGTCATTTAAAAGAAAAAGTAAGTTTCTGGCCCTTGTGGAAGCTGGGAAATATGACCCCTAATGGCTCAGAAGGCATAGAAAAAACACCTGAAATGTATCGTTTTAAAAAATCTCACGATTTCCGGGGCGTGACGTGGGATAGTTAAATGGGGTTGCCCATACAGTAATAAGGCATTGTCAGAGGGGTAACAAAGAGTGGCCTACAGGGGCTGGGTTTTATAAAGGGCTGCATAAATTAATGACCAAAGATGATAGCTGAAGCTGTACAAACAAAGATGATGATGATACAAGGGTTAGCAACCACCATGCTCCAGGGAACGAACTGATCACAGCAGGGGTCAGGAAGGAATCCAAAGGCCATATGCTGCCATATGAGAGACTAGGTTCATTTGGCTTAAGGAGGGTTTTCTTTTCCATCTTACTTTGCATCTTAAGTATCTAGCATCGGCCACTGTTGGAAGCAAGACAGTGGATTTGATAGACAAACGGTCTGATGGCAAATCTTCTGAGCCAAAGCATTAATATTAAAAGGGACATGGTTATGATATTATGCTTGGTCACCTTCCCTTTCTGTTTCTAGGTACATGCTCAGGCTCCTCATTTTGCAGGTCCTTGTTGCCGTGTGGGTTACACAAGCACAGGTTGCATGCGTGTTTTACAAGGGTGAGTTGCCACATGGGTCACCAGTGCAACGGGGGAGCCAGTTTCAGTCTCCTTTTCTTCTCCCTCACCCATTTTCTCCGAAAAGTAACAAATCACTGGGGCCGGATGATGCTCTTGTTTCACGAGGAACATAGGCACTGTCCAATCCACCTAATCCAGTCTCTGGTCTTCTTCAGTGGACAGGACTAGATGTGTCACAGGATGAAAGAAACTCATTAGTGGCCAGTGATGGAACGGCTTTCTTCCCAAGCCCTCTCAGAAGCTGGTTCATGCCCTGAAGAATGAGGATTTATAGACCTTCTCATACATATTTTGATCCCATCTAATGTAACTGCAAACTCCATTGATCTAACGGAGTTATGCCAGTTTTGCACCCGTGCAGCTGAGATCAGAATCTGGAGCCTCGGGTGTTTTTACCACCTAAATTCTGGGCATAAGCTGGCTGTGGCCCTGGCATGCTTCCCAAGGAGCAGAGAGTCAATAACCAGGACCTCACGCCTGAGGCAGGGTGCTGGGTCCAGCTCCTCACAATAAAGGGATCTCTGCAGAGCTCTGGGGCCATGCCCTGCCCAGAGCCAGCACTGGGTGGAAATTTTCCATCAAAACTGGTAGGGGTTTTTCGAGGGAAAACCAGGTTTTTGAGTAATCACAATTTTTCACAAAAAGCATCTTTCTTCCTTCTGAAAAATTCCATTTTCTTGTTTCAAAAAATGGAATAGCCCACACTGGAAATATTTCCATTCTGCAGTGTCACCGCAGTGCCTCATGGGAGTCGTAGTGTGAGTGCTCCCATCCTCCTCCATGGGCCACATTCCCCAGCTGAGCTTCATCTCCCATGATGCACAGCCTTCCCTCAGCAAGAGGAGAGACCATGGTGCATCATGGGAGATGTAGTCCAACGAGGGAAACTGGCATACAGAGGAGAATGGAGGCATGAAACATCCAAAATACAACATCCATGAGGCACTGCAGCCTTGTGTCTACCATAATACACAGACTCCTCCCCTCTTGCTGAGTGAGCCTGGTGCATCATGGGAGATGTAGTCCAGCCTGCAAGTCTCTCCAATAGGGGAGAACAGGGGCATAAGGCACCTGAATTACAATTCCCATGAGGTCCCGTGGTGCCTTTCTGAATTAAAATATTTCCAATGTTGATTTTTTTGCCAAAATCTCAAAATTTTCCACAGCCATACTTGCTGTGTCCCTTCCTCTCGCCTCACTTGGTCAGACTCTAGGAGCTACGCAACGTTCTGCCTGCTTACTGTTTGGCTGGGATACCCCCAGTGAAACCCCAGGGGGCTGTCGGCTGTGGTGAGGGTGATTCAGAAGAGGATGTTCTTCCTGTGCGGTGAGTGCTGCACCTTGTGTGGTGCTTGGCTGCTGGAAGAGTCAAATTTTGGAAGAGGTAAAGCCAGGATGGCCAACACTCCGCGGTTATTAATGATCCCCTGGTGCATCTGTAATAGCATCCACCATCCTGTGTCTATGCCCAGCACTCCCCCTGCTCTTTGCTTCCTGGCCTCAGCACCTGAGGGTCTGGCTGTCGTTACAGACTCTCCTGACACTTGGTCCTTCTGCAGCAAGAGGGACACCCTGGAGCACATCTGTGTAGAGCATGCCGGGCAGCAGCCCCTCTTCCGCCTCCTCCAGGACTTCCGACTGAGATTCTGGCTGCACTTTCCCCTCATTTGCATCTTCTCGCACACCCTATCCATGGCCCCGTGGAGCCGCAAGACCTGCTTGTCAGCCTCCTCCTGACACTGGCCAAGATGGCCCTCCACCAGACGAGGCAGAACAAGCACTGCAGGAGGGCGCTCTTTGACTTTGGGGCCTGTTTCCATTTCCTTGTTGCACTACGTCTCTGGGCAGAGTTCCTCTGGGCTGCAACCACTGACTCCTTGAACTCCCTTAAGGCACTGTCTGCGGTTCTCTGCTTGGCGTCCCCCTCTGGATTCCCTAGTTTTGGCCCCGCAGCCCTCACTCCCGTCCCTGTTTTTTCACTTCCTGTCCCACATGATCATTTGCCTACAGGGCTCGGTGGCTCCGCCCCCTCAATAAGGAAGCCCCACCCCAGAGCTGGCTGCATTTCGGCTGTGGGTGCAATGATTTTCACGTGTGGCTAGGGTGTCCTAAACCACACTGCCCAGCCACCAATGGCATCACATGGTCAGCAAGGTAAAAAAACAACCACCAGGCGATTTGCATGAACGCACACAGGCACGCCGAGTGGTCTGCACCTCCCACCAGATATATGCTCGCCAACAGGCCTATGCCTCCCATCACATGCACAGGACGTCACACTCAGCACCCCCGTGCTGACGCTGACAACCCAAATACAAATGCACCCCCGTTCACAATGACTCGGATCCTGGGCTAAACTCCTGCTGCATCTCTCAAGCCAACCCTCCAACTTGTATCATTACAGCGGGACTGTGGGTCTGAACCCCCGCCCCCAGAACGGGGGGCAAAGCCGGACCCAGGGATGCCTTGGCAATTCAGGCATCTGTCAGCGTGGGCTGAACCAGAACTTCACAGATGGATCCAAAACCCTTTTTTTAGGTGGGGGGGAGGGGCGGTGCAGTTCGGATCCGATCTGTATCCAGACTTGCCAACGGGCTTCCATCGCTTGCCCAGAACCGGAATCTGGTTCAGAGCGCGGGAGCCAGCTCCAGAATCCATCCCCTAGCTAAGGATGGGGTGAAATGTGTGTGGGGGGGAGGCTTGTTCCCTGGCAACCTGCCTCCCCAGGGGAGTGAGCGTCAGGAAACACGATCCTCTCCGCCCAACCGGAGCCCTGAGTTCAAAGGGCATTTCCGAGAGCCCGCCTGGGAGATGACTTCATCCCTTAGTGAAGGGGCTTTATTTTCCCACTGGTGGGGTGGATGGGGGGAAGGAGCCGTGGGGGAGGGGGTTGTTGGGGGGGTTCTCTCTTAAACCACCGGATATAATTTTCTCATTCATACACTGAGGCCTGTGCGCCCCCAGGAGATAGTGTGTGGTGGGGGTGTGTGTGTGTGGAATCTGGCTCTCAGCAGAGTCGCTCAGTGATGCAATCATCAGATTGTCGGTCTTTCCTGCCCAAACCGTTTCCTTAATGAGCCAAATGTGGTCATTTCCCCTGTGCTGCCCTCCCCTCCCCCGGCATACACACACACGTCCCGGGATCGGTGACATCAGTCGGCATCGAAGGACTTAGCATCAGAAGATGCTTGAAGCACAGTAATGCCAGCTTCTATTACAGCGGTGCCCTGCCACTGCAAGCTGGGACTCCGGAGCTGTGAGCTTCTGTTACAGCAGTGCCCTGCCACTGCCAGCTGGGACTCCGGAGCTGTGAGCTTCTGTTACAGCAGTGCCCTGCCACTGCCAGCTGGGACTCCGGAGCTGTGAGCTTCTGTTACAGCAGTGCCCTGCCACTGCCAGCTGGGACTCCGGAGCTGTGACCTTCTGTTACAGCAGTGCCCTTCCACTGCCAGCTGGGACTCTGGAGCTGTGAGCTTCTGTTACAGCAGTGCCCTGCCACTGCCAGCTGGGACTCCGGAGCTGTGAGCTTCTGTTACAGCAGTGCCCTGCCACTGCCAGCTGGGATTCCAGAGCTGTGAGCTTCTGTTACAGCAGTGCCCTGCCACTGCCAGCTGGGACTCCGGAGCTGTGACCTTCTGTTACAGCAGTGCCCTTCCACTGCCAGCTGGGACTCTGGAGCTGTGACCTTCTGTTACAGCAGTGCCCTGCCACTGCCAGCTGGGACTCCGGAGCTGTGAGCTTCTGTTACAGCAGTGCCCTGCCACTGCCAGCTGGGATTCCAGAGCTGTGAGCTTCTGTTACAGCAGTGCCCTGCCACTGCAAGCTGGGACTCCTGAGCTGTGAGCTTCTGTTACAGCAGTGCCCTGCCACTGCCAGCTGGGACTCCGGAGCTGTGACCTTCTGTTACAGCAGTGCCCTTCCACTGCCAGCTGGGACTCTGGAGCTGTGAGCTTCTGTTACAGCAGTGCCCTGCCACTGCCAGCTGGGACTCCGGAGCTGTGAGCTTCTGTTACAGCAGTGCCCTGCCACTGCCAGCTGCGATTCTGGAGCTGTGAGCTTCTGGCCAACAGTGCCCCACCACTGACAGCTGGGACTCTGGCTGTGAGCTTCTGGCCTACCACTGCCCACCAGGACCCTAGGACCATTCACACTGAGACTGTTTCATGGCTGCTTTGCGTCAGGTTATTTACACCAGTGCAACGTGAGTGAAAAACCTTCCCCATTCTGCTCAGGTGGCATTTCACACCTGCTCTGCACTGGTGTAAATGGCTGCACGGGGTGCTGGGCAGCTGTGAATCAGGCTCCTCATGCCAAGTATGTGCGGCAGAGAGAACTCCCATCCATGTAAGCAGCTAGCCCTGATCAGTCCCCCTCCCTCTCTAGCTCATGCCTCTGCCCCAGGAGGAAACCCTAGAGAAAGGCTGAGTGGGACCCCCAGCCCTGTGAAGAGGAGGGGACCAGATGCCAAAGGCCACCAGCAAGATAAACATCACTCCAGCCTCGAGCAAACTCCATTTCCTCCAGGGGTTACTGGCTCTGCAGTTGAATCCTGGTTTTTGTCAGGGAGCTCAAAGCACTCCTAATCCCCCTGGGAGGTAGGGCAGTTGTACAAGTCTCATTGGACAAAGGGGGAAACTGAGGCAGAGTGAGGCTAAGTGACTTACCCAAGGTCACAGAGGCAGTCTGTGGCAAAACAGGGATTGAAACCCAGGTGTCCCAAGGAACCAGTGAGTGCCCTCACCATTGGGCCATCCTTCCTAGCCAGTCCCTGAAATCTCTGTCTGTCTGTCTGTTCATCCATCCGTCCACCCACATACACGACTAGCTAGTGAGAGTGTCAAGCTTGGCATGTCCACAGCCTGCATTAGCCCTAGGGACCGAGCAGTGTCCTTGTCTGTGATTGCTGCTCTGCTGTCCCCTCTGCCGGGACGCTGATGCTACCATGCTTTCACTGAACGAAGCCACCTGGCATAACTCCCTTTTCCCCCAATGTGCGTGTTAATATACATGTGCAAACACCCCCCCCATGCATCTACACACCTGCATACCTGCACATCGCTGGTGTCCTGCATGTGTCACCAGAGGTGTGAACATGTGTAACCCTGGCTCAACATACAAAGGTGCTGGTGTCAGCATACTTTAAAGTGTGTGTACACGCACTGATAGATGTGTGTGCTCGCATTTCAACAGATTGCTGTGAACACGTGTTAGCATGTGGCCATGTGCACACATATAGGTGTGAACATGTCAACATACATAGAAATATATGGCCAAACATGCATCAACGTAGGTGTGAACATATGTCAACATACACGGACATATATGGGCACACATGTATCGACATATAAGTGACGTGTGTGCACAGCAACATACATCAACATGTATGCACATGTATCAGCACACGGGTGTACACACGGGTTAACACAAGTAGGTGCATATGTGTCTGTCTTTATCAGGGGTGGGCAGCACGGCCTAGTGGATAGACTTCATTGGGGCTCTGCCATCGGCATCCACTCTCCATTATAATTATTTTGCTCCCTCCTAATTACTTCTATGGCAGCAGTGCTGAGCTGGGCCCCCCAACCCTCACCCCCCTGTGCCAGGCTCTGCACAGACACAGAGTGAGAGACAGCCCTTGCTTGAAAGCGCTCCATCTGTACAGAGGGCAGGAGGGGAAACTGAGGCACAGAGCAGGGCAGTGATTTGCCCACGGTCAAGCAGCATACAGCACCCAAGCTCCCCGTCCGGCGCTTGGGCCACTAGCCCATGTTGCCCCATCCCTGGCAGCCACAGGGACTCCACCCCCCCCTTAACACAGCCCCAATCTCTGCAGTGTTGGGGGGGGGCAAAGCCCGAGCGTCCACCTTGCTCTTGACCCTCCCCCTTTCCCTGCTCTGCGGACCCCCCCCAGGCTCTGAGGCCCGGCCCGATCCCCCGGGGTCTGCTACGGCCCAGCGCGGCCACGGGGACGGAGGCGGAATCCGCAGCCCTAAATCCCAGGCCGGGCCGAGCCCCATGCCGCCGCTTCCTGAACATCACGTGACTACCGAATACGGGAGGGGGGGCGCTGCGGCATTGCTATGGCAACGGATCCCAGCGCTCGGAGCATGAAGTCAGCACTAATATTATCGCTGACACCATGGAGGCACTGGGGGGGGGGAAGGGGAGTCACGTGGGGCAGCGGAGGGTGGGGAGCCGGCAGGAGTGAGGTGGGGGGGGCTCGCGGGGTGAGGAGTTAACCACGTGGGGCCCAGCAGCTCCTTGATACTGACCTCGAGGCCGTTTCCCCATGATCCCCCCAACTGCCCCCTGGGCTCCCTCCTCCGCCGCCCAACTGCCCCATGATCCCCCCAACTGCCCCTGGGCTCCCTCCACTGCCCAACTGCCCCATGATCCCCCCAACTGCCCCTCAACTGCCCCCGGGGCTCCCTCCACTGCCCAACTGCCCCATGTTTCCCCCAACTGCCCCCCAACTGCCCCCGGGGCTCCCTCCACTGCCCAACTGCCCCATGATCCCCGCAACTGCCCCTGGGGCTCTCCCACACTAGCAGCTCCCCGCATCCCATACCCCAACCCCCACGGCTTGGCGTGGACGGAGGTCATCATCTCCGAGCTGATTAGCGGCTCCACGTTAATTCCTTAGGGTGCATTAGGAGAGGGAGCAGAAAAGTGGCGGCTAAACAGATTAGGGGTTGGGAGGGGGGCACCTGAGGATCCTCCCCGCTCCCTCCCCTCCCCCTGACATACCAGGGTAGCAAGGGGCTCTCCCTACAGCGCCCCCTGCTGGGAGAGGTCAGGACTGGAGTAGCCGGGAGCTCCCCCCACTGCCAGTGCTGCTGCCCCACTCTCCACAGCGCCCCCTGTTGGGAGTGGATGGGGCTGGAGTAGCCAGGAGCTCCCCCCAAAGCCAGCGCTCCTGCCCCACTCTCCACAGCGCCCCCTGCTGGAGAGGTCAGGACTGGAGTAGCCGGGCGCTCCCCCCACTGCCAGTGCTGCTGCCCCAGTCCCCACAGCGCCCCCTGGTGGGAGTGGCTGGGCCTAGATGAGCCAGGAGCTGCCCCTACAGCCAGAGCTCCTGCCCTGCTCCCTACAGTGCCCCCTGGTGGGAGAGGCTGGGGCTGGAGTAGCCAGGAGCTCCCACAAGAGCCAGCGCTCCTGCCCTGGCCCCTGCTGGGACTGCAGTAAACTAACCAACCATCTCGCTGCTGTGGGGTGGTTCGGGGGGGCAGGAGGGGAGAGCATCCACACCCCAGGGCCTGAGCAGCGCCAGGATAGTCCAAGCAACTCAAAGAGGGAGGATCAAGCACACTAATCCCTAACCCTGTAATATACGAGATCACCGGGGGGGGGGGGGGGGGGAGAGGGGGGATGGGAAGGGGTTGGGCAGGGTCTTGCTGGGTCAGGTTCTGTTTTGCTTGCCAGCAGCAAGATGACTTTGAGCCAATGGGAGGCTGTGTGTGTGTATTGTGTATACGCATGCACGCACACATGTCCACACACAGGCTGACTCACTGTATCTAGGGCCTGGCCGGACCAATGGAATGTGGCCTGGCTTGTTGTAAGTTTCTTAGGAGGGATGTAGGGTGGGAGATCGATCTAAGTGGATCAGCACCACCGAGGCTCCCGCTCGCCCAGCCTCGGGGTAACAGCTGGGGGCTGGAAGGCGGTGGCAGGACTTGCTTCCCCCTCTCCCCAGTCTGGAGTTGGCTCTGCCCCAGAAGAGTCTGTCCTGCCGGAGCCTCTGGGTTTTTATTTTTCGATAGGTTCAAGGTTGCTGCAAGGGGCAAATTCAGAGCAGAGAGAGCAACTATGAGCACTTACCCTCCTCCCTAACCTCCCCCAATCTCAGAGCACTTTCGGGGCACCTCACATGGGGAAACCGAGGCATGGAGAAATTAAAGAGACTTGCTCCAGGTGATTCAGTTGGAGAAAAACCCAGGTCAGGAGTCTGGACTCCCTGTGACCCCACCCCACCACAATCACTGCACTACACTCCTCTCTCAGTGCAGGGGTAGAGCCCAAGGGTCCTGGCCCCCTAATCCCTGCTCTGACTGATAAATACCCCCCCCCACATATTTCCAGAGCAGGGAACAGAAGCCAGGAGTCCCCAAACCCACCTGCTGTAACCACTAGACCCCCACTCCCCTCCCAGAGCTGGAGACAGAACCCAGGAGTCCTGGCTTTCAGTCTGCACTAGACCAGGTTTCCCTCCTAGAGCTAAAAACAGAACCCAGGCGTCCAGGCCCCCATGCTCTGAAGCACAGGGGACCACCCCTTCCTGCAATCAGGGCCAGATGCAGTGTGAGAAGACTTTGGGAAGAAGCACGCAGTATTACGAAGCTCATGGGGAGGGGGAAAGGTGCATCTTGGGGCAGTGGGGACTGTGCGGAAGAGTCCATGTGAGGGGACTGGGGGTTGGGGTCGGGGAGAGGACCCTGGGGTGGGATGGGGGGAGGGCTGAGTCTTTGGCAGAGTCCATTTCCTGCGCTGACTGCGATGGAAGGAGCATGAGCCACTGCCCTCCCAGCCATCCTGAACCTCAGTCCCCTTCGAGAGACGGCTCAGAACCAGAACCCGACCCACCCTGCTCTCACCACCCGCATCCCTGGAAGGTTCCAATACCTGGAACCTGGATCCAAACCAGCCCTGTTTGGAAACCTCCAGCTGCCCCAGGACAAATCCTTCCTGCCTTTTTGGGAGGCTCTGCAACTCCATAAGCCACTATGGCCCTCCATCTCGGTGCCACCTTCTGCAGCGCGGGGAGGGTGGGGCTTGTAGCTGGGCTATTGGTGACTCATTTATGTCTTTGAATGAGTTCATTAGGTTATTCATTTTGGAGTCTGGGAAGCGGCGGGTTCTACTCCCCTCAACCAAAACCGGCCTCAAGGTTTGATTCGGAGCTGGATCCTGGACTGGGGCGGGGGAGTATGCTCTGAATCGCTTTGGATATAGCCCGAGGCGGCAGCAATCAAGATCTGGGCCCAAGAAGCAGGCAACGGTGCCGAGCATTTAGAAGTGGCCAGGGGTGACACCCGGGAGCTGCATGAGGCCTCTCATGCCGCTGGCACCAAAGGCAAAACCCAGCGGCACCGACACATTAACAGCAACCCCCCGGTTACTTGAGACCAACGGGAAACGTGGGAATCCGCGCAGGCTCCGGGACGCTTATGTCAAGGGCAGTGGAGATTGCAAAGCGAAGGGTTTCAAATGCCAGAGGCAGACCCTTCCCAGGGACGCACCATGGCGCAGGGAGTCACCCACTGCCCCCGAACAGCACAGCCCCGGGAGCGGAACAGGAACAAGGAGAACAGCATGTTGAATTACTGGAGAGGCTGCCAGATCACCCCCACCCCACTCCCATCCACAGCCTGGCGGCGTCCATGTTCTTATCCTGTGCCCATCGCCATGGTATCACAGCCCCGAACACAACAGAAAGCGGCTGCATCCCACACCAGAGGTTGGTGAAGCCAGCCCTGTATACACAGCTGCCATGCCCCACCCCAGAGGTGGTTGCATTAGATTGTAAACTCATTGGGGCAGCAATTTTTTGTTGGGAGTTTGTGCAGCACCAAGCACGATGGGGTCCTGGTGCCTGACTGGGGCTCCTGGGTGCTACAGGCATACAAATAAACTCACAAAAAGAAGAAACATGCCTATATAGCTAGATGGTAAATGGGGCAAGGGAATGGTCCATACAAGAGCCAGGCCAGGTACCAAAGCAGCAGAAGGTTGTCCCAGCAGTAGCTCAGAAAGTTGGTGATTTGGCCCTCCCAGATCCTGTTTGCTCCCTTGCCACCGCATGGAAACTTCTCCCCCACCATGAATCCCCATGTGGCAGCAGCTCCAGCTGCCTTCTAGGTTGATAGGGTCCAGGCCAATTGGGGAGGGCAGGGGATTGCCCCCTCCCATGGGAGCAGAACCTGCGCTATAGGGTGTGGGCATGGCTGGGTGGGGGGGCGGCCGGCCACTGCTGCAGCCCTGGATTCACAAGGGGGTGAGTTAGGTGTTCTATTCCCGTCCCCAACAGACTGAGAGCTGCATTCAACGGGTGGACTGGTCCAGGACTGGGCTAGGAGTGAGCTCGGTGTGTGTGTGTTTGCGGGAGCCCAGGGGGTTGGAATAGCGAGGGGTCAGGGGTTAGGACTGAAGGGCACTGGCAGAGCTGTGGGGGATGGGGGGAGCTCACGGCTGGACCAGCAGTGGGTTGCGAGTTAGGAAGGAGGGGCAGGGCAGAGCTGGGCGTGGAGGGAGCCCAGGGCTGGGATGGCAGAGGGGCTGCGGGTCGGGATTGAGGGACATCAGCCAAGCTGGGGGGGGAGCCCAGGACCAGAACAGCAGGAGGCTGCGGGTCGGGATTAAGGCTGGGATCCCCGGTCAGCTGACTGCCAGCCTGGCTCTAACCCCTCTTGCCTCGAGTGGCCACTCCGCTCCCCAAGAAGCCAGCGCTGCCGCTCCGAGAGCCGCCTCCCCCGACGTATCCGCGTGGCCGTCCGCACCCCCGGGGACCCCTGTCGCCGAGCAGCCTCTGCTCCGCTTCCCATCCCCTCCATTGTTCCGCCTTCAGCCTCAGCGCCCGGCTTCGCCCCACCGACGGGCCACCTGCGTCCCAGCTAGCGGCACCTCCGCTTTGCCTCGCAACAGCTCCCCGCAAATCTGCCCCGACAACCCAGCCGCCGTGCCAATCAGCGCCGCGCGGGGGCCTCACGTGTGGGGGGAGGGGGAGAGGCTGCGGCGGCACGGGCCCCTCTCCGCGGGCTGCGGGCGGGGAGCCAGACATGCCGTCACCTTGTTAAATGGAGCAAAAGGATCCTGGAGTCAATTTGAATTTTTCATCAGTAACATGTTATAAAATATTAACGGGAGCTGAGGGGGGAGAGATATGGTGCAAAACAAACCAGGGAAGGAGGGCAGGTCATCTCCGGGGAAGCTGGGGTGATGTCTGACAACAGGGATTGAACCGGGGGCTCTCCCCAGCTCAAAGCACAAGGAGCCAAAGTCTACAGCAGGGGCTGTTCCTGACCCACTGTAGCCAGGCCAGCCATGGGGCTGTGGAATGTACACTGTGGGGTCGTCCCGGGATTGGGAGCAGGATCCTAGGGAGAAGGTAACTGACCTGGTGGGGCAGCAGGCCCGGAAAGGGGTGGGGGGAGGCAGGACATCATGGGGGGAAAAGAGAGGGAGCAGCTAGCCGCCGGTCCATCTTGGGGGAGCCCCCAGCTGGCTCCAAGCCAGTGTAGCCACTCCCCACACCTGGGTGGGGGATGCTGCACCTTGGCCGTACTCAGCTTGGATGGAGCCACCCCCCAAATGCCTTCCAGCGCTGGGCTAGTGAAAGGGCAATTCATTCACGCCTCCTCCCCCGGCCCCACCCGGCCCTGGGCTAACACCCCTGTGTGCTGGGGGCTGTTTACTCCATGGCCTCGTCTGTCAGTACTCACCCTCGGCACAGATCAGCTCCTCAACCAGATACCATTTCACACCTTCTCCAGTGGGGGAAGCTCACGGATATGGCCCGCAGCCAGCCCTGACCTCTCCTGGGGGCGCCCCCCAGCACAGCCAAGCATGTCCTCTTTGGTTGTGTCTACACTACACTACAGAGTCAGCCCAGGCTCTCACCCAAGGGGTTGCCCCTAACCCAGCTACCATCCACACACAAAACTCTCCAACCCCACTTTGGTGGTGCCTTAAACCAGGACAGCTGGGGGTAGGGGCTTGAGCCTGGGTTCTGCTTCTCCCTGCTTCTGCTTGCAGTGTGGGTGCAAATTACAGCCTACTCCTCTGAGCCTTCCTGTTCCTGCTCAGCAAAAGGAGCTCACCCAACCCCCCTCAGCCTCGGCACCAGGTTACTTTGCACGTGCTCCAGAGACTATGAAGCCCCGAGTCTTGATTGGACCCCCCACCCCACCCCAATGTCCCCACCAGCTCCATGGTTAGAGTCAAGCGGCACATTCACGAGCTTGCAAGGGATCAAACACTGGGACAGCTCAGCTCCTTGCCGCTGGGTGCAGGGCTCCTCTTCCCTAGCAAAATGAGTCTCAGCAAATCCTAGTGCAGACATGGCAAGCTCAGCCGGGGCAAAAGCGGGGGCCCACCTGCCTCGTGAAGTTGGCGCTACTTTGTTCCCTGCTTCCAGGATTTTACAGCTTTCTGCCACGCTCTACCTGGTTGTTCTTGAGGAACGAAACAGCTGCTGAAACTATGCAGCCTCTGGCCTGATCAGTATCTGGAGGGGAGGGCTGTTGGCGACTCAGACGAGTTCTCAGAACCAGCAGGGCAGATGTTTTATATGGCACGTTGTAGAGAAGAGCTAGCCGAACGATTTGATCTCTGGGACAAACCTGACAGACTTAAGGAGTGACAGACTTAAGGAGTTCAACCTACCCAGGTCACAGTCTCTGGGGCGGGGGGAGCTCTTTGCTAAAGCGAGAGCCAATGGCTGGGAGCTGCCGCTGGAAAGGTGTGAACTGGAAATAAACCAGCACAATTTAACGGAGAAAGAGGGTGTGGACTGGCCCCCCCGGAGGGGCTCGCCATGGGAACGGTAAACCCAGCCACCAGGGGAGACTGTGCCCGAGACCAGGCGTCTCCCTAACCAGTATGCTCAAGATCACGTGTTTCTGCCCTTGGTAGTGTCACTAGGGTGACCAGATGTCCCGATTTTATAGGGACAGTCCCAATTTCTGGGTCTTTTTCTTATATAGGCTCCTATTACCCCCCCCCCCCAACCCCATCCCGATATTCACACTTGCCTTCTGGTCACCCTAAGTGTCACTGATGTAGCAGGGAAGGATTCCTTTCACTGCCGGGGGGTGGTGGTGGTGAGGGAAGCTGGGGGAGGGTCTCTGGCCTGTGTGAGGAGTCTGGCCTGAAGAGCTATGGGACAGATCCCCAGCTGGGGTAAATCAGCCACAGTTCTGCTGGAGTCAATGGGCCGGGGCCTCAGCTCCAGCTGAAGTCAACGGAGCTTTGGCAATTTACACCCCTGCTGAGGATCTGACCCTATGAACGTGTAATGCCCTGGCATGGTACCAGGTAGTTGCTGTTTCTTTGGGTGTCCCATGAAACCAAGGTCCTGGCCCCAAATGCCGACTCAAGGTCCTGCTGCACGGTTGCAAGAGTTGGGGGAGCGGGGGGTTTGCCCCCATGTCCTGCTCAGGCCTTTCCCCTACTTCACTCCTGATGGCGCTATGTCTCCCCCCACCTTAATGCAGCCAAGACGCCAGGTGGGCCCCACACGAGGCCTTGGGAACCTTCCTCGGCTGCCAAACAAGCCGGATCCATGCAATGCCCAGCTCAGTCGGAGGCTGCACTTTTGTGGCTCTGTTGTCCCAGGGGATAGCAGTGGCTGGGAGTCAGGACTCCTGGGTTCTAATCCTGGCTCGGCAGTGGGGAGTGGGGTCCACTGGTTAGAGAAGGGGGGCTGGGAGTCCAGACTTCTGGGTTCTGTTCCCAGCCTTGTGAGAGAGTGGAGTCTAGTGGTTAGAGCTGGGGGGCGGGTCTGGAACACCTGGGTTCTCTTCCCAGCCCTGACAGTATGAAGTTGGGCAAGTCTCTTCCCATCTTTGTCCCTCAGCACGGGGCGGGAGGATTGAATCACGAATGTCCAGGCAATACCTTGGCATGCTTGGGCAGCTGGAGAAGGACAACCAAACCTGTCAGGGGCAGGAAACGGCCAGCGACATGGGGTCGAAATCCTGGCCCCTGGAGCACCTGAGCTTTGGAACATGCAATGGGGCAGCTGGCCCCATGCTGCAGCCGGAGACTCAGTGCACCCACTTCCCTCCATGCTGGAGCTTCCTGTGTTTGTTGGCAGGGACAGCAGGACAGTGAACCCCTCAAAGAGGTTGGGGTGGCAGGTTGCACCCGTCGTGGACAGCAAGGGGCCAGCAGGCTGCCAGGCTGCACCCCTTACCAATGGGGAGGGGCCAGTAGGCCCCCAAACTGCGCCCATCACTGACAGGGAGGGGCCAGCAGGCCTCCAGGCTGACTCCATCTCAGCAACTACGGTGTAAATGAAACAGGCTGCCTCCTGAAATCCTGCCCTGACTGCTGCTGCCACAAGGAGATGCTGTGCAGGACTGGAGACCAGAGCCCTGACCGACCATGCTTGTGAGCTGCCCCTTGTGCCTTCAGACCCCTCTCAGCTGCAGCAGGAGGCAGTGATCCAGAGGGGCCGCCCCCGTGAGACACAACTGGAACACAGGTGCTGACCCACTGGGGAAAGGGAGCTTGACCAGCTAGTGGGAAGGTGCAAAGTAAGCAAGGCGCAGGCACCCATCTCAGCTGGGAAGAGAGCCTCCTGACAGCCGGCACAAGACCACAGACCAGATGATGCAGGAACCTGGCAGAGCCTGGCACGTGAACGTGTACCAGCATGGACGCAGGCAGCTGGGCAACCAACATCCAGCCAGCTGGGTATTTCCAAGGAGACAGCCCAGGTCCGCTTCCTTCCATGCCGGAATTCCTTTGCTGAAGATCATGTTTATTGCTATCAGTGACCAGCACCAGAAATCAAGACCCTTCGGCAGAGACACCCTGCACCTTAGGGAAGTTCTAATCCAGGTCTGGACTTTACAGACCTGACCAGAACGACTGCAACACTGGAAGCAGAGGGTTAGCTTTAGAGACAAGGGCTCCTGCCTGGCAGATGTTGGAAGGGTCTCGGAGGGCCGCTGTCTGTCTGGGTTTGCTGCCCCACTTCAGGACTCACTTCCCGGGAATAGAACAGGCTGGAAGGGAATTAGCACCATCTCTCCCAGAGGAGCCAGCTGGCTATACATTCTTGTTTAGGGACATTTAGGTTAGACAGTAGGAAAAACTTTCTAACTCTAAGGGGAGATGAGCTCTGGAACAGGTGACCGAGGGAGGATGTGGAATCCCTGGCACTGGAGGGTTTTAAGAACCAGTTAGACAAACCCCTGTCCGGGAGGGTCTAGGTTTGCTTGGTCCTGCCTCAGCACAGGGCGCTGGATTTGATGATCTCTCGAGGTCTCATCCAGCCCAAGGTTTCCATGATTCTGTGTTGAATAACATCTCAGTGGGTACATCTACATGGCAAACAAAACCCTGCGGAAGCGAGTCTCGTAATCCAGGCGAGCTTGTGGGTCTCATGCTATGGGCGAAAACATAACCGTGTAGGCGGAACTCACCTCCCAACTTCCCAGCCCAGCCCGTCTTGGGCGGAAACCAAAGAGCCTGTGGGATTAGCCGAATTTCACACGACTGACGCCAAAAACCATACACGGGTGGTGGGCTCGTGAGTCGGCCAAGACAGCTGGGGAGGACGGGGTGGCCGCAAAGGATATGGGGACCAGGAGAGAGGAAGAGGGGAAAGAAAAAAAACCCCAAGCAAACAAAAAGGCTAATGGGAAGAACCTGCACCTGCCAGGAAATCACATGCACCTGTGAGCTTCCCCGCCAGTGTCACAGCGAGGGAAACTGACGAAGATTTAGAACATTGACAAAATCCCCCTTTCCTGGGCTGCCCTCACTCTTGGGGAAACGTTTCAATCTAGTTTTATTGCTGGTTTATGTTCCCGCACAAGGGAAAGTTCCCAGTAAGATCCGAGTCCCCCACTCCAATCTCAGCCCCGTCTGAAATCTCATCAGGGCATCTCCTGGGTACGACAAAACTTCTCTTCAACTTGGCTGTTACAGAAAGTCCGGTCCTCTTTCCCTGCAGCCTCAGTCCACGGATCCTTCCCTTTCTTGCCTCACAACAAGGGCATCATCCCTTCTCTCTGCTGATTTCCCTCGCAACAAGCCGCGTCCCCCTTGCAAACCTTCCCCAACAACTTCTCCGCATCGCCAATCAGCAAAGCGGACGGGGGTCTCCTTGGAGGGCATTGGATTCGGTGGTTGAGAGAAAGGAGGGGAAAAAAACAAAACAAAACAACAACCGCCCAAACGTCCCCCCAGCCTTCACAAGCGTGCTGTCCATATGAAAAATTCATCACCAGTCCCTGGAGAGCAGAGAGATTGATGGGGAGAGGGGGACTGGAGGGTCTGAAATTAGCTTCCTAAATGGGTTGTTTTGGTGCTACACCTTTCTCTCTCTCTTTTATTTTTCTTTTCTCTCCTTCAAACTTTCTGCTGCCTCTGGATTTTTCTTTGTTTGCAACAGAGGCACGAGACTTGCTCTAAAGCAGTGGCTTTCAACCTTTCCAGACTACGGTACCCCTTTCACAGGAGTCTGATTTGTCTTGCAGACCCCAAGTTTTACCCCCCTTAAAAACGACTTGCTTACAAAATCAGACCTAAAAATACACAAGTGTCCCAGCCTCACTAGTACTAACAAAGTGCTTCCTTTCTCATTTTTACTATCTAACTATAAAATAAACCAATTAGAACATAAATATTGCACTTAAATTTCAGTGTACAGTATATAGAGCAGTATAAAGAAGTCATTGTCTGTATGAAATTTTAGTTAGTACTGACTTCGCTGATGCCTTTTATGTAGCCTGTTGTAAAACTAGGCAAATATCTAGAGGAGTTGATGTACCCCCTGGAAGACCTCTGTGTACCTCCAGGGGTGTGTGTACCCCTGGTTGAGAATCACTGCTTTAAAATTACAAATGAGAGAGGCACCAAACCCCAGAAGCAGATGGTGATTTAGAGGGGGAAAGCCCCGCTCTTGATCCATCCAACACAATGTCGGTGTGTGTCTCTCTCCCCGCCCCCCACGGGCACCTGATTTACATTGGTTAATTTCCAAAGCAGCAGCACTGATCAATGGGCAAAGATCCAAGCATTAGATCTGGATAAAGGGGTCTGAACTTTCCCACTTACCCCCGCCCCCGTACAGTGGTGACATCCAAATATCATATTTGCAAACTTGGGAGGAGACAGATCAGGAACTGAATTTTGTGGCTGGTCAGACTGATCAATCCTGAGTTCCTCTCTAGTGGTTTTCATCTGTTGGTCTCAAAGCACTTTACCAAGGAGGTAAATACCATTATCACCATTTTACAAAGGGGTAATGTAGCGGGGTGGTCACTCCGCTCCTGCCCAGAGGGGTTAAAAGCAGCCCCGGCGGAGGGCTGTGGCTGGGGAAGGCTGAATGGAGAAGCAGCCTCAGCTGTGGCCACGTCCCAATCAGGGCCCAGCTGGCCCTTATAAGAGGGCAGTGGGCCAAGAGCTGATAGTCTCTCTCTGTCTCTAGAAGGAGAAGGGCCTGGCTGCTGGGAAGCTGAACAGAGTACCTGACAGGAGCAGGGCTGGGGAATAGGGCAAGGGGGCTGGGGAGCTCCCGCCCAGAGAAGCCCCAGGCTGCGGCCTTGTGAAAGGCCAGAAAGGTGCAAGGGTACAGCCCAGGGTAGGCAGAGGCAGCCGGTCCAAACCCCCCTTGCCTGTGAGGATTGGCTTATACAGACTGCAGTGGGCCCCAGTGAAAGGGGGCTAGATGGTGACTGGCAGTAGCCACTGAGGCAAGGTGGGGAGACCCAGAGCGTGGGTGTACTGCTGGGGGCAGCGCCTGAGGACAAGGGGCACTGGGTCCAGGAGGGACACAGGGGCCAGCGGCAGCGAGGCACCAGCCACAAGAAAAAGGGGGCCTTCAATGAAATTAAACAGGTGGGAAATTCAAAGTGGCTCAAAGGCTATGCTTTTGCACAGAACATGTAATTGGACCGTGGAACTCCCTGCGGTTAGGGAGCTAGGGAGATCAAGCCCTTAGCAAGATTCCCAGAGGGGTTGGACATTTCTGTAGGAAACAGGAATAGCCAGAGCTAGAGTGAACATGGACATGGGCAGGGAGGCTAAACCTCCTGCTTCTGGGCTTAAGTCGACCTAACAATTCCAGAGCAGAACCCGATTGAACGTGGGGGCAAGATAATGCACATCTGCTACTGCACTGTTCTTAAGCCTTCCTCTGCAGCATCTGGTGCTGGGCCCTGCCAGAGCCAGTGTAACAGACTAGATGGATCTGGGGTCTGAGCCAACTTCTGGCAATTCCTGGAAACAGAGGCACGGAGCAAGGAAGTGACCGGCTGGGAACTGAGCCCTGCTTTCCTGACACCTGTGCCTGTGTTTTAGACACGAGCCCACACTCCAGCCTTGAAAACGTGGCACGTGGGGATTGCCAGCAGCAGAACAATCTCTCCCTGAGTCTGGTGTCCTCTCTAGGGCACCAGCTACCCCTGGATGCTTTGGGGGATGCTCTAAGTCACCTTGCTGGGCAGCGCTGCACCCCAAGGGTGGAATTCCTCCCCAGGCCCAGCTGGGAGCTGGATGATATGGCTGGTCTGATCCCCCTACAACCTAAGTCTTCCCCCTTTGCCAGGGCACCGGGAGCTGCCTGTGTTGCTCTGCATTAACCCCTGGTTGCCTGCACTTCCCTCTTGCAGGCAGAAGCCTCCCTTCTCCAGATGCCCAGCTCTCTCACTGGCGGATCAGAGCTTTGGCTTATGGCCGAGAGGCTCCAGTGTCACCCCGAGCGACTGGCAGCTCCAGGGCCTCCGGAGCGAATCTTCCTCTTACAAGCCGCACCTGCCCCAGACACACCACGGCCCAGACCCACTTTGCATAGGAGCCCCCTAAAGAGAGATGCAGCCGCAGTGGCTCAATGGGAGTTACCCAGGGGCTAGAGAGTCCTTGCTGGCTGCGGGGGGGCGGATCTTGACTCCCCAGGGGCATGGGGAGGCATGTGTCACCCAAATCACCCCCACAAGTGGCAGGCTCAGCAGAGGAATGGGGTCCCCTCTTGCCCCTTCCCGGGGCGTCGAAGCAGCCAGGTGTCAGGGACATCCAGCCTGTCATCCTTAGGGTGACCTGAAGAGTTCATGTCCAGGGCCGTCACCTTTTGCCTGCGCTAGACGCTGACGGGAGGGTTGTAAAAGGGAAAACCCCAAGGTCTGATCCCTCTGCTGCGTGCAGGCCGATGGGACAGCTGAGTCTGCCTAGGCGCTGGGCCAACACGGCCCCACGTGGCCTCCGCTCTCCAGCAAGCCTCCTTGTGGCACCACCAGGCGGCCGACGCACCATCCCGTCGCAGCACTGCACAGCATCCCCACGTGGCACCGCGGCACCCCGCCGCCAGGGCAAGGCTGCCCCAGAAGCGCCACAACGCTATGCCAACATGTCCCACCCAGTGCCAGCTGGGATCGCGCCATACCACAGCCCCCCGCCACAGGGGCAAGGTTGTCATGACAACACCAGCCCAACACGTCATCGTCCGCCATGGAGAATCTGCCACGACCCTGGCGACACTGTTAATTACCCTCACCGGTAACAATTTACACCTTATTTCCAGTCTCGATCTGTCTAACTTCAACTTCCAGCCATTGGCTCCCGTTAGACTTTTGTCTGCTGGGGCAGGGGTGTTCAACATTTTTTCATTCGCAGGCCCCTATAAAATTTCGAATGGAGGTGTGGACCCCTTTGGAAATCTTAGCCATAGTCTGCAGGCCCCCAGGGGTCTGTGGAAGACAGTTTGAAAACAACGGTTCTATGGTAACAACCACCTTTCACCGACCCCTTAGATATAGTCTGCGGACTCCCGGGGGTCCACAGACCCCAGATTGAAAACCACTGTGCTAGAGCGAAGAGCTTCCATGCATCATTGATTCTCAGGGCTGTTCGCCCCATCTCAGAGCCATCGTCTCAGGCTTTCTGCAAATTCAGGCAGCTATCGCTGGGTCAGTTACACTCAGGTTCCATTTCTGATGTTTTCTCCCCCCCACCCTTTTCTTTTTTTAAAATGAAAACTGAGATTCTGCACCATGAGGCTGAACTCAGCCACGTCGGAAGGGGTGCAATCCTGCAGGATGCTGAGCGCTTCCCAATTCTCACTGAACGTTCAAGGCGCTCAGCCCATTGCAGGAGCAAGGCCGAGACTTGTTCAAGAGCTTTGGGATGAAACACACTACAGGAATGTTAATCGCCGTCGCTTCGGCATAATCCAGAATCTTGGCCCAGCAGCCAGGTTGACAAAAGAGCTCTGGGCCAGATTTTCAACTTGAGCTCAGCCCCGATCTTGCTGTGGCAACCCTGGCATGGTGCCCATATCAGGAGAGCTGCCCTCAAAGGATGGCCAGTATTTTATTAAGGTAAGTGCTGGGCATTATTTATTCATCAGCTGTTTAAAGTGGAAAGTGCAGCATTGCAATCAGACTGCTTTAAACAACCCAGTGGAGCTATCTGTCAGTGGCGGAGCTGGGGGACACACTCACACACACGGTTACGATAGGCGATCTGCACACACTCCTTGACAATCCCCCCTCCCCCAGCAGAGGGGGGTGCTCCAGCCACGTGAACCTGGCATGAGGGCTCTGAACCTGCCCTGCTCTCAGTCCTGGATCGGTGGATGGCCAGAGCACATTGCACTAGGGCTATTCTCTACTTCTATGGGGCAGCAGACTGTAATTTAGAGCAGCCCTGAGGCTGCTCCAACTGATCCTGAAGGCTCCTGCAGGGGGCCCAGAATACAGGAAGTGCAAAGGGGCTCAGCGGTGCCCCTTCTGTTACCCCAGAGTGGGCAGGGACAGAGAACAAGGCCTTTAGAGGATATTGCCCAGCCAGATGTGAGGCCAAAATGGTTCCTCTAAAAAGGGCCTCATGGAGACCTTTGGAAAAGGGTCCCTTAACAGACAATCCTGCTTCTCCAGAGACTGGCATCCTCTTCCCGAATTTGCAGCAGCATCAGCTTGGGAAAGGGCACCCATCTGCCCCCATGCCTGAAGCCCTTTCTGAATCCCCCTGGCAGCGCCCCAGAACTGGGACAAAAATTATTATAACTTTTCCTACAGTTCTCACAATAATCGTTACTGGTTTCCCACCAGCTGTTGACCGCTCTGCCCCGCCCCTTCGCCAAGCTACAGTGGAAAGTGTCTTTGACCATTCTGCCAATCCCACAATCATGAATGAGGCCTCAGAAATCATGAGATCAGCTTAGAAATCATGAGATTAAAAACATGATAAATTTGGGTGCTTTGTATTTGCCTTCTGAGCCTTTAAGGATTACGTTTGCCATCTTTTCTTTACCACCATGAGGCTAGAGAAACTTATTTTTGTTAATGAAAGCCGAGATTCATGGTTTTTAAGATCAGAAGAGACCATTATATCCACCAGTCTGACCTGATGTATAATCACAGGACATGACAGGGTCAGGCCAGATGGCTACAAGAGAGTGGTCAAAGGTAGATACATTAGTTCCAGGTTAAGCAGCTCCCTTTTCCCTGGATAAGATAACAGAACACATAACATATTCCAGAACACTCAGGAACTTTCTAGAACTAATTAAGGCAGGCAGGCTAATTAGGACACCTGTAGCCAATTGGGAAGCTGCTAGAATTAATTAAGGCTAATCAGGACACCTGGTTTAAAAAGGCTGTCGCTCCAGTTAGTGAGGTGTGTGCATGTGAGGAGCTGGGAGCAAGAGGCGCAGGAAGCTGAGCGTGAGAAGGCGTACTACTGGAAGACTGAGAAGTACAAGCATTTATCAGACATCAGGAGGAAGGTCCTGTGGTGAGAATAAAGAAGGTGTTGGGAGGAGGCCATGGGGAAGTAGCCCAGGGAGTTGTAGCTGTCACACAGCTGTTACAGGAGCCACTGTAGACAGCTGCAATCCACAGGGCCCTGGGCTGGGACCTGGAGTAGAGGGCGGGCCTGGGTTCCCTCCATCCCCCCAACTTCCTACTTGATACCGGAGGAGTTGACCTGGACTGTGGGTTCCACGAGAGGGGAAGGTCTCTGGCCTGTTCCCCCATCCACTAGGTGGATCAACAGAGACTGTGGGGATTGTTCTTCTTCCTTTTCCCCATGCTGGCCAGTGGTGAGGCTAACTGAGTGAACGGCAGATTTGAGCCACGAAAGTGGCTAAACTGAGGGCTGCTGTGAACCTCTGAGGTGAGGAAATCCACCAATAAGCGCAGGACCCACCAAGGCAGAGGAGGAACTTTGTCACGCCAGTTATCCCCATGTTGAGCCCAAAACTTGTGTGTGGCTAAAGCAGCTTATGGAAAGGCACCCAGTCTTTGTCTGAAGGCATTAAGGGATGGAGAATCCACCACTTCCTGGGGCAGCTTGTTCCAATGGCTAATCGCTCCCATTTTGAACAGATACATGTCTTATTTCTAATTTGAGCTTGGCTGGCTTTAACTTTTGGTCCTGGGCCTGCCTTTCTTTGCTAGATGGGAGGATTCTTGGGATTTGAACCTGGGTCCGCAGGCAGTCAGCACTTCTACCCGGCAGCACTACCATCAACACAACACCCATCCTGGGAGATCAGTCACAACAGGAAGTGCTGCCCACGGCAGAGATGAGTGGCAGCCCTCCCATGACCTCTGATTGGCCCAGACCTACTATTTAAGCCCGGAGGGAGAACAAGGAGGTTGTTTGTGCAACAAGGCTGCGGCTGAAACTGACTTCGCCTAGTTCCTGCCTCCCCATCCTGCCCTCCAGTTCCTCGCTTGTCCCTTGGATACGGTTCCTGGCTGATGATTCTAACTTGACCCCCCTCAGGCCTAACCACCTATGGCTCTAACCACTAAACCTGACCACCCGTGCCCCTGTTCTTGACAGTCTGCACAGACCAGCGTGACCTTCCGTGGCCAGCGGCTCAGCAAGGACATGGAGGGAGCGGCCATTTGATTGCCCAGCAGGCCGCAAGGAGCACTGGATCTGCAGGAGCAGGTTGCCTGCCAACAAGCCCAGGGTTCAGCTCTGTGGGCCCTGGTGACACAACTTTTTGCAGAAAACTGTTCCATCCATGAGCAAGTGGCCCGCACACAAGAAGGGGATGCATCACACCACGTGTGAGCGATGGACCTGCCACCTGAGTCAGATCTTGTGGTACCCTTCCCGGAGCAGTTCAATGGAGACCACCAAAAATTTAGGGGGTTCCTCACCCAGCCCTAACTATTGTTTCTGGGCCATCCCTGGACCTATCCCACCCATCAGGACTAGGTGGGATAGGTAATTATTGTGTTGACCGGCGAGGCCCTGTATTGGGCCTCTCTCCTGTTCGAGCAGAATAGTCCAGCACTGATGGACCTGTCATAGGTCAACATGGAGCACCTTCCTCCAAGCCTTTCCCGTGATCTTTCGTCACCCTCACAGCATGTGATTGGCTGAAGCTGCCCTGCAGAAACTTGGCGGGGCCGGGGCCAGCCACTTCCTACACCCCACCCTTCCGACAGCTTGTGGCAGACACCCAGTGGAACGAGGTGGTCCAGGGGTACCAGTTCTGGTGGAGACTCACTGCCAAGGTCCAGGATGAGTTAGTCCAGTTGGAAGCCCCCTCAGGCCTGGATGTTTGCACTGATCTAGCTGTCTGCTTTGACAACCGGCTACATGAGTGGAGGGAGGAAAAGAGGGTGTCACGCAGCCCTGTGCTAACACCCTCGAGATCATCCCCCGAAGCCATGCAAGTCAACATGACCACAGAGGAGAAGGAAAGATGTCGGTGCAATAGCCCGTGCTTCTACTCTGGCAAGCCAGGACACGTGCTCGCTTCATGCCCATCACGGACCCTGGCCAGGAAAGGATGGGGAAACGAGCAAGCCCAGGTCTCGTAGCGGGGCTGGCCTGGGTGCAGCCACTAGAATACACCTGGTTCCAATCTCCCAGGGTTTGATAGCCCTTGACGCAGCTTCAGGCTCCGATTCAGTTGCGCATCCCCAACGAAACCCAACAGCTGGCATTGCAGTGAGTACTCACTGACTCCAGGGCCGCTGACAGATTCACAAAGTCTGAGGCAGCCCGAGCTCTACAAATCCTCATTCAACAGATGTCCACACCGAAGATCGTGGCAACCATAGTGGGACCCTCTTGTCCTTGGGGCTGGTGAAGCAGGAGATGGTGCCTCTGCAAGAGGTAGTCCAGGAACCCCAGGAAGTGCTGCAGTTCAGTGTGATCCATTCCCTGCATTTCTCTCTGATCCTCGGGGTCACCTGGCTGACATGGCTTGACCCCCCACATTATCTGGTGAGCACAGAAGATCAGCTTCTCCTCCAAGCACCGTTGGCAGGCCAGCCTCTATAGCAACAGGAGCAAGTCACTGGGCTCAGGGACCCATTCCCAGGCAGTGGTGAGTCCACCCCTGCGTGTGCCAAGGTTGGCAGTGACTGGCCGGAGCTAGCTGCATTCCTGACAATTGCCAGGATTAAGTGGATGTCTTCAAAAAAAGAAACGTGGAAAGGACTATGTGGCTTCTGCACTAAGACTAGGACTGGCCTATTGACTTACAACCTAAGGGAAAAGGTCCCTATGGCCATATTTATCACAGAAGCATAGAAATGTCTGAACCAGAACTGGCGGCTCTCCATTCACGAAAACCTGGCCAAAGGGTTTATTCGCCGCTCAACGTCTCCCACATGGGCTCCTGCCCAGGTCGTAAAAACGAAAGAGAAGACTCTGCTCCTCTGTGTAGACTGGCAGGCACTGAACCAAGTGACAATTCGGAACTGGTACTCCCAGTATTGTTGGGTCACATGAGATCTGCACAGATATTCACCAAACTAGATGTCTGTGGGGGCTTATAATCCAGTCTGCAGCCAGGCGGGGGACAAATGGAAGACCGCTTTCCGAACTCGTTACAGTCACTCGGACTGACTAGCATCCCTGCAACCCTCCAACACTTCGCCAGTGATGTATTTGAGGATATTCTGGATCAATACATTGTCGCCTAGTTAGATGACATACTTGCCTTTTTGGAGAACCTGGACCAGTGCAAGCACCACATCGGGACCATTGCAGGGGGTGGGAGCCGTATGTTCCGTAAGCAAAATTGGAAACGTGTTCCTTCTAGTAACCCCCCACAGAGCTTTTGGGGTATGTCCAGATGGCGCTAAGATGGAGCCAAACAAGGTGGAAGCCATTTGCAATGGGGAAGCACCACGGCACACTCAGGAAATGGAGTGCCTCCTAGGTTTCGCCAATTAATCATCACTTCTTGCTGGGGTTCTTGGAGCGAACAGCCCCCATTACAGCCCTTCTCAGCAAGACCCCCAAAGTCATTTGGTTACCTAAGGCCAACAAGCCTTTGAACAGCTCACGATTGCCTTCACTCCCACTCCAGTTTTGGTGCAGCCCAATCCAACGCAAGCATTCATTGTGAAAGCAGGTGCATCTAATCTGGCCATGGGGGCTGTGCTCTCTGAGATACAGGCCCCAGCACCCACTGCTTGTGGAAGCTCACCCCTGCAGAACAAGACGAGGTCTTGTGATGACATCCCCATTTGAAGAGCAGTGTCCCTACCTGGGAGGGGACTCAAAACCCAGTACAAGTGTCTACTGATCACAAAGTCCTCCACTATCTGTGCCTCGTCACTGACTCAGGAGACAACTCAGGTGGGCCTTATTCTTCTCCTGCTTCCATTTAGAGATAACTTACCGACTGGGGACCAAGAACGGCAAGGCTGAAACCGTGTCCCAGAGGGGAGAATATTACAAGAAAGGGGAGAAGACTACTGGGACCAACCCAGTTATCTCCCCGAGCCCCACAACTTTTTTGCCACCACACTATACTAATCTGATTGGCCTCTCAGGATGACCCCCCCACCCCAGCCCAGGGGATGGGGGAACCCCCCAGAACAATCAAGAGCCAAGAATGAGAAACAACGGTCCGAGCGGGATGCAATAACATTTTAAAGGCCACATATCTGTTCCTCCAGGACGTCCCCGGTTGGTGGTACTACATCTGAGCCATGACAACCCCCCGAAGGGAACTTCGGGCTCCTCGAAACCTACTGCCTTAGCTTCCCGGTTCTTTTGGTGGCCCCGGATGTGGGCTGAAATTCGGGTGTATGTCAATTTAGGCGCTCCCACAAAGGTGCTGCTCACCAAACCTCTCAGCACCTTCCTGCCTCTGGAGGCCCTGCCCTGGCTATGAGCAGCCGTTGCTGTGGATTTCATTGTAGAACTTGCTGAATCAAATGGCCACATGGTACTGCAGACTGGCATAGGACAACTGACCAAGACGGCACACTTCATCCCCTCTGCTCTCGTGCCTTCAGCTGAGACGACGGCTCAGTTCCTAGTAATAAATGTCATCTGTCTCCAGGGGCTCCCCAGCTGCATCACCTCAGACCGAGGGCCCCAGTTCCTCTCGCGTTTCTGGCATGAACCCCTCCAGCTACTACAGGTCCATGCCTGTGCCTCCTCGCATATCGCCCTCAGATGGATGGCCAGACGCAGACTGTGAATAAAGTATTGGAGCAACGCTTACGGTGTTTTCTTAATTACCACCAGGCAACTGGGCCATCATCCAACCCTATGTCAAATTTGTATATAACACCAACCATGCCTCCACATACCTCCAAAAGGACAGAGCCCTTTTATTGCTAACTCTGGCTTCCACCCTCGCTTCCATCCCGCCCTACAGTGGCCTGCCCAGACCTGGCGGCTCCCGACTTGCTTCAACAACTCCACCCCGTTCCAGAAGAACTAAGCTGACACCTTGAGGACACTAAGAAAGGCCACAAACGATACGCAGCCTTCCGGAGACAGGAGGGGCCATTTTTTCAGTTGGCCAGAAGGTCTGGTTATCCACTGAGAATCCCAACACGGGCAAGCCGTCTTGCAAGCTAGGCCTCCAGTTTCTTGGACCCTGCCAGACATTCCGGAAAAATCAACCCTGAGGCTTTCAAACTCTGCTTACCCAAATCCCTCAAATTATACTCAACCTTTCATGTTTCTGTCTTGAAACCATCCACCGAACGCAGCCACCCCCCCTGCCGGTTCTAGTTTGGGTCCATGAGCAGAATGAGGTCCATGTAGGGTGACCAGATGTCCCGATTTTATAGGGACAGTCCCAATTTTTGGGTCTTTTTCTAAATAGGCTCCTATTACCCCCACCCCCGTCCCGATTTTTTCAAATTTGCTGTCTGGTCACCCTAGGTCCGTGCCCTGTTGGACCCCAGAATAAAGCAGGGGAAATTGTGGTACCTCACAGACTGGGAAGGCTCTGGCCCAGAGAAGTGGCCCTGGGAGCCAGTCAGGACCCTTCACACCCCTGAACTTGTAAAAGACTTTCACAGATGTCACCTGGACAAGCCGGATCCTACAAGGCCCCCGAATGGGTTGGGGGGAGGGGAGTGATTTGAGGATTAGTAGGACTTGAATCCGGGTCTGTGACGCTTCTATGCCACCATCAGGCAGTTTTGGCAGAGCCAGGATCAATGCACCGAACATCCTAGGAGACCAGTCACTGCAGGAAGTGGTGACCAGGAGCCCCTCTCATGTTTTCTGATTGGCCCAGACCTACTATTTAAGCCTGGAGAGAGAACCAGGAAGACATCTGTGCAACAAGGCAGGTCCTTGGGCTGCTGCTGAGACAGACTTCACCTTGTTCCTGGTCCCTGCTTCCTCACTTTCTTCCTGTCTGCCAGCCCTGCCCTCCAGTTCCTGCCTCTTGAGTCTGGCCCCATCCTGGGCTCTGGTTAAGAACGTAAGAACGGCCATATTGGGTCAGACCAAAGATCCATCTAGCCCAGTATCCTGTCTTCCGACAGTGGCCAATGCCAGGTGCCCCAGAGGGAATGAACAGAACAGGTCATCATCCCCTGTCGCCCATTCCCAGCTTCTGGCAAACAGAGGCTAGGGACACCATCCCTGCCCATCCTGGCTAATAGCCATTGAGGGACCTATCCTCCATGAACTTATCTAGTTCTTTTTTGAACCCTGTTATGGTCTTGGCCTTCACAACATCCTCTGGCAAGGAGTTCCACAGGTTGACTGTGCATTGTGTGAAAAAATATTTCCTTTTGTTTGTTTAAAACCTGTGGCCTATTTAATTTAATTTTATTTGGTGATCCCTGATTCTTGTGTTATGAGAAGGAGTAAATAACACTTCCTTATTTACTTTCTCCACATCAGTCATGATTTTATAGATCTCTATCATATCCCCCCTTAGTCGTCTCTTTTCCAAGCTGAAAAGTCCCAGTCTTCTTATTCTCTCCTCATATGGAAGCCATTCCATACCCCTAATCATTTTTGTTGCCCTTTTCTGAACTTTTTCCAATTACAATATATCTCTTTTGAGATGGGGCGACCACATCTGCACACAGTATTCAAGATGTAGGCGTACCATGGATTTATATAGAGGCAACATGACATTTTCTGTCTTAATATCTATCCCTTTCTTAATGATTCCCAACATTCTGTTAGCTTTTTTGTCTGTCGCTGCACATTGAGTGGATGTTTTGAGAAAACTCTCCACAATGACTCCAAGATCTCTTTCTTGAGTGGTAACAGCTAATTTAGACCCCATCATTTAATATGTATAGTTGGGATTATGCTTTCCAATGTGCATTACTTTGCATTTATCAACATTGAATTTCATCTGCCATTTTGTTGCCCAGTCACCCAGTTTTGTGAGATCCCTTTGTAACTCTTCACAGTCTGCCTGGGACTTAACTATCTTGAGTAGTTTTGCATCATCTACAAATTTTGCCATTTCATTGTTCACCCCTTTTTCCAGATCATTTATGAATATGTTGACTAGGACTGGTCCAGCGAAGGGCAACAAAAATGATTAGGGGTCTAGAACACATGACTTATGAGGAGAGGCTGAGGGAGCTGGGATTGTTTAGCCTGCAGAAGAGAAGAATGAGGGAGGATTTGATAGCTGCTTTCAACTACCTGAAAGGGGGTTCCAAAGAGGATGGCTCTAGACTGTTCTCAATGGTAGCAGATGACAGAACGAGGAGTAATGGTCTCAAGTTGCAGTGGGGGAGGTTTAGATTGGATATTAGGAAAAACTTTTTCACTAAGAGGGTGGTGAAACACTGGAATGCGTTACCTAGGGAGGTGGTTGAATCTCCTTCCTTAGAGGTTTTTAAGGTCAGGCTTGACAAAGCCCTGGCTGGGATGATTTAACTGGGAATTGGTCCTGCTTCGAGCAGGGGGTTGGACTAGATGACCTTCAAGGGTCCCTTCCAACCCTGATATTCTATGATTCTATGGTCCCAGCACAGATGCCTGGAGGACACCACTATTTACCTCTCTCCCTTCTGAAAACTGACCATTTATTCCTAGCCCTTGTTTCCTATATTTTAACCAATTACCAATCCATGAGAGGACCTTCCTTCTTATCCCATGACAGCTTACTTTGCTTAAGAGCCTTTGGTGAGGGACCTTGTCAAAGGCTTTCTGAAAATGTAAGTATACTGTATCCACCGGATCCCACTTGTCCACTTGCTTGCTGACCCCCTCAAAGAATTCTAATAGATTGGTGAGGAATGATTTCCCTTTACAAAAACCATGTTGACTTTTCCCCAACAAATTATGTTCATCTGTGTGTCTGACAATTTTGTTCTTTACTATAGTTTCAACCAGTTTCCCTGGTACTGAATTCAGGCTTACCACCTATAGTTGCTGGGACCAACTCTGGAGCTCCTTTTTAAAAATTGGCATCACATTAGCTATCCTCCAGTCATCTGGTACAGAAGCTGATTCAAATGATAGGTTACAGATGACAGTTAGTAGTTCTGCAATTTCACATTTGAGTTCCTTCAGAACTCTTAGGTGAATCCCATCCTGTCCTGATGATTTATTACTGTTTAGTTTATTAATTTGTTCCAAAACCTCCTCTAATGATACCTCAATCTGGGACAGTTTCTCAGATTTGTCACCTAAACAGAATGGCTTAGATTTGGGAATCTCTCTCACATCCTCTGCAGCAAAGACCAATCCAAAGAATTCATTTAGTTTCTCCGTGATGGCCTTATCGTCCTTGAGTGCTCCTTTAGCATCTCGATCATCCAGTGGCCCCACTGGTTGTTTAGCAGGCTTCCTGCTTCTTCAAAATTTTTTTGCTGTGACTTTTTGAGTCTTTGGCTAGTTGTTCTTCAAATTATTTTTTGGCCTTCGTAATTATATTTTTACACTTCATTTGCCAGAGTTTATGCTCCTTTCTATTTTCCTCACTAGGATTTAACTTCCACTTTTTAAAGGATGCCTTTATGTCTCCCACTGCTTCTTTTACTTTGTTGTTTAGTCACAGTGGCACTTTTTTGGATCTCTTACTGTGTTTTTTAATTTGGGGTATACATTTAAGGTGAGCCTCTATTATGGTGTCTTTAAAAAGTTTCCATGCAGCTTGCAGGGATTTCACTTTTGGCACCTTTTAATTTCCGTTTAACTAACTTCCTCATTTTTGTGTAGTCCCCCTTTCTGAAATAAAATGTGACAGTGTGGGGCTGCTGTGGTGTTTTCCCCACCACAGGGATGTTAAATTTAATTACATTATGGTCACTATTACCAAGCAGTCCAGCTATAATCACTTCTTGGACCAGATCCTGTGCTCCACATAGGACTAAATCAAGAATCCCCCCCCCCCCCCCGTGGGTTCCAGGACCAGCTGCTCCAAGAAGCAGTCATTTAAGGTGTCAAGAAACTTTATTTCTGCATCCTGTCCTGAGGTGACATGTACCCAGTCAATATGGGGCTAGTTGAAGTCCCCCATTATTATTGAGTTTTTTATTTTTATAGCCTCTCTAATCTCTCTGAGCATTTCACAGTCACTATCACCATCCTGGTCAGGTGGTCGGTAATATATCCCTACTGCTATATTGTTGTTATTAGAGCATGGAATTACTATCCATAGAGATTCTATGGTGAAGTTTGGTTCATTTAAGATTTTTGCTTCATTTGAGTCTACGCTTTCTTTCACATATAGTGCCAGTCCCTCACCAGCACGACCTGTTCTGTCCTTCCGATATGTTTTGTACCCTGGTATTACTGTGTCCCATTGAGTATCCTCATTCCACCAAGTTTCTGTGATGCCTATTATATCCATATCCTCATTTAATATGAGGCACCGTAATTCACCCATCTTATTATTTAGACTCCTAGCTTTGGTATAGAAGCACTTTAAAAACTTGTCAGTTTTTAGCTGTCTGCCATTACATGATGTAATTGAATGGGCCTCTTTTTCACTGGACTATTTCTCATCAGATCCTACCTGTATTTTATCATCTTCCAGCCTCTCCTCCTTACTAGGGCATAGAGAATCTCCATTAGTAGATCCTCCCCTAAGAGATGTCTATGTCCGAAACTCGTGCTCCTCTGCACCTGTCAGCTTTCCCCCAGCCCTTAGTTTAAAAACTGCTCTACGACCTTTTTAATGTTAAGTGCCAGCAATCTGGTTCCATTTTGGCTTAGGTGGAGCCCATCCTTCCTGTATCGGCTCCCCCTCTCCCAAAAGTTTCCCCAGTTCCTAATAAATCTAAACCTTTCCTTCATACACCATCGTCTCATCCATGCATTGAGACCCTGCAGTTCTGCCTGTCTAACTGGCCCTGTGGACAGAACTAGAATGCTACCATGCTCATGCTACCATGGAGATGGGGCGACTATGCTAATATGCTAAACTATAGAACGCTAATTTCAGAGAATGCTACCATGGAGGTCCTGGACTTCAGTCTCTTACCTACCACTCTAAATTTGGCCTCCAGGACCTCTCTGCTATCCTTCCCTGTGTCATTGGTACCTACACGTACCATGACCACCGGCTCCTCCCCAGCACTACACATAAGTCTATCTCAATGTCTCAAGAGATACGCAACCTTTGAACAAGGCAGGCAAGTCCCCATGTGGTTCGCAAACCCAGCTATCTATGTTTCTAATCGAATCCCCCATAACTATTACCTGTCTCTTATCAATAACTGGAGTTCTCTCCCCCGGAGAGGTATCCTCAGTGTGAGAGGATACCGTGACATCATCTGGAAGGAGAGTCCCAACTAGGGGATCGTTTCCCGCTGTTCCAGTTGGATGTTCTCCTTCCCTAAGACTTTCATCCTCCTCAACAGCACAGAGGCTGTCAGACGGGGGTTGGGACGGTTCTACCGTGTCCCGGAAAATCTCATCTATGTACCTCTCTGTCTCCCTCAGCTCCTCCAGTTCAGCCACTCTGGTCTCCAAAGCCCGTACACAGTCTCTGAGGGCCAGGAGCTCCTTGCACGAAATGCACACATACGCCACCTGCCCATGCTGCACTGGGTGCAGTAAACTGGATAGCCCCAACTCTGTTGCTGGACTTCTGCCTGCATGCTCTTTTAACTCCTGCAGCTTGTTCCTTTGTTGATGTTTTGTTTTTATCAGGGGGTGTTTTGGGCTTTAAGTTTAAAGAATGTTAAGTGTATCTAGCCATTCCCACACACACTCCCACTGTGAACTCCCTTGCAAAACTCCCCTATTAGCCACTACTGTTGGCTAGCTCCTCTGGTTGCTTAGGAGCCAGCTTTTTAAAGCCCTGGTCTTTGTGAGTAGCCCCATCCCCTGGTTAAGGATTGATGGGTGCGAAGGGGCTTAGGGATCAAAGCCTTGTTAAGAAGCTCTCAGCCTTGCCAAGCAGGCTGCTAGGCTCGGCACACAGTCCCCCAAACAAACAGATCACACGGTATATTTCAGTCAAGCAGCAAGCACCCCACAAACACACACACTATAGACAGCAAATTTACCCCAAGGGTCACAGAATCGCTCCTCCTTCACTTGGAGAACTTTCTTGCAAAACTCCCATTAGCCGCGCCTGTTCGCTCCCAGTTCCTGCCTCTTGACTCCGACCCTGGGCTCCGGACCCCAGCTACTGACTCTGGCTTGACCCTTCCAGGGCTGACCACCTATGACTCTAAGCACTGAACCTGACCGCCCATGACCTGGTTCCTGATGCTAGACCACAGACCAGTTAGTACCCGGTATTTTCTCTCTGGGGAGATACTCCTACACCAGGATCAAGTCACCTCTTGATCCCATCTCATCACTGTGAACTCCCAGACACAGCTCCAGGTGCTGGGGCTCCAAGAACAATTAGTTAGTGACACTGCTGTGATGGGTGCAAGCCGAGACCCAGGGGTTGGCCCATCCCTCATGAGGATCCTTTAGGGGGCTTTGCAAAGACTCTTTTGTGCCACCCACAGGCTTTCCCAGCTCTTCTGAACGCCCACCGAAGACAGTGGCGCTCTGTTCCCCTCTAGTGGTGGCTGGGCCACATAGGCAAAGGAGCCTGCTACAGCCGAAGGTTTTATAGCTCAGGCTCTTAGATCCACAGGTCCCAGGTTCAATGCCTGCTGCCACCAAACCACCCATGGGGGCGGCGTGTTGTTCCGGCTTTCTGAAAACACCCGGAGTTACATGTGATCCTGAGGAGAAAATCCCCCACCCCCCAATGGTTCACCCTTCTGCCACAGCTGAAACACTGCTCCATGCTCAGGTGAGTGGGATGGGGGAACCTCCTGTGGCTGCCACAGCGACCCCTGCTGGCTTGGGGAGAGAAGGAAGATAATGAAGGAGAAGGGGACGGGGTGTCAGGGAGGAGGATTGGTGGCTGGGATAGGGACAGAGGCAGAGAAGAGCTGCAGAGGGGGGTGGGACTGGGTGGGATCATGAGAAAAGCAGCCCAGACGCTGCAGGAGTTCACGTTGATGTCTCTGCCCAATATCTAGGGCAGGGGTGGAGTTCAAATGAGCTGCAGTCAGATAGGAAGGGGGCTGGGGGGGTAATTTAAAGCTTTCAGAGGAATTGCACCCCACCCCCACCCCCAACCCTGATGCATGAACAGCTGTGCCAGTCTCAGCCCCACCCACTCCCCAATCAGCTGGGCCCTTGGGGTTAATGGGGTCGCTGGAACACCGCCCTCCCCGCTGGGGCTGGTGTGAGCGCTGGGTCTCCCACACCGCCTCCTCCCACACCAACCGCTCAATCTGTTCAGCTCGACATCAGGGGATTTAAAGAAACCCTGTCAGAGCAAATGCGGGCGCCAACCTATACCCTGGGTGGGGAGGGCGGATGGAGCTTCAGCAAACCTCAGAGCGCCAGGCACTGTGTGCGTGAAATGAAAGAGAGAGAGAGAGAAATTCCAATGGAACGTAGTCTCTCTTTTTCTTTAAAGCAAATAAACCTCTCCCCCCCCCGCCGCCACGGAGAGTTTCCAGCCAGTTTGGGGCTCCAGGAGCCCAGTGATGAGTGTGGCATAAATGCCGGGACAGAGGCACATTAAGATTAGCTCAGGAGCTCCATGGGGCAGAGACACAGCTTCCTGCAACACCTAGCACATTGCAGGCTCTCTGTAGCCCAGAAAAGGAGCAGGCAGATGAGATGGCCAGGTCCCTAATGCTGTCGCATACAGCACCAAGCGCAGTGGTACCGATTTTCAAGAGTCCCCTATGAGAAAGCCACAGCGCATCCCTTCAGAACTCACAGAACCCTTCTTGAGCATTCGCCCATGAACGCTCCTCAGCTCCAAATGGCCAAGGACTCTTATCTCTGGTTTGCAGAGAGGGAAACTGAGGAAGTGACTTGCCTATGGCTGCACAGCACATCCCCAGGACTCCTGACTCCGTGCTGTGGCTACTGGACCATGCTCCTCTCTCAGATCTAGAAACCTTGGCTCACATTCCTCTGCTATAATCACTCGACCTTGTAACTGGGAACAGAACCCAGGTGTCCGGGCTTCCTCTGATGCTAATGATGGTACTTAAAGTAGTATGGAACACTAGCAAGGGTTTTACAAAGCAGCTGCAAATAACAGTCACTATGGTCCCTTCTGGGCTTAAAGTCTGTTACATTATTATTTACAGTAAGCACCTATAGGCCACAACCAAGATCAGAACCCCTGCCAATAGTGGGGGGGGGGGGACGGGACAGACTGAGGGCAGCTGGCTTCAGCAGTGTTACTGAGCATGCTCAGTACAAGCCAAGCAGCAAATCTGGGGGGATACCTGACGCCACCTGCCCCCCTGCGCATCGCCTCTGCCATTGTGCTAGGCGCTGTATGTATATGTGCTAAAAACAGTCCTGGTCCCAGTGAACATACCCTCTAAACAGAAGAGAGAGAGAATGCTTTCTACAGATGAAGGAAACTGAGGCACAGAGCTGTGACTTGCCCAAAGGCTGGGAAGTTGGTGGGAGAGCCAAGAATTGAAGCCAGCTCTCCTGCAAGCTGATCTGGCATCACCCTTCCTCTCTAGGTATTGCCTAATTGAAAAAAAACAACTACTAATAAACAGGATTTCGCATGGACTCTGAAAAGCAGGGCCACTAAACAGCAGGGTCTTGAAAAGGGGCCAGATCTTAGCAACCAGGCCTTCTGCAGCCCCTCAGCTGATCTGGGAGGGGGCCGCGGGTGGGGAAGGGTAACTGCCTGCCCCCTGGTGGAGGAGTCTGGAGCTTTGTACTGCAGCGAGGGCTGCAGGGTGCTCAGAGACACCGACTGCAGTCCCCAGGAGAGGTTAAGCTTGAATTCACAGGCTCCTCGTCCCTTAGGTGAGAGAGTATTAAGATGGCTTTTGCGGAAGGAACCTCACCTGAGTTGGTGGCGCAGCCGAGCAGCAGATCCGCGGACAAGGGATTCTCAACCTTCCTCTTTCTGAGACCCCCGCAACATGCTTTAAAAACGCCACGGCCCAACTAGACCACAGCAACTGTCTTGCTGCATATAAAAGCTGGGGCTGGCGTTAAGGGGTAGCAAGCAGGGCAACTGCCTGGGGCCCCATGCCACAGGGGGCCGCCGAAGCTAAGCTACTCAGGCTTCAGCTTGAGGCCTGGGTGGTGGGGCTCTGGGCAGTCGAGCTTTGGCTTTCTGCCTTGGGCTCCAGAGCGTCTCAGGCTGATCCTGCTCGGTGAAACCCCCTCACAGCCCCCCAGCGGGCCTTGGACCCCTGGTTGAGAACTGCTGCTGTAGACTGTCCCGCAAAGGGCACTGCCCCGGGAAGCCCTGCCCTTGCGTCACTCCTGGCAGTGCATTAGAAAGTTGCTGGAGAAGGGCACCTTCTCACTAGACCCTTCTGCACATCTGTGGGGCCAGATCCTGCCCTCGGGTGTAACCGAGAGCAGAGCCAGCCCCAGTATTTACCACCCCCATTGTTACGATCTATTATTTATCACCTGATCTGCTGTATAATTCTCCCAACGTGTGATTAAAGCCGTAGAGCATTTTTAAACGCCTTTGAAGAAGGGTTGGCCTGTGAAATTAATTGCTTTCTTATTATGTTGATAGGGTCCCTTTATGCGCATGCAAATGATGCGGCGTGAAACTCAGACACTTCTGGGAAGCAAGGGCCACATTATTGGAATGCTGGCTCCCCTGCGCACTACAGCTTGGCTTCCCCCTAGTGGCTGAAGTAGCATCAAAGCCAGGAGAAGGTGCACTGCCCCCTATCCCCCCTACCCCCCCCCGCCGATGATCCAGGTGCACGCACGCATTCAGGATTTATTGAACACAAGCGTCCCTGGTAACTGCCGACTGGAATCATCACAGTAAAAAGCTCCTGGACAATAAAAGCTGGTGATTTCAGCAGCAACGGGAAAACACGAGGCGATTGCGGGAAGCTCAAAGGGAGAGAGACTGCTGAGCGGCTGGAGGGCTGAGTTGTCCCGTGGCTAACAAGGGCTGGAGATCAGAACCAGGAAACTGACTCAGAGACGGAATATGAAATTGGCCAAGCGAGTGGAGCACAGAATGTGAATGAGACACGTGGAATCCTTCTCATCTCCATGAGGATCACAACACCCAGCCCTTGTGCACAGAGCACTTCACATCAATTCTAAGGTACTCACATGGCCCCCATTTATGCTGAGTGCTTATCCTCCCACAACCCCCTAGACAGTGCTATTATCCCATTGTACAGATGGGGACTTGAGGCACAGAGAAGCTAAGCTCCAGATCTCCAAAGGTACTTAGGCCAGTGGGAGTTAGGTTCCTAAATACCTTTGAGTATCAGGGCCTAAGTGATTTTCCCAAGGAAATCCTGGAAGAAAACAAAGTCATCACTGATAAAGTCTGCCAGTAATACAAAGATTGGGAGGCTGGAAAATAACGAAGAGGAAAGTCACTGATACAGAGTGAGCTGGATCACTCAGTAAACAGGGTGCAAGCAAACGATATGCAGTTTAATGTGGCGAAATGTTCATTTATACGTCTCCGAACAAAGAATGCCAGCCCTATTACTTACATAAGGGGAGACTCTAGCCTGGGAAGCAGTGACTGAAAAATTCTTGAAGGTCACGGTGGATGACGCTGTGGCCAAAAGAGCTAATGTGATCCTGGGGCAATTGGGGAATTTCAAGTGGGAGCAGAGAGGTTATTTTACCTCTGAATTTGGCCCTGGTGTGATCGCTGCTGGAATCCTGCATCCAGTTCTGTTGTCTACAGTTCAAGAAGGATATTGATAAATTGGAGGGAGGTGGTGGAATCTCCATCCTTAAAGGTTTTTAAGGCCTGGCTTGACAAAGCCCTGGCTGGGATGATTTAGTTGGGAATTGGTCCTGCTTTGAGCAGGGGGTTGGACTAGATGTCCTCCTGAGGTCCCTTCCAACCCTGATATTCTATGATTCTATGGAGGGGGTTCAGAGAAGAGCTAAGAGAATGATTAACATTACATAAGAACATCCATACTCAGTTGGATCAATGGTCCATCTAGCCCAACATCCTGCCTTCTGACAGTGGCCAATACCCGGTGCTTCAAAGGGAATGAACAGAGCAGGGCAATTATCAAGTGATCCATCCCATTGTCCAGTTCCAGAATGTGGCAATCCAAGTTTTAGGGACACCCAGAGCATGGGGTTGTATCCCTGACCATCCTGGCTAAAAGCCACTGCTGGACCTATTCTCCGTCAACTTATCCAATTCTTTTTTGGACCCAGTTATCCTTTTGGCTTTCACAACATCCAGAGACAACAATTTCTATTGGTTGACTGGGCGTTGTGTGAAGCAGTACTTCCTTTTGTTCATTTTAAACCTGCTGCTTATTCATTTCATTGGGTGTCCCCTGGTTCTTGTGTTATGTGAAGGGGTAAATAACACGTCCGTATTCACTTCCGCCACGCCAGTCATGATTTTATAGACCTCTATCATATCCCCCGAGTCACCTCTTTTCCAAGCTGAATAGACCCCGTCTTTTTCATCTCTCCTCATAAGGAAGCTGTTCCATATGTACCTTTTCCAGTTCTAATATATCTTTTTTGAGATGGAGCAACCAAGAAGTGCACATAGCATTCAAGGTATGGCCATACCATGGATTTATATAGTGGCACTATGATATTTTCTGTTTTATTATCTATCCCTTTCCTAATGGTTCCTAAAATTCTGTTCGTTTTTTTTGACTGCTTTGACTGTTTTCAGAGAACTATCCAGGATGATGCCAAGATCACTTTCTTGAGTGGTAACAGCTCATTTAGACCCCATCATTTTGTATGTATAGTTGGGATTACGTTTTCCAATGCGCATTACTTTGCATTTATCAACACTGAATTTCATCTGCCATTTTGTTGCCCTGTCACCCAGTTTTGAGAGATCCTTTTGTAGCTCTTTGCAGTCTGCTTGGGACTTAACTATCCAGAGTAAATTTGCATCATCTGCAAACTTTGCCACCTCACTCTTTATCCCTTTTTCCAGATCATTTATGAATATGTTGAATAGACCGGGTCCAAGTACAGATCCCCCATTCTGAAAACTGACCATTTATTCCTAACCTTTGTTTCTTATCTTTTTACCAGTCCCTGGGCGATGCTCTGGAACTGCTCCCCATGAAGCCAGTCAGGACTCTGGGGAAGTCTCCTTTCTGTGAGCAGCCTGTCTTCAGGACACACAGCTCACACAGCTTCCACCTTCCTGGGTCTGACCTTGGAGCATTCAGCATCCTCTCCCCTCCGTGCGCTTCCCACAGCAAGTCCGCTCATGCGGGGCTCCTGGGGAAGCCAGAGGGTCCTCCACCCCAACTCCACAGTCAGATGTGACTCTCAGCCAGCCAGTAAAACAGAGGTTTATTAGACGACAGGAACATGGTCTAAAACAGAGCTTGCAGGTGCAGAGAACAGGACCCCTCAGCTGGGTCCATTTTGGGGGGCAGTGAGCCAGACAACCACGTCTGCCCTTCACTCCATGTCCCCAGCCAGCCCCAAACTGAAACTCCCTCCAGCCCCTCCCCCTCTGGGCTTTGTCCCTTTCCCGGGCCAGGAGGTCACCTGATTCCCTTGTTCTCCAACCCTTTAGCTCTCACCTTGCAGGGGGGAAGGGCCCAGGCCATCAGTTGCCAGGAAACAGGGTGTCGGCCATTCTCTGTGTCCAGACCCCTGCTCACCCCTGCCCTCTAGGGCTCTGCAGTGATCATACACCCTTACCCCACCCCCTAGATGCTTAAGAACTGCATAGGGGAAACTGAGGCATCCCCACACTATTCAGAGGAAACATTAAGAACAGTCCCACTTCGTCACACTTACTGTCCAGAGTAAATTTGCATCATCTGCAAACTTTGCCACCTCACTCTTTATCCCTTTTTCCAGATCATTTATGAATATGTTGAATAGAACGGGTCCAAGTACAGATCCCCCATGCTGAAAACTGACCATTTATTCCTAACCTTTGTTTCTTATCTTTTTACCAGTTAATGATCCATGAGAGGACCTTCCCTTTTATCTCATGACAGCTTACTTTGCTTAAGAGCCTTTGTCAAAAGGGATCTTGTCAAAAGCTTTCTGAAAGTCCAAGTACACTATAGCCACTAGATCATCCTTGTCCGCATGTTTGTTGACCCCCTCAAAAAAGTCTAATGTATTGGTGAGGCATGATTTCTCTTTACAAAAGCTGTGTTCACTCTTCTCCAGCAAATCATGTTCATCTAGGCCTCTGATAATTCTGTCCTTTTAGTATAGTTTAAACCAATCTGCCTGCTTCTAAAATTAGGCTTACCAGCATGGAGTGGGTGAACCGCTGGCTCAGGGAGGCTAGCCCCCCAACCCTGCCCCTTTTGCCCAAGGCCCCACCCTTTCTGCGTCCAGAGCCCAGCCCCGCCGCCACTGGCCGCTGGTCCCTGCCCCAGTCTCCCTCCATCCCCAGAGTGCCGGGAGGCCCGGCTCCAGCCTCGCCAGGCCCGGAGCGCTGGGTGGCCGGGAGGCCCGCCTCAAGCCTCACCAGCCTCGGAGCACCGGGAGGGCGGGCAGCGCGGCCCCAGTGCCAGCCCCAGCTGGGACCCTGATGGCACAGGGGAAGAGCCGCCTGCAGAGCAGGAAGCAGGAGGGGGACAGGGGGCAGAGTGTGGGCGGGGCTACACCTGGCTGTTTGGGGAGGCTCAGCCTCCCCCAGCCTATGATACCCGCTGCCCATGCTCACCAGCCTGTAATTGCCAGGATCGCCTCTGGAGTCTTTTTTAGAAATTGGCATCACATTAGCAGTCCTTTAGTCGGCTGGTACAGAGGCTGTTTTAGGCAATAGTAGTTAGCAGTTCTACAGTTTCACATTTGAGCTCCTTCAGATCTCTTGGGTGAATCCCAGCTGGTCCTGGTGACTTATTACCATGTAATTTAGCAGTTTGTTCCAAAACCTCCTCTACTGACACCTCAATCTGGGACAGTTCCTCAGACTTGTCACCTAAAAAGAACGGCTCAGGTGTGGGAATCTCCCTCACATCCTCTGCAGTGAAGACCGATGCAAAGAATTCATTTAGCTTCTCCACAACGGCCTTGTCTTCCTTGAGCACTTCTTTAAAAAACCTGTCTTATAGTGATAGACTCAAGGAGCTCAATCTATTTAACTTAACAAAGAGAAGGTTAAGGGGTGACTTGATCCCAGTCTATAAGAACCTACCTGGCGCACAGAAATTTGATAATAGAGGGCTGCTCTGTCTAGCAGAGAAAGGTCTAACACAATCCAATGACTGGAAGTTGAAGCTAGACAAATTCAGACCAGAAATAAGGGACATGCTTTTAACAGTGAGGATAATTAACTATTGGAACAACTTGCCCAGGATCGTGGTGGATTCTCCATCACTGGAGATTTTAAAATCAAGGTTGGATGTTTTTCTAAAATATCTGCTCTGGTACAAACAGAAGTTCATTCAGGGAAGTCCCACGGGCTGTGTTACACAGGAGGCCAGACCAGATGATCAAAGTGGGTCCCATCTGGCCTTTGAATCTATGAAGGTCACATCAGAGATCAATAACAGAGCCGTGAATTGAACTCCTGTCTCTCAAGCCCCAAATTAGCACCCTGACCATTTCCTCTCTAATGTCTACCAGCACTGTGAGGGATAATTTAATGTGTAATTCAGAAACACCATTGTCAGGAGGGTGCCGTGCTTAAAGGTGCCAGGCTGAGACTGGTGGCAGTGTCACCAGCTATCACGATTTTATCCTAAGTCTTGTGATATTCAGCTGCTGTCCCTCAAGCCCCAGCCCCTGGAGTCATGGCATGCTGGAAGGACATAGGAACAGCCAGACTGGGTCAGACCAATGGTCCATCCAGCCCAGTATCCTGTCTTCCGACAGTGGCCCACGTCAGGGGCTTCAGAGGAAAAGAATCTGAGGTTTCCTGCAGACGTGACCCCTTGGGGCTCAGAAGCCCAAGAAAAAGAACCCAAAGTTGATCATTCTTCTTTTGATCTCACAATTTTTAAGCCAAGCCAGTGGTTTCGGAGCGGCCTGAGCCACGATTTCTGAGTCCTTGTGGCTGCCAATGCTGCACTCCTGGAAGATTCCAAATAGTGCGTGGGGTGGGGGGGGGGTCTCAGTGACAGCACCTGGGTGCTGAGCTCTGTGGAGAACCTCTCACACACCTTATCTGCACTGGGAATTTAGCCCAAAGAGCAAACCCGTCACTCAGGGATTGAACTCACAAACCCTGGGTTTAGCAGGCCAATGCTCCAACCACTGGGCTGTCCCTCCCCCCATATCCTGGTGTGGTGCAACTTGTCCCAGGGTCCAACTCGGCTAAGATGCTGCTTGGCGTTTCAGGGCAGCAGCAAAGACTCCCTCTAGGGGCAGACCAGTCTCTAGGGCCCATGCTGGTCTCGGTCCCTCCGCTTCGTCTGCCAGCCAGTGGAACCTGAGATCCACCAAACTCATTTCACGGATGGAGCCGCCTCAGAAGGGAAGGTCTTCCGGGGCCAGCGACCTGAGCGGGACTTAAGCTGCTGACCCACCAGTGACAGCCCTGGAGCCCGCACCACATTCAGTTTCCTTGTAAATGCGGCCATAATCCCCTGATGAGTGTTAGCGAGCCCCCCTCTGTGCCCGCTCCACAGCAGTCATGGGGTGGTACAGCTCAAATCTGAGCATCTTCCAGTGCTGAGCTCTGCAGGTCCCTGATTCGATCCCTGGCTGGTGGCCACAACGCTTATTTGAGTGCTTGACGCAAGTAGGGTGACCAGATGTCCCGATTTTATAGGGAAAGTCCCGATATTCGGGGCTTTTTCTTATTCAGGTGCCTATTACCCCCCACCCCCTTTCCCGATTTTTCACACTTTCTCTCTGGTCACCCAAGACGCAAGCACCACTGGGTGAGATCCTAAGGGTGCACATGCCACCTTAATTCAGCTCCCCTCGGCCTCTGCCCCGTGCATTCAATCGCATGATCACCTGCTATTTTTCCCACAGGACCCCTGCCTCATTACGTGAGTGCCGGCCATCCTGTGCCCTGACTGAGCAGCTCTGCAATATTTCTTTTCATCCTGTTCATTCAGCGTGTGACCGCACATACCACCCAACCCCTGCAAGTCAGGACTCCTGGGTTCGAGCCCCGGCTCTGAAATGGCAGTAGGACCAAGTGGTTAGAGCAAAGACTGGGAGTCAGGACTCCGGGGTTCCAGCCCAACTCGACCACCGACCCACTGTGAGACAGGAGCTCAGTCACTTCCCCTCTCTGTCCCTTGCTTTCTATTGTTAGCTGTAGCGTTTAGGAGCCACAGTCATGGGGTAGCCCTATGGCGCTCGCACCGGCATTCATTCCTGGCTTCATCTCCCCATCATGCAAGTGACTTGGAAGCATAAATCCTGGCGATTTTGAAAACTGGGCCCATTACCCTTCGTTTTAGAGAGGGGAGATGGAAGCAAAGGGCCAGGCCAACATTTGCACATGCGTCCACTGATGTCGCGTTAAAACAAAGAACAAGAAAACGGGCGAAAAAAGAAAAAGGAAATTTTACCATGTGCAACCATGAGACCTGCCCACGTGAGTCATCAGCCAGGCCAGGCCCCGTGACCTTGGAAGCTACCACACAGGAACAACTGCTAGCCATGGACACGCTGTTACTTGCCAACGTGCTTGGCAGAGTGCATCCAGCTATATGCCAGACAGCATAGGCTGCTGGGCCTTGTGGTTCTGCTCCTGGCTTGGGCACGTGGTCTAGGGATTAGAGTCATAACACCCCCATCTCGCTCTTCTGTAGCACTTTCCATCCACAGCTCTCCAAACACTTTACAAGGGAGGTCAGGATCGTTATGGTGGTGGTTACAGATAGCATAGCCGGGGCCGTAATTCTGGCACGTCCACTCTGAAAGGCAATGTGGATGAGAGAGACCATACGTGGCCACCTTAAAGAGCTGAGATTTGAACTCCTGACTCCCAGAAAGGGACACCTTCCCCTAGGCTCAAAGTCTCATGTATATTTTTTCATCTCAGGGCTTGTAAAAATAAGGTCCTGTTTTACGGGACCTGACCCTGTCCTGAGAGTGTCAGAATGGGGCAGAGGGGGCTGACTCTATGGGGCAAGCTCCCCTCCCCGATCACACCTCTTCCCCCACCCCTTCATGCTCATGTGACATCCCCATGGCACCTACAGCCACTTTCTTACCTGGCAAACTAACACCAGGGAAGTCTCCCTGTGTTTTCAGCTATTGCTCACCGGGATTGAGCAGCTGGGAACGAACAGACCCAGAAAGCAGCCCTCCAGGGACCAGCAAGTACCTCCCGCCCACAGCTGGGCAACCCCTGCCACAGAGCAGGGTACTTCCTGATCAGCTGGAAACAACATCAGGAAGGCGATCAGTGAAGGTTGGCGATTGAAGTGGGGGCGTACAGGAAGCACACAGGGATGGGGCCCTTCTAGGCAGTATCATCTAGTGGGTACAACACTGGACTGGGTCTGAGACCTAAGCTGTATTCCCGGCTCTGCCTCTGGGTGACCTTGGACAAGTCACTGCCCCTCTCTGTTCCTCAGTTTCCCCATATGGAAAATGGGGATCATGATACTAATTGTGAAGCGCTTTGAGATCTGCTGATGAAAAGGGCTAAATCAGAGCTAGAGATGGTTGCCATTATCCTAGCAGTGAGGAGGAGGGTGTGCTGGGGGGACTCAAGCAGGGATCCTGGCAAAGGAAGGCGGTTTAAATGGGCAGTGCAGGTGGAGTAGGTTTGGTAGCATAAGAGCTGGAGGTAGGAAATGGTGACTCTGAGGCAATTGGGGAAGGTTTTCACCAGCCCGGAGGGTCAGAATTTACTCCAGGCAAAGTCCTGACCTATTTAACAGAGCCGGGGAGACCTCTCCTTGGGGCAGAGACCATCTTCTGTTCTGCGTTTGTACAGCGCCAAGCACAATGCACTCACAGCCTGTGACTGGAGCTCCGAGGCGCTGCAGAGCATAAAAACCCACTGTCACACAGTGAATCTGTTGCGGAGCTGGGCTAGAACCCAGGAGTCCTGACTCCCAGTCTTTGCTCTAGCCACTCGACCCTACGGCCATCCCAGAGCCAGAATTCGGGAGTCCTGACTTCCAGCCCTCATACTCTAACCCTCCCCTGCACCGTGCCAGGATTAGAACCCACAAATCCTGACTCCCAGCCCCCTTGCTGTGACTGCTAGACACCCCCCCCACACACAGCTGGGATGAGAACCCAAGGGTCCTGACTCCCAACAGCCCCGAAGTCACCCCTCCTGCAGAGCCCGCCAGCGAGGAGAGCGAAAAGCAGAAGGGATCAGCCATGCAGAGAAGCCAGGGTTTTGTAACCATCCCCCCTCCCCCCACAGCCCCCTGGGAGCTCCCCTCCCCCGCCATAATGGACGCTAATGGATTTTTGGGCTCCTGTCTCACATTAGACTGCGCAGCCTGGTCGAGTCTCTGACTGCGCGCGCATCTCTGCCCCCCCACCCAGCCCGGCCATTTCTCTGACCCCCACCCAGCAATCAGTCAATGGAGGGAGTGGAAGGGAGAAAGCAGGTTGAGATGCAGCCCTTCCCCCTCCCCCACCTCTGCCTCAGGCCTCGTTAGCTGGGTCCAGATTGCACAGATGGGCAGCAGGGACCCCCACCAGCTGCCAGCTGCCAGGCCTGCCTCTGAGCTGGGGGGCGGGAGGGGGGGGGAGGTGAAGCAGCATCCAAACCACTCCCCCCTTTGTCCTGAGAGCACCCTTAAAGGGACCCTGACCATGCAGATTCTTGGGGGGGTAGGCTGGGATGCCCAGGCTGCAGCAGAACCCCCCCGCCCCGGCCAGCTTCCACAGACCAGGGACAATGCTGACCCCAAGCCCCCAGGGTGCTGAGACTCAGTGTCCCCACAACAAAACCTGCTCACGCTTCTCCCCTCCCTCAGCTGTACCCCTCCCCGTGTCCTGTGAGCATCACAAAATTCCGCCCCCCCCACACACCCCTCTGCCACCAGCCTCCCTGCAGAGATCTGCCCCTGTGTCCATCCCTAGAACCAGTCCTTGCAGGCACCCGTTCCTGGCCTCAGCTGCTCTCTCCTGAGCTCAGAGACGGGGTTAGAGCTGCAGTGGGGTCCTCTCCTGAGCCCAGCTTTACCCCTCTGGTGGGAACAGCGCGATCCACTGGAAGGAAAGGGTCTCTTGTGATCAGGGCTGCTCACGCCACCAGTGAGGTTTGAACCCAGGAATCTTAGCAGCGAAAGCAGCTGCCTCTTGAGCTAAAGAGCAACTGCGGTTACAGCTTCCTTGGCCTCTTATGCAGAAAGGCCACGAGAGGGGGACAAAGACGAGAACTGGGCAGATCCACCGGGGCCAGAAAACACCAATTCATCGAAAGTGCAACTTTTTGCACAAACGTGGTGGTTTCGACTTGCCTTTGGAAGGTTCCTCAGGCCCAGGATGAAATGTCAGATCAAAGCCAGAGAGAGAACGCACACATGCATGCCACTGGACTACACCCAACAGCCTGCTAGTCAGGGCACTACCCTAGGATACGGAAAACATGGGATCAAGTCCCTGAGCTCTAGATCAGGCAACACTGGGATCTGAACCCAGGCCTTTTGTATCCCAGATGAGTGCCCCAACCACTGGCTCCATCCAGTGCGGGATGTGTGTGTGTTAGGGGAACAAGTTTGGGAATCAATAGATTTTAAGGCTGGAAGAGACCATTACAAACATCTAGTCTGCCCTTGAGTATAACCCAGGCTGGAGAGCCTCACCCAGCAATCCCTGCATCCAGCCCATAGTTTGGGGTTGAGCTACAGTTTGGGGGAGGGATAGCTCAGTGGTTTGAGCATTGGCCTTCTAAACCAAGGGTTGTGAGTTCAATCCTTGAGGGGGCCTATCATAAATATAAAGGGAAGGGTAACTCCTGGCCAGAGGCAAAACCCCTTCACCTGTAAAGGGTTAAGAAGCTAAGGTAACCTTGCTGGCACCTGACCCAAAATCACCAATGAGGGGACAAGATACTTTCATATCTGGCAGGGGGGAAACAAAGGGGTCGGTCTGTCTGTGTGATGCTTTTGCTGGGAACAGATCAGAAATGCAAGCCTTACCACTCCTGTTAAATTAGTAAGTAATCTAGCTAGAAAATGCGTTAGATTTTCTTTTGTTTAATGGCTGGTAAAATAAGCTGTGCTGGAGGGAATGTATATTCCTGTTTTTGTGTCTTTTTGTAACTTAAGGTTTTGCCTAGAGGGATTCTCTATGTTTTGAATCTGATTAACCTGTAAGGTATTTACCATCCTGATTTTACAGAGGTGATTGTTTTACCTTTTCTTTAATCAAAATTCTTCTTTTAAGAACCTGATTGATTTTTCATTGTTCTTAAGATCCAAGGGTTTGAATCTGTGTTCACCTGGGCCAATTGGTGAGGATTATTGTCGAGCCTTCCCCAGGAAAGGGGGTGTAGGGTTTGGGGGGATATTTTGGGGGAAGACGTCTCCAACTGGTCTCTTTCCCTGTTCTTTGTTTAACACACTTGATGGTGGCAGCATATTGTTCAAGGACAAGGCAAAGTTTGTACCTTGGGGAAGTTTTTAACCTAAGCAGGTAAGAATAAGCTTTGGGGGTCTTTCATGCAGGTCCCCACATCTGTACCCTAGAGTTCAGAGTGGGGAAGGAACCTTGACAGGGCCATTTAGGGATCTGGGGCAAAAATTGGGGATTGGTCCTGCTCTGAGCAGGGGGTTGGACTAGATGACCTCCTGAGGTTCCTTCCAACCCTGATATTCTATGACACAGCATAACTGTTCTAGGAAGTCTTGGTTCCAACCCCAAGTGATAGAGAATCCTCCACATCCATCAGTAAGTTGCTACAATGGTAAATCACCGTCACCTTATTTCTAGCCTGAATTTATCTAGCTTCAGCTTGAGGACTTTGCCTTTATCTGGTAGAATCAAGAGCCTTCTCCTATGTGAAATCGCCTCCCCATGTAGGATCGTGATCAAGTCATGCAGGGACCATTTGACTGGCTAGCTTGACCCTTCTGCCAAGCAGAGGCTGGAGAATTCACCCTATGACTCCTGCATCGAGCCGCAACATCTGGCTGAGTTCGAGCATCGTTTCCGTGTGCCTGGAATGTGCCTCTGTACGACAACATTTGTGCTTATTTCTGCAGAGCCAGCAAAACAGACACTGTCTGGGGCTCCCTCTGGTGGCTCTGTAATAAACCCCCTTTGCAGAGATTACCTACGCTAAAAGGTGCGTATTGTTACTGTGGCCACTGAAAGTATATATACTTTCGAAGCTACGTTGTGTCAGCCACCGCAGCCATTCATCAAGGGGCCCCCAACAAATCACCAGATTGGCTTAAAAATAATAATAAATGTTGGGTTCTTTTCACTGGCCGCCTGGGTTGGGGGTATTTAGGAGTCACAATCTCAAGATCTTCCTTCTTCATCTCAAGACCTAGAAATGGACATTACTTTCTTAAATGGAAGCTGCGTTTCTCTTGTCATCTCAGGACTCCGTGAGCTGGGGCTTTCAGAAAAACACCAACTATCGCAAGACTTGGCTAGGAAACGTTTTCCCTTTCACTCGGGATTTTAAAGCCAGCACCATGTGCAACGGGGACCCTGATTCCTGCTTAAGGCCCAGAAGAGCTTCCACAATGCAAATGATCAATAGTAAACCGTATGCAGCGTTGAACCTAAGCTATTTGATCCTCTCTCTTTTGTTGTTTTTGGCAGAGAAGCCATTTACCAAGCAGAACACCTAGTTTTACTGTCCGACTGTTATGTTCACAGCACATGTTAGTTAAAAACGTCAGGAACTCTTACTGGAACATCGCATCACCCTATTTGATTTCTTAAAATCCAGCACCTTAACACACCAGAAACCAAAACCAGAGAGAGACAAAGCAGGCTGCTCCCTAAGACAGTTAGGCCCCAGTTGTCCTGCCTTGCTCCAGCTCTTTGCAGATTGCTGACACCCAGATTCCATGCTTCCCTACAAAGTCCCCTAGGCTGCCAGCAGGACCAGGAAACCCGCTGAGGATTTAAGGTGATGGCTTACAATTTTAATATAGGTTTCAACCCACCCCACCTACCAAATCAACCCTGCAGATTTCTGATGTCTACGGCCATCTTGCCTATTAACATTTACACAGACACCTGCCTTTTATACAGCCATCCTGTAACAACTTTCACTCACGCTCCACCTATCTAAGGTACTTATCTGCCCCTGTTACCACAGTGTTTGAGCACCTTACACACTTTAATGTATTTATTCCCACAACCCCTGAGAGGCAGGGCAGGGCTGTTATCCCCACTGTAAAGATGGGAAACTGAGGCACAGAGAGGCTCAGCTCCTCAATGGCATCTGGCACCTAACTCCCATGGTCTAAATACCGTTCAGGTGACTTGCACAAACCGGGGATGTGGAATGCCATTTACAGTTGGACGCCCCAGGGGAGGGGAGAGGAGAAAAAGGGGATGTCGGGTCCTGTCCCCAGCAGATGATAGAGCCTGGGGTGGGGGAGTTGTAGAATGAACCCACCCCGCACTCAGCCTGCAGTGGTGGCTCCTGTCCCCTGGGGCTGGCCTGGCTCCATGCTCAGGCCCTATTGGCTCTCACCACAGCACGCAGGCGGGCCACTCCCTCCCTTCATGATGACCAGGGATGCTCCACCCCATGCCTGGCCCCGGTGCTGCTGGATCGGCTGCCCCAGGCTGGGCTGTGGCTGGCCAAAATGTGGTCAGGCCATGCCCGGGTAGCCCCCGGCTCTGCAGCCTACGTGCCCAAGGTCACACAGGAAAGTCTACAGAAGAACCAAGCTTTCCCACATCCCAGGCTAGAGTCATCCTTCTTCTCTCAGAGCTCACTCCCTCACTAGACTGCCCTCTCCCCCTGCACAACACCTCCCACCCCCCTGCACAGCCCCCCCACCCCCAGCCTGAGGGGGGAGGCCCATTCCTAGCGTATCGGAACAGCATCAAACCAGCCCGGATTTAAAGGCAAATCTCGAGGACAATTTAGAGGCATGGGCATAGTCAAGGTTTCTGAAAGCTTTCCCGAGGGAGGGGAGTGTGGTCTAGGGGTTAGCTCAGAAGTTGGGAAGCCAGGACTCCTGGATTCTGTTCCTGGCTTTGAGGGTGGAAATGTCATCTAGTGGTTAGATCCGGGGTCTGGGAAGCCCGGATTCCTGGCTCTGGGAAGGCGGTGTGGTCCAGGGGATAGAGCAGGGCATAGGAAGTCAGGACACCTGGGTTCTATTCCCTGCTCTGCCACTGACTCACTGTACAGCTTCGGACAAGTCACTTCCTGCTCTGGGCACATTTCCCCTTCTGTAAAACAGGGATAATAAAACTTACCCACCCTCCACAGGGAGGGGTTGTAAATGGTGCAAGCCCGTGTCCTGCGACAGGGAGACAATCCCACCACTGCCTAGAGCTCGCTGTGTAATCTCCATGGGCAGTGTGGCCTAATGAATAGAGCACTGGCCTGGGATTCAGGACTCCTGGGCTCTATTCCTGGCTCTTAGACAAGGCACTTCCCCTCTCTGGGCGTCAGTTTCCCCTCCCACTCTGCCTATTTAGACAGAGCTCTCTGGGGCAGGGACTGTGTCTGTGCAATGCCTGGCACGACAGGGCCCCCCATCTGAGCTAGGGCCACTAGGCACAACCATGACACTACTTCTCCCAGTGCCAACACCACAAAGCATCCCCAGTGAGCCCTCTCCTGCCTTGGGGTCACGTCCCTCAGATGCCCACAGAAATAAATCCCTGCTCGTCCTTGCACGAGTGTAACGACCACGGGGCCGCACTGGCCCTGCTCATTCCATGGGGTGATGTTTGAAATACACAAGGGGATGGATGCCAGCTCTGGGGCCCATGGCCAGCCCCCAGCTGCAGGGCCACCAATAGCACAGCATGGTGGTGCATGGACAGAGACACGTCTGCCCCCCGTGTCGAGAAGCTGGGGATTGAGATACGCTGCCCCACTCCAGCGCCATCCAGGATCTCAAAGCGTTTTGCAAACGAACTTCCATCCAGCACAGCAACCCCCTTGGAAGGCAAGAATTACAGCAGCCCCTGCTTGTCGAGCCCAGTCACCTCTACACCACTCTGCCAATGCACTTCATTCCTCACCCCCAGCCCCCTCTGCCACTCCAGCCCTGCGATCCCCGTCAGCTCTGCCAATGCACCTCGCCCCTGAACCCCAGCCCCCTCTGTTACCCCAGTGTGGGGATCCCCCTCAGCTCTGCCAATGCACCTCGACCCTGAACCCCAGCCCCCTCTGTTACCCCAGTGTGGGGATCCCCCTCAGCTCTGCCAATGCACCTCGCCCCTGAACCCCAGCCCCCTCTGCCACTCCAGCCCTGCGATCCCCGTCAGCTCTGCCAATGCACCTCGCCCCTGAACCCCAGCCCCCCCTGCCACTCCAGCCCTGCGATCCCCGTCAGCCCTGCCAATGCACCTCGCCCCTGAACCCCAGCCCCCTCTGTTACCCCAGTGTGGGGATCCCCCTCAGCTCTGCCAATGCACCTCGCCCCTGAACCCCAGCCCCCTCTGTTACCCCAGTGTGGGGATCCCCCTCAGCTCTGCCAATGCACCTCGCCCCTGAACCCCAGCCCCCTCTGTTACCCCAGTGTGGGGATCCCCCTCAGCTCTGCCAATGCACCTCGCCCCTGAACCCCAGCCCCCTCTGCCACTCCAGCCTTGGGATCCCCTCAGCTCTGCCAACACATTTTGCCCCGACCCCCAGCTAGTCCAGTCCTACGATTCCCATCCACGCACGCACAAAGCAATGCCAATGCCCTGCAACCCTAACCCTGACGCATGGAGCACGCAGCCTGCTATCCACTGAATGGTGTAAGATCCACGTGCCTGCCCTGTTGCTGTTGCCCTCTAGTGGCAGTTCTACATGCATCCGATGAAGTGAGCTGTAGCTCACGAAAGCTCATGCTCAAATAAATTGGTTAGTCTCTAAGGTGCCACAAGTCCTCCTTTTCTTTCTGCGAATACAGACTAACACGGCTGCTCCTCTGAAACCAGTTCTACTTATAGTAGCTCTTAGTGCAACAGGAAGTGCCTTTGGAACTACACTACCCAGAATTCCTACCAGGATGGAGTGGGCATGTCAGAGAGTGAACTATAAAGCCTGATGGTACAGAGAACATGGAAATCTCTGACTTCCCTCCTGAAGGCAAGAACCCCAGAGCAAAGATCTGCTTCAAGCTGCAGCCCTGAGTCTGTGCTGGAGTCCTTGCAATCTGGGAAAAGACCAAGCTACAAATTTAATTCCCCTGCCCCATGGTGGGTGCAGGAAAATCACAGTGAAGGTCTCGGTGGCAGATCTATTTTAATGGCCTCTTACCCCCAAACCTCTTTACTATCCAGATGGGAACATGGCCTAGTGCTTGGAGCAGGGGACTTGCAATCAGGACTCCTGGGTTCCATTGCCATCTCTGCTCCCATTCAGCACGTGACCTCAACATGCCTCTTCCCCCTTCCCAGCCCCCACGCCTGCTACCCCTTCCCCCATGAAATGGGGACAGTGATACTTTCTGAAGCAGATTAGCATCCGCCCCCCGCAGCCAGTCAGGGAGACAGACGTGCACCCCCCCCCCCAAAAAAAAGGTCACTTGTCTGCCCCTATCACTGCAACATGCACCCTGGACCCCGCCAGAACTAGGGGGACCTCTTGGGGAGAAATTCCCTCCAGAAGCACAATCAGGTTTGGGACCTTGCAACATCCAGGCAACGGGGCACGTGGCAGCTTGACCCCCTCAGCTGCCATGGACCCCACCCCACACCAGTGGTAGCCTGGAAACAGAATGGATGGGAGGGGAAGAAATGGATCCAACCGTGTGGAAATGGTCCCCTGGGGATCAGAAAGGGACCTCACCGCTCTCCTCTCCGACAGGCCACATTGTTTTAGGAAGACTTTTCTCCTCCCTAAAGCGCTGCGATTGGCAACTGCCAGAGGCAAGAAACCAGAACCAAGAGGGACCTGAACTGGCCCAGCGTGGCAGGAGATGGGGGTATGAAGTTAGATGGTCACTGGGCCGATCCGGGGAGGCAGGGACCCCGGCCTAGATGGGCCCGGCGGGGAGTCTGATCCATAGTGGTAAGATCTGGGTTCCTCCATCTCCTTCAGCTGGGCCAAGACAGGACAGGCTCCCACCCGTCATTGCTCTCAGGGATTCCTTCTCTCTCCAAGCAGGGATGTGCCTGAGCGAGGGGGCCTGTTCTCCCTGCTCACGACCCTCCCGTCTGGGACACAGTCCTGGAGCTGAGGCATCAGATCGCCACCTCCAGCGCCACCTTCTAGATCAGCTGGGACGTGGCCAGGTCCTGGTGCCTGCTGACACCCACCCCTGCCCCTTTCCGAGCAGGAGGCTGGAGTAGTGGTGTGCAGTGCCCCCTGCTGGGCTCTGTCAGGGGCTGCAACCCATTCCCCTCAGCTTGCAAAGGGACACCAAGGTGAATGATCCAACTGGGATGGCTCATTCCCCCCTTCCCAAGCCTGGCCAAGAGATGGCTCTGCCGCACTCCCCTCCTGGAGAATGCTCTCAGGGACACCCCCTGGGCTGGACCCCTCCTGGTGCAGCTACAGCGGCTTTCCAAGGAGGATCCTGGGAACTACAGGCCAGTCAGCCTCACTTCAGTCCCTGGAAAAATCATGGAGCAGGTCCTCAAAGAATCAATCCTGAAGCACTTGCATGAGAGGAAAGTGATCAGGAACAGCCAGCATGGATTCACCAAGGGAAGGTCATGCCTGACTAATCTAATCGCCTTCTATGATGAGATTACTGGTTCTGTGGATGAAGGGAAAGCAGTGGATGTATTGTTTCTTGACTTTAGCAAAGCTTTTGACACAGTCTCCCACAGTATTCTTGTCAGCAAGTTAAGGAAGTATGGGCTGGATGAATGCACTACAAGGTGGGTAGAAAGCTGGCTAGATTGTCGGGCTCAACGGGTAGTTATCAATGGCTCCATGTCTAGTTGGCAGCCGGTATCAAGTGGAGTGCCCCAAGGGTCGGTCCTGGGGCCGGTTTTGTTCAATATCTTCATAAATGATCTGGAGGATGGTGTGGATTGCACTCTCAGCAAATTTGTGGATGATACTAAACTGGGAGGAGTGGTAGATACGCTGGAGGGGAGGGATAGGATACAGAAGGACCTAGACAAATTGGAGGATTGGGCCAAAAGAAATCTGATGAGGTTCAATAAGGATAAGTGCAGGGTCCTGCACTTAGGACGGAAGAACCCAATGCACAGCTACAGACTAGGGACCGAATGGCTAGGCAGCAGTTCTGCGGAAAAGGACCTAGGGGTGACAGTGGACGAGAAGCTGGATATGAGTCAGCAGTGTGCCCTTGTTGCCAAGAAGGCCAATGGCATTTTGGGATGTATAAGTAGGGGCATAGCGAGCAGATCGAGGGACGTGATCGTTCCCCTCTATTTGACATTGGTGAGGCCTCATCTGGAGTACTGTGTCCAGTTTTGGGCCCCACACTTCAAGAAGGATGTGGATAAATTGGAGAGAGTCCAGCGAAGGGCAACAAAAATGATTAGGGGTCTGGAACACATGAGTTATGAGGAGAGGCTGAGGGAGCTGGGATTGTTTAGCTTGCAGAAGAGAAGAATGAGGGGGGATTTGATAGCTGCTTTCAACTACCTGAAAGGGGGTTCCAAAGAGGATGGCTCTAGACTGTTCTCAATGGTATCAGATGACAGAACGAGGAGTAATGGTCTCAAGCTGCAGTGGGGGAGGTTTAGATTGGATATTAGGAAAAACTTTTTCACTAAGAGGGTGGTGAAACACTGGAATGCGTTACGTAGGGAGGTGGTAGAATCTCCTTCCTTAGAGGTTTTTAAGGTCAGGCTTGACAAAGCCCTGGCTGGGATGATTTAACTGGGAATTGGTCCTGCTTCAAGCAGGGGGTTGGACTAGATGACCTTCTGGGGTCCCTTCCAACCCTTATATTCTATGATTCTATGATTTCCCCTCAAGTGACCTGGACTCCACGTGTCAGAACCGAGCAGCACACCTGAATGCTGGCAAGGGCTCTGGGTAAGGGATCCGGAGCATTCCCCCTCTTCCCCTGCAGATCCCATCTCTCTCCACCCCTAGCTGGACCCGACAGTCTTTGCCTCCAGCCCGCTGGTTCAAATCTAGCTCTGCTCGGAGGGCTGGAAGTTCCCTTCATGAAATGAGCTGGTGGGTTCTCAGACCAGCTCCCAGCACAGTCCCATCCCAAAGCGCGCAGCCCTCTTGGCTTGAATCGAACCCCTCTTGTTGGGGGCCTCAGCCGACAAGCCAAGCTTTCACAGGGGCTGTGTATGGGGGGGGGGGTTACTTGTCCCTCCTGCTGCTCCCCTCCCTCCTGCCCTCCCTGCTCTGGGCCTACCCAGAGGCCTCTGGGCCTGTCAAGCCAACACAGAAAGTGATGGGGAGTAGCAGTCACCCATGTAATGATGAGGATGTCCTCAGCAGATGGGGGAGTCCTCTCCAGCAAAAGGGGACAGAAGCCAGGGGGGAGGAAGGGGACTAGGACACATCACCTCCCTTTCCCTCCCAGTTCTGGTGCCCAGCATCCCAGGGGCTAGAGGAGGGAGAAGTGGTTCTGTCTGAAGGAACATCCCTCCCTCTGCAGCAGCAGAGTAGGGGGTGGGGAATCTCGTGGGGGGCACCAATGGATGAGTGACGGGCAGATCCAGACCCAGAGGGGGATGGATGGAGAGGGGCTGGGATTAAACTAAGGGGGAGTCCACAGCTCTTCCTCCTCTCTCTGTCCCTGGCTTGGGGGGCAGCTCCCCCTTCTCTTTGGCAGCTGCACTGAGAGCGCCCCCTGCTGTCTCACGTTGTGTTAGCCCCTGGATAGGGTCATTTCTGGGCATGGCTGCTTCTCCCCACTGGGAGCCCAGTCCCCATCTTTCAGATGGACAGAGCAGGGTCCTACTCGCTCCCGCACCAGGCTTCCCTCTCTTTCAGCTCCCAGCTCCCACCCCCAGGGCCACCTGGCCCTCTGCATCCTCTAGGACATCCACCCGACCAGCACTGCCTCAGGGCAAGGAGGGAGACCTGGGTACGCAGAGGCGGCCAGAACAGCAGCTCCTCCAGGGCCTGCGTACCCAGCACAGATGGGCATGCAGTGGGGACCAGAGCGGGCACAAGCGTGTGCCGAGGCTGCCAGCCTCCACAGCCATATTGGCCTTTCAATCTCTCCCCCACACATCCTGGAGTGTCCATGTTGCTGGCGGTGTATTGGCACCTGGGGGAAGGGGGCATCTCACCAAAGGATCCAGCCGGGGAGGGGGGAATGGAGGACCCCACCAAGGATCTGAACACCAGCGGCTTGCAACACAACTCACCTCTGTTCCCCATCAGCACCGCCCTCCCGCCCCCAGGAAAATCAGGGTGAATAACTCAGATTGCATCCCCATCCCCTCCTCCCAGCTACCATATGAGCGTGTCCAGGGTCCTCCCCCAGACCCCAAAACAACCTGCCCAGGGTGGTGGAGGTGAACCCTCCCCAAGCAGTGATTGGAGCTCACCGAGGGGGAAGTGCGACCGCTCTGCCCTCACACACAAAACAGCCCCGGTACCAGGGGCCAGGCCTGGGGGTGGGGGGAGTCAGCCCTGCCCCTGCATCCCTGCCCTGTGGGGGGAGGGGGCCCTCAAGCTGTAGCTCGGCCCAGCAGCAATTGGAGCATGCACAGGACAAGCCCTGCCCCCCCCCTTCCTCCATCCCCAGCACTGCCCCCCCCTCCATCCCTGCCCCTCTCCTCCATCCCCAGCACTGGCCCCCTCCCCCCATCCCTGCCCCTCTCCTCCATCCCCAGCACTGGGCCCCCCATCCCTGCCCCTTTCCTCCATCCCCAGCACTGGCCCCCCTCCATCCATGCCCCTCTCCTCCATCCCCAGCACTGGGCCCCCCCATCCCTGCCCCGCTCCTCCATCCCCAGCACTGGGCCCCCCTCCATCCCTGCCCCCCATCCTCCATCCCCAGCACTGGTCCCCCCTCCATCCCTGCCCCCCATCCTCCATCCCCAGCACTGGGCCCCCCCTCCATCCCTGCCCCCCATCCTCCATCTCCAGCACTGGGCCCCCCCCTCCATCCCTGCCCCCCATCCTCCATCCGCAGCACTGGTCCCCCCCTCCATCCCTGCCCCGCTCCTCCATCCCCAGCACTGGGCCCCCCCTCCATCTCTGCCCCCCATCCTCCATCCCCAGCACTGGCCCCCCTCCATCCCCAGCACTGGGCCCCCCTCCATCCCTGCCCCTCTCCTCCATCCCCAGCACTGGGCCCCCCCCTCCATCCCTGCCCCTCTCCTCCATCCCCAGCACTGGCCCCCCCCCTCCATCCCTGTCCCTCTCCTCCATCCCCAGCACTAGGTCCCCCCTCCATCCCTGTCCCTCTCCCCCCATCCCCAGCACTGGCCCCCTCCCCCCATCCCTGCCCCTCTCCCCCCATCCCCAGCACTGGCCCCCTGCCCCCTCTCCTCCATCCCCAGCACTGGGCCCCCCCTCCATCCCTGCCCCCCATCCTCCATCTCCAGCACTGGGCCCCCCCCTCCATCCCTGCCCCCCATCCTCCATCCGCAGCACTGGTCCCCCCCTCCATCCCTGCCCCCCATCCTCCATCCCCAGCAATGGTCCCCCCCTCCATCCCTGCCCCTCTCCTCCATCCCCAGCACTGGGCCCCCCGCTCCATCCCTGCCCCCGCTGCCGGCCCAGCCCCCTCACCTTTCAATCCTGATGGGGGGAGGCTCCCTCCTGGATTTTTCCTTCCACCCCGAAAATCCGGCAGCAGCAGCAACAAAGCAGCCGGCCTGGGCCGGGCTCCCCCGCCGGCTCCTGGCCAGGCCGGTGCCCAGCTGGCTAATTGCAGCGCGCCCCGGCCAGCGGCAGCAGCATCCCCAGCGCGCTCCGTGCCAGCCCCGGCTGGGCTCTGCCTCCCGCTCCCGGCCTCGCCCCGCGCCCCCGCCCCGCCGCCACCCCGGGGACAGACACGCCCTGAGCGGGGGGCCGGGAGCTGCGGGGCCGGGAGAGCGAGCGCCGGCCTCTTAAAGGCGAACGGAGCCTCTCGCCTGAGTCACGGGCTGGCTCTACCCTCCGCGCTTATTGTTCCGCCTGCCGCCCTCCGGCCGGCCAGCCACCCCCCCAGCTAGCCACCCCGCCCCTCCGGCCAGCCAGCCACCCCCCCAGCTAGCCAGCCCCATGCAGAGCTAGCCACCCCCATACAAAGCTACTCACCTGGCCCCACCAGCTAGTCAGCCACCATCCCGGCCAGCTAGCTATCCACCCCCATGCAGAGCTAGCCACCTCACCCTGACGGCCACCCCACCCCCCGCATCAGCCAGCGACCCTGCCAGCTAGCCAGCCTGCCCTGCCCTGCCCGATAGCCTGTCACTCCCCCAGACAGACAGCCACCCTGCCCCGCCAGCTAGCCACCCTGCCCACTAGCCAGCTAGCCACTCCGCCACCCAGCGAGCCACCCCACTCCACCAGTCTGCCAGCCAGCTACCCCACCAGCTAGCCAGGCACCCCCATACAGAGCTAGCCAGCCAGCTATCCCCATGTACATCTATCTAGCCATTCACCTACACAGCTAGGTAGCCATCCTTCCATCCATCCTGTACCCAGCTAGCTAGCCATCCCCACAGCCAGCTAGCCAGCCCCATACAAAATTAACTAGCTAGCTATCCCCATGTACATGTCTCTCCATCCATCCCTATACACAGCCAGATAGCTATCCGTTCATCCATCCCTGTATACAGCTAGCTAGCCATCCCCATGTACAGTTAGCCATCCCCATACAGAACTAGTTAGCTCGCCATCCCCACGTGCATTCATTTATCCATCCTTCCATCCATTCGCAGACATAAGAACGGCCACACTGGGTCTCCATCTAGCCCCATATCCTGGCTTCCAACAGTGGCGGATGCCAGATGTTTCAGAGGGAGTGAGCAGAACATGGCAATTATCAAATGATCCATCCTGTTGTCCACCACCTGCTTCTGGCTGTCAGAGATTCGGGGTCACCCAGAGCATGGGGCAGCATCCCTGGCCATCTTGGCTAATAGCCATCGATGGACCGATCCTCCATCAACTTATCTAATTCTTTTTGAACCCAGTTATTCTTTTAGCCTTCATGACATCCCTTGGCAATGAGTTCCGCAGGCTGTGTGTCATGTGAAGTAGTACTTTTTGTTTGTTTGAAACCTGCTGCCTATTCATTTAGCTGGGTGACCCCTGGTTCTTGTGTCACGTGAAGGGGAAAATAACCCTTCCCTTGTCACTTTTTCCACACCAGTCATGATTTGATAGACCTCCGTCATATCCCCCCCCACCCCATCATCTCTTTTCTAAACTGAGCATTTTCAGTCTTTTTAATCTCGCCTCATAGGGAGGCTGTTCCATACCCCTCATCATGTTGGTTGCCCTTTTGGGTACGTTTCCCAATTCTAACGTCTATTTTGTGCGGTGGGGTGACCAGGACTTCACACGGTATTCAGGGTGTGGGCGTACGATGGGCTAAATAGAGGCACGATGATATTTTCTATCTATCCCTTTCCTGCTGTACATTCTGTTGGCTTTTTCGACTGCTGCTGCACCTTGAATGGATGTTTTCAGAGAATGAGCCACGATGACTCCAAGATCTCTTTCTTGAGTGGAAACAGCTACTTTAAACCCCATCATTTGAAGTGTGTAGTTGGGAGGATGTTTTCCAGTGTGCATTACTTTCCATTTTTCAACAGTGCTAGCCATCAGCAGCTAGCCATTCCCATACGCAGCTAGCTGGCTAGCCATCCTTCCACAGACACAGCTAGCCAGCCGTATACATGGCTAGCTAGTTATCCATCCCCATATACATCTATCCATCCATCCATCCCCCCAAACATCCATCATCCATCCATCTCCACGCACATGAGCAATCAATGGTTTTCTATCTAATCAGTAAACTCCTTCCTTGCACACACACAACCCGCCACCACGCAGAGAGGGCAATTAACCAGTAGACCAACTTGCCCAGGGACATGGTGATTCACCATCACTTGGAGTCTTTAAAGCATGACTGGACAGCTCTATCTAAAAACTGCACTCGAGCTCACCCACCAGATATGGGCTAGAGTGATCAAGTGCTCAGCCTAGGTGATCAAGGTCAAAGGCAATTGGCTGGTGCAACTCCCTGCCATTGGAAATCATTGAGGCCAAGAGGCTTGTGCGTTTCCCAAAGGGGCTGGATAGATTTATAGATAGCAGGAACAGACAGACTTAGACGAGTGAATGCTGATGTGGGCAGAGATATTAAACCTCCTGATTCAGGGCTTAAACCAATCTCTAACTAGTAGACACCAGGATCAGACCTGGCACGGGGGGCCGATTGTCCCACACTTTCCTCTGCAGCATCTGGCACTGGCCTGAACAGCCGTCAGATATGATCAAGTCTGACAAGCCCTATATTTTTTCCAGCATAATGGTCCCTTCTGGCCTTAAAAATCTATAAATCTGCCCAGTCCTCACTCAGGATCAGGGCCTCATTGTGCTTGGTGCTGTACAGACCTAGATAGAGATTCTGCCAACCCTGTGGGGCTTAAACCTACTCTGTATCTGGGGATGCAATTCTAGTGGGCACAGTATCCATGTGATGGTCGGGTGGGGCCATGGGGCTCTTGCACTGGGCCAGTTTTCTGTCCCCCCCATGTCACCTCCTGGTGATCACTGACAAATACTATATGTATATCACAGTGGCACCTACTGGCTCCAGCTGAGATCAGGCCCCCAGGTTGCAGTAGGGCCTAGTGAATAGATCACAGGACTGGGATTCAGGAGTGCTGGGTTTATTCCTGCCCCTGCCTGCTGGGTGACTGTGGGTACGTCATTTCCCTGTCTCGGTGCTTCAGTTTCCCCAGGGATAGGGATAATGACCTCCTTCGTAAAGCACTTTGAGATCTACTGATGAAAAGAGCTAGACATTAATTATTATTATTATTATACTGGGCCCTGCCCTGAACAGCTCATAGCCTGAATCGACAAATGGCAGGAGGGGAAACTGAGGCACAGAACGGGGAAGTGACTTGCCCAAGGTCAGCCAGCCAGTCAGTGGCAGAGCTGAGAATAAAGCGGGGAGTGGAGTGGACAATGTACTCCAAGCTGTCCCCAATCCCGGTAAGGCACCGGCAGTTAACTAGCAGGCCAGTTCCTCAGTTGGTGCAAAACTGGAGTCACACTGGTTTACACGAACTGGGAATCTGGTCCTGCCAATTTTGGAGGCAGCAGGGGGCAAGGAGACCTTAATACCAAACAGCGGAGGGGGAGGATGGCCCAGGGGTTCGTGCACTAGCCTGGGATGCCAGAGACCTGCCCTCAATTCCCTGCTGGGCCGCAGGAGGGAGCTTGGGCAAGTCACATAGGTGCGATCCTTTGAGGATCCAAGCCTCTGTACCTCAGTTTCCCTTTTCCGCACTGGGAATCACAGTGGTACCTTGCCTCACAGTGGGCGTATGAGGATAAACACACAAAAGATTATGAGGTGATCAGATGCTGTGGTGATGGGAGCCATATGAAGAATCATCACTGTAATGGATGGATTTTCAGTCCATTACAGTGATGTAATGCAAGTACCGACGCTAAATTGCCATTTTAGTCGCTGTCTCCATCCTGGGATCTCAAAGGCCTTCAGGCACATGAATTAGCCCTAACAAGACCCGAGTTGGGGCTGGTGTGCCATCCTCCCACCCCGCTATTTCAGGGATTCAATGCGTATACATACCCCTCACTGCCAAGGCTCCGTGCGCCCCCTATTCGCCACTTCACCCTGGCAGGGCCTCTGTTTGCACCCCATTCCCCACAGGCCATGGGCTTTGTCCCCAATGTCCCTCTTCCTCGCCGTGACAGGGACAGTGCAACTCCTCCCCCCACCAACCCACTCTTATTGCTTTTCTTTCTGGGAGAGAAGTCACTTAGGGCACCAGCGCTTTGAAACTCCATGAGGCCAACAGGCTGAGCTGAGATGGGGGTATTGCTCGGCTGGAAGGTGTGAACAGCTGCCGCCAGCTGGTTCTTTGAGCTCTAACCCAGGGGGTTCCCAGCCCGAGGCCCACCTGTGCAGCTGCAATAAGCACGGTGAGAGCAAAATGCAGCATTCAAACAGGGAAAACTCAACTGTGAATAAAACTGAACCAGGAGCAACACAACGACGTTAACAACATTGTTTAAAAAGTGCCACAGTATTTTATTTTAAAACAAAACCGTTGTCCAACTTTGAACACTATATTGTGTGTTCAATTTTGGGGGGTGGGGGGGAAGGGTCTGAATGTCTGTGCTCTGTAAGCAAAGATCCAGCCCTATTTTCTACTAATTAGAACAGAATCAAATATTGTAAATAAAAATATTAAAAGACTTACAAGCCAGGAGTCTTCTTACTGGGATGGATGTGCCTGCTCCTCCTTGCACAGCTTTTCCAGCTGGGAACATATGTTAGGGAGGCTCAACCTGATCTCATATTCGATTTTCAGCCTTTCAGCCAGCTCCGGGTGCAGGCAGGGGGGAGCTAGGGGCTGTGTGCAGCCAGCGGGGAGCTCCGGGTGCAGGCAGGGGGGAGCTAGGGGCTGTGTGCAGCCAGCGGGGAGCTCCGGGTGCAGGCAGGGGGGAGCTCGGGGCTGGGTGCAGGCAGGGGGGAGCTCGGGGCTGGGTGCAGGCAGGGGGGAGCTCGGGGCTGGGTGCAGGCAGAGGCAGATTGATGCTGCGGAGCCTGGCCATGTGCCCAGTCCCTAGTTGGCAGCGTGGGCAGCTCCGCTCCTTGCGCACGCCAGGCCAGGCTGGGACATGCTGACCTACATGGAAACCGTGGTCACAAGCACCCAATGGTTCGTGGGCACCAAGAACTACACCTACCTGAGCCTGGAGAGTCGGTTTCCCTGCCCAGGAGGAGAAATCAGTGACACACAACCCAGCACGTAGTTCATTTGGTCACACTATACACACCTGTCCTGGAACAGAGGTGATCACAAACCACAGGCAGCCATCCCCCTTTCAAGAACCGCAGCCCAACCACCAGTGCCCAGTTCTCCTTCCCGAAGAACTGACTCAGGATAGAGAGCGCGAGGCAGGAAACAAACCCTCCTCTTGCCTGCACCAGCTCCTCTGCCAAAGAAACTGCATCACAAAACTAACTGCAATGCGGCATGTCCTTAACGAGTGAATGTGGACATGCAGGGCCCAGCACCCCGGGGCCCCGTCACAGCTGGGGCTCCTGAGTGCTGCCACAATACAAGTAACACATCTTTCCTTGCTCTGGGAGTATCAAACACACCCTCTCCCGTCATACACCAAGGAAATGGGTAGATTGTTAAGGCCATCGTGGAGAGCTGGTCCCCAGAACTCTGCCTGGAAAAGAAATGTGCCCATTGGCAATTAACACCCTAGACCACCGTGGATAGAGGAGTGCAGGCTTGATATTGAAGGGGGCTGGCATAGGGCCCTCTATGCAGTCAGGTGCCCATGGGAGGGCCTGCGGTCAGACTAGTCCTGAAGTGAAAGGGGACTGGGCCTTTGAGGGGGCATCTGGGAGCTGTAGCCAGCTCTGACTCAGCAACAGGGCTCTCAGAATTTACCTTCTTCCCCCGTCCTGAAGTATCACGGTGGGGGGGGGGGGGGGAGCATCCCCTGCACCCTCAGGCTGCCTTCCCATCTCAGCTCTGCAGTCTATCATCAGAGGAACTCCTCCAACCTTTGAGCCATGAAAATGGCACCAGAACAGTCTCTGACTGGTTACTGTGGAGGAGATACCCGTCAGTCACAGGCCGGGTGTTGTGAAAATTAAATGTTTATGAAAGTGCTGAGCAAGAGAACTTTATTTCTGGACATCAAAAGACACCCTGGAATTTTTAACAAAGGGCAAATCTCAAATTCAGGCTGGAAAAGAGGCACAAATTTTTACTGGCTTGAGGAATTAACCACTGGGACAATTTACCAAGGGCTCGCATGCGTACCCCATCAATGGAGATTTTTTCAATCAAGAGTGGATGTTTTTCTAAAACAATCTGCTCTAGTGTAAACAGGAAGTAACCCAGGCAAGTCCTAGGGCCTGTGTTAGAAAGGTGCCCACAGTAGCCCCTCCTGACCTTAGGATCTATGAATCTCCTGTCTAGATAGGGAGCAGGGAAAACCAGATTTGGAGCAACTGAATGAGGCTTTGCAAGTGGAAACACAGATACTCAATAGGCAGTTGGAGGAGGAATAGCTCAGTGGTTTGAGCATTGGCCTCCTAAACCCAGGGTTGCGAGTTCAATCCTTGAGGGGGCCATTTAGGGATCTGGGGCAAAAATTGGGGATTGGTCCTGCTTTGAGCAGGGGGTTGGACTAGATGACCTCCTGAGGTCCCTTCCAACCCTGGTATTCTATGTTGGTTTTGGGAGGAAACATGGGACAGTTTCCTCCCATTGCCGTTAAGAGTTCAAATGAAATTTTAACCAGTGATTTTCGTTAGTGTCATAAATATAAAGGGAAGGGTAACCACCTTTCTGTATACAGAACTATAAAATCCCTCCTGGCCAGAGGCAAAACGCTTTCACCTGTAAAGAGTTAAGAAGCTAAGGTAACCTCGCTGGCACCTGACCCACAATGAGGAGACAAGATACTTTCAAAGCTGGAGTTGGGGGACAAAGGGTCTGTCTATCTGTGTGATGCTTTTGCCAGGAACAGATCAGGAATGCTCTTCATAACTCCTTAAGTTAGTAAGTAATCTAGCTAGAAATGCATTAGATTTCCTTTTGTTTAATGGCTGGTAAAATAGCTGTGCTGAATGGAATGTATATTCCTGTTTCTGTGTCTTTTTGTAACTTAAGGTTTTGCCTAGAGGGATTCTCTATGTTTGAATCTGATTAACCTGTAAGGTATTTACCATCCTGATTTTACAGAGGTGATTCTTTTACCTTTTCTTTAATCAAAATTCTTCTTTTAAGAACCTGAATGCTTTTTCATTCTTCTTAAGATCCAAGGGTTTGGGTCTGTGTTCACCTATGCAAATTGGTGAGGATTTTTATCAAGCCTTCCCCAGGAAAGGGGGTGTAGGGCTTGGGGGGATATTTTGGGGGAAGACATCTCCAAGTGGGCTCTTTCCCTGTTCTTTATTTAACACGCTTGGTGGTGGCAGCATAGGGTTCAAGGACAAGGCAAAGTTTGTACCTTGAGGAAGTTTTTAACCTAAACTGGTAAGAATAAGCTTTAGGGGGTCTTTCATGCAGGTCCCCACATCTGTACCCTAGAGTTCAGAGTGGGGAAGGAACCTTGACAGTTAGCAATTGAAGTGTTATTGGGAAACAGAAGAAAACCAAGTTGGGCCCGATTCTGCTTTGCACCCACAGCCCTGCATGCCACCATACCTGACACCACCACATGGCCCGTTCTGACAGGCGGCAGTGCCGCTGCACGGCCATGCGAGGACTTTTCCTGAGCGTGTGGGTGGCGTACAGCCTTGGAAGCAATGCTATATTGTCATTCCTTGCGTGAGGTCATGCCTCGCTGGTGCAAGGAGCAGGAGAGATCGGTCTCAGCCTGAATCCCTCTAACTGGGGCCCAGCTGATCCCCGGAGGCAGGTCCTGGGGTTTGGGCTCAGATTTCCACCAGGGGATTGCAGGCGCTCTCTTTGGCCAGCTCGACATGACAAACTATAGTACACAGGTACCAGCAAAGCGCCCGGCCTCTGCTCCAGGCCAGGCGGACACACCCCCTTTCCCCAATTTCTCCTCCCACTGAGAATCTGCCAGGCCAGGCCAAAAGGCAGCACTGCTCCCGACAGGGGAACAACCCCTCGGCACCGGCCCGCCAGTGAAAAGGGGGCATTAGCATCAGCAAGAAGCTAGTGTCTTACCAACAATATGCAAGAAATTCACTGGTCTAAGGGCATGTCAGGCCTGATCATTTGATGGAAAGAACTTCAGTCGCAAACGGTTCTTGATTTTTTCCTGCGGTATTATGAATAGTGGGGATGGCTTTACTACTCTGGCCTGGTCTCTCTCTAAACCACAAGGGAATAAACCCTCTCTGCACATTTGAGTAAAATACCCAGCAATCTCACTGTGCTCTTTCTTTAAAATACCCTCTCCGCAAAAACAAGATCATCCGGGAGCTACAGAACGAGAAATAGGCCATGTCGGATCAAGACACCAAGAGCCGAGCTGCAACAGAATTTCACAGCTGCTTTGAGGCAAGTTCTGTATTTTGCTTAAACACCTGGGGAGCTGCAGGAACCTTGTTCCTGCCGCTCCCAGAGTCTGGGAGAGCTCGGAACGACGCCTGGATCCAGACGGGAAGAACAAACGGCAGCCATCATGAGTGACCCAACGGTTTGGGTCAGAGCCACGAAGATTCAGGCACTTCCTTTCGCCTGCCAATTGCAATGAAGCAGTTTCGTTCTGCAGCAATTTCAGGCCGTAGCGCCTCCGGAGCCGCCTCCCCACACCGTGCAGCTGCTCCTTCCACCAGCCCTGGGGAAAAGTCCCCATGGGGGAAAGAGACACATGGAGACGAGCCGATTGTTTCAAAATTAGAGTCTTTATTGCAAGGCCTGATCTTTGGCAGAGCTCTCCGCAAAAACGGCTGCTTCCCTCAGCAAAAGGACAGCCCCAACCTGACGACGCGTCTGTACAAAAATCCTGTGTCAAAGGACAGAGAGCCAGAGGACGAGAGCAGGGACAGTTCTGCACCTCCATTAGAATCGGCCACATCCTTGCTGTAGTGTTCAAAGAGGTTAGCATTGGGTGTAGTCACCTGACTCAGGTGAAGTCCGGGTGGGAGGAGCCAACCCTCCCTTGGCACCATCTTTCTCCTCATCTCTGCATCTACTGTCCCTGAGATGAGAGGTAGGCTTTACTCCCAGCAGCCCCTGCAGCAGGAGAGCCAGCTGGGCTCTCACTTCTGACCTTGGCTTGAACCGTCAGCGGGGCATGGCCGGGAACTGGCCAGAGGGAGGCGCTCTGCCAGATCGTCGGAACCAGCCTCTTCTCACCTGCCTGCTGGATCCAGAGGCCGTGGCGAGAAAGTGAAGAGAGAGCCCCGATGGGTGAAGCCTGGCTGTAAGAGGTGGCTTGATGCACCATGGCACCAAACTGGGCACGAGGGGTAGAAGAGCAAGATCTCCTCTTAGCCCCATTTCTAGGGAGCGGTACTATTCCCGGGGCAGGGAGAGCTCTCCCCCGACACACCACACAGTGGGGACACTGGCTGTGCACCCACGGATTACAGAGGATCCTGCTGGATCACATTTGGCCATTAGCCCCAGCACACTGGCTGGCTCTCTGAAGCTCTAATACTGTGTTGGCTGGTGATCGCAGACACGCCGGGTCCCCCCCCACTCCTGCGCGGATGGTATCACGCCCAGCATCACAGCAAGGGGGAGGGGACAAGAGGCCGGGGCAGCTGGTGTTTGGGCTCCTTGGGCTGGGGAGCAGAGAGGGGGTTCCATGCTCAGCAGATTTCCCCCTGCCCAGAGACGGGCGTAAGGCCAACACAGGCGCCAGGGCGCCAAGCCCAGGGGAGATCAGCACCAAGGAGAATGTTTCTCTTCTGCTCCCGGGACAAGGCCCCCTCTGCCCCACCCCAGGCTGGGGGCTCGGTCCCCTCATCCCAGAGAGCCTGCATTCTCACCATCCATGGCACCCACTGAGCAATGCCACCCTGCAGTGCCCCCCTGGCCTCTTCCGCCTGCACAGCCAAACCATTTCCAGACCCTCCCCCGTGCAGACGGGGAAATGGCCGCAGAGAGTGGAGGTGACCCACCCCGGGGTCACAGGACTCAAGCATCCTGATGCCCAGTCCCCTGCTCTACCTGCTAGACACTACTCCCTTCCCAGAAGGGCACCGCCCCTCCGGAGCTGGGACCAGCGCTGGGCGAGGGGGGAAGCAGTTGGGGGCCAGCCTGAGGAGTGGGGGTTGGGGGGAGAACACAGTCCCGTTGTTCTCTGCTGGTCCCTGGCAGCTCCCAAGCACAGGGAAGGGCCGTGCTCCCATGGGGCTGGGCCAGGGATGTTCCAAAGCCCCCAGTGTGAGGCAGAGGCAGCGCCCGGATCCTGGTGCCGCTCACTCCCGCTTATCACCGCCAGCCGATTCCACCGGGGACTCTTGCGTGGGCAGCGGGGCCTCTGGCGAGGGAGGGGAGGAGGAATTAGGGAGACCAGCAGCTTCTGGCCTCTGGGGGGCTCTAGCGCCGGAAGAGGGAGCCCAGGGCTCCAGTCCCCAGACTGGATCAGACGGGGCATGGGCAAGGGAACCCTCAGACAGAGAGTGTCACTCAGCTCCTGTTACTTCCTGCACAGGACAGCCTCACCTAACCCACCACTGCCACCTCCACAGGCTCTACCAGCCTTGCCATCCTGGGGGAAATGAGGCACAGGGAGGGACTCGCCCCTTGCCTTGCAGAGCTGGGAATGGAACCCAGGAGTCCTGGCTCACAGTCCTGTGCTCAGTCCACTAGAGAGCCTGTTTCCCCTGCTCCCCTCTGACCAATTGGGCCCCCCCTGCCCGCAGAAGACACAGTTTGGGAGCGTGACACATGGGAGCCATGAACCTCAGCCCAAAGGGCCCACTGGGGCATGGCTAGCGGGGGGCGGGGCCAGCAGGAAAGGCAGAGTCAGCCGGGGCAAGCTGGAGGGCGCGGGGGAGGAGGGCTGATGCTGTCCTTCAATCCCTGTAAATCATCTGCAACGGGACAAGCTGTGACCGCACTGCATCGTGCCGGCTCCCCCTGGTGACGGGGAGGCTGCCCCGCGGCTCCTACCTTCCCTCTCCTCCACGATGGTGCCGACCGGGCTGTCGGGCGCGGGGCCCTGCTGGCTCCAGTGCTGCGAGCGGAACATCACCATCTCCTCCAGGTTGCGCACCACCGTCACGGCGCCCTTCTGCGGCGGCACCGGGGGCCGGGGCGGCTCCGCCCCTCTGCAAGAGGGAGACGGGGTGAGAGCCTTGGCTTGGGGATGGGCACCTAGGGTGGCACCCAAGGGAGAGCCCGGCTGATCGCTCCCCCTCCCATCCAGGCTACCCACCCATGGAGGGTTCCCAGCACGCCCTGAAGGGTGGCCTCAGCCGGCCCAGGGGGCTGGGGATTGAATTCCAGGACCTTCCCCACCTCCAGCTAGGGGAGTGAGCCAGGACCCATGTCATGGGCACCCAGAAGCCAGCTGCCTGCCTGCGCCCGCATCCCGCTCGGTCTCAGACCCCAGCTGAGCGCAGGGACGGCGGGATCCTCACCCAGCCCCTCTGCGCCACCCAGGAGCCCCCTCCTCCCTTCCCTCGCAGCCAGCCTGCTCACCTGTCGGGGGACACGATGCCCGTGTGGCTGAGGGAGCGTCTCACCTGCGAGGCCAGAAAGTGGGAGAGGGTCAGATGGAACCGAGCGATCTGGGGGCACCGGGCAGCTCTGGAGCTGGTTCAGATCCAGCTCAGACTGGCAGCGTGGGCACACATCTGATGACAGCTGGGGGGCCAGCATGAACCACGCTCATAGCAATGTCCTTCGCAAAGAGGCCAAGGACAAACTGACCCCAGACATCCTGCTCAGAAGCTTGCCCTGGTGCTGCCTGGGCTCTGCCTGCTCTGGGGCCGTGACCAGAGCCCGGCTAGCTCCCAGCCGACCCACACAGCCCTGCCCCGGCACTTGGGGCTGGCAAAGAAGAGAAGCATGCTGGGTTTCCGATCTGTCCTAGGCAGATGCCACTGCTAGTTCAAATGCTGCCCCCTGCCCCAGGGAGGCTCTTACTCTATGGGAGTGCGGGAGTTTGGTGCCCACGAAGTCCTGGGGCAGGGGGGCTGGCGAGGGCTGGTAGAGCTCAGGTGCCAGGCGGGCGTTGGCGAATTTCATGCACTCCTCCAGCGTGGAGATGAACTGGCTGCAGGTGGCTTTGAGCAGGGAGGCGGCTTCATTCATCTTCTGGGGATGAGGAGGACAGAGGGTTACCAAGAGGAACAGCCGCCCACAATCCTTTGCGCTCGTGTAGCTCCAGCCTCTCCAAGCCTGCTGTACAGGTGGGGAAACGGAGGCAAAGAGAGGGGCAGTGACTTGCCCCAGCCACCCAGGGAGTCAGTGGCCTCCCCGCGCCTTTGTTAGCTGGCTCCGTGTTAGCTGGCATTGCAGACGCACAGGCCAAGGCATTGCTCAGAACAGAAGCAGCTTTGGGAAAGAGTCATGCCTAGCGGATAGAGCAGGGGAGTGGGAATCAGGATTCTTGGGTTCTATTCCTGCTTCTGGGCGCAGAGTGGGGTCGAGTGTTTAGATCAGGGGGCTCACATCCACACATATCTTCACTCCTGGGCCCCGCCCCATCTGTTTATGCCATGAAGCCTCATACCCCATGAGGATCCCAGCCACTTGAGCAGGTGGTATAGCAGCATAGCCCTGCAGCGGGGAGTTCCACTGGTTGACTCTGCACTGCGTGCTGCAGCCCTCTCTGAGCTGTTGGAATCAGGCGGCCTTTGTGCCTCAGCAGGAGGGAGTGGGTAGCTAGGACCTGTGTCCTCCAGATCCTCCTAAAACCCAACAGCTCCTCCTTAACCCCCCCCCCCCACTCCCTTTGAACCTCAATATCGAGCGGGGTGCCGTTGTCCTGGGGCCGCGTGGACTCCTGGACGTCCAAGACCTGCTGAGTCAGCACATCGCAGTACAGCCGTAGCTCTGACAGCTTCCGGCCCAGGGACTCGCTGCTCAGGTGCATGTCTGGAGGGAGATGGGAAGATCAGCATTGCCTCGTTCCTATCCTGCTCCCCTGGAAGCCCCAGGCCCTGTATGTTATATGCAGGGACTGTTTCGCCCCTGCCACTGAAGTGCAGCCACCTCTGGGGTGGAACGTAGCATCTGCTTAACAACCTGCAATAACACTGCACTAGTCTAAGACAGGAAGTGAAGAAAAACAGAGGATCCAGCAGAAACCGTCAGGGGAGCCAGAATGGAATGGCCCACGTTGGAATTTAGCCAGGACACAGGGGTTGATGCCCCGGTTCTTACAGCAGGCTCTGGGCTTGGTAATAAGCGGACCTGTCTCGTGCGGGGGGCCATCGGGCTCAGCACTGACCCAGAGAGGAGAAAGCGATCCCTACTGCAGGCACCCACCCTCCAGCACAGCCAGTGACGTAGCTAGGGGGGAGCGGGGCAGCGGCCGCTCTCCTAATGAGCAGAAGTGCTGCCTTTTTAATTTTTTTTTTATCTCCGCTCCCCCTGTTTTCTCTGCCACGGAGCATAGCACTGAGCTCAGCATTGACCGGAAGGGGAAGATTGCAAGGGAAGAGGGCGCCCCCTCCCTGAGCCCCTCCACATCACTCCCTGCAGCCTGGCACCCTCTAGTGGGCTGGGGCTTTGGGGTCAGGCCATCCGCTACTGGGCCCCCCACCCCATAACCAGCAGGTCAGAGGCCAGCTGGGATTGGCTTGAAGGATGAAATTCCGGTTCTCTGCAGTCGCCGCCGAGTGACTGTTTCCTGAGGAGGGGGGAACGCCGGCACCCGAGCCCGTCTCTGCTCCCCGGTGCAGCCAGCCCTTCCACACCCCTCTGCTGCCGCAGTTTTGGGCCCGCACGCACAGCTCTGCCGGTGCTCCTCAATCCTGACCCGCAGCCCCCCCTGCTATTCCAGCCTGCCCCCCAACCCCAGCCCCTCTATCCCAACCGACAGCCCCTTGCTTTCCCAGTGCCAGGCTCCCCACCCTCAGCTCTGCCGGTGCCCCTCAATCCTGATCCACAGCCTCACCGATGTCCCTCAGTCCCAACCCGCTGCCCCCTGCTACCCCAGCCCTGGGCTCCCCCAACCCCCCGATCTGTCCCTGACTCCTGACATACACACTGCCCAGATCTGCCACACCGCAACAGAGATCACCGTTTCTCTGGCACAGTGCCCACCCTCTCTCTTCAGGAAGGACCCACCTTTGTCCTTCTGGCTCCTACTGTCACCCAAACAGGCTTTTGAGCTGCCCAGGGCCACCAGCCACTTCTGCCTCTCCGCAGCACCCCCTGCCTTCAGGTAGAAATACTGCTCCCCGGGAATCACCAGCTCCATGCGCGTGGCATCAGTGGGGTGCACTGCAGGGACAAGACAGTCGCTGAGCGAGAGTCCAGTGCTCGGGTAGCAGAGTCTGTTCTCACCTTGCATGACACAATCAGCTCTGCAGGCAGAGTCTAGGGACCCAGGGCTTCTCCAGGAGGAGAGTGGGAGTGGGATCCAGTGGTTAGAGCAAGGGACTGGGAGCCAGGACTCCTAGGTTCTATGCCCAGCTCTGGGAGGAGAGAGAGATCTAGTGGTTAGAGCAGGGGCCTGAGTGCTAGGACACCTGGGTTCTATGCCAGATTCCAACAGCCACACACTCTTTTGCGGAATCTCAGCACTAGATTGGACAAAGCCCTGGAATGGTCTCCAGGGTGGAGATTCTTAAACTGGGGAGCTGCCCTGTCTCCAGCCCACCCACAGCAAAACCCTCAGCTGGCTGCAGCCCAAGCCCGGGCTCTGAAGAGTTTCAGGGCCCACTGAATCCAAGGGAAACCTCCCACACGACTGATTGGCTCCCTTGGTGTGAGGTGCATCTTCAGTGGCATCACAACTGCGCTCAGAGGTAGAAGCGACGTGCAAACCCAAAGGGGGCAGTGACTGGGGAGGACAGAAATAGCCCAGAGAGACGTGTGTGTCTCTCTGCCGGGGGGGGAGGGGCAGGTGAGAGCGGCACGGGGTGGGAAGGGCCCATTGGAGAATCTGGCCCCCTCAGTGTTCGTTAAATTCTGGACCGTTGCCATGCCAGGATCCCAGGTCAGCAGCACAGCAAGCCAGCCCCCTCCTGGTCCAATTGCCACCCCCTACCCGCACGAGCCTCTCACCCAGCGGGGGAGTGCAGGGCACCAACCTTTGATCTCACAGACGGCCATCTTGATGCTGCCCTTGCTGCCTTTGCCCACGTCGTCCTGAGAGTCATAGTAGGACAGGATGCCGCTGTCCAGGACAAAGTACCGTGGCTGCCAACCTAGAGGGGAAGGGAAAGGCCAGGCCAGTCACCCGCCTAATGCCTGCCAGGGCGCTTCTCTCCTCCAGGGAGCCCAGCTCCCACGGCTGCCGCCTGGCGCACAGCAGCCCTGCTCACGCGAGGGTCAGCATGGAGCCAGGACTCCTGGGTTCTATTTCCAGCCCTGGGAGGGCGTGGGGTCTAGTTCTTCGAGCAACGGGCCAGGAAGCAGGACTCCTGGATTCTCTTCCTGGCTGTGGGAGAGGAGAAGGTTCAGAGTCAGGACTCCTGGGTCCTACCCCCTGCCTGTGCCCCCGACGCATCGCTCCCCCATCGGTGTCTGCATGCGGGTATTACGGGGGTGACGTGCTCCAGTGAAAGGGGCCAGAGATGTGCAAACGTAACGCCGACAGACCCCGGTCGTCAGCGTGCAGAATAGAACCTGGGACCTCTGAAGCTTAGTGCACGAGCCTCTACTGCATGAGCTAAAAGCCAACTGGGCCAGCAGGTTATTTGCTACCCCTCCCACTTTGGGGTCCACCTGTGTCGCTTACCCTATAAGAGAATTACAAACTCTGCATCCTCACAACCCCCCAGGCACAGGGTAGCCCCTGCCCCCAGTTGGCCCCTGGCTCTCAGAACGGAACAGGGAGCCGCCCATGGGCCAGCCAGCCTTTGTGCCGAGTTAGAGCTTGGGACTGGGAGAGGCCGTGGAGCCTGTTGGGGGAAAGGATGGTGGGGTCCTCCGATCCCATCCGGAAACATGCGGAGGGGGGCATAGACCTGGCCCCGTTCAAAGAGAGGGAGGCAGCCCCTCTTTGAAGGAAGAGACATAAGCCTGGCTTGTGGGGGGTGGGTCCAGGTCACAGTCCTGTGAACCTGGTTCAGGGGCAGTGAACCCACTTCAGGGACGGAGGGGTCACAGACCTGTCCTGGTTTGGGGGAGAAAGATCATGGACCTGCCCTACTCGGGGGGAGCAGGCCCAGGTCAGGGGAGGAGGGCAGGGAGACCCGGCCCAGTTTGGAAGTGGGGGTGGAGGGGTTACAGAGAGCTGGCCCAGTTCCGAGGGGATGTTGTCTTACAGAGACTCAGCCCAGTTTGTGGTGGGGAGAAGGGCACAGACACCCAGACCAGCTGGGGAGGGTCACACAGACCTGGCCCGGTTCAGCGGGGGCGGGGGTGTCATACAGACCTGGGTCACTTCAGCGGGGGGGGGGGAGGGGGCGGGGAGGGCACACGGACCTGGCATGGTTCGGGAGGGGGAGGGAGGTGTCACACAGACCTGGCCCGGATCAGCCAGGAGGTGGGGGAGGGGCACACAGATCTGGCCCGGTTCTGGATGGAGGTCACAGGGACCTGGCCCGGTTCGGGGGGCAGAGGGGAGGGTCACACAGACCTGGCCCGGTTCAAGGGGAGGATCACAGATACCTGGCCCAGTTTGGGAGGGGTGTGGGATCACACAGTATTGGCCCGGTTCGGGGGGGGTCGCAGGGACCGGACCCGGCCCGGCCCGGGGGAGGGGGGGGGGTCGCAGGGACCGGACCCGGCCCGGCCCGGTTCGGGGGAGGGGGGGGGGGGGGTCGCAGGGACCGGACCCGGCCCGGCCCGGTTCGGGGGAGGGGGGGGGGGGGGTCGCAGGGACCGGACCCGGCCCGGCCCGGTTCGGGGGAGGGGGGGGGGGGTCGCAGGGACCGGACCCGGCCCGGCCCGGTTCGGGGGAGGGGGGGGGGGGGGTCGCAGGGACCGGACCCGGCCCGGCCCGGTTCGGGGGAGGGGGGGGGGGGTCGCAGGGACCGGACCCGGCCCGGCCCGGTTCGGGGGAGGGGGGGGGGGGTCGCAGGGACCGGACCCGGCCCGGCCCGGTTCGGGGGAGGGGGGGGGGGGTCGCAGGGACCGGACCCGGCCCGGCCCGGTTCGGGGGAGGGGGGGGGGGGGTCGCAGGGACCGGACCCGGCCCGGCCCGGTTCGGGGGAGGGGGTCGCAGGGACCGGACCCGGCCCGGCCCGGTTCGGGGGAGGGGGGTCGCAGGGACCGGACCCGGCCCGGCCCGGTTCGGGGGAGGGGGGGGGGGTCGCAGGGACCGGACCCGGCCCGGCCCGGTTCGGGGGAGGGGGGGGGGGTCGCAGGGACCGGACCCGGCCCGGCCCGGTTCGGGGGAGGGGGGGGGGGGTCGCAGGGACCGGACCCGGCCCGGCCCGGTTCGGGGGAGGGGGGGGGGGTCGCAGGGACCGGACCCGGCCCGGCCCGGTTCGGGGGAGGGGGGGGGGGTCGCAGGGACCGGACCCGGCCCGGCCCGGTTCGGGGGAGGGGGTCGCAGGGACCGGACCCGGCCCGGCCCGGTTCGGGGGAGGGGGGGGGGGTCGCAGGGACCGGACCCGGCCCGGCCCGGTTCGGGGGAGAGGGGGGGGGGGGTCGCAGGGACCGGACCCGGCCCGGCCCGGTTCGGGGGAGGGGGGGGGGGTCGCAGGGACCGGACCCGGCCCGGCCCGGTTCGGGGGAGGGGGGGGGGGGGTCGCAGGGACCAGACCCGGCCCGGCCCGGTTCGGGGGAGGGGGAGTCGCAGGACCGGACCCGGCCCGGCCCGGTTCGGGGGAGGGGGTCGCAGGGACCGGACCCGGCCCGGCCCGGTTCGGGGGAGGGGGGGGGGGGTCGCAGGGACCGGACCCGGCCCGGCCCGGTTCGGGGGAGGGGGGGGGGGTCGCAGGGACCGGACCCGGCCCGGCCCGGTTCGGGGGAGGGGGGGGGGGTCGCAGGGACCGGACCCGGCCCGGCCCGGTTCGGGGGAGGGGGGGGGGGTCGCAGGGACCGGACCCGGCCCGGCCCGGTTCGGGGGGGGGGGGGGGGTCGCAGGGACCGGACCCGGCCCGGCCCGGTTCGGGGGGGGGGGGGGGTCGCAGGGACCGGACCCGGCCCGGCCCGGTTCGGGGGGGGGGGGGGGGGTGTCGCAGGGACCGGACCCGGCCCGGCCCGGTTCGGGGGAGGGGGGGGGGGGGTCGCAGGGACCGGACCCGGCCCGGCCCGGTTCGGGGGAGGGGGGGGGGGGGTCGCAGGGACCGGACCCGGCCCGGCCCGGTTCGGGGGAGGGGGGGGGGGGGTCGCAGGGACCGGACCCGGCCCGGCCCGGTTCGGGGGAGGGGGGGGGGGTCGCAGGGACCGGACCCGGCCCGGCCCGGTTCGGGGGAGGGGGGGGGGGGTCGCAGGGACCGGACCCGGCCCGGCCCGGTTCGGGGGAGGGGGGGGGGGTCGCAGGGACCGGACCCGGCCCGGCCCGGTTCGGGGGAGGGGGGGGGGGGTCGCAGGGACCGGACCCGGCCCGGCCCGGTTCGGGGGAGGGGGGGGGGGGTCGCAGGGACCGGACCCGGCCCGGCCCGGTTCGGGGGAGGGGGGGGGGGGTCGCAGGGACCGGACCCGGCCCGGCCCGGTTCGGGGGAGGGGGGGGGGGGTCGCAGGGACCGGACCCGGCCCGGCCCGGTTCGGGGGAGGGGGGGGGGGGGTCGCAGGGACCGGACCCGGCCCGGCCCGGTTCGGGGGAGGGGTCGCAGGGACCGGACCCGGCCCGGCCCGGTTCGGGGGAGGGGTCGCAGGGACCGGACCCGGCCCGGCCCGGTTCGGGGGAGGGGTCGCAGGGACCGGACCCGGCCCGGCCCGGTTCGGGGGAGGGGTCGCAGGGACCGGACCCGGCCCGGCCCGGTTCGGGGGAGGGGTCGCAGGGACCGGACCCGGCCCGGTTCGGGGGAGGGGGGGGGGGTCGCAGGGACCGGACCCGGCCCGGTTCGGGGGAGGGGGGGGGGTCGCAGGGACCGGACCCGGCCCGGCCCGGTTCGGGGGGGGTTGGGGGGGAGAGGGGAGGGTCACAGGCACCTGGCCCGGTTCGGGGGGGGTTGGGGGGGAGAGGGGAGGGTCACAGGGACCTGGCCCGGTTCGGGGGGGGTTGGGGGGGAGAGGGGAGGGTCACAGGGACCTGGCCCGGTTCGGGGGGGGGTTGGGGGGGAGAGGGGAGGGTCACAGGGACCTGGCCCGGTTCGGGGGGGGGTTGGGGGGGAGAGGGGAGGGTCACAGGGACCTGGCCCGGTTCGGGGGGGGGTTGGGGGGGAGAGGGGAGGGTCACAGGGACCTGGCCCGGTTCGGGGGGGGGTTGGGGGGGAGAGGGGAGGGTCACAGGGACCTGGCCCGGTTCGGGGGGGGGTTGGGGGGGAGAGGGGAGGGTCACAGGGACCTGGCCCGGTTCGGGGGGGGGTTGGGGGGGAGAGGGGAGGGTCACAGGGACCTGGCCCGGTTCGGGGGGGGGTTGGGGGGGAGAGGGGAGGGTCGCAGGGACCTGGCCCGGTTCGGGGGGGGGTTGGGGGGGAGAGGGGAGGGTCGCAGGGACCTGGCGCGGTTCGGGGGGGGGTGGGGGGGGAGAGGGGAGGGTCGCAGGGACCTGGCCCGGTTCGGGGGGGGGTTGGGGGGGAGAGGGGAGGGTCACAGGGACCTGGCCCGGTTCGGGGGGGTGGTGGGGGGGGAGAGGGGAGGGTCACAGGGATCTGGCCCGGTTCGGGGGGGGGTTGCGGGGGAGAGGGGAGGGACGCAGGGACCTGACCCGGTTCGGGGGGGGTTGCGGGGGAGAGGGGAGGGTCGCAGGGACCTGGCGCGGTTCGGGGGGGTTGGGGGGCGAGAGGGGAGGGTCACAGGGACCTGGCCCGGTTCAGTCGGGAGGGCAAAGGGGGGGGGGTGTCACACAGACCTGGCCCGGTTTGGGGGGGGGAAAGGGGAGGGTCACAGGGACCTAGCCCGGTTCAGCCCGGGGCGGGGGGGAGGCTCTCGCGGACCTGGCCCGGTTCGGGGATCGTCCGCCTCCACCCCCGCCCCCAGTCCAGGGGAATCCCCAGCCCCCAGGGGCGGCGGACCCGGACCCGGACCCGCGGCCGTTACCCAAGAGGTAGTTGGTCCATTTCAGTAACGCTCCCTCCATCGCCAGGGTGGTAAATGTGAGCCGCCCATTGACAACACGGGAGCGACCAACCAATCACCAGCCGAGAGGGCGGGCTCTAGTCTTTGGCCCAATAAAAAGAGCGGATTGGATACGGGGGCGGGACTTGGGAAAGGCAAGCCAATCACCATGGAAGGAAGTGCACGTGTGGGAGGGAACAGGAGGAGTGTCACTAATGACATCAACAGACCCCGGCCTGTGGCTAAAGAGAACTCTCCATTCTGCCGGGCCGCCATTTCCCCTACTTATGGCGCGCAAAGGCCTTTGGGTGATGTAGTGCTCCAGCCCATTCTATTCCTTGGTGGCAAGGCAAGCAGGAAATACAAATCCCAGGGAGCCCTAGGGCAGCTGAGCGCCCGGCGGTGGATTGTGGGTAATATAGTCCTCCTGCGCCGGCCTACAGGGCTCAGAGACGGGAGCTCAATGTCCCAGGATGCATCGGGGCTATCAGAGTGCGTCTCACGGGTTTGTGGGTAATGTAGTCTTCCCTGCCCACATGGCTCAAAGAGGGGGCGTGGTGCTGACTCCATGTACCAGGATGCATCGGGGCAGAGCCGCGCTGCGCGGGGGGCGTTGTGGGTAATGTAGTTCCCCTGCCGCTGGGCCAGGGACGAGGGGCCTGGTAAGGACTCCATGTTCCAGGGATCCCTGGGCGGCGCGGGCGGCCTCCCCCAGCCATTGTCGGTGGCGGCGCTCGCTGGCCGGAGAGGGGCTCCCAGCCAGGGCTGCAGGCACGGTGGCTCCGGTGGGGCAGGAGGAGGGAATGAGTGAGGAGGAGGAGGCCTGTGGGACCAAGAAGAGTGGCGGGTTCCCCAGGTAACGGGGCGGCTCAGGGGCGGCCCCGCCCACCACTCCCCCCAAACTGGGCGCTGGGGGGGGGCGGATCCTGGGGGAAGCCCCTCCCACTGCCCCCCCTCACTGGGGTGTCACTGCACCCCGGGAGGTGGGGGCGGGTCCTGGGGGGCAGCTCCTCCCATCACCACCCCAATGGGGGCGGGGTGGGGACGTGCTCCCATTGGCCCCCCGCCCCGCTGGGTACAGGGGTGGGAGATCATGGGATAGAGCCAGCTGCTCCCACGGGGTACTGGGGTGTCCTCAGACAGGCGTAGAGGAGCATCCAGGGGTGGAGGACGGCTTCTCACACTGAGCCCCACCACCCAACTGGGCACTGAGGGGATCTTCACTGGGGGCATCACGAGGGGTAGCTGATCCCACTGACCCCTCCTACTGGGGGACCAGGGAGACTGCCATGGGGAGGGGGTAGCTGCTCTCATTACAGCCCTCCCCCTTTACTGGGGGACTCTTCCCCAGGATCAGTGGGGTGCTCTGGTGTGGGAGGGGGAGCTTCTCCCACTGCTTCTTTCCCCACAACTCCCCCTTCCGGCTCTGGGAATAGCCCTGGGTGTTTAAGGCCCTGGGGCAAGCCCTGATCTCTGGTGGTTTCTGAGCCTGTGTCCCTGTGTTGTGTCCCCTGCCCCAGTATAGAGCAAATGCTTGCCTCCAATCCCGGAAAGACCCCGATCAGCCTTCTCCAGGAGTATGGGACAAGAATAGGCAAGACGCCCGTGTATGATCTACTCAAAGCCGAGGGACAAGCGCATCAGCCCAACTTCACCTTCCGCGTGACTGTCGGGGACATTAGCTGCACCGGTCAGTTACCCGTGGGGGAGGCGGGTAAATATGGCTCCCAAACAAGGGGAACCTTGGCATTGCCACCCACTTGAGGGGCCTGATCTTGAGCTGCCTCCTGCTGACTGATCGCGTCTCTGCATTAAAGGTGTCACTCGTGCTTGGAGCCAGGGAGCTGTGGATCAGGACTCTTGAGTTCGAATCTGGGTTCCTTTATAGAGTGCTTTGAGCCCTGTGGGTGGACGTGCTTTGTAAGAGCTAGGTGGTGGCGCTATAGTGAGCGGAGGGGGAATGGGTGAGGTGGCTTTGGCCAGAATTCTCCCCGGAGTAGGGGGTGGTGACTAAGATTTTCTGAGGGGGATGGGAGTCATCATCCTGGAGTATGGGGCCCATTCAGGCTGGGGGTGGAACTCGGAGCTTCTTGTTTCCCAATCTGAACCATGCCTAGGGCATCCTTGGCGGGAGGATCCCAGGGCCTTGAGGTCTTGGGTTCAAGTTCAGCTGTTAGCACTTAAGGTCTTGTTTGGTAGCCTCTGGGTGGAGGGAGATGGCTGGGTCGCAGCCCAGCTCCTAGTGGCACAGGCGCCTCCACCATAGAAACAACCCTCCTGATTCTTGGCACTTGCCAGCCCCCCATGGGCCACTTTTCAAGGCAGAATGGGCCATGGAGACAGAGTTCCTCGCCCTGCTGCTGTCCCTGCTTGGGGGCTAGAGGCCGTCAGCTTTGGGAGCTGCTGATCTATCACCAGCACAGAGAGCAACTGAGTGACACAGCTGGGAATAGAACCCAGGACTCCTGACTCCCAGCCCCCCACTGCTCTAACTGCTAGACACCCTGCTTTCCAGGTCAAGGCCCAAGCAAGAAGGCAGCCAAGCACAAGGCAGCAGAGGTGGCCCTAAAGCTCCTGAAAGGGGGAAATATGCTGGAGCCAGCAGCATCGGAGGAATCCAGGTGAGGGGGGGCAGAGGGGGGACCTGGGCCTTTACTTAATTTGCTTCTCAACTTCTTTGATCCTTTACCTGCAGACTCGCATCCAGACCCAAACCCGCCCTCTACTCCCCACTCCAGTCCTGTCAGAGTAGAGAGATTTGGGGGTACGTGTGGGAAGAGTTGGGGATGGAGAATCTCAGCTGAGGAAATGGCCCCCAGCTGGTGCAGCCTATGGGCTAGAGCACTGGACTGGGAGTCAGGAGATTTGCGTTCTACTCCTGGCACTGCCACTGGCCTGCTGGGTAACCTTAGGCAAGTCACTTCCCTGTTCTTTGCCTCAGTTTCCCTAGCTGTAAAATGTAGATAATGGTACTGATCTTCTTTGTAAAGTGCCTTGAGATCAGTGGATGAAAGGCACTACATTTGAGCTGGGTGGTGGTATTATTCATTATTAAAACATCCCTAGTCCCCGCGGTCCCTTTCCTGCCCCCAAGTGGCACCACACCCAAGCGTTTAGAGGTAGGAAGAGCTGGTTCTTGTTGCGCTCGGAGGCGCAAAGCCTGCTTTAATGTTTGTCACCTTTTATTTTCAAAGCTCTCCTTTCTCCCTAGAGCCCCTTTCTCAGCTCAGCACCGCAGCGGCCCCCGCAGCGCCCATCTTGCCTGCTGCCTCTCCCAGGTAAAAGGGAAAGTCACAGGGAGGGGCTCTGGGCCAAGGTCACCCAGTGTGATCTTGGGACACTTTGTTTTGTATTGGTGGGGTGCTCAATTTAAAGACACCTCAAAGGGGATTGGTTTTCAGAGTCTGGTGGGGACTCCGTATCCCAGTATGCATTGGGGCAGGAGGGGTTGTGGCTAATGTAGTCCTCCTGCCCATTTGGCCTGTAGGTAGAGGCCTGGTGAGGACTCTGTATCACAGGATTCATTGGGGCAGTAGAGCGCATTGCAAGGGGTTGTGGGCAATGTAGTCCCCCTGCCTGACTGGACCATAGGCTGGTGCCGAGTGGGAACTCAGGTATCAGGGCCCTATCAGCAGTACTGCCAATCTGCATGCTATTTGGTATTTATTCTTAAAGCCCCAGCTCCTGGAGTCATGTTATTTCACAGGGAATCTCAGCTTCCATTAAAAAACTGGTTAAGTGTCTTGCCCTGGGGGTTGCCTAGAAAAGCTGCAAAAGGTTTAGTAACCACCAGGTAAATGTAAGAACCCAACAGTGATTATTGTTTAAAAATCACCTGATTCTTAAGCCAGTCCCTGGTTTTTGAGCCCTCGGGGGTGGCCATGGTACATTCAGGGTCCCAAGCTGGGTACGCAAAAATCACTCAAATCCACGCTGGGGGCTGTGCTTGGGAAACCTCTGGCCTGGTGAGCTCAGAGGCACATACGTCTCGCCCGCACCTTTCATCCCCAAATGTCTTGAGTATTGGGTTGTGTCGCCCATCTCTGCAATGCAGCTGTCTCTGGGGCAGAGCATGGCGGGTGTCTTACAGCAATACAACTACAGTTTAGGGCAGGGAGTGAAGAAGGATCCTGTTGGTAATTGAAAGTGCCGGGGGTATTTGGGGCGCCGGAATGGAATTGCCGAAATGGGGATTCGTGCCCCAACTCTTGTGAAAAGAGCCAGGGGGACTCGGGTGACCCCCAGGGCGTAGGACCTCGCTGTTACGGCTCAACTAAACAGCACCGCCTCTGGCACTGCCTGCTAGCACCGGGGGGCTGGAGGTCTGGAGTCAGCGCTGACTCAGAGGGGAGAGTGTCCCCTCCTGATTCCCCCATTGTACTCCCTGCAGCACAGCGCCCCCTAGCATCCTACTGGAGCATTGCAGCCAGTGCCTTCCACTGAGTCACCCATCCCAGTTCCATTGGGTGTCTCCTGCCAGTGGCTCCCCACCCCCTCCCGCAAGCCCCTGGCACCTCCAGCAGACTCCCTGGCCAAGGGCTGTAGGCAGCAGCCCAGACAGCCAGCTCAGCCCCCTTCACTGGTGCCCTTGTGTCTCACTCAGAAGCTCACCGATGGAGGTGAAGTCGCCCGTCTCGCCCCAGCAGTCGGAGTGTAACCCTGTGGGGGCGCTGCAGGTAGGTGCCGTCGGGGCACTTTTCCCCGTGGCGCAAGGGCCTCTGCTCGCTTTGGGGAGTGGGAGTGCCCCAGGTAAGCCTGGGCTGGCTGGACCGGGGACGAAGCTATTGAAGCAAAAGGCTTCATGACCCTCGAGTACCAGAGACCTTGGGTGGCCAGATGGGGCAGAGTAGCTGGTTTGAATCCTGGAACGGGTTGGTTGGGCCCAAATCCTGACAGCTGTTTGATGGCTCCTGGGTGGATCTGAGCCTTTGCCATCTCCATTAGCAGCTTCAGCAGACAGGGGTCCCTCTCGCGGGTGGTTCGGGGTGGGCTTGGGCTGCCTGGGCTGTCCCCAACCCTGTGGTCACGGGACTCTGGAGCTGTCCAGCTGGCCCCTTTCAGCAGCACTCAGATCCCGGGAAGAACTTATCACTGGAAGAACCAAACCGCAGCTGGTGTGCCCAGTCCCATGTGTCTCGCCTGTGGCTGTCGGGTTCCCTCAGTCCCTCAAGAGTGGGGGTGTTGAGGGGTGAGTCTCACAGCACCGGCTGCACCATGTGAGGACCCCTTCCAATAGCCTTTGGGTTCCTAACCCTCTTGGGACCTCTGCCCAGATGGGCTGTCCCCATCCACAGACACTGGGCAGCCCAGGCGCTGTTGGGCAAACTCCCCACCCTCCCCTTGAGTTTCCCCTGGGTTGGGCTCTCGGTTTCCATGGCTTCTGCTGAGCCAGTCTGCGAGCAGGTAGGCTGCCATGGTGACTTAGGGATGGACGTGGTGTTGGCTAGAGCACTGGACTGTGACTCTGGAGACCTGGATTCTCTTCCTGGCTGTGCTACTGATCTCAGCCAAATCACATCCCCGCTCCGTGTCGGAGTTTCCCCTCCTTTGTCTGTCTGCGGCAGGGGCTGTCTCACCTGGTGTCTGTGCAGCACAATGAGACTGATCTCAGCTGAGACCTCTAGGCATGACCATGATAAAAACAACGAAACTAGGGCTGTCAATTAATTGCAGTTAGCTCAAGCGATTAGCTCAAAACAAATTAACTTGATTAAAACAATTAATTGTGATTAAGCGCACTGTTTAACAATAATAGAATACCAATTTAAATTTATTATAACTACTTTGGGATGTTTTTCTATGTTTTCAAATATCTTGATTTCAGTTACAAGAGAGAATACAGAGTGTCCAGTGCTCACTATCTATTACTATTTTTGATTATAAATATTTGTATTGCAAAAGAGAGAAACAAAAGAAATAATATTTTTCATTTCAACGCATATGAGTGCTTTAGTGCAATCTCTTTATCATGAAAGTGCAACTTACAAACGTAGAATTATTTGGTTTTTTACACAATTGCACACAAAAACAAAACAATGTACAACTTTAGCGCCTATAAGTCCATTCAGTCCTACTTCTTGTTCAGCCAATCGCTCAGACAGACAAATTTGGTTACATTTACAGGAGATAATGCTGCCTGCTGTTTGTTCACAATGTCACCTGAAAGTGAGAACAGGCATTTGCATGGCATTGTTGTAGCTGGCATTGCAAGTTATTTACGTGCCAGATGCGCTAAACATTCGTATGCCTCTTCATGCTTCAACTTGTAGATTTGCACTTTTTTTTTTACAGTGCAAATATTTGTAATAAAAAATAATATAAAGCGAGCAGTGTGTACTTTGTATTTGTGTTGAAATTGAAATCAATATGTTTCAAAAGATAGAAAAAATAACATGCAAAAATATTTATAATAAAGTTAAATTGGTATTCTATTATTAACACTGCGATTTAAAACTGCGATTAATCACAATTCATTTTTTATCTCACGATGAATCACCATCTTTTAAATCTTGCAATTAATTGTGATTAATTTTTTTTAATTGTTTGACAGCCCTAAATGAGACCCAAACGTCACATGGGCCACTAAGTGACAGTCTGGGGGGAGGGGGTTGGGGGGAGGTTGGTCTGCACTGACCATGCCTGGATTCAGACTTGCCCCAGCCAGTTACCCCCTCCTCCAGTCCCTGGTGTTTAATGGTAGTAGCTTGGCCAGGGTATCTGGGTAGGAATTTATCTGCAAGGGGCATCGGGGACTGCCCTATCCTGGGTGTTTGCTGCCAGTCTGAGGGCCTCTCCACCCAGGTCCCTGGAACCAGCCTTGCTGGTGCTCACACCACCAGCTGTGTCTGGGGTCAGGCGGTCCCCGACTCCCCTACCTGAGGAGGATCCTGCCAAGGCTCTCATGATGCCCCGTTGTCACCCTCCCCAAGGAGCTGGTGGTCCAGAAGGGCTGGAGGCTGCCAGAATACACCGTCACCCAGGAATCGGGGCCTGCCCACCGAAAGGAATTCACCATGACTTGCCGGGTTGAGAGGTTCATCGAAATAGGTAACTGCCGGCCATGTACTGAGGCGACATGGGTGATGGGAGCATCTCCACCTCCCATGGGGAGAAGAGGGTCCCGGGGAGGGTGGGGATTACAGGGGTGTTCAGATTAATTCCAGAGAAAACATGGTGCCCCTAAAGTGGGTGAGTGAATCCAGCATTCAAAGGTGGAGCCAGGGAGGGGCTGGGCAGGTCCTGACTCGCAGTCCCGGCCCTGGGCTTTCCCCACCCCAGCTCTGCCTGTGCCCCTCAATCCTAACCTCTTGAAGGCACACCCCCATTGGTGATCTTTCCCTATCAGACAAGGCCCTAGGGGACTCCTTGGTGCAGCCAGAGGGCTCCTCTTCTAGCCCTTCCCTGTGCTGCGCAGGAGTTAACCCCCTGTTCCCCAGAGGGCAAGCGGTGCCCATGCCGGGCTTTGGGCATCAGCGATGACAGCGCTCCCCCTGCAGGGAGCGGCACCTCCAAGAAGCTGGCCAAGCGCAACGCGGCGGCCAAGATGCTGGTGCGAATCCACAATGTGCCCATGGACCAGCGGGAGGGCAGCGAGGCCGAGGTGGAGGAGGACCAGTTCTCCATCGTGAGTGCGGGCGAGGGCGGGACCGGCATGCTGCTTGGAGATGGGGCCCTCACCTTCTGATGGAGGAGGTGTGTCCATAGGGACTACAACTCCCAGCATGCAGTGCTCTGTGTGCTACTAAGAGACAATGGGGTCTCACCCTTTGATGGAGAGGTGTGTCCATAGAAACTACAACTACCAGCCCGCAGTGCTCCATATTGCTTGGAGGCAATAGCGGGCATGTGTCTGGGCTTCTAGCAGGGGAGTGTGTGGCCCATGGAGACTATAAGCTGCCCAACAGATTGCATGCTGGGAGCTGGAGGCAGTGGGGCTTTTCCCTCCCTAATGGAGGGTGTGGCCCATAGAGACTACACCTCCCAGCACGCAATGCATCATGCCGCTTAGAGACAAAGGAGCCCAGTAGGATTGTGGGGCAACCTATGGAGGTTACAAGGCCCAGCCTGCCCCTTCGAACTGAGCGGCTGGGCTCAAAGTAGTGGCTCGTCCACCCTATGGCATAGCTGTGCCAGTGGGACCCATAGTGTAGACGCAGCCTCCTGCACCGGAAGTGGGGGTTCCTCTGTGGATTAGGAGGGCAGGGCTGTGCCCGCGTCAGGGCTAGGTGGGCAGGGCTGTGCCCACGTCAGAGCGTCCCTTTTCCCACCCCCCGGCAGTGCAGCTCTGCAGATCTGCCTTGTAAGCAGAGGCCAGGCCTAGACGTGCTCCCCCAACACTTTGCCCCTCGGCCACTGCTGGGTTGGGCCCCCAGCTGATGCTCTCTCCCCCGCTCCAGACCGTGGGGAACAAGCTGGACAGCCTGAAGGGCCGGCTCTCAGGCTGCACCTGGGACTCACTGCGCAACTCGGCTGGCGAGAAGATCCTCCATCTCAAGAGCCACCCGCTGGAGGCGCTCAACGCCGGCTTCTGCAGCCTCCTGCAGGAGCTCTCCGAGGAGCAGAGCTTCGACATCAGCTACCTGGACATTGGTAAGGGGCAGAGACCCCACCTGGCCCCCGCTGCCCGCCAGGCGCCTGCCCCCACGGGAATGCTCCACCATGCCGTTGAGGGCCGGCACTGTCCCTCCTGTGGGGCGAGGGTTCCCCAGCACTGCGCCATATGCTGGGGGCTCCTCGGGCCGGCCGTGGGGGGCAGGGGCAGCGACCTCCAGAGTCTGTTACTGCTGACGCCAGCCTTGGCGGGAAAAGCGCCCTCCCCCATGCCCCAAACAGGGGCCGAGCACCCTGCCCCCCAACCTCAGGGGCTCGCCCATCACCCTCTGCCCCTTCCTCTCCCCTGGGCCTGAGCATCCAGCCCCCCCCCCTTCCCGGGGCTCAGCAGCCCCCCCCAAGCACACCTTGTTGTGCTCACACCCACGTCCCCCCTGGGCTCAGCCTGCAGCGCCCCCGGCCGTGACGCCCCATCTCTCCCCGCAGACGAGATGAGCCTGAGCGGCCTGTACCAGTGCCTGGTGGAGCTGTCCACGCAGCCGACCACGGTGTGCCACGGCTCAGCCGCCTCCCGCGCTGCTGCCCGTGCCGCCGCTGCCCGCAACGCCCTGCAGTACCTCAAGATCATGGCGGGAGGCAAATGAGGAGGTGCCCGGGCCCAGCAGAGCCTCTGGGGCCGTGGACGCTCAGCCAGGTGGGTGCCTGGAGCCATGCCGGCACATGCCTCCCGAGGCCGGGGCTGGGGCAGACACCGGTTGGACCCACACGCAGCCCCATGGCCAGGGCGGGGCGTCCTGCTTCCCCTGATTCGTGAGGGGCAGGACCTGGAGCCCCCCGGAGAGACGCCAGCCCTGCCCCAGCAGCCTGCACCAGGCCTGAGTGGGCTCTGAACGCAGGGACGCACTGGGCTCTCAGGGGCGGGGCCCACTTGCTCCGACACCCCCACCACACGTGGGGGCACAGAGGGCCAGTGTAGCAGCTCACCCTAGCAGGAGATCGCTCCTGATCCAAGCGCTGCCCACTCCAGGGAGTCCCCCTCCCCCAGCCGAGCCCAGCGCTTTCCACTGCACTGTTGGGGGGCTAATGCTGTCCCACGGCTGTTCCAACCTGCCCCCCCCAGCTGCTGTCCTGCTCCAGCCGCACAGAGCAAAAGTTCTTATTGGCCATAGGGAGGGTCAGCGCCCTCCTACCCCCGTCGCTACATCCCCAGACTCGTCAGCAGCCTCTGACTGTGCCCCCTGACCTGGGCGGGGCTGGAACCCCCCCTCCCCCCCAGGAGTTGCTCCCCCACACCCTCAATGTCAGCAGCCGAAGCACCATCCTAGGAACTGGGTCCCGAGCAGATTTGGAGTATGGAGCTGCCCTGGGCCGCCAGGAGCAAGAGCCGCCCCCCAGGGGTCTGTGCTGGAGCCGCCCCTGTGGGACTGGAGCGGGGGGGCGGGGTAGATTTTTATTGTTGTTTAAAGGCGAGACACAAGGTTTTTAAGACCAAATTCAGGTGCAGCCAGCCCCTGCCACGGGCCCAAGGACCTTGCTGCAGGATCAAATCCCCTCTGGGAGGGGCAGCTGCCCTCGCGTCTCCTGTCCTGATCAGCGTCCGTGCCGTGCCGGGGGAGTCGCCAAGCCCCATGGCCAGGGGGCCAGTGCTGGAACCCATGGATCGATTGTGGGGGGGACTGTCCCGGAACCCGCCCTGGGGGCAGCAAGTGCCGGAGGAGATGGGAAATAAACTGGATGGAGGGGTTTTCTCCAAAATGTTGATGTGTTTCCTTTTGGGGAGATGGGATGGGGCCAGCTGAGTCTTCGGCTGGGTGGGTGCAATCGGGCGCTGGGGCCAGTCTGAGGCCCAGTAGTGGGGTGGGGGGAGCCGAGTGGAGCCAAGGCACCCGGCTGCCCATCGTGAGGCGGGGGCACTGGTTTGGCCGGGGCAGCTTGGCCTATCCTGGCGCTGAGATGGGCCCACCTGGGCCCTTCCCTCCCTGGCTTGTAGGATCTTCCCTCGCCCCCCGCTTGTGGCTGTGGTGGAGGCAGTGGGATCTAGCGCGCACGGGGCAGAGACCAGTGGCCCCCGGCCTCTCCCTTTCCAGCTCAGCCCATTTGACTGGAGCCAGGGGAGAACTCAGAACCGCTCCCTCCCTGCTTCAGATTGTGTCACGGCGAGGGTGCTGCCCCCCTGGGTGTGGGCTGCCCCCAGAGGCGAAGGGCGGTACTGTGCCGCAGGCACATTGACCACATATCCCCCAGCTGTGACGCTCACGTTTTATTATCGTTGCCAGAGCCACGGTCACCCCAGCCCAGTCTGCTCACGGATGGGGGGGCTTTGATCCGGGCCGGCGGGTGCTGGAGCCAAGCAGCCCCTCGGAGTCACTTCTTCCCGAAGCGCTGGGGCACGGCCATGCTCCAGAACTGGGGGGCCATGGAGTCCCAGCCGCGCTGGCTGAGCCGGCCCTCGCTGCCCCAGCTCCCCTGGGTCTCGCGGCCAAACCTGCAGGGAGACAGATGAAACCCTTGGCTGCTGAAGTGCCTTTGGCCCAACCCATGGCCCAAGCTTGGCTGGTGCCCCCTGTTCCTGTACCGCCGGGTCCATCAAACCAAGTAAGGGCCAGTGGGATGCACCCACTGGTGCCAGGGCCATCCCCGCTGGCCTCGGGCTGTGTCTCCACCCACGTAGCCCCTTCACCAGGCTGCTGGAGCTACAGCCATGCTTAGACTGGGCTGCCAGGTGCTGCTGCGGCCAAGCTGGTCCCGCCAGCTGGACTCTGGGGCTTGTCATCTAAGGGGGGCATGGCAGCCGCTGGGGTGGGACCGGTGCTCTGAGGCACTTCAGAGGATCCTCTCTTGGTGCCTGGCTGGTGGGTCTTACTCACATGCTCTGGGGTGAACCAGGGGTCAGATTGGGGGCTAGAAAGAATCCCCCCTGCCCCCAGGTCAAATCAGCAGGGACCTTGCGGGGGGGTCCCCCTCCCCTGCAGCGTGAGGCACAGGTCGCCTGCTGGGATCATGCGGGCACGTCTCTGCTACTCAATCCCCTGCTGTGGCAGGGGCCTCTGGCATCTGGGCTCACAACAGCGTCAGCGCCTTGAGCCTGTCTGCTTTGGTCTAACCTAAGTCCTGGGCTCGACGCGGGGAACTGTAGGGGCCTCTGGCAAGAGGTCCAGTTGGATGAGCTGATGGTCCCTGCTGGCTTCGGACTCTGTGACCTGTAGCAGGCTCCTTTACGCCAGTACACCCGCATTCTCACGAGGTGGTACGGGGCTAACTGGCTACAGTATCCCTGCGCCAGCCCTATCCCAGTACCTGCCCTGTGTGAACTAGGCCGGCACTGCCAGTCACCTAACTCGAGGGCCCAGACTCGAGTGCAGACCCACCAGCCCAACCCCTCGGCCCGGCAGCTGGCTGGGGAGCAGGGCACGGCCTGGTAGGAGTATGTCTGGCTTAGTGGCGAGAGTTCTGGATTGGGACTCAGGACGCCTTGACCTCATGTGACTGACCCACTTTGGGAGGCGCTGCTGAGATCCGCGCTGGGGTCTGTAGCTAGGAGCAGCTGCAGGGGCTGGGGAGGGGGCCCTAGGCCAACTCTGTGCCTCTAAACGACTGCTAGCTGGCCATATGCCACAGGCTGCCTCTGGTGCCAAGTGGGGCAGGTTTAACTCGTGCTAACCACGGTTTGTCCTGCCCTGGTGTAGATGGACCCTGAGGAGAGGGTGCCCCCTAGTGGCGTGTCTGGGGACCAAGGAGTTATAATGCCGGTTAGCTCAATTCCCTTTAGCCCCCAAACCCGAGTTCTGTGTTGGCACCACATCCCCCAGGCCCTTGGGACTGTATTTGAGACCAGGTGGTTACATGGGTCTAACCCCAGGTGGTTACATGGGACTGTATTTGAGCCCAGGTGGACGCCTCTTCCAGTAGCAAAAGGGCTTTCTCCATTTAGTGTGTGGCCCTGGGGAAAGGGCTTGAGCTAACCGGGATCCAGTCCCGTGTATGAGGGTCAGGAGGGGGTCAGGGGCAGGTATACTGGTAAAATGAGCACTCACCCTCCGTCCCCTTACAAAAGGGCGGGAGTGGGGGGGGCTTCTAGCCAAGCAGTGAGCAAGGCTGATGCTGCTTCATGTTGGAGAGTCAAGAGATATTAACTCCAGGCTGCTGCAGAGAGCAGCGGGGGGGGGTTATTGGGGTGTGGGTGGGCCCCAGTGCCCCCCTTCCTTACCTTTGGGGCTGGAACAGGAAGGAGGGGCTGCGGCCGGGTCGCTGCAGGGCGAAGAACAGAGAGCGAAGCAGGGTGCTCGGCAGGCGCTCAGCGGAGAGGGACCGAGGGGCGCGATCCTCACTCTCCTGCTGCAAGGGGTGGGGACAGGATGTGGTTACACAGCCCCCTGCCTGCAGAGGGGTCCCAGCGCGTTGGGGGGGGGGGGGAATTTGGCCCAGGGATGGCGTTTAGGCTGGGTCTGGGCCCCCAGCTCGGCTGGCCCCAGGGGCCAGTGCCACCGTATTAAACTGCTGCAGGTGAGCCGAAACGGGGGGCAGGCATGAGCAAGGTGGTTCTGAGGTTTGCTCTTGGCCAACCTGTATATATCCAATCCCCCCCCCACCCTGCGGTGTAGTGGGGCAAACAGCCAAGTGCCCCTGCCCGTTAACAGCTGCCCCAACCCTACACACTCGGGGCAGCACCGTCTGGATATCAAACCCCCCAAGAGGCAGCCAGGCAGGGTACCCGCACCCCCACCCTCCCCCATCAAGGGACTCTCCCATCAAGGGATCAAGCCTCCCCCTGCCAGCCATTAGGCCAAACTCTTCACCCTGCTGGAGTCCCTGAGTCCAGCCTGCCAGCAGAGGGCCCCATGCTGCAAACTGCGGCCCCAGAGCTGAACAACCCCAGAGATCTGGGGAGGAGGTGGGTTGACTGCAGGGGGTTAAACGAGGACGTTCACGGGCAGCCTGGCCCATCCTCAGGCCCTGCAAGAATTCGCACTGGGTGCCTGTTGCTCCAGGTTGCAGAAGGGCAATGTTCACGCACCCGCCTCAGCCTTTTAACCAGAAGGAACCCAAGCTGTCCCGTAGTGTGTACAGCCCGGGCTGGTGCTGCCCGCGCCGGGAGGCAGCTGCCTCTGGGGTGGAGCACAGCAGCCGTGTTTAACCATGCATTACAGGCAGACAGGGATGGCAAACTCCTTTTCCTGCTGGGGATGCAGGGAGGCAGTGGGGAATTGCCTGGGTGGAAGTGGGCCTGGACGGCAGGGCTTACGCCCTGGTTCCCTGGGATCCAACACCAGGTGCCCTTTAACGGGCACCTCCGACCCCGCTGCCAGACCCATGGGGAACAACAGATGTGCTTGAATGAGCATCACAGAGGTGCTGTCTCCTGTCCCCCCAGAACTAACCTGGGTCCAGCATGGACTCCCAGGGGACGCTCCAGCTACTCAGCCGCTCTCTAAACTCAGTCGTGGTTAGCACATGGAGCCAGGAAACGTGGGTTCCATTCCCAGCACTGCCACAGGCCTGCTGGGTGACCCTGGAAGTTCCTGCCCCGTGATGTGCCTCAGTTTCCCCTTCTGTAAAAAGGGGGTGATGCTACCCACCAGGGTGGGAGCGGGGTGGAAGGATAATTCCTTGGGCCCCCAGGTTCTCAGAGGGGCCCCCTTGTGGGCTGCTCTAGCTCCATTTGCGGGGAGGGAACAGCCTGAGATTCTTTCACGTCCCACCCCCCAGGTCGGTGGCCTCTTTTGACATCATTGGCCTTAAGGTTGGCAGCTGGGATTTGCCACCGAATCCCAGGGGAGCCCATCCCCCGATTCCCGTAGCATCCAAGTGCCCAAATCCTTAGGCACCCCGCCTGAACCGCGAGGAGCCAGCAGACAGCGGGAAGCTCGTGTCTCTCCTCTCCATCTGCCAGAACCTTCCTGTTTCCCAGGGGAAAGGCTCAGCCCATCAGCATGGGGGACCCCAGGAGGGGTCCAGAGCCTACCAGATCCCTGTGGCTCTGCTGGGGCACTGCTTGGCTGGGGATGGGGTACCCCCCAGTGTCTCAGATCCGCCAGCAGCTCAAAGGCCTTGGGACAGACAGACAGACATCATGTTCCCACAGCACCGGGTGCGGCTCCAGCCCCACTGGGGGAGGATACCCCAGAGCCCAGCAGCCAGGAATGGGGGTCACTGTGGATGGGTCGGGGTTTTCTCTGTGCAGGTGAGGGCAGAGGCTTATTGATGCTGGGGCAAGGCGGTGGGGGGTGTATGTGTGACAGCATCCTAGCTGTCCCCGTGCGAAGCCCTGGTTTTAACATACTGTGTCCAGTGATCTGCCACCAACGCCGCTGGCCAGGAGGGGCTGAGCTGGTGCGAGGCACCTGTCGCACCCACGTGGTCCGTTGACATCAGTGGGTGGCACTGAGTGGCCCAAGGATCAGAGCAGAGACCGCGTGAGGCACCACCAGGAACAAGAGCCCAGCACTCAGCCACTCCCGTTTGCAAGGCTGGGGTGGGGGTGGGGGATGCTCCATGACTCAAAGAGGGGAGCAGGGAGCCTCTGCCCATCCATTGCATCTTTCCCACCAGCAACTCAGAGCCCTTTCATTAATTCAGCCTCATGAGGTAGGTCGGGCTCGTTAACAGATGGGGAAACTGAGGCACAGAGGGGGCCAGGGATGTGGTTCTTCTCAAGGTTACAGCAAGCCCATAATAGACCCCAGACATCCAGGCTCCTAGCTCATTGCTCTAACCACTGACCAACGCTCCCTCCCAGCGATGGAAAGGGAACCCAGGAGTCCTGGGTCCCGTTTCTGTCCACTGGCCTGGACCCAGTGAGGGAGCGACAATCTGCTGTGTGCACCCAAGAGCCGTGGTCCCTGCCTACCCAGCCCACTGCCACCTCCCTGGGCAGCGCCCGCTCACCAGAAAGTCGGAGAGTCTCTTTAGGTAGCCGTTGGGCTCGTCCGCCAGGGTCTCCTTGGACACGCTCCCTCCTTCCAGGCACTGGCCCGTCGGCGCGGTGCCCGAGAGCAGGGCCAGCAGCAGCGCCAGGCGCACGTCCATGGCTGCGGTATGATCCCTAGCCCCGCTCCCTCCTTGCGCTGTGTGAACACCTTCCCCCGCTGCAGCTCTTATATCCCCCCAAACCCGGAGCCCAGCTCAACGCACGGACTGGGCTCTGCGAGTGGGATTGATGGGGGAGCCTCACCAGTCATTTGTAAGGCGGGGGCTTGGGGACCAGAGCTGCAGAACTGATTGCCACGCTGGGCCCAGAGAGGAGCCAGCGGCCCCAGGAGAGACAGCACCAGCACCAGCCTGAGCCTGCGGGCCAGGCTGTTTGTACATTATTACAGGGATAAATCCACTCAAATGGCCCTTTAAGCCCCTCTAAAAGTGAGAGTTAATTGACGCTGGTTTATCACAGCTGCTTGCCAGTGCCGGCCCACGGGGCGGGGGGGGGTTTACACCAGGGTCCCTCAGCCACTGATTCCCCCACCTGCAACCTCTGCCCTGCCCCGCAGCCGCCTTGTCAGACTGACTCGGTTTCCCCACCCCCTCCCCACTCCAGTCCACACATTTGTCATGGCGTCATCTGTCTGGTTAACGGTCCCCACCTTGTCGCTTCCGCCTGTCTCCCTTGGCGCCACTTCCCTGCTTAATGAAACCCATTTACCAAGCGGTTGGGGCTTGGTGACAGTGACAGGCTGAGATGGGAACACACGCGCTGGAGAAACTCCGGCTCCCCCCTGCCAGGGCTGGCCGGCCTTCCGGGGGGTGAGGGCAGCGCCAAGGAAGTCGGGGGCAGAAGGAATCCCCCCCCCATGCAGGATCAACACCCCGCTGGGCAGGGGGAGGAGGTTCCCAAAGTGCCCAAGGGCATCATGCATGCTCAGCCCTTTGGACAGACCGGCACCTCCCAGGGGCCAGTGAAAGGTGGTGCCGAGGGCACAGGGCTTGGCCGGAGGGGTGGTGTGCCTGTAACTGCCCGAGTGGGCAGGTGCCAACTCCAGGGTGGGCACAGTCTGTGTGTGTGTAGATAAACACGGAACGGAGGGGGGGGTCTAGCGCACCCAGGGGGCTTGGCCACAGGGCTGGGCCTAGCTCTGTCAAAGCCAACCCTTGGATCCAGATCCCCTTAAACGGGAGAATGTCAGAGCCTGGCCCAGGACAGCTCTGACACCCCCTCAATCCCAGACAGGGAGCCAGGATCCCACTGGGCCCTATCGCTCCTGGGCCCTGCCCCATCTGCAGCTCACACCCCTCGCCAGAGGAGCCAAGGGCTGGTGTGGGGGGAAGCTCCCACCAGGGTGGAGCCTGTCAGAGCCGGGGAAGGGAGGGGGGCACCAGGGAGATGGGACACTGGTGATCCTGCCTAGACCCAGCAGCTAGGGGCAGTCATGGCCGTGATGGGCGAGCCGGCTGCAGTGTGGAAGCGGCTGGGACAGGCCCCCAGTGCCAAGATCTCAGAGCAGCCTGGGCGTGTTGCCCGCTGGGGCCGGCCCAGAGCAGTGACACGGACACCCAGCTACATGCCCATAGGTAAATGTGTGTGCACGTTGGCTTGCACACGCCCACCTGTGCGCCCAAGCTGATACCGACGTGTGCTGTAAGCCAGACCCGGCACTTGTACATGGGCCATGCCCAGGCCAGCCCAGCCTCGCTTGCTGGCACAAACCTTTACACGGTCACCGGGGATGACACCAACCACCTCGGCTGGGGGTGGGTTCAGGCAAGGAGAGCCCCGGACAAATCCTCATGTGCGCCCCCTGGCACCCCACCCCTGTGCCCTGACCTTGCCCTGCCTTGGGGTGGCACCAGCCGGGCTCACCCCTCCAAGCGCTGTCCGCAGGGTGCCCCCCCAGCAGGCAGGCTGGGGTCTGTCCCAGAGGAGCCATGCTCCAGCCTCTACCCTCTTCCCGCAGCTCGGCCCCTGCCCCACCCCTTGAGCGCCCGACGGCAGCAGCGAAGGCCACGCAGCCCCGTGATGGGTCTCGCTGCCACTCAGCTGCGCTGCCCGGAGGCTGAGGGGGTGGCAGGGCCTCGCTGGGACAGTCACGTTCAGCACCTGATTGATGCTCCCAATAATCGGCCTGTGCTCGGCCAGCCACGGCGCCAGGCTGCTGTTCCCAGCACCATCGGGAGACAGGTGCCGGCCATCTGCCCCGGTGCAATGCCCTGCCCGTCCCCCGACAGCCTGTTGGGGGGAGGTGGCGCCAGTGAATTAGCCTGGAGCTCCGTGACTCGACGGGCCCCTAACCGTGGGCCTCAGGATCCCCACGTAGCCCCTGTGTCAGGGTGGCCCCGGGCTTCTGAGCTGAGGGGACAGGGACAAGCCCACCTCAGAGCGGAGCGTGGCCAGCTGGGGAAGGCAGCCGGCAGGCTGAGGCTGGAGCTGCCAGTGCTGAGCTCAAAGAGTTTGGCGAGGGCAGTTTCAGTGGAGCGCGAGGGGCAGCACATGCAGGGAGGCAGCGTGGCCTAGTGGCGTTAAGCACAGGGTGGGTGCTCAGGACCCCTGGGTGCTAGTCCCAGCGGTGCCCTGGAGCTGCTGGGGGACCTTGGGAAAGTCACTTCCATTCAGAGGTGCCTAACTCTCACTGAAAACAAAGGGTCTGGGCCTTCCCTGTGCCTCAGTTTCCTCCTCTGTAAAATGGGGGTGTCACGGACTCACAGGTCATGCCCACTCTTGGCCCCATATGGTCCCTGAGGGGAACCCCCTTCAGTGAGACAGCCCTTCACGGGGGTCCACTCGCTCGTGGGGGTTAAGCCCCTCCGCCTCCTGGCACCACACCTCTCTGAGCCTCAGCACACCTGTCTCTGCCGTGAGCCCCCTCAGGGAGTCCCCTCGCTCTGGACCCCCGGGGCCTCCACTCGCAGAGGGAATAATGCCCCCCGATCTCTAGACCGGAGCGACTCTCAGCCAGGGTAAAAGAGGAGGGTTTATTGAGCGTTTGAACCCAGCACAGGAAACTCTCAGGGCCGCAGGCCTGGCCTCCCTCAGCACAGCACATCCAAGTCTCCCCTGCCTCCAGGTGGGCTCCGCCTGCTCCCTCCCTCCAGCCCCGAGCCCCCCTGCTTCCCAGCTGGGCATCTGATCTCACCGTTCCCAAACCCCCCCTCTGTCCATTGTCTTCTCTCCAGGAAAACAGGGTCGCCTGGGCCTCCTCTCCCCTCTTCTGTCCTCTGGCCCCTCTGGCTGGAACTGGCTGGTTAGGCCACAGGGGTCCTCTCTTCGCAGCCCATTGTCCTCCCACTGGCCAGAACCCGCTGAGACTCCCGAGCTGGGCCTCCCAGTCACCAGTCGCTGGGGTATCCGTTCTCCAGGCCATTGGCTGGGGTCCCAAGTTCCCTCACCGGTCCCCTGCAACAACAAACTCCCTCTCCCATCACCTTGTTAAACTAGCAACACCCAGGGAAACTGAGTCCCACCCCCTCTGCATGCAACCCATTGGAAAAACAAGGAAAAAACACGAAAATCCCCCACTTCGTCACAGGGGGCAGGAGGGAGTCACGGGGGTGAGGTGAATAGCAGCACTGCTCAGCTGAGTATCTCAAAGCACTTTACAGGAATTGAGGGACGAACCCTGCTCTTCCCCCAAGTTGAGTATCCGTAATCCCATTACACTAACTGGGAAACTGAGGCACAGCACTGCAGCCTGGGCAGCTAAACCACCTTGGCTTCAGGCCAGCTCCTAACCAGGATGGGCTAGTGGAGTTTTGGGCCCTTGGGATCCAACAGGGCCAGAGGGGGGCATCCAGCAGCTCTGTGAACCCTTTGTTTGGTGTTAGCCTTTGGGAAAGTTCATTGCCCAGAGTCCTAGCCGGAAATGGAGCTGACAAAATAGCCCAAGAAAAGCTCTTTGCAGCTTCCTCTTAAGCCATCTGCAGTTAGCAGATGCATCCAAGATGGGACGAGAACCCAGGAGTCCTGACTCCCCATCTCCTGCTCTAACCACTAGGCCCCAATCCCTTCCCAGACCTGGGGTAGAACCCAGGAGTCCTGACTCCATGTCCCCTGCTCTAGCCCCTAGACACCACTCCCCTGCCAGAGGCAGAAATGGAACCCACGGGACAGAGTCCGTTCCCTCATCCAGTGGCCTACCCGAGCCACAAGTGGCCCAGAGTGGCCCAGAACTACCCTGCCTGCTGGGCGCGCCCAGGCTGAGGGTGCGGCTATGACTGGAAGGGAGCGGATCAGGACTGGCTCCGTAGCACATGGGGCCAGGGGAGCCTGGGGTGACTCAGAGCCCTCAGGAAGCCGCTGGAAGTTAGAGGAGCTGGGGGCTGCTCTCATTTATATGGGTTGTGGGGGATTTGGCTCTGGGTCGCCCATTATAAAGCCACCCTTGTCCTACCCCTCTGGAGTCTCAGGACTGCCGAGGCTCCAGCCACCCACCCAGCCCAGGGCCCTCCAGGCACTGCCATCGCCCACCTCACACCAAAGAGGGCAGCCGGCTCCACAGCCCCCTCGTTAAGCTTGAGCTGAGCTTCCGGACAAGGGTGGAGGAGGGCTAGTGAGGCAAATGTGGGGTCAAGGGGTTCCGGAGAGAGAGCCCCTCCCCTCCCAAACGACCTCATTTTAAAATCCGTCGCTCCTTCTACCCTCTGGGACTCCGCCCATGACGTGTGACCTATGACTAAATCCCCTGGAGAGATGCAGCGAAAGGTAGGTGGTCTTGCAACTTCTGCCAAGCAAGTAGGGCCTATTACCAATGAATCAAAGGCGACGGCACGTTGGCTGTCAAACCCAGAACAGGGAACCAAGGGCTTTATTCCAAATGCTCAGTCCAGTACGGCAGTCCCACGGGACCAGTAAAAACCCCACACTTCAGATCTCTAGAAGCAATGTTGTAAGGGCTGGTCTCCACTAGGTCGACCCAGCTACGTCGCTCAGGGGTGTGGAAAATCCACTCCCCTGAGCGACATGGTTAAGCCGACCTAAGTTGCCACGTGGGCCGCACTGGGCTTTTTCCGCTGGCCTAACCATCGCCTCTCAGGGAGGGGGATTGCCTGCATCAATGGGAGAACCCCTCAGGCTCCAGAGTGAGGCACTGAGCCGCGGTAGCCTTTCATGTGTAGAGAACAAGCCCCAAGCGGAGCAGTTCATCCATCGCCAGCTGAGCAGCTTTCAGGGCACACGCCCGCATGGAATATTCATAAGAACATAAGAACAGCCAGACTGGGTCAGACCAAAGGTCCATCCAGCCCAGTATCCTGTCTGCTGACAGTGGGCAGTGCCAGGTGCCCCAGAGGGAATGAACAGAATAGGTCATCAAGTGATCCATCCTGTCACTCATTCCCAGCTTCTGGCAAACAGAGGCTAGGGACGCCATTCCTGCCCATCCTAGCTAATAGCCATTGATGGACCTATCCTCCATGGATTTATCTAGTGCTTTTTTGAACCCTGTTATGGTCTTGGCCTTCACAACATCCTCTGGCAAGGAGTTCCACAGGTTGGCTGTGCATTGTGTGAAGAAGAACTATGTAAGCTGCACTGATAGGAGGAATAATAAAGAGGTGCTAGAATAGATGGATAGAAGGGACAGAATAGAAAGAATGTGGACAAATTGGAGAGAGTCCAGCAGAGGGCAATGAAAATGATTAACGGTTCGGGGCACATGACTAACGAGGAGAGGCTGAGGGAACTGGGGTTATTTAGTCTGCAGAAGAGAAGAGTGAGGGGGGATTTAACAGCAGCCTTCAACTACCTGAAGGGGGGTTCCAAAGAGGACGGAGCTCAGCTGTTCTCAGTGGTGGCAGATGGCAGAACAAGGAGCAATAGTCTCAAGTTGCAGTGGGGGAGGTCTAGGTTGGATATTAGGAAACACTATTTCACTAAGAGGGTGGTGAAGCACTGGAATGGGTTACCTAGGGAGGTGGTGGAATCTCCATCCTTAGAGGTTTTTAAGGCCTGGCTTGACAAAGCCTTGGCTGGGATGATTTAGTTGGGATTGGTCCTGCTTTGAGCAGGGGATTGGACTAGATGACCTCCTGAGGTCTCTTCCAACCCTAATCTTCTATGAATAGACACGATACCAGGATCGGGAGGAAGAGATGGATCTTTTAAGACTGCCTGACAGAACCTTGCCTAAGCAAGCAGTTCTGTGTTGGCCCCAGGACAAGGGACAGAGAAGCCAGAGAGTCACGCACCCTAGCACAATAATGGCTGAAGTGGCATTATTACAGCTGAATATTAGAAGGCCCGGAAAAACAAGCCCAGGCTAGGGACGACTGCCACCTTTGAACTCCTGCCTCATGCAGCTGATGGTGTGGGACAGATGATGGTAAGAGCTGGGCATTGATTATTGTGTCATTGGAAGTGTCACAATGGCAGAGGCAAATCCTGGCCATGCTGGGGGCAGAGGTCGGTCAGCAGGAGCACAGGGTTGCTGAAGGCTCCCATCCTGCAGACTCTTACTGTTCAAAGTTCAGCGCAAGGCCTCGGATCCTGCAAATGCTTCTGCTCTTGTGTGTGAGAAGCGAATCCTAGCAATGCGGGGCTGGACAGGAACTCGAGGCATCACCCCATCCAACCCCTGCACCGTAGCGGTGCCAAGCAAACCTAGACCAACCTGTTCTTAAAACCCTCCAGTGACGGGGATTCCACAACCTCCCTCGGAAGCCAGTTCCCGAGCTGAACTCCCCGCTTTTCCCAATAGCTAACCTCAATCGCCCTTGCTGCAGATTAAGCCCATCACTGCTTGTCCTACCTCCAGCGGACATGGAGCATAATCGAACACGGCCCTCTCTAGAACAGCCCGTAACATCCAGTGTAGGGACACCTGCCGACAGAATTTACTGCTGCAGCAGCCGTACTTGTGTATGAGGAAACATCTGATAAGCCACTCTTACTGACCTCTGTTTGCTGCTCTAAAAATCAACGGCCTGTCTCAGTTCTATCATAGCTTTCAGCAATTTCTCTTTCTGTGGTGGGTGGGTGAGGGTCTGTGGCCTGCGACGTGCAGGAGGTCGGACTAATGACCGTGACGGTTCCTACTGGCTTTAAAGTCTTTAAAGACTTCTAGCGGCTTCCCCCCTCCCCCCATCTTCTCTTTTCAAGACTAAAAGCCCATTTTTTAAACCTTTCCTCATGGATCAGGTTTTCTAAACCTCTGGTCATTTTTGTTGCTCTCCTCTGGACTCTCTCCAGTTTGTCCACTGGACACCGGGCTCCAGCTGGGGCCTCGCCAGTGCCCAAGAGAGCAGGACAATTCCAACACTCCTGTTAACACAGCCCGTGAGTGGTTTCAGTGAAGTCTGGGTTACGTTACATGCGTGCATGCAGTGGTTTGCTGGGATCAGGGGTTTAGGGTCTTAAATGAATTGCCCAGGTGCATTGTGGGTTGTGTTTCCTCTCCTCCCTCTGGCCCCCTTGAAAAATTAAAAAACAGGTTAAAGAAAATGCAGCCACTCTGGGTGGTGGTGGAACACAGCTGCCATCTAGTGGACACTGTGCTCAATCGCAAGCTCAGGTCTTAAAGTGATCGCGTCTGCCTTGAAATTCAGAGCACACTGGGTTTGCACAATGGGAGTTGTTGTGCCCAAGCCCAAATATGGATGCTGGGTGCAACTGATTTCCAAATGCTTAACAGCTCAGGGCCCAGACTTTAGAACTTAATTCCTCAACCCCTGGATCCTGGGACTTTTTAGGACAACCTACAAAGCCTGTTTCCCCATGCATTCCTGTAGGGCAGTGTTTCTCAGGGGTGGGACGGGCGCTGACAGGTGTGAGTGTGGGCCAAGGACTAGCCCGAGAGAGCAGACCAACTTCCCAATTGTCCCCCCCGCATCTCGGCTTTTATCATTTTTTTTTTTAATCATTCTCTAGCTGTTGGAGTTGTAAAGAAATCTTTGAGGACATGATCCCAGTGTGACTGAGGCCAAGATGTTGGTCTGAGTTTGCAGAGAGCCTGAGACAATGGCTCTGAGATGGGGGAATTGTCCTGAGCAGTGTAACTAACACCCCACCCCCTGCCAGAGTTTGCAGAGAGTCTCAGAGGACAGCTCCATGTAGGTCACACCTTGGCTCATCTGAGTGGGTGTCGCCATTCACATCCCAGTTAGCTTTTTAAATGCAACATTGTGAAGTATTTCGCTGCTCATCAGAACATGGCACAAAGGAGAGGAAGGATCATGTTGAAGACTTCTGCTGGCACCTTCCAAAGTATGTGGGGTATGAAGGCTGAGGTTGGGGGAAGGGGTGGAAGAGGGCTCAGCTAAGATGTGTCAGCCCTGAGCAGCACATGGCCAGATTGCAGAAAGGTGAATACATGAGAGGTGCCCTCTGGGCCAGTGCCCCGGAGGTTAAACCAGACCCCTCCAGAACTAAGAGCTGGAGCTGAAGAGCAGAGCTGGGGGCTGTAACACCTGCTATGCTGTGCACATTGGTACAGCGGAGGACCTGTAACACACACACGGGACGGTTACCTTGGGCTTATTTTCCTGAAGCGGGGACTTGGTTTTCGGCCGTTTGAGGAAGATGGCTGTAAGGTGGGGGTGGAGTGGAAATAATTTTAGCACCTGTTTGTTATTATTAGCCTAGGTGGCCCTAGCCCAGGGGTGGGCAAACTTTTTGGCCCAAGGGGCACATCGGGCTTGTGAAACTGTATGGAGGGCCTGGGGGGGGGGAGGAGAAGGCTGTGCCTCCCCAAACAGCCTGGCCCCTGGTCCCATCTGCCCCCCCACTTCCCACACATCTCAGAACCTCCAACCCATCCAACCCCCCCTACTCCTTGTCCCCTGACTGCCACCTCCTGGGACCCCCAACCCCTATCCAAACCCCCCCCCCCCGCTCCCTGTCCCCTGACTATCCCCCGGGACCCTCTGCCCCTTATCCAACTCCCCTGCTCCCCACCCCCTTACCGTGCTGCTTAGAGCGGCAGGAGCTCACAGCTGCACGGTCCAGTTGGAGCAAGCCCTGCCGTCCAGATTGCAGGCAGCTTGCCGAGCTGAGGCTGCAGGGAAGGGGAGACAGCAGGGGAGGGGCCGGGGGCTAGCCTCCCTGGCTGGGAGCTCAAAGGCCAGGCAGGATGGTCCCGCGGGCCGTAGTTTGCCCACCTGTGCCCTAGCCTCTGTTTGCCAGAATCTGGGAATGGGCGACAGCGGATGGATCACTTGATGATGACCTGCTCTGTTCATTCCCTCTGAAGCGCCGGGCATTGGGCACTGTCGGAAGACAGGACACAGGGCTGGATGGACCTTTGGGCTGACCCAGTCTGGCCATTCTGACGTTAATGGTGTTTATTACAGTGGCGGGCTAGAGCCCACCTGAGATCAGGGCCCCACTGTATTAGCACTGATTCCTTGTCCCCACGCAATTGCCAAGACAGGCACCAAACCCTCAACTGACTGGAGAGGGGCTGAGGCCGGCGCGCCCGGGGATCACACCGAGGAGACAGGGGGGTGTTGTCACTGCTCTGCAGCGGTACAGCCTCAGAGGCTGCTGCCTTTGCACCAACCCATCTCCCTTAGACCTCAGCTGGGTCTCTCCCCCGGCCTCCCCTCCCCCAGGCCCAGCAGGGCACCATCTGAAACCACAGCCCCCCTCCAGGAAGGCAGCGGGTGGGCTTGGTCTGCCCCTTGCCAGCATCCTTCGGGCTCCAAGGCCAAAGGCAGGAGCTGGTTGAGGGGTGAGATCAGGGGCCTGGAAGCCACGAGAGCTGGGGTACGACTGAATCAAACAGAAGACAGAGTGGCCTGTCCAGCACCCGCCACCTCTGGAGCAGAAGAATCACTGCCCCAGCTGGGGCTCTCCCTCCGAGCCTGGGCGAGAGAACCCCGCTTACTGCAAGCCTCTGCCCCATGTGTCCAGGCACCCTGTCCCACAGGAGAAGGGAAACGGGAGTTAACCCCTTGCATGCCAGGGGCCAGGCCGTGCCCATGCAGCTTGAGTAATCACTGCCAGCTCTTGCCTTCACCCCTGTCACATCGCTCCTTCCCAGCAGGTACCTTCATCTAGGGTAGCCCCAGGGGAGGGCCGCAGGGCTCAGAACGCTCCACCCCTTGAGATCTATGGGTCCAGGTGCAGAGAGAGCCTGAAGCCAGCTGCTGAGGAAGTGCGTGGGAGTTGTGTATGTGACTCACCCGCGAGGCCCACCGAGGCACAGCTCCTTGGGAATGGCAGAATTGCCAGACTGAAGTCCCCCGCGTCCAGTGTCCTGTCTCTGACGGGAACCAGCAGGAAGGCGCTAAAGCTGCAATAGGCTGCTGCTGGGGGATAATCTACCTCCAGGGCAGTCTCTTCAACCCCCCTGACAGAGATCAGCTATATCAGCCTTCCACTATCAGCATTAGCTAGTCTAGCTCTGGCTACTCCGGTTGGCCAGAGAAATGTCCAGTGCCTTTCTGGGTGATGCACAGCTCTTGGGCTCAGCAGTGTCCTGGGGCAGGGAGTTTCAGAGTCTACATCCCATTCTATAAGGAAATATTTCCTTTGATCAGTGTTTGTCATCTTTCCCTAAATGTCCCCTTGCTCTTGTCTCTTGAAACAAGGAGAACAGAAGCTCCCAACACCCCTTCTCCCTCCCATTCACTGCATTGTGCACATCGATCCGGTCTGCTCTTATTCGCCTCCTCTCGATGGTAAACAATCCCACCGTCCCTACAAGAACTTTTCCAGGCCCCTGGTCATTCTCATCACCCTTCTTGTAACCCCCCTGGGCCTGCACTCTCCTTCCTTTTCATGGGCTGGCCAGTGCTGCACACCATAGCCAGATGAGGCTGCACCACTGATTCCTCTAATGCAACATCTTCTCAGGATTATTCACCATCCGTTCCTTCTGTGTTCTAACCCGGTTAGTTTTTCTCAACTGCAACAGCACATTGAGCAGAGGACTTCATGGAGCTAGCTCCCATGTCGCCCCAGCCCCTTTCCTGATTCAAAACTCAGTAAGATTCAGGAAGCGTTCCAATTTTTTCTCCCTCGGACGTGCATTACTTTAACCATTAAATTCAATCTGCGCCTGTGTTCTCCACTCACTTACCTTGGTCAGGTCTGTCTCAAGTTCCTCACCATCTTCTCTGGACCTTCCTTCTCCCCTGCCACGCCCCCTCCCGAGAACCTCACAGCTCACCTGCCCTAGCACAGAACCTCAAAGTAGTGACAACCTTTGGCCGGGATGAAAACTGACCATTTATTCCTATTCTTAGTTTCCGGTCTCTTAGCCAGTTTCTGCGCCACTTTGCCTTACCACTGAACTTCTTTAGTAGCCTCTTATGAGGGAACTTTTTCAAAGTCTAAATTCAGAGATCCATAGATTTTACCACCACAAGGGACCATCAGATCATCTGGTCTGACCTCCTGAATGACACCAGCCAGAGAATTTCATCCAGTTATTCCTATACTGAGCCTCAGAACTGGTGTGTGATTAAAGCGTCTCTTCCGGTCTGGGTCTGAAGACCTCAAGAGATGGAGAATGCACCTCTTCCAGTGGTGGTTTGTTCCAGTAGTCAATCACCCTGTTACAAATTTGTGCCTTATTTCTAGTAGCAGCCCACTGGAGGACAGCGGTGTGCTGCTAATGTTGCAGAGATTCTGGGGTGTCAGGACAATTGGGTACAGGACAAGTTCCTGTTCGAAGGGGACTGTTATTCCCATAGTGCTCTGCTTTCTACAGGAATGAGGAGATCTTGCTGAGCAACACATTTGGAGTATGGCTACACTGCCATTAGACAAGCAGCGGTCCAACTGAGGTAAAGGGGCTGTTTAATTGTGGTGTAGATGTTGGGGCTCGGGCTGGAGCCTGGGCTCAAGCACCTTGCAAGGTGGGAGGATTCCAGATCTTGGGCTGCGGCCAGAGCCCGAATGTCTGCACTGCAACTGAACAGCCACTTAGCCCAAGCCAGCTGGCATGGACCAGGCCTGGGTGTCTAATGGCAGTGTAGACGTACCCTTATGGTGGTCTTCAGAGAGCCACAATTGCAGAGGAAATGGAGCCGCATCAGCAATCTAACCTAGGGCTTGCCCGGAGATGTACAGGTTGCCCAGAGTCTGTAACAATCACATAGTATTGCACCTTGTATTACAACACAGCTGTGAACTTGGTCAGCCCGGCCCCTCTGCCGTTAAGAAGTCAGGGCTAAATCTGACCACTCAGCAATAAATCAACCAACCAAGCTTCTTCCCTTAGGGCATTAGCCCTCAGAGCACCAAAACTGAGTTCAGTCTGGTTCCTCTTATTTCTCCCTTAACCTCTTCCAGCTGCTGAGCACAGAATCATAGAAGATTAGGGTTGGAAGAGACCTCAGGATGTCATCTAGACCAACCCCAACTAAATCATTCCAGCCAAGCATGCCATGGGATACTGGGTGAGTGTCAATTCCCAGGAAGGAATGCCCCCTGTAGGGGCAGCAACACCACTCTGGGCAGCACTTGGGTGCATTCAGATGGCCTCCCATCCAAGCACTGACCAGGCTGATACTGCTGAGCTAGTGGAATGTGTAAGGATCACAGCTCTCTCCGGGTCAGACACTCCTGGACAAGGCAGGGTGGAATAGATGCTGTGATACTACACCAGGTGGCCTGCTATTCTGGGAGCAGCTGCCTCTGGTGTGGAAAGGGGTCATCTATGCAACCTTCTGCCTGTTCACAAACATCAGGCCTGTGATGACAACACACGGAAAAAAAGCAACGGATAGAAAACTAGGAGAGAGAGAAATGTCTGTACGGTGAAGATCTCCGCGGCGTATGCCTGTTGGGGTCTTCCTGTAATGGAATCACACAGCAGAGAGTTTATCCTTGTTAATATTTTAATGTTATATTTGCAGCATAAATAAAAGGCACATTATATGTTTGGTAAGAACAGTGGCTGAAGGAACAAATTGATAAGTGCCAGGATTTTGTTTTTAAACAGCAAAATACAACACAGGGCTGTGCCACGACTCTCCTCCGCCCCTGCGGACACAAAGGTCAACAGGAATCCATGGCACAGGCTAATGCGAAATTGTGAGGACCTGCTCACAGGAGCACTTAGGTGAAGAACATTTTTTATTTGCTAGTGTGACCTGCCTGCACCTCCTCTCATTTTGTTGCGAAAGGCAGAGCAAGTCAAGAATTGTACAACAAACCTGTAGCAGGGAGGGAGGGTCAGGGAGTCCAGGTTTGGATACATCTAAAAACAATTTCATTGCATAAGGAATTGTGCATCCATTCAGGAAAGTTGATATATGTCGATATATTTCTATATATATTCATACATAGGTATTTTCTTTTATAGAGATACTACACTCGTGTGGTTAAGCTTTTCAGAGATTTATTTTTGTGGGTTTTTTTATTTTCTTCCATTATTGATCGTAAAAGCTCTCCATATAAAACAGCCAGCTATTGGTTGAAGGAAAGGTGTCAGGTGGATTCTTGCACTACTGCAGTCCCATACAAACGAAGACTGTTGGGGTTTTGTTTTGTTTTTTGCTGTGGGAAGGCAAATCCCGGGACCTGGTTCCTTGGGCTGCTGCTGTGAGGTGTGGGACAGAGAGCAAGACCTTGTTCGACCTGGAGAGCCGTGTGTCAAAGAGCCGCCGTCCTGCTCCCAGAGAGCACCAGGGACAACTGGCAGGAGCCCGTGGACAAAGGTCACTCCTTTCATTATGCCTCTAGCCCAGTGACGGAAGGGAGAGGTCACCTGTCTTGCAGGCCCTGCATGCGACACCCGTCCTCCTGAATCCCCAGGGGTTGCTAATGAGAATCAAGGCTACTGGATGGGCTGCCCTTGCTTTGGAGGAGCCAAGAATAATCTGTTCTCTCTTCCAAGGCAAGGGAGCAGCTTTGGCCTGGGCTAAAACACTCCTTCCATCTGCTTTAGAAGAGAGAGGGGAGCAGAGGTCAGGGTGGCCTCATTTATGTGAAACTTTTTAAGACTGACTGAATTTTAGAGCAAAGCTAGTGGAGCAGATTTAAAGGTGAAATCGCTACCATGTTATTTCAGAGGCTGTAGGTCCCTCAGTTCGTTAAGCTCCAATGAAAACTCTGGCTCTGGGCAGTCTAGAACGCGGAGGGATCTGGGTTACCCTGATCTCCAGTGGGCCAAACCCACACCCCTCCAGGTTTCCATATCCATAAAACCTTGCGGCTGGGCCCCCATCTCTCAACAAGTTAAAAATTAACACCCCATTTTAACCCACAAGTGGATTTTCTCCACTCCGGCCAACCTCTGTCAACTGACTTAGCCCCTTAAAAACCAACCAACCAAACAGCAAAGGCTTCTTGTGACTGCCAAGTATCATGGAGTTACTTCAGCAGCTCAGTACTGTGTGGCAAATGGCAAAAGCAGCAAGTGGTGGTCTCATAATGTCCCACAGGAAGGGAGAGATTAACAGGTCCGGGAGCTTGAGGGGCAGGTGGATCTTTACTTCCCATTACTCATTAAGTGATTCCTTCCCCAATCCATTAGGATTGAAAGTTGCCAAGGGCAAGTCTACACTACAAAATTAAGTCATCCTAAGGTACTTCAACTTACAGCAACCGCAGTAATTAAACTGCTTTTGCACATCCACACTACACTGCTTGTGTCAGCAGTGTGCATCCTTACCAGGAGCGCTTGCACCGATTTAACAGTCAGCGTGGGGCGTCGTGGGAGGGCTTGTGCAAGGCAGCAACAGCCGATGGAAGCAACACAATGTCTACACTGACTCTGCATCGATCTAAGCGCTACGCTGCTCACAGAAGTGGAGTTATTAAGTCGTCATCAGGTCGATGTAAGCTGCCTTACGTCAGCCGAACTCTGTAGTGTAGACCAGGGCTGAGTTTGGGGTCAGAGTGCGGCTCCCTGCCTGGCTGCATAAGAAACCTCAGTGCAACGAAAACCAGATCCACTATTGGCATCAGCCTGGAGTTCCAGAGAAAAGCTAACAAGCATCCAGCCCTTATCTTGGTCAGGTACCACTTGTAATAGACCATGCCAGGTGTGAGATAAATTCCCCTCCCCATGCCTTAGGTGGAATATGGCTAAGACAACCTATGGCTACCTACAACATACCCTTCCCTTAACTCCTTTCTGCTATTGTAACAGTCTCCCTCAAGACAGAAGGTGCTGGCTTTGTGCAGCTGCGGCCGCTAATGGATCCAGGGTGTGCTGGGAAACTGCCCCATGCCGAAAGCATCCACAGCGCCTTCTCCCATGTCCCCTACCCCCTCCCTAAATAAAAGCAATACAGCACAACAAATGCAGAATGTATGGTGTTACAGAACTCTACAGCACTCCCGGTATGGGACTTTTTAACACGATGATAATGATTCAGTCCTTCAGTATACAGCACAGTCAGATGTATACAGCACACAATGCTAAATAAGAGAAAAGGGCTAACGGGGGACAAACCCAGCTGAACAAAGGCAGCTTCTCATTACAGCACCATGGTTGTGTTTGTGCTAGATTCCATGGGGCACAGACAACAGCATCTCTGGACCCTTCCAAGTCATTAGCACCTTTAAAAATCAGTGGAGAAGTATCTCAAAGATCAGATAAAAAAAGGGTGATGAGCATGGTATAAAATGCCCAGATGGAGACTGGCTTTAGGAGGAAGAGCGGATTTCATTCAAATAGGGCAACGACCTCTCTCTCCTTGTTGCTCTACAACATCCCACCTGGGTGCTTGAGGCAAGGGGGTGGGGGGAGAGAAATCAAGGTTTCTGGTATGCAAAGCCCTCCTATGTTTCAGAAATAGCACCAAAACTGGAAATCAAGACACCTGAACGAAGGTGCCTCAGCTCTGCTCCAAACCAGAAGTGCCCAGGGCATAGCCTTGACTAAGGAGACTAGAATCAAAGTGAAATTCATGTAACCAGCTGTCACTTGAAACTATAAGGGGTCAGCTTTCCAAGGCCTCAGCCTGTACTGTGTGACAGCTTCCAGTAGAGGGCACCAAAGCAGCAGCCAGAAACAGTCTGGCAGCTACCACCAGGGCATCAAGGTCCCAACTGGAAATGTGGATTTAGAGCCACCAGAGCTCCAAACCTCAATGAAACTTCAGACTGACACCGCTGAATTGTGTATTCAGTCTGTCTCTGAAACAGAAGCACCGTATACCTCTACAGCTGGGGCTAGAAATTAACCAATCAGACACAATGCAAAATCAAGGACCTCTTCATTTGTGTCGCACATAACTGCGGCTGCAACCAAGGTGCACTAGGTAATGCTATAGGATTAAGTTTCAAGGGGATTGTTGTCCAGCCTGCAGCCCAGTAAGCAAATCTCTCAGGTAAGTCCAATGCCAGGCCTGCTTAATCAAACCTTTGTACACAGTGTAGTTGTAGCTGGGTCGGTCCTAGGACATTAGAGAGACAAGGTGGGTGAGGTAATGTCTTTTATTGGACCAACTTCTGTTGGTGAGAGATACCCCAGACCTGAAGAAGAGTTCTGTGTCACCTGAAAGCTTGTCTTTCTCACCAACAGATGTTGGTCCAATAAAAAAAATATTACCTCACTCCTGCTTTGTCAATATGGGCTGTAAAAGGAACACCCCCACCCCCACCCCCACCTCTCAGGCTATCCTTTTATCCAGATGCCTGGGAATTGAGGGGATATAGATTCACGGGCTGTATGAGTGGACAATGGTTTGAGTGGAGCAAAGGAGAACTTGTTCTGACAAATGCAGAACCTGCTCTAAAGCCACAGAATTCTAGATTCAGAACAGAGCCCAGAACGTTTGATGTTGAAGTTCCAGGTGGCTCTCGTTAATGTTTCTTATCTGAAGCTAGGCCAGACTGTCAGAAGGAGTCTGAGCCTTGTGTCTAATGTGTAAGAAACACACATGTGGGGTGGGGTGGGTTGGCTTAGAGAGTTCCTTACATTTCATTTGGGTAAACAATGGATTATGGGTGGAAAAAGGAAACGCTTCACATAACTACCCATGCTGCCTCAGGACTCTCCTATCCTGAGGTCTCCTGGTGCCGCTTCTCGTAAGTAGAAAACGTATGTTTAGAGCAGAAACGTTAATCCTAGGTCTCCTGCTGGAGAAAAGCTTAAAAGAAAAAAAGTATGTCGTCGTTCAGGTCATGGAGTGGGGGTGGCAGGGTGATTTAAGAACTCTGGATTGGGGGTGGATGACAGTAATTAGCTCAGAGCAGGAATCAAGCACCTGCTTAACGGGGTGGTTAACAGTACCCCCAGCAAAGTGGAAAGTCACACTGACTAGTGGTTACAGCATGGGACTAGAGGATTCAGGAGCATCCTGGGCTCACTGTGTCCTCTAACCAAGTCACAGGACTCCTGTGTACTTTATCTACCCCGTCTATTAAACTGGGTAAGAGGCCCACCTGGTTTTATAACACAAAAGCGAACTCCATTCTCCCCTCCTCTCCCAAGGAGACGGCGAATCTTTGAGAAAAATCAGTTACAAAATAGGCTCCTCCATGCGGACGGAGTTCCACAATCACAGAGATTAACCCACAAAACCCACAGCTCTCTCGCCATGCAGTTCTCTAGTCCGAGGATCTACACTAAATTGCCTCTTGGAATGAGACCAGCAAAGTGCTCCTGCTCCCAGGGAACTGTAGCACAATCTGGATGATATATTTAAATCAAAAGTACTAGGAAATTAGCTCTTTCACTAGCTTACTGTTGATAACTTGAGACCTCCCAGTTATTGCCCTGAATTTGCTAATACAGGAGCAAAAGGAACTGAGCTGAAAAGTGGGGATTTTTTTTGTACTTGGCTGCAGACCCACAGAGCATGGGACTTACTAAGTTTCATAACCCAGCCCTGCCTGGTCCTCCAACCCACCCCTCCTCCCAACAAACTTGCATCTGTTTTGGCCGGCAACCAAAAGAAATCTTAAAGCAAAGGCACCACAATTCTGTCAGATGATCTCTTAAAAGTGCTAGTCATTTCATGACCATTAATACTCAACCCTAATAGTAACAAGAGCTTTTGAGTACAAGACTACGACCCCTGGTATGTGTAGTGTAAAAATATAGCACGCCATGACAAAGATGAGAGAAAAGCTACAATGAGGGCAAGGAATTAGTGACAGCTGCTCTCTCATCAAAGAGCTCCTTATCAGGAGTCCTGTTTTGTTGTTCACTTTTGATTTTTAATTTTTTAAATTTTTGTAACAATCAGGATGTTCTCAAGCCACAGTGACAAGGAAGAGGCAACACTAATTCTTTGGTTGAGGTCCTACCCCACACCTAATTGTATCAAAAAGCAACAGTAGAATTTAAGAATATACAGAGGAATCTGATCTTTTTAGTCTTAATTGGATGGGCTTGGGAGAACAAAAGGAGAAAATTAGTTTCTCTCTGCTATGAGCCCCTGAGGGCCAGGCTAGATTCTTGCTGAGAATGTCATGGGGTTCGATATTCTGATGTTGTAGGGAAAGAAATGCAAGTCTATCCTAATTGCCTCTAATTTATTATTTAATTATTTGTTTTTATTATAACGAAGGTAAACACTAACTGATTAAAAAAATACTGCTCTGAAAGAGTATGATCCTACAGCTAGTGCTTAGCCCTTGTTCAGTACGAACTTACACGTACCTTTTAAACACTGCAATATTTTTCCTGGCCTCGTGAAATAAGCCAGAAGAGGATCATTTTCCCACTGTGAAGTAGGCCACACATAAGGGCCAAAGATCACATGCAATCCAAAACATTCTGTGTCGTTCCCAGGAGGAGAAATTTTCATGAAGAGTAGGTGTGGGCAGTCAATTAATTAAAAATTGAAATTAGTCAGGGCCCCCTTTGGCCTAAGACAACTAACTGCTGACGCTCTTCTAAAGCCACAGGGATGGCCAGTGAAACTTGCTTTAGCTAACTCCAAGCCCTAAGATGATATTGGGAAGGCTGCCTGAAAAGCCCTGGGACTAGGAGGACAAAATAACTCCTATGTGCAGCAAGTCTGCGGACTACGTGGAGTTTGAGCCGTCTGTGGATATTTCCATTTATTCAGGAATCTAAGGTTTTGCTTTCTAAAAAAAGTTTCAACTTTAGGTTGAAAAAGCAGCGGTCACCGAACAAGTCCATGAGATTGCGCAGCACTGATGTGGGTAGCTGAACCAGCACAGGAAAATGGGATAAAAAAGGGCATCCCCATCTATAGATCCGGAAGGAAATTCCCAACATGTACAACCCTCATTAGCGGCAAGGATGATCACAGAAAGCCATAAGCCACCATGTGCCAGCAATGCCCCTCTGCCATGTATATTGGCCAAACTGGACAGTCTCTACGCAAAAGAATAAATGGACACAAATCTCACATCAGGAATCATAACATTCAAAAACTGGTAAGAGAACACTTCAACCTCTCTGGCTACTCAGTAAAAGACTTAAGGGTAACAATTCTGCAACAGAAAAGCTTCAAAAACAGACTCCAACAAGAAACTGCTGAGCTTGAATTAATATGCAAACTAGATACCATTAACTTGGGTTTGAATAGAGACTGGGAGTGGCTGGGTCATTACACATATTGAATCTATTTCCACATGTTAAGTATCCTCGCACTTTCTTGTCAACTGTCTAAATGGGCCATCTTGATTATCACTACAAAAGTTTTTTTCTCCTGCTGATAATAGCTCATCTTAATTAATTAGCCTCTTACAGTTTGTATGGAAAATTCCACCTTCTCTGTATGTGTGTATTATATATAATCTTCTTACTATATGTTCCATTCAATGCATCCGATGAAGCGAGCTGTAGCCCACGAAAGCTTATGCTCTGATAAATTTGTTAGTCTCTAAGGTGCCACAAGTACTCCTGGTTTTTTTTGCAGATACAGACTAACATGGCTGCTACTCTGAAACAAGAAGGTGGGATTTCCTTGACACTGATCAGTAATTTTACACACAGATTAATAGGAAATCATCTCTAGGAAAAGATGCAATTATGGAGAAGCTGGTGATTTAAAGGAATAACCTAGCAACTGGTTGCATAATTGTTCTAAACACACACTCAACAGTCAGTGACTTATACTCCTCATGATATAAAGGCTCCTCAGGGGCTGTAAACGCTGCTTGGCTAAAGGACAGAACTTCACATGGGCCACATCTTTTCAGCAGGCCTCCTCTAATGATGTCGGCAGTATTTATTTGCTCAAGCACAGCCAGTCTATTTGCATGAGCAAATCCATGCAGTTGCGAATAAATGAGACCCTAGTGGAAAAACTGAGCCCCTAAAATTAAAATCTTAGCACCGAAGTAGTTGTCCATTGAAACCAACAAATCTGAAATCCCATAATGTCATCTGTTTTTTTTTTTCTTTTGGGCATCTGTTGCAACGCTCCAGAGCCCATCCTCTCCCTAGGTTACTGCCCTGATAACTCCCATACAGGTGACTAATCTAGTTAAGAGCACAATTAATCCTTTGCTTGACAGACAACTCACAGATGGACATCCTTCCTATGCGGTAAGAGCGGATCAGGAAGTGCTATCTGCATGCAATGCACTGCAGCACTTCATCTTGGTAAGAAAACAGCAAAGGATTTTGCCACAGGTTACTGGAGCTAGCAGGGCTCTTTGGTAGCATCTCTCCCTTATGGGCCTCAATCCAGTGATGCTTCCTACAAGATATTTAGCAACCTTAGCTCTTCCTGGTTTCGATGGGAGAGGAGTGCTCTTGGCATCTCCAAGGATCAGGCCTTCTAGGTGAAGTGGAATAGATTCATAGATAGATTCAGGATGAGAACATTCTATATAGATGTATCTGCTTCAAAATGGATGGGAAGCAGCTCGCAGCCTATTTACATTTCAAGCTAGCTACCAGCAAGGGACTTGGGAAGGAAGAGAAGGGCTGATATTGAAATCAGGATTGGGGACATAAAATGAAATACTTTCAAAAAAATCTTTAACCTGTTTAAAACATTTTGCACCGTCATGATTGCTTTTCACAAGGTAGCACCAGGCAGGTGTGTCCCCCATAATGAAAGGGACCTCCAACATTTACACGTCTGAAACTCCTGTTTACTTCTAGATTTGTCCTTTTTAATAAGGCCAGGCAAAGATCAGCTTGTCAGTGAAAGCTAAGCTGTCTTGTATGCTATTAAGCTAGCTACGTAGTTGTGGGGAGCCACCAAATCTGGAGCTGCTCTGTGATACTTTCATTCAGTGGCAAACCTTAGTTGAAATGGACACTGAGTAGGAACAGAGTATGTTTTATTCTGATCACTGATCCAGGAACCATGCTGAGGGAGACGGGGGGTGGAGTTTCTGGTCCTGACAGCATTTGTTCTGCTCCTGCCCATATTTCCAGAAGTAGCAGGTTATAAGATACTGGACCTAGAAATACAGGTATCACCAAAGCACTGAAGTTATTTGCAATACGTTTGCTATCCTGAGTTGGTTCTGCAGAACATCTCAAAAGGTGACACATTTAGAATTTTGTCTCCTTGCTGCAGTTCCTTCTCCCAGGAAGTCAGAGAGGACATCTGAGTGCTAAGCTCATTACCAAGGACCTCCCTAGGCCCCATGAAGGGAGTTGTCTATTTTAAACACAGAAAGAGAAACAGTTTGTCTTCAGCAGCCTGGGACTCAGACATGCTCAGACTTTGCTGGGAGACAGAAAACCAGCTGGAGATTAAACTCACTTCCACCTCTTCTGTGAAACTACTGAGTTTTCTTTTTAAATACATAAAAATATTTTAAACACTGAACATGGTTTTAGTATGTTCAGTGAAACACACTTCAAGGGGAAACAGCTTGAAATCTAGTTAATTACCATTAAAAGCAGTTTCTAGTCTACATGTCTCCTGAGCACTCCTGCCAACTTTTGCAGTTTTACAGGCACATTTTCCTATTTTTCCAAGACATTTCTCCCTTTAACACACTGACGACTCAAACGTACACGGGAACTGACTAAGTGACAGAGAAGAAATATTGAAACCTGACTAAGATATTGCTCAATATGCAGAGTAAATAAACAGGGGAAAAAAAGTTTAAGAATAATTATTTATCTCCAAGTGCTAGCAATCTTAGGCATCACCTATAACAAGAGGAGGTAAAAACTGTCAGACTGAAGTGTGATTTAACTTGACAGCGTACATTTAAAATCATGACATACAAATTATCATCTTGCTTTCCCCTCCTCTAAACTTCAATTCTGGCTGGATGTTTAGTAGCTGCTCATGAACCCCCATAAAGATTAATGCTTTACACGCCATCTGAAAGATGGAATTGCCTGCTGCTTCCAGATAGTAGAAAACATTACTTTATAGCTCTGTAAGTTCAGGAGAGCATACACACAAACCAGGTCAGAACTGAAGTGGGTGGGCCACAAGATGGTAATCAGAAGGACAAGATTTTAAGGTCTGTTTTCTGGTGATTTGTCAGGGCAGGAAATATGCTATGGATGCACTGTATGTTTCTAGCCCCCAGCAGGGCATGAGGTCTCAGCCCCCAACAGTCATTGCTCTGTCTGACCAGCCGTAGTTTTCTGGCAGGACCTGGTAGCAACTCCCAGATCACAGACTTGTGTAGTTTTTGATCTCCAGTGGTTAAGTAAGGAGAGCAAAAGGCAGACAGATTTTACAATAATGCTGTACTGTCCCAGGGAGCAAGTTCACACACCTCTCAATCAGTTCCACATCATTTTGGTAACGAATACGATGGTTGCTGTACTTACAGCTGTAGTGACTAAAGACTATAGTACCTATAATCCTTCTGCTTTCTCCCGCTCATTCAAACCCCTTGAGTCAGGATGTACAGCAAAATCACCCATTACCATAGCTCCTTGAATGTGGCCAAATCCCTTGGTCTGCCTCCAGACCCCAGGGAGAAACAACCCCACAGTTCAGACTGTCAGAGACCGAGGAGTGTGAGAAACACCCTTGATTGGGTTGTTCTGTGTCTGGATGACTGGCTGTTTTAAGAAGGAGCAAGAATGGGACCAGGGGCCTGACGGGTTTTTCCTTATTTGGGGGATTTTCTATTGAAAAAAGGGCTGTTTTGCCATACAAAGCCTGTTTGAATGTACAGGAAGCCCTAGGAAGGAGGGATTAAGATGGAGGATCTTACACCACCACCACTGACCACAAGAGGCCAGTAGTGAGCAGGGACCAGAGTCCATTACACTGACACTTGGTGAGTTTTTCCACTTCAAGTGTCTCCCTGCTTTCTGAACCTCGTAAGCCCCTCCCATTACAAAGACAGGTGCTGGGAAGAAAAGGATCAGTGATTTAGGGTCTGTCTACACAGCAAAAGCCGTGCATGGGCTAGTCTACCTGAGCTAGCTTTAAGCCAGCTAGCACAGGTAACTGCAGCGGTGAACACAGCACGGTACAAGCTGCAGCTCAGGGGAGCGCAAGCCCAGTATGGACCCTGGGTACATAACTGGCTTGCTAGCCAGCACTGAACCCTGCACAGTGCTGTCTTGAGTAGTTGGATTCAGCTAGCCCATGTGCAACTTCTACTGGTCAGACAGACCCTTAGTTGTGACTGTAGCAGAGTGAGCTATTTAGAACAGAATCTGTTTAAAAAAAAACATTGTCCATTTTTGCTCAATGGACTGATTTTTACAAGTCCGTTTGCAATCTGAAGCTTTCAAACTCATTACACAAATCCACTCCAGTTACGGTGACCAGACAGCAAGTGTGAAAAATCAGGACAGGGGATGGGGGGTAATAGGAGCCTATATAAGAAAAAGACCCCAAAATCAGGACTGTCCCTATAAAAATCAGGACATCTGGTCACCCTAACTCCAGTTTATGCGGTGCTGGGAAGCTATTCTATTCTACTATGCCTTTGATTATTCCCTATCTGAAATGTGATTGGTCACCTAAGTCACATGGTATTGTTTCAATCCTGACTAAGAGTTCAAGGAGCAGGAAGAAGGAAATAAATGAGTCCAAGATAGCTGTGCAAACACATACGTGCACATGCGTGTTGCTTTCCTCGGACCAAAAAAATGGTCCCTTGTACAAGTATCCATGGAAATTAATAAGGTTTGCGAGCACCAAAGCAAATTTACTTTCGGTTAAAGCCTTTTCACACTTGTCCAACTTGCACTGTATTTACCACCCCATCCCCTTCTGTACAGTCTATTGTGCTGCTGTATCCTTGAGCTGCCAGTCTCTTAACAATGGAAGGTATTTGAAGGCTGCTTTATGCATGTGTTAAGGCTATCAATAGGCAGTATTTACCCAGCGGTGCTGTCTCAACATGCACTGGTGCTGGTGTTAAAATGGGCTTCCCCTACCTCTTGCTAAACATCCACTAGCTTTCAGACACTAATGTTAGCCTGCAGGCTGGAAGTGGAGTATGATCAGTTATCATGTAGAAGCTGTTTGGGCCTCTTGAGCCACACATATGAATCCAGCTACTCTAATGAATCCGTCAGAGCTATGCAAGCTATTCCTTTACAAGACAGTGCGGTGTCTGCAAGAGACTAAACTAGTTATACTTACAAACAGATTCCCTGCTGTCGTATTAGACCTCTGACAACATGGCCACGATCCCTTTCTGTCTTGGATTCTTAGCCAAATAAAGGCCCTGTGTCTTGTCCAATCAGGCCATTAGACTTTATAAACCATTTCCGCGGCTGTTGCATTATCCTCACACGATCCTGAAAACCCTGCTGATGGTATAGCTCTTTGTCATCAAGGAAACAGACACCCTGTTGGGATAGTTATACTCAAAGCACTTTCCTATATGCAAATTCTCTATAGAAACAGCTTTAAGAAAAAACAAACAAAAAAAAAAATGAAGTGCCTTATCTGGAATGCCTCTTGCAGTAACTACACACAGGTTCTGAACAGAGATGCAAGAGCTACTAGCTCCAGTGTCTTTGAATATTAAGAGGGCAAAGAAACAGAGGGCAAAGGGACACAAAATCTCAGGAATAATTGTGTGTGAGCATGTGTGAGACAGTGTGAGACAAACATACAATGGCAGTGTATTAAGAGACAACTAGGACCATGAAATACATTAGAGAATATGGCAGGGAGGCCTGAAGAAACATGAGGGAGAAAAGGGGGAGAAGAGACCCCCTAATTAGAAAAGCAATAAATGGAACTTCCCTGTATCTGGGGGGGTCAAATTCTACATGCTCAGATTTTGCTTTGGGTATTGCTGTCCCTGGCAAATATTCCAAGTCTAGATAAACCAAACTACTGACTCAGCCAAACTAACTTGGGTCAAAAGTGGCAAGTGCAATTTGAGGTGGTCTGGCAGCTCAGGGTGAAGATGTCAAAGAGCTCAACGGAAGGAAAAGTGTCTTTAAAGAAGGAAAGAAAGATGAAGTGCTGAGAGTTTCACAGACTGGTGGGTTTGCTGTAGCACAAATTCACACAGCATCCCTTTCCGGCTCCCAAAATACAAATTCAAAACCACAACTATTACCCAGCAAGCAAAAGGTCAATGACAACCTAAAGAAAGTACACGCGCGCGCACACACACACACGCACACTCACTTTGGCAATAAGCAGACAATTCCAAGTGCCTTTAAAATGTCAAGGCTGGTTTTAAGTCTACCCCATGAACCTGGAAGCTCTAAAAGTACTACATTTACTCTTGAGGAAAAGCAATACATATACCACTACTAGGAGCAGAAGAAAACCATTAAAGGAGGTAAAAGGCCAGGCGAGTGGGATATGCTTCCACCTCCCTTTGTTCAAGGCCACCACTTTATAAGATCATCAGGTTAAATGTATGGGAAACAATCCTTTGACATGTGTGGGGTTCGTTTGTTTAAATTCATGACTTATTGAGATGGGTAGTGGATTTCATAGCCGGTTAATTCTAGGACTTGCATTATATCCAATCTGCCCCAGCTCATCCTTTCACGCATCACACAGAACAGCTTTGCACGCAGTCCTGGCAGACAGCAGCTTGGTTCTGCTTTACTGTTGTACAGAAGATTTATAAGCAGGCCCTTTTCTGAAGAAGGTACCTGCATCATTAGCAGCTATGGTGTCAATTAAGAGAGAAGCACATGAAACGTCCACAGTTCCTACGGCTGCACCAGTGACTGCGAACACATACTTAAAAACCCCACAAGTTACAGCAGTTAATGAAGGTTAATTGCAGGTGAATCAGAGGTGCCAGGCTTGCTTTGGAACCAAAAAGCTTTGGTATCAGGGAAGTTAAACCCATGGAGTTAGGAAGCCCATTATCCTAAGCCTTTTTAACCTCAATAGCCCAAGTGGAAAACTCAGACAATATTCTTATGCCAAGGTGCAATGTTGCAGGTCAGCTAGAGCAGTGGTGGGGAAACAGATGATTGGAAGCAGCATGCTGTTAAAAATAAAGTGACAGCACCAGTAAATGTCACAGCCTCCCAACAGCTACTTTCCTTTGCTAACAGGTGAAACTTAAAATAGCGATAATGCCAAGAGAAACCACAAGCCAGGGGAGGTTTAGTGTTAACGTAACTGATACCTGAAAATGAACCTTTCAAGATGCATTCAAAATGAGGCTCTTTGTGATCTGATGATTCTGTAAGTTGACTGACCATCACTAAGGGATCAAGAAATCCCTCAATCGGAAGCCATCCTGTACGGACAGGTGATCACGTCACAAAGGTTTTGGGCCAGGCTCTGTATAGGATATGCAGTATAAAGAAGCTTCCATAGCTGCCCTTAACTCACTTTAAAAAAAAAAAATCTGTATCTGCCCCCATTAAGCAGGGACTTAGTTATGATCAGTCTCTCGGTCTGCAAGTTCTTATGGGTTAGTTCTCTGTCACGTGGTTTGTGACATCATCTGCCAGCAGACTGAGACTGTGGAGCCATAATGACGTGCCACTGTACGGGCATGCTCAGTTCTGTCCTTTGGCTTGCCATCTGAGTGAGGACCGAAGTGGCAACAGCTTCAGCTGCAGAGCGCACGTTGAGCTCGTTGGGGGATGCTGTCACGGAGCTGTGCTGGATGACAGGAGCAGGGGAACCGGTGGGCTCAGAGCTCTCCTTTGGGCTTTCTGTTTTCAAAAAGAAAAAAAGAAAAAATAATAATTGGAACGGAACCCATCATGATGTTACTGACATTAAGACTGGGCTGTGGAAAGCGAGACTAACTCTACCAAGCATCCCTGGATGATGAGAGAGTTAATCAGATACTATGCTTTACTTTTACATGGAGGCCTTTCAACCTGCCTGATCCCAAAGCACTTTTGAGAATGGATGCACGGATCCATATGCAGGAACCATTTAACCCAACACTGATATGCATCCACCTCTAAGAGGGGGTGCAGCAGCTGTTAACAGCATGCGCCAATTCTATAACAACTACCTAGGACAGGAAGTAAAAAAGAATAAGAGCCACGTGAAAAGAGCAGGGACAATCTAAGGAGTCAGAAAACAATGAACGAAACTAGGATCTGGCTAGACCACCCCATTTAAATACAAAAAGTGGGGGGAATTTTAAAGAACCTCGAGTTAGAAAGAGATCTTTAGCAAAAAGGTGCTAACATCAAAGCACGGACCATAGATCTAGCTTAACTTTTCTATAATACAGCTATGTCCTCATTATAATAAATGTACTTTCCTACATGTTGTTTCCTGGTATAGTACTTGGTTCGAGGCCATTTAGCCCAGAGACTGAACAGTTCCTTCGGAGTCCTTACCATCTGTTGGGTGAACACACAGAGAGGTATGTAACAGAAACCCTTCCACAAGCTGATAGCATCCCGTTACAGCAGTGTTTCTGAATTTTATATAAATTATCTGGTTTACTCTTTATTGTTCTCTAGAACATTAAAATCAGTTAGACCTCATGACAAACCACTTGCTCACTAAACTTTTCTGTAACTTGAAGCTGTGGACAATGAAGCAAGGACAAGACAAACAAAGCCAGCAAGCTTCTTCTGCAGTCATATAATGACCAACACAGATTGGTTTTCCAAACTTTGGATTCTCTCCCACTGTGTTTGGGCAGGGGTGCTAGACAAAAAGGATGATTTGTGACTGATCTCATGCTACAGTGAGGGTGATCAAACTTCATGCTTTGGGAAGGTATAAGCTCATTCATTATCTGCCTAAATCAAGAGGAAATTCCCTCCTGCACAGCTGGTTAGATGAATTATGGAGAGGATATGGTTATCATCCTCTGAAGCAGCCAGTATTGACCTCTGGTTGGATACACGGGATTCCTCTTACATACCAAAAGTGTAAATCCCATGTCACCAGAAACCAGAGAAGAAATTACAGCCTCATTGTGCACAGCTGGGTGTGTTTTAAGATTCAGATTGCCACTAAGTCCTTTCACATTGCTCTGTATCCCTTCCCCAAACTGGTTTCACCTCACCTTCGTAAGTGAGGTGCTGGCTAGGACACAGCTAACATATCGAAAGATACAGCTAGCACAGTAGATTTCAAAAGTTTGATTTGGGGGTGAGGAGGGAGGGTCGAGCAGAGAAACAGAAGAGTTTGGCATCCCAAAAAGGAGATTTACAAGGTATTACAAATAAAACAACCCAACTGTACATAAGGCAGCTGTAATTCCATCAAGGGAATCTGGCATTTTTGTTTAAGGACATGCTTAGTCATAAATCTTTATAATAAAAAAGGCAGCCAGGGAGAAGTGCGATAGGGAAGGGAGAGGTGTGAATTTCATTTTTATTATTCAGATGTGTGATGAATTCCTATTATTGGAGTAGACAGACTGAGGAATAAAAATAGGAACTGTAAACTCTGGAAGTTAACAGGAAAAATCATGTTGCATTATACACAAAGAACACCTGTCTGCAAAGGCTGGGGGATAGGGATGAATTTCACAACCACATTACTCAAGCTGTGAGTCACTGTAATGACTGAAAATAAACTGGCGATGCCAGGGACCTGCAAGGCAAATATATGTGTTCCATTTCATCAGAGGGGAATGCTTTGGAGATTCAGAATGGGGTGGGAGTCAGAAGTGAGACTATGGAGGCATGGCACCTTCTTACTTCTCCTATTTTCTCTGTGCACCCTCCATCTTACTTTATTGACACAAACAAGTTTCCAACTCTCATAAGGCTGACACAAGCCGATGTAGCTAGGGGATAGCCAGCCAGAGCCCTTCTGTCTTCAGCATCATCAATAAGCCTTCAGACAAATTCCAAGAGTACAAAATCTTTGTTAGTGGGGAAAATGTAATAGGCAGAAAATCCAGTTAGCTTTTTAGATCCCAGGCTGATTACTGTGAAGCAAGCCGTGTTGTTGTAGCCATGTCGGTCCCAGAATATTAGAGAGACAAGATGGGTAAAGTAATATTTTTTATTGGACCAACTTCTGTTGGTGAGAGAGAGCAGCTTTCAAGCTTACGCAGAGCTCTTCTTCAGGTCTGGAAAACTTACTCAGGCCTGGTCTACTCCCAGAGACAACTGGGACTAGCTGATGCTGGGGGGGGGGGCACACTGGGAAGGTGGGACAGCCGCCCCACGTGTTGCCTCTGGGAGAAATCTTCCAGCCCCATCTCCATGGGCCACAGCAGCCAATCTGCTGGCTCCTGAGGGGTTGGGGCCACAGAAGCAGGGAGCACATGCCTCTGGGCTAGGCAGGCCCTGGCCTAGGGAGAGTAACAGCACCACAGGGTCTCCCCAGAGCTCCCACGCCCTCATGGACACATCAGCAGGGGAGACATGGGATGCGGGAAATTATCCTAACTCAGGTTGAGCAGAGGGAGCCTACTCCTAGTGCCTTTCTCATCGCCCCCCACCTGCACCCGGCCGGGGGACACTGCACTATCCTCACCAGAGTTACCTGGAGGAGGGTGCGTTGTTCTTCTCCTCCTGTGCTTCCCCGTCAGCTTGCTCGGCCCCTCTCCCTGGCAGCCAGGCCCTTGGAAAGCGGAAGGGGTGGGATGGAGCTGCTTTTCATGCTGGCTGAGGGAAGCTTACATCAACCTGTAAGCGTCTACACTAAAATGTTGCTCCCGACGACGTAACTTGTCCACTACGTTGACCTAATAACTGCATCTCTGTGAGAGGCGTAGTACTTAGGTTGATGCAGTGAAAGCTTAGACGCTGCGTTACTTACCTCAACTTTAGTGGCATCCAGGAGGTGTCCCACAATGCCCCATTGTGACCGCTTTGGTCACTATTTTGAACTCCACTGTGAGACGGCCAGGTACGTAGGTACACGCTCCTCCTCTTTTAAAACCTCACAAATTTTAAATTCCATTTCCTCAGCATGGAGAGCTCACCTAGTAACTGCCAGCTGACCATGCCAGCTCCATGCAGTAAATGCACTCCTGCCTGGAGTACAGAGGAAGTGATGGAACTCCTGAGTCTGTGGAAACACAGTGCCAATCCAGCCATAGAAACACGGATATCTACGAGCAGGTCACTCAGGGCATGGGGGAGAAGGGCTACAACAGAGACATGCAGCAACGCTGCGTGAAAATCAAGGAGCTGCAGCAGGCGTACCAGAAGGCAAGGGAGGCTAACAGTCGCTCTGGAGTTGAGCTGCAGACACACCACTTCTACAAGGAGCTGCGTGCCATCCTTGGGGGAGACCCCACCACCACTGCCAAGAGCCCAGTGGATACTTTGGGGAAACTGGAATCAAAGGCCCCTGCAGTGCACAGTGAGGTTTTGGACAAGGAGGAGGAACATGGGGGACAGACGACTGGGGATCCAGTGGCGCGGCGAGCCAGGACCTCTTTCTGACCCCAGAGCAGTCGAGCAGGTCTCTACTGTCCAGCCCTGGAGAGCCTGATGCAGGGAAAGAACCTCTGGTAAGTATGCCGTTTGCTTTGATATTGCGGAGACACATCTATTCATTTACTATTTTTCAGTCAGGCTAGAAGAGGTAGTGAACCAACCAATAGAGGCAGAGTTCCTATCTGCTTCTCATTCCCCTGTACAGCTAGGCAGAGGGGCCCTGTGGAACAGTTTGTTTACATGCACTGGGATGTCCTGTGAATCCTCCACAGAGAACTCGAGGAAACTTTCCTGGAGGGAGTCTGCAATCCTCAGCCGAAGGCTTCTGGGGAGGGCTGCCTTATTTCTTCTACCCCGGCAGGACGCTTTCCCACACCAGTAAGCAAATACTTCAGCAGGCACCATTGCAGCACACAGGCTAGCAGCAGACGCATGCAGGACCTCTTCCCTGACAGCCTCCGTTACGCTCAGGAGTGAGACAGCTAAAATTTCCCAACTCCAAATGATTCCCGACTGATCGGTAGCAATCTGGTGTGGCCAGCTTCCATACAGCGATCGCCACTTTCTTCTTCTCCAAGAGCGTGGCTCTTATTTTAGTGGTGCTGTGCTGGAGGGCTGGGGACACAATTCCATGAATGTGGCCTTGAGCATCTGAAAGCTTTGCAGTCACTGCTTGTCATCCCAAATCAGTGCTTGTTTCTTGGGCCCAGAACCAGCGCTTCACCATCTGGCAACTGCTTGAATTGTTTCTTTCTTTGTCCATCAGCAAGGCAGCCTGCAAGGGACTGTCATATCCCTCGCAGCTCCTTTGGTGGCTCTGAAAATACTGAAGGACCAGGCGCATTGTGTTTATAATGGTCAGCACAATACCGAAGAGCAGTGAAGGATCCATGCCTCTCACAGAGATGGCAGATGTGCAGGTTTGTGAGGCTTTTGAAAAGAGGCGTGAAACATTGGGGGATGCAGATATCATGGGACGGAGAATATCATGTTACCAGTATCACAGGATGCAGATATCATGGGATGGTGAAACCATGTTACCAGTCATCCCTGTGCAAGTCGATTGCCCCATGAGGCTTTGCAAATCCTTTCCAAAACACCCTGCACCACATGGTGGTGAGTTGCACAGTGGGATAGCGACCCATGGTACACTGCTCTCAGCATCGATGCAAGCGCTGCTAGTGAGGACACACACACCCCAACACAAGGAGCATAGTGTGGCCATGCAAAAGCGATTTAATTACTGCAGTGGCTGTACGTCAACGTAATTTTGGTCAATTTAATTTTGTAGTGTAGACAAGCCCTCAAGATGGAACAGATGGTCCATTCAAGGTGAAGTGGTCCACTAACACCCCTCCAGTCATAGCGAGAATTAAGACTCCCTATGACTGGAGAGGTGGTAATGGGCCACTTCGCCTTGAATGGTCCCCTTGAAACGTGTATTAACTCCTTATGCTAAACTATCTGTTCCACCTTGTATTTAGCTGTGACACCGAGTATGTTTTTCAGATGTGAAGAAGAGCTCTGAGTAAGCTTGAAAGCTTGTCTTTCACATCAACAGAAGCTGGTCCAAGACAAGATGCTACCTCACCCATCATGTCTCTCTACTGGCAAGCAGTTTAAAATAAAGATGTCTTCTCACTTGTAAACTGAACCAGTTTGATGTGAATTGCAGAGAACATGAATATGGAACCCCATGATATCATTTATAGAGTCTGGACTTTTCAACTGCAACTGCACTTAAATAGCAGCATTAGTTTCCAACACTGAGCAGTATAATACAGTGGAGAAGGACACCTAGTGTTCGGGGCAACTCTGGACCAGATTCGTGGGAGAAATGGGAGTTTGAGTGATGGATGCATGTAGAATATTTCATGCTTCAGGGAAACATACTGACAAAAGGACAAATACGTTATATTATCAAAGCTTTTACACTGTAGTCATCACCATGATATCTGATCGCCTGCTATACAAGGTCTTGGAGCAAAATTGGTAGTGACAGAATGTTACCACTGTTATTGTTCCTACACAAAGTGAGTTGTCTGTTCCAAGTTCAGTTTCTAATGGACAGGGGACCACATCACAAGAACCGCCACAACAACAGACACTAATTGGAGCTCTTGTTGGGAGCATCAGAGAAACCCAGGGCAGAACTCCCCTGTCACCACCTTGAGGTGGCTTGCTCCAGTGCAGGGATAAGGCACATTGGCCAGGTACAGCATGCGAGAAGCCTGCGCTGCCACTGCTTGTGCTTTACCTGGTCCTGTGGAGAGAGGACACCAGCCCACCGGGCTGTCAATCTAGCATCCTTCAGGAACACTAAGTTCACGTAAGTCTTGTATTCGGGTTTAATTCTACTCAGATGTACCCTAAGGTACAGTGCCGGCAAGGGCAAGTCACAACTCACCAAGATACCCCTGTGTTTTTTTCTGTAGTGCAGTGACTGGGCAGTCCTTGTGAGCCAACAGTAGCTGTTTAAGTTGAGCAACTTCATTCCTCAGTAGTGTAACTTCATTCTGAGGTAAAGAAAACAACATTTACAGGGATCATGAGTGTTCAGAATAATATCCCTTAGCTGTGGCAGAATACTAACATGTAGATTCTTCAAAGTTTAACTCCAAACTCTTGCGTCATTTGAGGTCTACAGACTCTGGTCATCACAAATTAACCCTTAATAAAAAGTTGTGTTTGTGAGTGAGTGTGTATTCAAAACAAGCTTTGCAAGGTTGTCCTCTTACAGACCCGTACCTTACCAGGAAATCCCACGTTCCAGATGTAAAATTAGTCTGTATGCGCTTGCCACCACCACCAGTGGAAGAAATGCTAACAATAAGAGTCAATGCAATATTTTGTTGAACTTGATGGAAAGCTAAAAATTCAAGTGGCATCTCTCTGAAGGCCAAAAAGTCTTTCTAAGAGGACCATTAATGAGGACTGACCATGAACAGCTATACAGAGTAAAACCGTATCAGGGACATCTGTTCTTTGATATATCAAGGGCCACACCCGCAACAAAATAGGACCTCAAGTCCCACCTCAGGTTGTTCAGAACATGACAGCCACTCTTACCTTTAATATGGAGAAGGAGTCTGTAGGTGTCAGCCTGTTATATACTTGAGTGGAGGCTGCTCAGACCTACATCTATCCATCTAAAGTACTTACTATGGCTCCCATTTAATAGGTGGTGAACTGAGACACAGAGAGCCTAAGTGACATGCCCAAGGTCACAAATTTGTTAGTCTCTAAGGTGCCACAAGTACTCCTTTTCTTTTAACAGAAAGTCTGTAGCAGAGGAGGAAATTGAATCCAGGTCCCAGGTTTGCACAGTAACCAATAGGCCATCCTTTCTTTCTGTCACCTCCCCACAAATAAGGTTGCAAGCAGCGATCCATTCTGAAGCCAATTCCATACCTTTCTCATTCCTTTCAACACCAAACCAAAAAATGTTCATGCTTTCAAAAACTTTAGGTTAACTCTCAGCTATTAGTGGAAAATTTTCCCCCTGAGAATTTCAGAGAGCATGTTTGTAATTGAAATTTGAGATGTGCTTAATATCTGTCCCCCCTGTATCTGGAAAACCCAGTCAACTGCACTTTGAAATTGGCTAGGAAAACAATTTCTACAATTACCTTGTGACAAGTATGACGCTGGCAGACCAGGTCATGTCAGAGTGTATTCAGGCCAATTCACTTGTGTATTAGTATAGATCAAAGCAATTGTTAAATGTATATGTGCTTTGGGTGTTTAAACTTCATAAAACTAATGGGATGTTAAGTGCATTGTTTTCTCTCATCTGTATCCTGTTATGATGCGACATCAAACATTTACATTGTAAATACCGCTGTAACTAAATAACTCATCAGACATCAAAGAAGCCTTGTGGAATGCTAATGAAGGACTTTATCAGAAAAAGTGCTAATTACAAAGCAAATAGCCATTGTGTCTGATGACTGGAGGTCTGAGACTCCATACACTGGAGGTCTGAGAAGGTGGGTAGAGAGACTGACAGCTTGCTTTCTGTGAGAAGAAGCTATAAGAAGGGATTGAAAAAAAGATCCTGCATCTTTGGACTCTGACAGGGAAGTGTACCAGATATAAAGCAGAAATCCCCAGAGACAATCTAGGTACCCTGGAAAGACTTTTGGGAAACTGGCAGTTTACTATGTTGCTGCCACCATTCGGAGTTACAAACTGTGATTCACCTGGACAGATATTTTAGCTGCTTTAATCTCTCAATAACTCATTTTTCTTAGCTAATAAACCTTTAGTTAATTTACTATTGGTTGCCAGTGCCAGGGTTGTCTTTGGTGTAAGATTCAGAGTACCAGTTGATCTGGGGTAAGTGGCTGGTCTCTTGGGACTGGGAGCAACCTGATGTGGTGTGATTTTTGGTTCAAGTGACCATTATCACAAAGTTCTGTTTGGGTGGGTGGCCAAATAGTCTGGAGAGTCTAAGTTGGTCTGTGACTCCATGGTAAGACTGGTACAGTGATCTAGGAGTTCACATTTGTTACTGGGTTGGTGAAATCTAATGATAGAACATATCACCAGCTTGGGGGATCTGCCCTGTTTCTGACAGTCTGCTTTGTGGCAGGTTTCAGAGGAACAGCCGTGTTAGTCTGTATTCGCAAAAAGAAAAGGAGTACTTGTGGCACCTTAGAGAGTCTAAGGTGCCACAAGTACTCCTTTTCTTTTTGCTTTGTGGCAGGCATTCACAGTTGTGAGCCACTCCAGACAGTGTGACAAAGAGGATGAAAATATCGTAATTAGTGCTATTGAAGCACACTGCATGAGTCGCTGAAAGCCAGTGGGGGAAACAGCCCACACTGGACGTGAGTTCAGTCTTCAGAATCCTTTCTGTCCTTGATCTGTCTGCTGAGAAGGGACTAATTGCAATGGGAAGGGAATTACGCATCGTTCTGCTTGGCACAGCAGGAGAGAGGCTGCCAGGGAGCTAGTTATAGCTCCCCAATTTTCAAGGAGAATCTGAACTGCCCTGGGCTTCAGCTGCAGTTCCCTCTTTGCTGGCCTGTGGTTCCAGTCCCAAGCAGTGGAAAATAGAGCAGAAACCAGTTACACTGACTTTGTGCCAGTTGACAGCTCTTCCCAAGTTAGGGGAGTCTTCATTTAGGATACACCAGCTTCCTGGTGCCTTTGCACTGTTCCAGCACCTATCTTACGTTGCTGGAGCAGCTGAATGTTCCAGGGTGCAGTCTTGAGAGGATGAGTGGCAGGGCACAATGCTAAATTCTCCCTTACCCGCTTCATCCTTTTCAGGGCAAGACTGGGTGCGCAGCTCTTATTTATTGTGTGCGGCGGAGGGGGTTGGAAATGCTGATACAAAATTCCACTTGCTCCTTTTCTTTCACCTTTGGCTTATCCAGGACTTGATGATCCTTTATAAATACTGGTTTCCATTGCCAGAGGCACATACACAAGCTTTTGCGAATCAAGCACAGAAAATATAAACATCTTACAAAAAAACCCTGCAACATTTCTAGCCACTTGTCCCTAGGGATTCTGGTTTCTCACAAACTAAAGACCACCACCAGAGCACACAGTGCCTCTGGCACCACGGTAAAAACGTCCTCCTTGGAGTGGAGGACGCAATGCAGCCAAGCAGATGGACTCTGACTCCATGGTTACATACTCACACTCAGCTGGATGTTCTGTGTCGTGAGCTCCTCTGCTTTCTTTTCCAGGGAAGATACCCACAGCTTGCGTTTCTGACGGCAACGAGAGGCTGCAGCGCGGTTCCGCTCCAGGAAACGTTGCCTGCGCTCATCCGGGTCTTCATCCATCGTGCGTCTCCGCCGGCCACCGGTGCTGGGCGTGGGCTGAGCAGGGGAAACCTGGAGTTAGGACAGAAGGAAGAGAATTACTGAAACAAACATACACTTGATTAAACCAGACAGTTATCCACGCTGATTGTACTGAGTCCAGAGCAAATTCCAATTGGCTTGGAGAGTCAGGATGTAGGATCCGTCAGATGCTGATTCTGAAACTAAAAAACACTCCATTTTTCCACAGCAGCTTCCAGTGTTCTCAAGGTACTTTACCGACATTAATGAATTAGGTCCAAACAGATTTGTTGAGACTTATTCTACAGACAGGGAAAGTGAGGGAGAGAGATTAAGTGACTCCCTTAGGGTCACGCTGGGAGTCTCTGATGGAGACCCAGGTTCCCTGATTCTCAGTCCTGCACCTTATCCAAAAGCCCATCCTTCCTCCCAAGCACCGAATCTTGTGACACGTGTTGATGGATGGGCAATATGTCCTAGATGCACAATGAAGTTTCAGTTCTGAGCGACTATCTCGGTGTCAGGATGATTTGAATATTTTTAACATACAGTGGAGATCTCTAGACAAGTGGTGGATATTATTCTTGTCAGCAAGTTAAGGAAGTATGGGCTGGAAGAATGCACTATAAGGTGGGTAGAAAGCTGGCTAGATTGTCGGGCTCAACGGGTAGTTATCAATGGTTCCATGTCTAGTTGGCAGCCGGTATCAAGTGGAGTGCCCCAAGGGTCGGTCCTGGGGCTGGTTTTGTTCAATATCTTCATAAATGATCTGGAGGATGGTGTGGATTGCACTCTCAGCAAATTTGCGGATGATACTAAACTGGGAGGAGTGGTAGATACGCTGGAGGGGAGGGATAGGATACAGAAGGACCTAGACAAATTGGAGGATTGGGCCAAAAGAAATCTGATGAGGTTCAATAAGGATAAGTGCAGGGTCCTGCACTTAGGACGGAAGAACCCAATGCACAGCTACAGACTAGGGACTGAATGGCTAGGCAGCAGTTCTGCGGAAAAGGACCTAGGGGTGACAGTGGACGAGAAGCTGGATATGAGTCAGCAGTGTGCCCTTGTTGCCAAGAAGGCCAATGGCATTTTGGGATGTATAAGTAGGGGCATAGCGAGCAGATCGAGGGACGTGATCGTTCCCCTCTATTCGACATTGGTGAGGCCTCATCTGGAGTACTGTGTCCAGTTTTGGGCCCCACACTACAAGAAGGATGTGGATAAATTGGAGAGAGTCCAGCGAAGGGCAACAAAAATGATTAGGGGTCTAGAACACATGACTTATGAGGAGAGGCTGAGGGAGCTGGGATTGTTTAGCCTGCAGAAGAGAAGAATGAGGGCGGATTTGATAGCTGCTTTCAACTACCTGAAAGGGGGTTCCAAAGAGGATGGCTCTAGACTGTTCTCAATGGTAGCAGATGACAGAACGAGGAGTAATGGTCTCAAGTTGCAGTGGGGGAGGTTTAGATTGGATATTAGGAAAAACTTTTTCACTAAGAGGGTGGTGAAACACTGGAATGCGTTACCTAGGGAGGTGGTAGAATCTCCTTCCTTAGAGGTTTTTAAGGTCAGGCTTGACAAAGCCCTGGCTGGGATGATTTAACTGGGATTTGGTCCTGCTTCGAGCAGGGGGTTGGACTAGATGACCTTCTGGGGTCCCTTCCAACCCTTATATTCTATGATTCTATGATTCTATGATTAGATTATTATGGGTTTAGGAGAGGAATCAGACAGTATTTCTTGTAGTGGATTAAATATGCTCACTTTTCTAGCGAGACTACAGTTTAAATCCCACCTCAGCTCATTAAGTGAAAAGAAGTTGATTTGCCTCAGACTGATCTTCAGTAGATATTTGTCCATATCACAAAGCCACCACCCCAATTTACAAGGACAAATGCCTCAAGAGTAGAACAGCAGGGAAGCTGGGAGGGTGAGGAGCGGAGTTAGTATCATGGATGGGCAGGAGGCAATGCTGCTGGTTGGAACCGTGGCCAGGGAGGAGTTGTGAGGGAGAAGCCTGCAGAACACGTCTGGTTTAATCCTTATTTCCACCAGCACTAGAATTCAGCCCCTAGCATCTGCCTCAGCCAAAAAAAAGTTAAAAAAAAGAAAAAAATAAGGACTATTCAGCTTCATATTGTTGGAACTTACCACAGGTTACAATGTGAGAGGGAAACAACTCAACAGAGCCATCTTTACAGATATACATGACACTATTGCAAGGGAATATGGGCTTTTGTGTAACACAGCCAATCTTCAGCTGTGCTCTAACATCATTGTACAAAGTCTGACAGGCATTTAAGAGTGGATTCTGTAACACTGCAATCTCCTGCTGTATTCTGAGGGAACAAAGGAAAAACCAACAAGGACAAATCACCCCAGACTCAGTCCTCCCAGCACTACTGCATAGGCTCTATAATTACACAGCCACAATGTGAGAGCACAGTTACACTTCACTACTCACTGTCAGACAGCATATGGATATTAAACTTTTGGAAGCCTTTCTAACTGATGGAGCAGGTGGCAGTTCTGATGGAAGGCTGGCATTTGGTTAGCTGGCAGGAGCAAGTGGGGTTGATTGCCTAAGAGGGGAGTGTTTAACCCTAGTAATTAAAAAGGAAAGAAGACAGCAAAACACTCTTTCTAAACTCTAGAACACCAAGTAACTGTGCCTGTTGCCTAAGTCTAACTTGCACTGTTTGACAGTGATGGTAACAGAAACTACAAAAAGGAGTGTTTCACACACATTAAACCCCAACCCCCAACAACCCCACCCCCAAACCCCACAGCTCTGGATAGCATATAGGTCTGAGCAGAGAGTGACAGATTCATGAGGTTATTCCCCACTCCTTTCCTAGCAGACTAGAACTCCCAGTATCTTTGCTTCCTCCATCATCATCTTAAGCCATCATATCTTCAAAGATTAAGAAGGAGCAGACCTGTGGCTGAGCGGGAGAAGGTGCATCTGGGTGCTGGAGAAGTATCTGACCCTGCTCTGGACGTGAGGTCACCATCGTGCTTGCTGACCCCACAACCATGCTGCTGCCATTCAGTGAGGAAGAAACCTGGTGCGTCAGGCTGGCCTTCAGTCTCTGTAAAATGAGAGAACAAAACTATCAATGGGATTCAGTGCTTTTAACCAGCCTTCTCCATTCGCCTCGGAGACACAGGCCCTAACATAACTTATTCTTCACGCTTTTCAAAGGAGGATTCAAATCCAGCCAAAAGCTGTTATCATGTGGCAGGTGTTGGGTGGCCCACGTGAAGATAGATGGTGGTTCTCAATCCAGTTCAGAACAGACAGGTGTCTGCATCACAAAATCACTACAGCAATTGGCACTCATCAGCTCCCCAGCTGGCAGTCTCTGCAGAAGGACAATGGACCAAATGGACTGTGGAGACTGAACAGCCTTCAGATGCTAAGAGGTGGGTCTGACACATGGGGAGGGACACAGAAGGGAGGTCTTCACTAACACAATCACTGACCCAGATGAAAGGAGACTGAAGCATGGGCATATTGTTACACACACATAACAGAGTTTAAGAATTCTTACCCTCCTATCCCCCACAATGGTTCTAGTTTCAGCTCAGTACACGAATGCAGAATGAATCTTTGCAAATGCCTAGCTAGTGTGGAATTGTAGTAGTCATTACTGGAAGCACCAAGGTCACTGCAGCAATGGAGCACATAATAACGTGGAAGCCCTCACTGCAAACAAGTCCACTCTAATATTATTTCAGCAAGACAAACGTGGTTTCACCATCTTTGTATCCAAACTTACTTTTCCCTCTGCCTCATCCCTACTTTCCTTCTTCCTCCTGTGTGCACCGAGCACTTGTGCTCTAAGAGCCGGGGAGGCGGAGAAAGAAATTCCTTCATAAATCTACAGTTGGAAGAGCATCCCACTGAAAACCATTACTAGAGTACTCTGCCAGATCACTACACCAGAGCCGCTCCCCTCTTGGCTCTCTCCTCCCTGCCCCCATCTGTCATACTGGAACAGGAATCCACTGCTTTACAACATGTCCCATATTTAAGATGGGATCAGGAATCTTTGCCTTGACAATAATATGTAAGGTCCATATGGCAGACGGGCGGTGCCGAGTGATTTAATGAAGAACAACTTAATACTCTTATATATTTATAACACCTGCTCTCAGTGTTCCTACAATGGTTTAAGATACTCTTACTGCTGCAAAGGATTTCAGTGGGGAGCAGTCTAAGCTCACTAATTTGGGCTTATCTATTCAAGAGCTTTTGGTGTCTGTTTAGAAGGATGAGTGGGTCATGAGTACAGAGATTCTAAACACACTCTTTTCTGGAGGGAGATAAGTGAAGGATTTTACGACAATTCTATGAATATATCCCCCAAAGCAATCTCCCCGGCACAGGTCAATAGGCTTCTCTCTATGTTCTGGAACTCACCATTTTAGCCTCAGAGTGCACTGGAAGGCCTGATGGTGAAATGGAACCACTGCTGTTGATGGGTGGACCAGGAATACCAGGAATGTTGGGCACCATGGACACTGGCCTAGCCAGCTACATGTAGAGAGAAGAGCACACACATTTTGAGAAGTTATGTCATTGCTACTGGAAGCGTCCCGCATGAAATGGCATCATAATAATCACTTGACAAAGCATCTTTAATGCAGAGAGCCTAGAACGTTTGACAAACTTTATAAACTACGGCCACGGGGATTGTTTCGTCAGTCACTCAAAGGTGGGCAGTCACCTCTGTGGTGGCCACAGCTGCTATTTAAGAGAACACAGCAATGGCAACCAATAGCTGAGGACAGAAAGCGAAATATACTTGGTGGCAAAATATCGTGAAAGGTCTCTCATTTCCCTCACACCCAGAAAACCTGTATCCCAAAGGGTGCAATGCTGCCAGGTGGCCATTAGAGGAATGGGAAAACTGGGGCATCTGGGTTCTATGCCCAGTTCTAACATGGACTTGCAGCACCACCCTGGTTAAGTTTTAGCTTCCCCATCTGTAAAGCAGGCATATTTGCCTGGCTTACCTAAACAGGGGAAATGGAGCTTTAGTTCTGTTTTATAAGACACACTGAAATACTTTGATGAAAGGTGCTAGGAGCATGAGTTATACTTCAAGAAAATACGGAGATGTCCTACATGCCAAATTCTTAGCACACTGGCCATTCAGACGTGCATTCCCCTATCCCCACTGGTGGATTGCAACTTCAGCAGTCCTACTACCTGAGGAACTAGTATATTGTAATTACTCACTCAGTACACAAAATACCCGCCAAGCAGGAGACACGGGATTTGCACAGGCTGACTCACTCAACACACACAAGCCCACCAGAAGGTATATTTATTTGTGAATTTCATACCCTGAAAAATTCTCCTTAGGCTGAAGTAAAACCTGCAGTGTTAAATATAAATTACCGTTTCGCGCACTGCCCAGGCTGGGGCGGCTTTCCTGGCCTGCAAAGATTAACATGTTCTCTGTAAGCTCGAATGGTTTCAACTGAGGCATTCCGTTCCAAATGCAACCAACTAATCAGGAATCCTGCAGTTCCCAGTCCTGGATCAATGGTGTGAGCCATCTGCCCAGACCAGGCTTTATTTTTCAGCCTTACTGGCCTCTAGTGTGACTGGCATGTTATTATTACCTTGCTAGCATCAGCCCTTGCCCACTTCCACTTCAGGCTTATCTCACACAGAGGGGTAGATGTATTTTAATTTTGCAAATGAAAGCATCTGCATATGTTGGGCAGGAGAAAAACTGCCCCCTCCTTTACCACAGAGAATGTGCTAGAAGTTTCTCTTACCGATATAACAGAAGGCATCTGTACAGGAGGGCCAGGGAGGACAGGCATGGTCTGTCCATTCGCAAGGTGCATGACAAGTGGGAGGGAGCCTGTAGGAGACCTGGAGAAACACAATTCAAGCTCACATATGTCAATTCAAGTTTATACTGTACAGACAAGACTAAATAGCCCCCACCCAACCCCACCAAGATACAGGCAATTTCTAGCCTTGTCTAGACTAGGATTTAAGGCATTATGTTAGCTAACACAGGCTAACTTACATGTTTTAAAAGTCTAGCATAGACAAAGTGCAGCGCCTTTAGCATGTGCTAAATTGATCAAATTAAAGCCTAGTTTAGCACGTGTTCAAGTATACGTTGCCTTGTCTACCTGAGATTCTTAACATGTATTAACTGATGTGTGCTAACATCACATTTTGGGTATCCAGGCAAAGTTGTCTGACAACCATTTGTTGCTTGGTGCTGGCAGGACATGCTGATGGAAGAATTACGACTCTCCTTATTTAACTCCTCTATGTAAGCTTGCGGGCCTGCTTGCCAAAAAGCATAAGGCTGTTAAAGCACAAAGACCAGATGCCCCTAAGAAGGGATGTTGGACTTTAATAAGCTGGACACATTTGAACAGAGGGCGAGGATAACCAAATATTACACATTGAGCTCTCTGTTTTAGGAGGAGGAGGAGGAGGAATTAGTCCACCGTGAGTTCTCCCTGTGCCAGTGCAAACAGAAGCTCTGCTCCAAAACACACAGCAAAGCAAACAGAACCAATGCTGGGTTTCAGTCACAGGTTTCAGGGGAGCGATGTAACACTCCATGCCGGCACATGGGCTTACTCACCAGGACACGTAAAAGTGCCCTTGATGCTCTGCTGTAGCTGCTGGGCTATTCAGTGGAGTCCTGCTGCTGCTCTGGTGCCCTCTACTGGCATATCCACAGAAGCACGAGGCAGGCTGGGGTACTAGATCAACTATTCCTACATACTGATAAATTTCTGGCTAGACAGATGCATTAATACAGCCCTCATGGCAGAATGAGGTTGTGCACTAATTTAACTTTCATTTAAAAACACTGCTAACCCTCAGAGAAAACATCCTAAACAGACAGCTCTGTTTGCAGAACGCCTGAGATAGTAGGTCTGAGAAACATGAAGAGCTCCATTCACTGCCAAGGGGTGTTTACGCTGAAGCCTAATAACGACAGGTAAAAATGCCAACAACCTTTCCCCCTGCTGATCATTTTGCAGAAACACCCGGCTAATGTGCTCATCCAGCTTCTGAATGCAGTGACAAATAAGGGATGGGGGCAGCCTGCCTCAATCGTAGAGTGCACTACTATTTAAGAAAAAAGAAAAGGAGTACTTGCGGCACTCGTGGCACCTTAGAGACTAAAGAATTTATTTGAGCATGAGCTTTCGTGAGCTACAGCTCACTTCATCGGGCAATGAAGTGAGCTGTAGCTCACGAAAGCTTATGCTCAAATAAATGTGTTAGTCTCTAAGGTGCCACAAGTACTCCTTTTCTTTTTGCGGATACAGACTAACATGGCTGCTACTCTGAAACCTACTATTTAAAATGATGACTTGCAGTAATGTCCTCTCTCCCTCTGACTCCACCATGCCTGGGCCCACCATTTGAAAAGTCCCTGTCCAAAGAGTGTGGGAGAGGGAAGAAAGAGTGGCTTCTGAACTGACATGGTCAGGACAGAGCGGAGACAAAAAAAACTGTTCTCCTTGCATTTTCCCCTATTTTTTATTATGGGAGATTCTCCTATTCCTCCCCTGCTCATGACAGCATAAGATAGAGGCAGAGAGAACAGCTAGGAGAGGAAGAGCAGGGCTGGTGCTAAGCAGGCATCTGGGGAATGGCGAGAAAATCCACTGCTACCATCCCTTCTTCCTAGCCCTGATGAGAGGGATGATGGGCTGCTGCTGGCTAACCTAAGAACATTTACACTGTGGGTTCTGTGCTGAGGTAATGGCGAGATGGGATGGGAGTGAAAGTCACAGGGGTAAATTGGGCCAGATTCAAGTTCATACCTTTACCGACTAGGGGTGGGACTTTCAAAGCCATGTAGGGAATCTGGACATTCAATTCTCATAGAATCTGGGAATCCAGATCCTTCAGGCCACTTTGAAAATCCCAGTGTAAAAGTTTAGCTACAGAAAGTTCATACCCTGCCCTCATTCTCTGTCCCACTGACATCCCTGCGAGTTGCACTACAGGCCTAACTTTGTAGCTTCAATACATGGACTGTTCTCATTTTATTTCTCCAAGCAGGGCAATGCTCTGGTGCTTCAATTCCAGAAGACAGCATTACACCTGAGCTTGAGTCTAGTTTATGGAAAACAAACACAATACTCTTTCAAAACACAAAGACAATCATTTAACCCTTAGGGTGCCTGGAGACAGGATTTAGAACTTTCCGTCAGGAAGTCTGGACTGATGGTGCCAAGGGGTCAAAACAAACACACAAAAATATGAATTGGCAGCCAAAAAAATGGCCTTGTTAATGCAAAGACCCAGATCCAAAGAGGGTAATTAGAAAGAAGTAACAACCATGGCACAACAGAAGCATCCTGACACCAAAGAACAGAGCAAGGGCTAAATATACCTCTCCTGAAGGCCCATTGTAATGTATTTCCTGGATCATTTAGGCGCCTTCCTTTTATATATAAAGTTGAAACTACCCCACAATGCAATGCGCTCATAACCACTTCACTGCATGCCCTTGAGCCTCGAGTCTAGATTATTCCAGCGGCAAGAAGAGCAGATCATTGGGTTATCTGAAAACAAATAGCTACAGAAGCAAAACCCGACTTTGAAGGAGGCCAAAAGGTTGTAGAGGTTTCACTTCAGAAGCAACAGCTGTATTGGAAAATCCCCAAAGCTATTAAAGATTCAACAACTTTGCAGTTTTATCTAAGTCTTATCCTTTTAATCAGGTAGCAAAGGCAACTCATGATCCTCTGGCAAAATGAATCTGTGAAAGTACGTTCTGAAGTCCTTAGCTGGGCAAACCTCCTATATTACAGGCAGTGAAGGTATTGCCAGTGGAAGGATATCAGGACTGGACTGTTTTTCTTTCCCTGGGGTTGCCCCATAAATGTTTAATTTATGTTATAACTAGTTCTCATGACAGCGTTTACAGTTATACATGGAACTGCAGTGGAAGTTGCACATAGCTCAGCGCTTTTGACAATCAGGTCACATTTCGGCACTTAAATACAGAATTAAAAGCCTGACTTTAGACACCAAATTTTTAAAATCTTGGTCAAGTCTTAGCATCTTTCTTACCCAAGCTGTCTGTTGGAAGGTGGAGCCTGGGTGATGACAGAGGTAGGGGAGGGAAGAGTGGGTTGTAGCGGGTCATATCCCAAATGTAGTGGCAGTGACCCTGGACGCATGATGGTTGGAGTAGGAGTAGAAATTATAACAGGCTTTGAAGTGATCTCCTAAAGAGAATCAACAAACAAAAGTAAGGACATACTTTATCAGCCTCATCGTAATAATGTGCCCTTCTCTCACATCTTTCTTCTGAGTATCTGAGTGATTCAGAAACATTAAACCAACTTTCACAACACCCCAATAGGGAAACGGACACAGAGTGGGGAAGGGACTTACCCAAGGTCACAGTGATTCAGTGGCAGAGCCAGGAATAGAACCCCAAAGTCCCGACCCCCAGAGTCCTGCAGAAATTGTTAGACACTCCTCCTCCTCCTCTAAAAACTAGTGGCTCCAGCCCAAGCTGGAATACGTACAAAGCGTAATTATGCAACCAGCAGTTTTGCCACCTATATTATTCTATAAGTGCATGTTCTAGGCCACTACAACAATCACCAGGGCACAGTGGACCCATCCCTATAAAAATTGCTTAACTTATTCAGTGATTCTTCTCATCTGAAGAAACCTGTGAGGGATCCCAGTCCTCAAACCTAGGCCCACAGGTAGCATTCAGGCCACAACTGCAACCCAGCAGCTCACCTGAGTAACTAGCGAAAGATCCAGAGAAGGACTAGCCTGCCCCCAAAGCTCCCCTATTGGGTAAGGAGTACAATATGAACCAGGACGTAAAAACAGGAAGTTGTCCGAGCAACTAGAGGAATCCTTAGTTAGCTGCCACTGCGGACCCCTTCTGCTTACCTGACTCCTGAGCCCTGCATTTCTGCCTACTCCCAGTTCCTGCTTCCCTGCCTGCTCCTGGTTCCTATCTTCCCATCCCGTGTGCTCCCAGTTCCTGCTCCTCTGCCTTATCCCGACGCTGTCTCCGGCTCAGACCCTTGGCCTGGCACCTGACTGTCTCCGGCTCTGACCTTTGGCTTGGTAGCTGATGCGGTCTTTGGTTTTGACCCTCAGCTCTGACCATTAGGCATAGCTCCTGCTCCAACCACAAGGCTTGATCACCCATGCCCCAGTGACTGCAAAAACCCCTCAGATTTACCCCCGATAGTACGATGCCAGCCTCCCCAGGAACGTGACTTCTCAGTTTTTTTTTTAAAAAAAAGGTAGCAGTTCATTTTTGGAATTTATGTGGAAACTTAAGGACGACAATCTGTCTTAATGTAAAATCAGTTCTTCACTCTCCTGCTTAAGGAGGGGAACAGAACCTTCAACTCAAGCCTTGACAGTTAAGTGAAGAAAGAGCTTATTCTATCGTAGTTAGAATCAGTTCTCCTGGTGAAAGAGGTAAATTACAGCCAGTGGGAATGGCCTAGGAAACCTACCTTCTCTGTGATCTGTGGGGATTGAGGACTGGATACAGGACTGTCTGGAGGGGAAGAATCCACCTCAACTGGCTCCTCCTCTTTTATTTTGATGTCTGGGGTTGAGGGCAGAGACATGTCCAGAGGTCCAGCATTCTAACGGGAAAAGATTAAATCATTAAATGAAAGTTACTTCATACCACTAGTGAAACACACAACTAGTTTCCAGGGCCACTGCTTAGCTGCACCTAGCAGCACTTATCAAAGGCTTTTTTAATTATTTGCATTACCATGGCACCCAGAAACCATAGTCCTGGACCAGGGCCCCATGGTGGTAGGTGCTGTACAAACAAAGAACAAAAACCAGACATCCCCTGGGCCAGAAGGCCAGTGCTTTGTGGTTCCTCAGTAACACATACACATGGAATTCTTATTACTAGTAAAAAGGCTCCGCTAAGTAGAACAGGTAACAAAATCAAATGCCTGCAAGTTACAGAAGGCACTTTCACTCACAGAAGAGCTGTAAAGCATTGTATAAATCAGCCTCAATTATTTTATTGACCAATCATCAAAAGTAAACAAAGAGCCATGCAAGTTATTAAATACCTATGAGCACCCCATTAAAATAAAACCTAACCATATGCTTGAATTTGGCAACCCACCAGCACACCAGTTTACAAGGGTACTATATGCCCCATTTTAACTAGTTAGCAATGATTTCTTAGCTCCCCCAGACTCTGCCCAGAAGAAGGGTGAGGCAAACGCACTCATGACAGCATGAGGGAACCTCCTAGTTGGTGGCACATGCAGGCAAACAACAAAAACAGACTTGTCAAGGGACAGGGGCCTTTTTGTGTACAGTGCAGACTTCTAAATCAGGGGTGGTCAAACTACGGCCCAGAGGCCGCATCCAGCCCTTCATACGTTTTAATCCAGCCCTCGAGCTCCTTCCGGGGAGCAGGGTCTCGGGCTTGTCCTGCTCCGACACTGCAACCAGGGAGCGGGGTTGGGGGCTTGCCCCACTCCGCGCGTGCCGTGGCTCTGCTTGGCTCCCAGAAGCAGTGGCATGTCCCCACTCCAGCTCCTATGCAAAGGGGCAACCAGGGGGCTCCACACCCTGTCGCCACCCCAGCAGCTCCTATTGGCCAGGAATTATGGCCAATGGGAGCTGCAGGGGCGGCACCTGTGGACGGGGCAGTGCGTAGGAGCCAGAGGGGGAACATGCCACTGCTTCTGGGAGCTGCTTGAGGTAAGTGCTGCCTGGAGCCTGAACCCCTTCCGCCCTCGAAACCCCTCGGTCCCAGCCCAGAGCACCCTCCTGCACCCCAACCCCCTCATCCCCAGCCCCACCGCAGAGCCCTCACCCCCTCCCACCCCCAATTTCATGAGCATTCATGGCCCGCCATACAATTTCCATACCCAGATGTGGCCCTTGGGCCAAAAAGTTTGCCCACCCCGTTCTAAAGGCAAGAGACACTTAGCCTGTGGCTCTAGAGTTGTATGTGGCTCCTTCAGTACCCTAGCTCTTATGGAGTTCATGGATCCCATAAAGGCCAGGGACATCAGAAGCAGCTCTTACGTGAGTCTGCAGGGGAGAGCTAAGTAGCCAAGCCTCTGCAGCAGGCATCAAGGAATAGGAGGAGAGAGAGAAGATGTGTCTGAGTGGCAAAAAGCCAAGTCACAGGGGGGACACTAACATGGTGGGACGGGGAATTGAAATAGAGTCAAAATAGGCATCTATGGCTCTTCTCCCTGATGAGCCATCTCTCTAGTTGAATGGCATTGCCCTAGAGGGCCCCTGTTATAGCCGAGTTATGCAGCAGCCTTGCCTTCAATACATGAAGTAACCATTTACTTGCCCTCTTAAGCAGGGACGTTTCACTGTTAAATCACAGAAGAGAAGGGATTAAAATTCAGGAACATTTCAAACCACTTAAAACGTGTCCACGGGAGCCCCCACTATGCCAATGTTTTTAATTAACATGCACATGCTGGTGTCCAGGCCACCCTTGGAACAGCAGGACAAAACAAAACAGCAGTAACTGGGCTCAACTTAGCAAAGTGTTCAAAGCATCTCACAAATGCATCTCTAGCCAGGCTCACTGAGCGACAAACCATCTGGGTCTGAGCTCTAGTTTGCGCAGGGCCCTTCTAGGAGGGATAATTCTTTCCCTACGCCTGAAGCCAGCCAAAGCTTTGAGTTGCTGCATTCTCCTGGCTGTTGCTGGAAATATCTTGACTGCAGTTTAAAAAAAAAAAAAAAAAAAGGCAAAAAGCAAAAACACCCAGAAGTCTCAGAATCCTAACTATCACTATTAGGCAGCATAGGAGATGGGTGGTCTTACATATAAAATGACTGGCTAGACTGTGGGTTGCTCAACCATTTATACACAAAACCACAAAATCTAGCTACCCTCAAAGAATATTGAAGTTCTGGGCTGTAGCTAATGAAAGGCAGGGAACTCAGAGTTAAGCATGACACGCCACCGCACTGTGCCTCGGCCTGCAGCACATGCAGGATGCAAGATCAACAAATGTTTGAAAGACACCTGGTACTCAATGAGTGAGCGAATGACAAAATTTTCTACTTTAACTCTGAACTTGCTATATTTGAACAGATTTATGCAGCCGTGTTTCTGAACACAGCTGCCAATTGCGCGTGTATGTACAAATGTACATACATATACCAATTTCATAAACTTAAAAGCCAGTCTAAAAAATACCAATGCAGTTGTACAATATGCATCAGCTGCTATTCAGTGATGGAAGGGGTTGGAAAGAATCTCTTAAGTTGCTTGAGATCTTGCTGTCTTCTAGATCTATAAACTCTTACTCTGTCATGGAACCTCCACTCTATTTGTATGCAGCATGCAACTGTTCAGAACTCAAGAAGTACGCAACAAAAGCTTGGCCTCTTTCCTATCCTTTGGAGACAGGAAAGGCAGAACATGGTCAAAAAGGTTATTTCCACAACCATGCCTTTAAGACATAGCTTTGGGAACTGCTCTTTAATGATTCTGAAATCAATGAAGAGATGCCCAGTGGGCTTTGGATCAGAGCCTAAGTGGTTAACAAGGTACTTGTACTTCTCAGGCATTCCTTTGCCAGGACATGTGAGATCAGATATTGTGGGTACTGCTTTAAAAAAAAAAGGCGGGGGTTGGGGGGAAGTTGTAGTAACAAAAGGTTATTAAAAATCAGATCTAACTGGGACTCAGACTGTAGCACAGCCAGAGTCACACAAGTTACTAAATAAATTATGTGATTGAGCGTATTAAATCTATGAGACAACAACACTTCGTTACCCTACAACATATGCCTTTCATCAGAACAACATAATTCCCCCTTCAGCCCCTACAATCTGTGAATGTTTCAGTTTTACTGGAATGGTAGTTTCTGCCTCTTGCCTTTTTCTCATCATCCTCTGTGGCTTTCTTAAATTCGTGCTCAAAGGAACTGGCCAATTCATTGAAGAGCCCCACCTCCTCACAGTTCTTCAAAAAACGGGTTGGAGTTGGAGTCTGATCTGTTCAGATTGCAACAAAAAAAACCAAAAGAATCAAAGTGAGGTCACAGGATTAATTTTAACCACTCTATTCATCTCACAGGACAAGACAGACCAGGAATATACACCTAACATTTAGATTCAGTTGTGTTATTTTAGGAAGCTTGGATTTTTTCATCTAGGATTTTTGTTTGTGTTCACAAAGCAAGCGACAATACTTTTCTGTTAATTTTGTCCTTTCAGCAAATATTGTGGCATTAACAAAAATAACGTATTTCAAATTGCACTGAGATCACTACAACTGAAAACAATGTATTGTTGCACCTTCCTTATTTAAAAACAGGGCTTACCCTGGCATCAGTGCAGGGTACTTGTTGCTGAATTGGTGCTGCAGGGAAGCAGAATGTTTTGTGCATGACCCTCAAGATGATAGATATATATAAAAAAAAAAAAAGAATAGTCTGAAGAAGCAGAAATTCCTCATGGTACTGTGATTTTTAAAGTAACTGCCCTGGCACTGACTTGCTGTGTGAACTTGGGCAAGTCACTAACCCTCTCTGTGCGTTAGTGTCTCCATCTCTAAAATAGGGATGTTGCTCAGCTCACAGGAATTGCTGAGGATTAATCAGCGTGCACAAAGTTACTCTGAAATCCTTGGAATGGAGGGCCATATAAAAGTGCAAATTACCTCCACCAGCACCTTAGTTCACTATAATCATCTCTCTGCAAGACTGAAATGGCCAGTTTGCTACAATATTAATATAGCTGGCCATGGAGCCACAATTCAGCTTGTAATTGAAGCTCAGTCTACACAGCAGAAAGTCTCCTGATTATCCAGAACACATCACCCAGTCAGTTTCATTTTTGCTTGTGACGTTAGTCAGTAGTCCAGTTATTAACAGGAGCCCATCACTAGCATATTATTCTGTTTGAATCTATCAAGCAGAAAGTTGTTTGCTTGTTGATGATGGAAGCTTAAGGAAAACAGCCCTTTTCTGCTTTACTTCAGAGTTGCTGAAACAGAAATAACTTGTACCTCCTGTCTTTCAGTGGAGGCCACCTTGTATCAACTACCCAGCACAAAAACAGGGGCTATCAATAAGAAAAGGAAGGGTCAACATTTCTGTAAATGGTGTTTGTCCTACGAAGGATTTATGAACACAGGAAATTATGCTTTGTCCTAGATCCAGCTGCTTATAACTAATGTGCTCTTCGGTATTCATAAAGACCTCCAATAGTTAGGGCCCTACCAAATTCATGGTCCATTTTGGTAAATTTCACAGTCATAGGATTTTTAAAATGGTAAATGTCATGATTTCAGATATTTAAATCTGAAATTTCACGGTGCTGTAACTGTAGGGGTCCTGACCCAAAAGGGGCTGTGAGGGGGTTGCAAGGTTATTGTTCGAGGGTCACAATACTGCCACCCTTACTTTTGTGCTGCTGCCTTCAGAGCTGGGCCCTTGGCTAGCGGTTGCCGTTCTTTGGCCACCCAGCTCTGAAGGCAGTGCAGAAGTAAGGGTGGCAATACCACGACCCCCCTACAATGACCTTGTGACACCCCCCCAGCCTCCTTTTGGGTCAGGACCCCCAGTTTGAGAAACGCTGGTCTACCCCGTGTAATCTGTTTTGTATAGAGTAAAAGTATACAAAAGACTAGAGTTCACAGTCTGTGATGTGTTTTTCAGGGCCATGAATTTGGGAGGGCCCTACCAACAGTCCTTTACTTACCACATAAATATCAAACAGAAAAGGCTTTTGGACCTGGTTGCAATGCAGTGGTATCCACACAGTGTTAAGACATGACTCAGTCTTTTCTGCATGTTTTAGGTCCAGTTTTCACGGCTAAAAAAAAGTGTGTGTGTGTGTTTTTTTTAAACCTTGGGGTAACTAATGAGTACAGGGCTGTGGTAAACACAGTGAAGACCAGCACTTCATTTTTACGGCAAAGTAAACAAGGTCAATCCCAAGGATGGGTATACTGCTTTTCTCACCTATTTTACCTCAAAGTAAAAATGAAAGTGCCCTGCCTTCACTGTGGTTTTATGTTGGGATATCTCAAACATTAGCTACTCCGAGGTTTACAAAAAAACCAACAGATACATCCTGTTTAGAAGTGAAGAGAAGACTTACTTGTGTAGACAAGCAGTTCTACAGCCTAATCTTTTCAGACTGCAAGACAGAAAGAACCATGTGCCAATATGAATCTCAGTTAGAGTCAGGTGTGATGTAGCTGTGTAATGCTATTTTTCTTGTATTCTTGAATGGACAGAAAACCCTATTATTATTGCATTAGAAAAATGAGTCAAGACCTATGGTACAACATGGATGATTATAACAGACTTTCTGCTCACCCAGGAAACAAGATACATTCTAAATCATGACACCGCTAACAGAAACAGAATCCTGTATTTACACTTTTCTTTCTATAGTGTAGATAGGACCTTAGTCAGAGCTGAGAAAATCTAAAACGTAATTGATCATTATTAATTTGCAACCCCCAAATCACTGGTTGGCCAGTTTATACTTCAGAGTTATCAAATGAAAACTACAACCTGTCCTCCATATCCCTTTTGGGGAGGTAGGGCAATGGAGAAAGAACATTCTTTGCGCACCATGCAGTCTCCCTTAGCCTCCAACTTCACAGAATGAAAGGAATACTATCCAAGTATCTTCAATATTCATCCCAGCATTTCCTGGCCAGGGTTCTATACAATCTGATTTACAACTATTCCAACACTTCTCTATGGATACTACAATATGTCCCCCACTAGGAAGCATTTTCTGCCTTTACCACAAATTTCCCCAAAGTAGATAAACTCAATAAAGATCCACCCTATGTAGTGATTAATCGCATGGCTGTAAGAAGTGGATTGAGTTACAACTGCTTTCCTCAGCCCCAAATCTAGTGACAGTGTTTGTCCATTTAGTGAGCTCCCCTCTGCCCCCAGGAGAAATCAAACTGGGCTCTCACATGAAGTCTTTGAAATAAAATTAAAAAAGAAAAGAAAAAAGATTTCCTCCTCCCTTCACATTTTCAATATAACAGCAGTTTCATTCAATGTGTGACACAATCCCTGCCCCCTTTTAAGAAACCAAAATGCAGGAGGATTGACAGGGTGGGAGAATATCCATAACTGGCAATGATCCGCTGCCAGACAGCCATGTACATTTTTCTCAAATCTTATAAAGGCTGCATGGACTACGTAGAGTAATTCCAGAGCAACTCATTTGGGCTTCACAAATGCACTCTCGGCAGTAGCCAATGCACTAGATGGAGTTTTAATTTATTAACTGCCAGCCTAAAAGCTCAAGAAAATTGACACCTGGGCTGAGGAGAGGAAACTGAGTTTGTCGGCTTTTGTTCATCATCCTCAAAGTGCATGAAGAAATGTGAAAGACCTTTTGTCTGTAAATCTTCCAGAGTCTTGATAAAAAGGGTGAGTATAAAAAAAAAAAATAATCCTACAAAACCTGATACTACCATAAAAAATGAAAAAAGTAGAAACTTGGAAGCAGCCTCTGGCTTTCCTTTCCCCCTGATTAAATGCAGATCACAAGAGCTTTTTATGGGCGGTAGAGACTTTTTCAGTACATCTGGTCCCTGGTATTAATCTTACAGTCAGGCTATATTAATGTGCACCATTTTCAGAGCTGACCAGGATTGAGCAGCACATACCTGCTATGATGACTGAATCGGTTCTAGAAGGACCAAATTTCAATGTCATCTCATGCTTGTGTTTATGAACCGCCAGGTGGTCCTCGTTTGTAAACCTCTGAAATGAAACAATTTAAAAGAGTGAATAAATGCATTTTATGGTACTTCCTGCAGTGGAGGTGGGGTGGAGAAAGGGAGGGAAGAAAGCCACCTGAGAGAGGCTGTAACATAATCGCTACATAGCATTAAGCAAAAACAGAACAGGACAGATTGTTTGAGAAGCAGCATGTGAGCACATCGCTCTAAATGAAAAAGCCATTATGTTGGCTTCTGGTGAACAGGGAAAAATATTTTGAACAATCAAATTTTAAATATAAAAAAAAATGGTGGGGGCCATGCAGTCGCTTGTAACCAAAAGAGGAAATGCAAATTATTCTCACCGCAGTGCTCTGTGAAGTGTACCACTTTATTACTGCCTAATGGAGAGATAAATTATTCACTATTAGGGGGATCAGTTAACATCTTGGATCATGTGTAATGGAACTGGCATCCGCAAGGCAATTCGGGCCCAGGTTTTATGGAGCAGGACAGAGCGAGACTGCCTGAGATCGATGCCCAATGGCTATTTCTAACGGCATGGAGGAGCACAGTTGCACAAATGCTGCTCCCACAGAACCAGGACGACACATTTCAAGCGCAATAAAGATGCCATCTAAATTCCACCTGCAGCATAATTACAGAATAAAAGTGCATGCAAGGGCTTTTGGGTGCTGCTACTGAACTTGGCTTTGCTTCAATAGCTCAAGAGGATAAGGGGAGTATTGGGGATACGGCAGTCTCATTTAAAACCAAACAAAGGGATTCACCCCCTTCTTGTTCCTGGAGGAGCGTTACGTGCAGACTCGTTTTTTAAATCATTGTCTCAATTTCTGCCTTTTTGAAATAAAAGGTACAAAAGGAGAGAAAGAGTTAAGCTAAATAATAATAAAGACCAGAGAATGGATTGCGCCTCTCCTAATAGACTGCGACAAACTGTTAGCTTCAGAGCATTTCATGGGGCCATACTGCAGGATTTTTATTCATCCAGTAGTTGTGCAGTATTGTTCTAACATTCTCTTGCTTTTAGACATAGCTGCTGCATCGCAGAGAATTTTATAAGGAAAGGGAAAAGGAAAAAGAAAAAGAAAAAGAACACCTGTTTCTGTGAACTAGCTAAAGCGCAAACCGGTAGTTTGATCTCTATATGCTCATTTGGGTCTAGATTCTTTTTCAAGTAGATGCATGTCCCTGAAAGCTACATGTTGACTCTGCAGCTTTCCTTAATAAGCATTGCTGAGAGGAGGTTTATAATAGTGGAGGGAAAGAGAAACATAGGTATTAATGTTTACACAAAACAAAAAAGTTTATTTTTCCTTTATTATAATAGAAGATATTTTGTAGAACATCCCTCAAACAAACGGTGTCTCAAAAGTGTCTGTGAACGGTGGTCCATAGTCACAGCTTTAAAAAATTTGTTGGTCCTGAAAGCATTTTAGTAGTTCTATCAAAAGGGTTTCTACCTCTAGAAGTTTGTAAAATACTGGATTTAAGTATGAATGCCACCTTATTTACTCTCCACATTCCCCCTGTAATATTTCTCAATAGTTTAACAAATATATTTGTCCTCTTCCTGAGGTACCCTCTCTTCAAAGTTTGAGAAGCCACCTGAAACCTAATGATGTCCAAGCAGATCCTGTTTCAATGTTCAATTGAAGCTACATCTGCCGAATTAATTTATGCTGAGAAAATACTGGACGGAGGAGAAAAATTAAAAGACTGAAAAAGGTTTTTACTGTTCACGATTTTCAGCCTGTGTAGGTGGGTTTGTTTTTTCAAGAGGGAAAGGGTTTTTTCCAGCATTTTTTTAAATCATGCCATAAAGCAGGGGTGGTCTTTTTGGCAGGCTGCTTTTGACCATTTACTGGTATGCTTCTAACATACTCAGCTGCCAGTCCTGCTCTTCCCCAGAGAGACAATGACAAGCAGTTGTATGAGGAAAATAAGTAGGTTAAGACAAGGAGGGAAAGAAAGAATACATGTGGGCAGGGGGAAAGGAGTTTCAAATCTGTATCTAGAAGCAAGACTGCCACTATTTCAGCAGTGGCTTTACATGGTAAAAATGCAGTTACACCAAAAATGAAACCCCACAGGTCCAAGTCCTGTTTCTTTGACACTACAATCTGGTGCTAGGTAAAAAAGTGGAAAGATTTTTTTTTTTTTTTTTTTTTTTTAAAGTCTGACGAGACTGCAAGCAGCAGCAAGAAGACTAGAAGCCATTGGGAGTGGGAATCAAGGGTATTTATTTTCCATAAAGGATGGTTATGTGGCAATGAGTTTTAAAGAAAGTGTGGTAACATCACATTATAGCTCAGTGTGCTTCAGTAATGAGATCTCTGTAGCCACCTAAAAACTATGCCACACTCTGGAAGAGCCAGGCCTTTTAGTCAACTGTGATTTGGGTTCTGCAGCTTTGGTACCCTAGAATTTATTTTAATTGCCAGTTATCGTGTCTTGTTCCATCTTGGGAATTTTTAGGGCACTTTTCATGTTTTTGTTCTGCATTACAGCTCTATGTAACATCTTTATGTGGTCTTACAGGCTTTGGAGTGCTCTCTTCCTCTACACATAAATGCTCAGAGACACAATATATCTCTCCACGTATATTTCCAAACACCAAAACCTAGAGGCTGAAAGCTGGCACTTCAGTCCTAAATCATGTCATTTAACACAGAGGGAAAAGTAAGTGGAGGATAACAAAAACCAAACAATGAGTTACAGCCACAGCATCAGCTTTAATATTTAATTTGCTTCCATCAGCATCTGTCACATCCTCCGTGTTATTTCAGCCTGAAGTTGGCTGTTTCCCTCCTGTCCCCAAATTAAGAAGATGTAGATTGGCAGCTCTTTGGGGCAAGGATCACGTGTTTAAATGTGTTTGTACAGAGGCTACGACATCAAGATCAAGGCCTTGTTAGGAGTTTCTGGGTTATTAGTGCGATATAAACATTAAATAGGCATCAAGCAGGGGAGAAAAAAAAACAGATTATGACAGAAAACCCAAGAGACTAGGGGTACCCCACTATTTCAAATGTGGCCCTTGCAGGCCAAGCTGCAGTGCCACTACCTGATTGGTGTATAAATTTACATTTTAAAAATAAATGCACTCAGACATAAGTATTTGCATTTCTCTCTTCCTTGAAAGATGGCGGTTGAATTCACTAGATTACACAACTTCAGTGGAGAAGCTTCATCCTCCTGCAGTTCCAGGCTCATTTTTAGGAGTCTCCAGGCTGCATTTGGCCCCGCATGCTCTTACAAGAGACCCATAGTTCCCCTGGTACAATGTATTTAGTGTGTGCATGGTTATTTAGAGTTTGGGTAAACAAGTATCTGCATTTATTTACCCAAGAGACAGTAAAAGTTTTCCAGAGAAGACAGATTTGGGGCATATTAGGTTGGAAAGTTTGCATTCTTTATCCAACAGGCCGTGACAGCCCCACGGAATAAACATTTTGGTAATTTTAAATGCACTAATTTTAAAATGTTTATTTAAAAAGCTACAATATCTCCAGATGGGCTGAACATTTCAGTAATGTAATAAGGAGATAGAGAATAAGTACACTGGGCCAAACCATAGGTCTTTACACAGGCAAAACTCCTGTCAACTCAATAAGAATGAGTAAGAAAAGAAAAGCAAGGACTTTGCCCTTAGCCTGCACTTACAAAGCCCACAAAAAACTGATACAGGCAATGGGAGAGCTACACTGGCTGCTTGTTAGGACAACCTGCAAATCCCAGGATATAATGCAGCCAGGGCACAAACATCAAGGTGGAGCATGCTGGGACCAATAGTTTTTGGGGGACAAGCTCTGTAATGAAGAGGAAAATGGTAGCGGACTGCATTTGGCATGGAAGTAGTTCTCAAAGCGCCTTTAAATCTGTTGTGTCAAGCCCAACAGCTTAACATACACATCCAGAAATCTGTTGGCCTTAAAGACCTATTTTTCAAGTAAATTTAAGAAGAAAGGAACTCCAACTATGAAATGCATTAGCTCCTTGGGGGGAAAAAAAACAAAACAAAACAAAACATAATGGGTCTAAATTACAAGGCTGCAAACTGTGCCACAGAATACACTTGTAAAAGGAAATTTTAAGTGAAAGTGTGAGCAGACAGCACATTTTCATTGGAATGAAAAAAGACGGAGCCAAGATCTTTTGCACCAAGCTGCGGCCCACAATACGTTTTTACAGCTAAATTAATAAACCCTTGTTAATAGTGGGAAAATGAAATGTTGACCCAACCTAACTAACTACAGTGTCACAAATGATTTTGCAGCACTCAGATACCATGCTAATGGCATAGCAGGGGTATAAATATCTTGATGGACACCGTTCGCAGTGAATTAAAACAAGCCCTTTATTGCAGTAGTAAATTTACGGGCACTGCTTACACTACATGCATCAGGCAGCATAGGGTGGATACAATGAGTCAGAAGTAGTTAACGTTCAAAGAAAGCCAAGCTCTATTCAGTACTTGTGGCACCTTAGAGACTAACCAATTTATTTGAGCATGAGCTTTCGTGAGCTACAGCTTTTTGCGAATACAGACTAACACGGCTGTTACTCTGAAAGCTCTATTCAGGAAGCTCACCTGCCCCTCCTCCCACCCTCGCTTTAATTCTTATAACGGAATGGCCTTTTAGTTGCTAATAATAAGGAAGAATGAGTTTGTGATTAAGGTTCTGGAGATTTGGGTTCCCGGATCTGCCATAGACTCCCTATGTGACCTTGGGCAAGTAACTTCATCTATTTCCTTTCTGTAAAATGATTAGAATAATTCTCTGTCTGACTGACGGGTTATGAGAATAAATTCACTAATGTTTGTAAGGTGTTCAGACGCTAGAGTGATTCATATATTCTAAGGCCAGACTGGACCATTGCAATTATCTAGTGGGGACTCTAGTAGCACCCAGACAGACCTGTTTTCATTGTAGAGCAGGTGTTGGGGCAAACATAGCTGGTGTTGGAATGACTTGTTGCGTTCTATTATACCAATAGTATAGCTGATTTGTATATTTTTACACTTATTTGTGGAGGTGCACAAAGTTGAGTTCAAGGAGAATCTTCTCAGAGATTGCCTGTGCCCCTGCACGCTGGCTCGTTCCCACTGTTACAACATAAAGGTTCACAGGCAGACAGACTATCACATGAAGAGTGATCTTCAGAAGTGGCCATCAGCTCTCATTGTGACACTTATGGGCACATTTTCAAAAGCACCCAATGTACCGCGCTATTTTGAAAACATGGCAAGTTGGTTTGGTGGCTAAACAGGAGCAGAGCTCTTTTGAGCAACTGGCCAGGCTGGTGTGAGTGTGGAGAGTGTGGTTCTACTTGTATGGGTCCGTCTGATGGAGTAGGTGACACCAAGTGTGTGAATTAAGTCAGAGAAAGCAGGGTGAAAAAAGGAAAGAATGGATGCTCACAAGTTATTGGGCTAGTTACTGAAGAGTTCCTAATGACAGATTTTCCACTTTAAAGTACATGACACATACACCTTAATGTTCCTACCATGGGGATAAACAGACTGTTCTGAAGAGAGCTGAGAGCGACCTAATCCTAACCAAAAAGCAAAACAAAACCAGTGTGCAGAGTATGTGTTAGAGCAGGGAAGGGGAATTTGGGCGCTTGGGTTCTATTCTCAGCATTTCCACTGACCTGCTGTGTGACCCGGAGCCAAGTTCATTTCACTGAGGGTATGTCTATGCTACCCGCCGGATCAGGTCTAGACGTGATAAATCAACCCCCGAGCATCCTCCCGTCGACTCCTGTACTCCACCACTGCGAGAGGCGCAGGTGGAGTTGACGGGGGGAGTGACAGCAGTCCACTCACTGCGGTGAAGACACCACAGTAAGTCAATCTAAGTAAGTTGACTTCAGCTACATTATTCACGTAGCTGAAGTTGCGTAACTTAGATCGATTCCCCCCTCCGGTGTAGACCAGGGCAGCGTGACTTAGTTTCCCCTTCTACGTAATGGGGACAATTATGACTTACGCAGTAGTACTGAGAGCCGTAATTAATGCCTGTAAAGCCCTTCAATATACTTATGTGACAAAGGATTAAATCAGTAAATAATGAGAATGAGGGTAAGAAGCTGAAAGGACATTTTCTCATGATGTATCACTTAGGTGGTGATCATGCTACGATATTTTTCTAGCAGAATTATACGTTGACAGTCTAAACTGATCTAGTCAGAGTATACGTTTTAAGCCATTTTCTTTGTTGGTCTTTGAGCATGGACATTTCTGTCTTTAGTGTCCGCACCACCAAATGGTTAGGCATAAAGTGCCTTTCCCATTTTAAAGTCAGTAGCACAGCACAAGGCATTTTCCTCCCTGTTTATTAGCATCCCATGAAAATCCCTGGCTAGTATAGTACTACCTGAAAACAGCATGTCTGATGCATTTCTGGGCACAACAACACACACACACACACACACTCACGACTGCATCCAGATTAAATGTTTAATTGTTAATAACTTTAAATGTTATTTTTGGCTCAGGCAGCTCCAGAGACCCATGTGGCTATGTCTTTTACTTTAAAAATGTGCTTACATCCTGGACTATGATTAATTCACATTTCTTTCCTTGTTTAAAAAAAAAATAATCAGAAACTTCAGGCTCTGTTCACAGGCAACATTTTATTTCTGTTATTAGGACACCAAGACTGCTAACTAGCTCTTTTGATGTTCAATCGCTTTAGTTGGGGTTAACATGCAAAAAATTGGGACGTTTGCCACTCCTGGTATGACCAACCTACAAAATCTGCCATTTTCTTAAGCAGCTGTGCATCTCACTATGCCCATAAACTGTCAGAGATTTACATCAGACAACATGGCAGCTACAATCTGCACTCAAATGATTCTACGCAGTAAAACTTAGACATGAAAGGAGAGATAATCAGTGTAGTGGCTACTGCCACTTAGTAGACCCAGGTTTGTTCCCAGAAGCAGTTTCTTCTTCTGCCAGCTGGCACCGGTTGGAAGCACTGCAGAGGTGGCACACTTAGTCCACAGGGGGACAGAGCATCTTAGATTACTCAAGGGCTGACTTTCCTGACTGTTACGCAACAGAGATAACAAGTTCTGGAGAAAGTCGCATCTAGCCCCTCCTTAGCCAGAAGGGTAGTGCCTTTGAATGTGAGTGGGTAAATAATTTACATTTCTATAGCTTCTTATCCCAAAGGGCTTCAGGTACACATGCAACTCCACTGAAATGTGGGTGGTAACCATCCGTGCACAGTTCACCAGAGGTTCTCAAACTGAGGGGCATGACCAGAGAGCAGGCACCGCTCTCCGCTCTGCCTTCAGACCTGGGTGGCCATATATGTACCGGGGGGGGGGGGGGGGGGGGCGCCGCGGAGAAAGAGGGCAGGCCATAAACTACTACAGACACAAATAAAGGGAGGGGCACAATCAAATAAGTTAGAACCACTCAAGTACACTACGTAACAGTAGTGAGGACAGAACATTGTTGTCCAAGGCCATAAGATACAAACCTCAAATCTTATTTAAAGTGCTACACAGTAAGAAGGTATCTACCTTGTCTGAAAGGCACCTACCACCTTGAATGTCTATCACAGCAGAGAGGATTGCAGCTTCTACAGGCTTGTATACATGAAGTTAGCACAGAATAGCTGTTGCAATTTAAATTCACACATTAGCTTATTCTGCACTAACTCTACCTAGGAACAAGCATATATTGCCCTAAAAGTGGCTTTAAAGTGGATTAAGCTAAACTGCACAATGGCGCTGTTAGTGCAGAATAAGAACATCCCACAGAGGGGACAGAGCAGAATAGCTATTGTGCTTTCAATTTACACCTGAACTTATTCTGCACTAACTTCCTGTGTAGACAAGCCCATGTATCTTAAAGTGCCCGGAACTCAAGTTTGTCTAACTGGAAGGAGTTCCACTTCGTCACGATTTGAACCAGTGATTAATATGTGAAGCTTAGGTCACTAAGCCAACCCTTCAGCTAAAAAGGAATTTCCTGGAGTGCTGAGGATCTATCTGCTACCCTAGGTGAGGGTGGACAGAAAGATGAAATTTGAGATGCTGTATGGATGGCATAGAAGGAAAGCATCCAGTGACTTGCATCCTAGAATGGAATGGGTATTCTGACATACCTTGGGCACCAAGGCTGCCCAACTTAAACAAAAAATAGGCAAAAGTTTTCAAGCATGGTTGACTGAATTTGGGCTCCTAAATCCACGCTTAGGCTACTAAATAAAAGCAGCCAGATTTTCAACGATAAACATCAGTTTCTCTCATGGATTCAAACCCAATTTGTGGGTGATGAGCACTAAGTCAGGCTACTTTTGTTCAGATGCCTAATTATGCATGTGGGTATTTAACTTTAGGCAACCATTTAAAATAAACCTTAGCCAATAATACTTCATACTTTTGATCTGTAGAATACAAAGCACTCTACAAAAGGTGAGTCTGATTATTAACCCCCTTTCACAGTTGGGAAGACTGAAGTATGGGAAAGTTATGGTAACTTGGCCAGGTCAAAGAGCATTCATTGGAACAGCTGAAAACAGAATCAGGTGTCCTGACTCCTAGTCTAGTGTCCCATCCATAGCACCATGCCGCTGCTTCTTTGTGCAATAGAATAGCTTTACATTATGTGACACTGGTAGCTAATTAAAAATTTATTCAATAACCTTCAATTTTATTGAAATAAATCTAAAAATGCACTACAGTGAGGAAGTAAATAAGGATTATTACATTCTGCATTCTAATCCCAGCAGTACCAAGGTCTTCCTGTGTAACCTTGGGTAAATTATTGACTCTTTACATCCCTAGTACACAACATAAAATGAAGATAATGCTCCCAGCATCACTAAGGTGCTGTGAGGATAAATCCAATGGCATGACAGTGTGCTAAGATACTGGTCAGGAACACTATAGAAATTAAAAATGAAATGGAAATATACATTTGCCCCATTAAGGGGCCATTTAGAGAGTTAGTTTAAGATCTTAGCAGTTCCTGCACCGCTTGAAAGCTAGGGAGTGGGGACTAAATAAATGGGGCAGAATCAATGTCTTGGGTGGGGAACAGGGAAACACTGTCAGAGTGGACTCCCTAAGAGTTCAATCTTTGAGGGGGGCTATTTAGGGATCTGTGGCAAAAATTGGGGATTGGTCCTACTTTGAGCAGGGGGTTGGACTAGATGACCTCCTGAGGTCCCGTCCAACGCTGATCTTCTATGAGCTGCTCTACAGCAGCATTTCTCTCTAGTGCAGTTTAGGAAGTTGTGGCATCTAGGAGGAAAGGGGTGAATTATGCAGCCATCTCACAGCCATACAATCATGTTATGTATGGGGCCTTGCCCACATCCAATCAGGGGGGAAAAAAAAAAATCAATCAGACCCAGTGGTGGTGGTGGTGAACAACCAAAAACAGACGGCAGATCTACCACAGAAATCTAATACTGGGTTTCTGCCTTCCACTGCAAGACTCTGCTGTTTACTAAGTGAGTCACACTTCCTGCTTTGAACTCGACAGCTCCTGAATGAATAATCTGGAACTGAAGAATCTTTCTCAGCAAACAAACAGCATCAGCAGCAAGCCCTGCACTATGAGAGAGAATTTATAGAGTGAAAAGAACAGGAAACTCCTTCCCAAAATACCCAAAGAAACAAGAATGTGTGTGTGTAAAAGTAATTAAATCAGAACTGGAGCTGATTAATTTGTCTACAGGGTTGAGGATTTGTGCTTTGGGAGGTTGTACTGGGATCTTAAAAAGTCTCTGGCATATGGCCCAGTCCATCAATAATGTACAGGCAAGAAAGGATTTTGGCAGCAGGTGCTAGCACATGCAGTTACAACTGCTCACTGGTGCAAGTCAGAATGACTTTCAAATTCCCTGCCAAACAGTACATTTAAGTTAAGTGCTCACACTTGTTCAATATGCAAACCTTAAATCGCTGGTAACAATGGAGGGTTTGTACCAAGCATGCTTCCACACCTGGTGGAGATGCTGCAACGCTTAGCAGAAAGTGAGCTCTGCAGTAAATAGCCAGAAGTCCTTCCTCAATGCCAGGAAGGCGATGAACTGAGTTCTTGAAGCAGGGTGGAGTAAAAAAATAGATGTTACTAAAGCAAAAATACTGTTTTGATTCAGGGAGTTGAGCAAGAACTTGGGCTTTAAGATCTTTTCCTTAGTGCCTAGAGATATCAACTGCACACACTCAGCATGCCTGGGCAAAAGACAATCATAAGATCCTTGATGAGTGGATGAAACAACTAACAGCAGTGTAAAGTCTTCATCTCCTCTCATTGCTAATAGTTAAGGGCTACTATACCCTGGATTCTGTCACATTAATTACCACCTGAAACAGTTTTATATATCTCCCAGATTACTGGTGTACAGGCTAATTATGACTTGGCTTTCTTCACCCAGAATGGCTTTAGTTTTCTTCCTATCCAAATATACCGTGCACCACTTTACTAAGGTTTAGATGGATGGGCTACTGTTTCAAAACTTTGCCCCAAAGTTAATTTTAGAAGTTAGCTCTCCTTGACAAAACTCTAATGGGGCAATGGCAAAATGAGTATTTTTCCAGTTTGTTTCTTGTGTCACAACTTCACACATTGCTCAGCAGTATCCTTTTCACACCCTTGATTAGAAGTGGATGCAGTATTCCAAACAAAATTGTTATGCCCTGGAAGGCTGCATCTGATGAAGTGAGCTGTAGCTCACGAAAGCTTATGCTCAAATAAATTGGTTAGTCTCTAAGGTGCCACAAGTCCTCCTTTTCTTTTTTCTTGGATACATTCACGACATCTTGTACCTATATTCTACGTATCTGTCAGTCTATCCTTAGAGCCAAATATTATATAGATGCTTTTAATGCACTGGCCATGATCCCCCCGGTGCTCTGAGCAGGTCTACACTTGTTGCGCCGCTGTAGCGCTTCAGTGAAGACGCTAATCCACCTCTACAAGAGGCAGTAGCTATGTTGACGAGAAAAGCCCTCCCATCGATTTTGCGCTGTCTACACCAGGGGTTAGAGGTCAGTATTACTTTGTTGCTCAAAGGTGTGGATTTTTCACACCCCTGAGTGATGAAGTTATACTGAAAATAAATTTTCAGTGTAGACCTGCCCTTTCTAATGGTCTGTTCTATTTCATGAAGTATCTTGTTACCAATAAGGCATTATTAAAGTGAAGAGAGTTTGTTGTTTTACGTCTCCAATTAGAGGGCAGAAGAGAATTAGTTGCATGGAAATACAGAACTATGGAAATAACTGGTAGTGGGCCAGGGATATGTGGACAGAATATGAGAGCGCATAATTATTGAAGGGTCTAAATGTCAAGGAGGGAGAGCAATTATTAAAGGCAGTATGGCACACAGGGGTACAACTTGGAGCTATAGGGTGAGATAAAGGGAAAATTTAGGTTAGTAGCACTCTACCAAGAGAGATAATAGATGCCCCATTGTTTGGGACGTTTAAAACTACAATGGACAAAAAACAGTACATAACATATTGTAGAGAACAGTCCTGCACTAGCTCCAGGAGGGAGCAGGAAGGGCTTGATGGCTTAATAATCATAGAAATTAAGAAATGGAAGAGATCTTTGGCTTAGAAAAAAGCTATTAGGCTCTCTTGAATTTCCACAGTTGTCCTAGTCTAAAATAAAATTAGAGACCAAAGACAACACAAGTGATTTATCAGCCCATATAATTAATCCATTCATACCACAGGACAATTTCCGCCCTTGGATTCCCCACCTGGCCACCCTTTCCATCCATCCAAGGGATGAAACTAGTTCTCAGGTTTTCACTGATTTAATAGACTATGGCCAAAAGAAACCAATATGATCAGCAAGTCTGACCTCTTACATAGTAACTGGTAAAGAATCTCCCTCTGTAATCCCAGCAGTGGAAGGAATTCTTTTCTACTATAAACACAAGCCAAATAAATTATGGCTGAAATAGAGCATATCTATTAGAAAGGCATCCAACGTCATTTAAAGAGTGAAAGTGATGATGAATTTACCACATCCCATGGCAAGCAGTTCCAATGGTTAATTACTCACACGGTTAAGGAGTTACAACTGCACTCCAATTTAAAACTTTTCTAATTTCACCTTCCCAGCTTGGATCCTGTTATGTCTATCAAATTGAAGGCACCACTCAAAATGTCAGATTTTTTTCTCCCTATGCAGGTGCTTTTAGACCACGATCAAATCACCCGTTTACATTCTTTCTGATAAACTAAATAGTGAGCTCCCAAGTCTCATAGTAAGCATGTTTTTCAGACCTTTAATCATTTCTGTAGCTCTTCTCTGAACCCTCTCCAAGTTGTGCATCCTTTTTAAAACAGGGACAGCAGAACTAGACAACATTCCAGCAGTGGTCTCACCAACGCCATATACAGAAGTATTACCACCTCCCTACTCTTACTCAATATTCCTGTTTACATATCCTGAGATACAATGGGAGCTCAGGGTCAATTTATTATCCACAATGGTCCTTAATTCCTTTTCAGAGTCACCGATTTCCAGGATACAGACATCAGATTGGGGATTGTGGGATTGTAAGTATAGCCTATGTCAGGGATGCCCAAACTGTGGCTTGCGAGCCACATGTGGCTCTTTCACAGTTAAAGTGAGGCTCGGGGAGCCTTCCATAGAATCATAGACTATCAGGGTTGGAAGGGACCCCAGAAGGTCATCTAGTCCAACCCCCTGCTCGAAGCAGGACCAATTCCCAGTTAAATCATCCCAGCCAGGGCTTTGTCAAGCCTGACCTTAAAAACCTCTAAGGAAGGAGATTCTACCACCTCCCTAGGTAACGCATTCCAGTGTTTCACCACCCTCTTAGTGAAAAAGTTTTTCCTAATATCCAATCTAAACCTCCCCCACTGCAATTTGAGACCATTACTCCTCGTTCTGTCATCTGCTACCATTGAGAACAGTCTAGAGCCATCCTCTTTGGAACCCCCTTTCAGGTAGTTGAAAGCAGCTATCAAATCCCCCCTCATTCTTCTCTTCTGCAGACTAAACAATCCCAGCTCCCTCAGCCTCTCCTCATAAGTCATGTGTTCTAGACCCCTAATCATTTTTGTTGCCCTTCGCTGGACTCTCTCCAATTTATCCACATCCTTCTTGTAGTGTGGGGCCCAAAACTGGACACAGTACTCCAGATGAGGCCTCACCATATCCCTCCCATTCCCCACCTACCAGACTGGGGTAGGGATGGAGCTCAGGACTCTGCCTTGCAGCACGGTGGTGGAGTAGAGGCTTCTGCCCAGCAGGGGTGGGGGTGAGAGGTGTCTCTCAGGGCTTCTGCCCAGCAGGGGGCACCTGCCGGTGCTCAGGGCTTAAACAGGAGCAGGGCTGAAGCCCCAAACCCCAGCAAGTGCCTCCCATGCGACTGAAGCCCTGAGCCCTGACAGGTACAGCCAGCTCTTGAACTTGTGAAGATTGTTGTATGCGGCTTGGAAGATCAGTAAGTTTGGCCACCCTTTGCCTATATCCTATGCTCCTAAATGAATTAACTTGCATCTGGCTGTACTAAAACGTTGGTGTTGGCTCGGTCGGTGCACCTTGGTTGCTGTGACCATCTCTCCTACTAAAGGTGTGTTAGAGTGGGGATTCTTCAGGATATCTTTCTTTTCTGTCCCCTTTTTCTCTGTTACCAGCAGGTTGTGCTACTCTTCAAGTAGCAACATATACAAGATAAATGAGAGGCCCTAATGCTGTCCCTTTTGTCTCATCGTCCCATTCACTAATCATTTCCCATCTTCATAGATTCCAAGGCCAGAAGGGAACACTGACCTCCTAAATTACACAGATCACAGAACTTCCCCAAAAGAATTCCTAGAACAGACCTTTCAGAAAAACCAGCTACTCGATTTAAAAATGGTCAGTGTTGGAGAATCCAACACAACCCTTGATAAGTTATTCCAATGGCTAGTTACTCTTAAAAATGTATGCCTTATTTACACTCTGAATTTGTCTAGCTTCAACTTTCAGCCATTGGATTGTGTTATACCTTTCTCTGCTAGACTGAAGAGACCATTACATATTTCTTCCCCATGTAGGTACTTATAGACTAATCAAGTCACCCCTCAAACTTCCTCACTGTTAAACTAAATAGATTAATGCCCCTGAGTCTATCACTATAAGGCCTGATTTTTAATCCTTTTATCATTCTTGTGGCTCTTCTCCTAACTCTCTCCAATTTATCAACATTCCTCTTGAATTATGGACACCAGCACTGGGACACAGTATTCACACCAGTGCCAAATACAGAGAAAAAATATCCTCTTTACTCCTACTTGAGATTCCCCTGTTTATGAATCCAAGAGAATTTCAAGTAGAGCTTGAGATACTTCCATTCACTGACTCCAAGTGAATTCTTAATCTTGATCAACAGTGATCTGTGAACCACTGATAGTGTATAAAGAACTGACTTGGTAAAATGGTGCTAGTTAATTTCCAACTACTAAATTATACTGAGGGCCAGCTACAAATCTTAGATACTTTCCTAATATTTTCCCATGTAAGGAATTACTATAGTTGCTACAGGGGCATTATGTGATCACACATGGAAGGGGAAGTTGTTCTGGAGATCATGAATGACTGGACATTGGACAATCTTTCCATTAAAGGTTTCAGAGTAACAGCCGTGTTAGTCTGTATTCGCAAAAAGAAAAGGAGGACTTGTGGCACCTTAGAGACTAACCAATTTATTTGAGCATGAGCTTTCGTGAGCTACAGCTCACTTCATCGTTTCAGAGTAACAGCAAGCTCATGCTCAAATAAATTGGTTAGTCTCTAAGGTGCCACAAGTACTCCTTTTCTTTTTCCATTAAAGGTTCACTAAAGAAAAATTCTCAGACCCTGAAGAGGTCTGAGAATCCCTGATCTCTCAACAGTTTCCATTCTGCATCTTAAGCTTTATGACTGTGCAAATCATTCTGCATAGTACTCTGGTCCCCCTCAAAGCCTCACCCGCTCCACCTTATAAATGGATTCAGTGAAATACCAAAAATTAGAATGTGCGAGTCAGTTTTCCATATCTTGATCCAGTCTGGCTGTCCCTTGCATTAGTCATCTATAATTGTTATGCAATCTGCTCTTTCAAAAGCTGCCAATTTCTTCACTACAAGTCAAGTCAGGTTTACATGTGTAAACTAGTGTTTCTTTGCTCCTCTCGTGTTCTTTTCTTAACTCCTTAGAATGTTTTCAGTTTTCATAAGTTCACAACTGGGAGATTTCAACTGCCTGCCCAAAAGGATTAAGTTTGGGAAGTATATTAGCGAGCTCCCAATCCTCTGTATTATCTGTGTACTTAGAAGGCCGGTGAAATCCCACAAAAAGCCTCTTTCTGTTGTTCCAAAATCCCCAGATGCCATTCAACTGGGTCTGGTGCTTTACTAATGTGCAGTTCTAATTGCCTTCTTAGCTACTCCTGAGTAATGGTAAAGCCTTTTAACATTTTACTTTCCAGCTGCAACCCCTGAATAAAAATTAAGTGGATAAACTGTAAGTGCTAGAGAAATTAGAATTGATAGAGCCCAGCACAATGCAAGAAGGCTTTGTATAAGCTTTTCTCCACATAGCTTTGCCAATTGCACTTTGGTTTTGATCTACAGCTTTCCTTCCCTTCCACGCTTATAATTCTAAACCCCACTTGAGCAGAGATTACACATCTGAGGTGCCACCTATGTACTGTTTTTGTGATGTAGAAAAATACAGGTCACCAGTTATTTTGCTGGTGTTCTCAGAAAACCTTGAACAGCTGTTTTTCTATTTTATCAGATGCAAGTTATGATAAAAATGCACTTGCTGTAAAAGGGGAGTGCCTCAATTTTATTGTAGGTTGTACAAATGTTTAAGATTTATAATAAAGATAATGCAACTCTCTTAAAAGATGGAGCCAATATAACACAGCACTCAATTTATTTTTAACTAATACCAAAACATGCAGTAAAATATTTTCTCCTGACTGCCAAACTGAAAGATCATATTAATCCCCTAATGTAAAAATTGCTAACAAATAAATGCAGAAGCAAAGAGTTAAGGTGTCAACAGAAGAGATTTCATAATGAAGAGACTGCACCTGTATCTTTGGGACTCAGAGTATCCAGTCACAGTATGTCTACACTGCAATGTAAACAAAGGATTCAAATGCAGACTAAAACCTAACCTCCCTCCCCCTTTCTGTCTACACACAAATCACACTAACCCAGGGCTCAGATCCAGGTTCAGCAAACGCCACACACAATGAACAAAAACAAGACACCAAGACTTTAGCCTCCCGATTGCAATATGTGGTACCATGTTTTTAGATTACAATCAAGTTTGGACTGCTAAATCTCTGTCCCTTGCTGTTCCTTTATTACTATGAACCTGTTTGTTCCATACACAGAGTCCTGCCTCTGTTGTACTGCCTCAAAAGCATGCTCTTTGACTGCCCAGAAAGTCTGAACTAAATCCTCTCAGCAAGTAAGTGGATAAAAGGCAACAGGTGATGTTCTGAATCCTAGTCAATTATACTAGCAACCATAAAACCTTCACCTGTCTACTCCCAAAAATAAACCTTGCTTATATGACCAAGATGAGTAAGTAGCACAACTACACAAGACAGATTTACCATTTATAAATAACTTGAAGAAGTTCAAAAGACAAAAACTTTAACCATTTGAAAGACAGACTATTACATCTTGCACTAGCTTCACTTTATGAACTGTTCTAATTTAGCAAGCTTTACCACTGAGATTAATTTACAGCTTGTTTTGAATCTGCTGCAGGATTCTTCCACTGTCATTCCTTATACACATACACACACACAAAATTCTTTATTGTCTAGATGTTTACTCAGGGGGAATTTTAGGACTTTATATGCTGGATTAAAACAGTAAAAACATTAAACAAACACTAAAAAGAAACAGCTGGTACAAGTGCTTGCAAAGTGGTGGTACAGTTTCTCAGCTTGCATCATTAAGCAGGTGTTAAATAAAGACAATGCCATGCTCCTCATAAAATTCACCCTCACTAGAGGTTCTCGGGGAATCTTTTCAGAACAGCATAAATGAACCAACTGCATGGGCCCTTTGTATCCCTGTTGAAACTCCAATACCTCATTTATCCTATATTTTCATATCCCACCCTGTATGCCACCAAATTCTAGCAGAAAAGGAGTTTTCAAAGGTGACTTCTGGAGAATACTAAAATCTGGCTTTGTGCTCTTGTCTGTTTCTTTATGATGAAGAGGGCCTGAATGTTTTGTTTTTTTAAACTCCTGGGTGTGTCTACAACAGTACTTTCTGCATCCTTGTAGCTAGATACCAATGCAAACTCCCCTACATAGACGTACTGCACGGGTATAACGCTGGGCTAGCCCAGGTGTGACACACCCCGATGTACATAAGCATTTAGGTTTGGGCTACACTACCAATTTATGTTGGTATAACTACATCGCTCAGGTGTGGGGAAAAGCGACAGAGTTATACCAACCTAACCCCCAGTGTAGACAGCGCTATGCCAACCAGAGGGCTTCTCCCTTCAACATAGCTATTGCATGTTCGGAATGTGGAGTCCCTACTCCTACAGGAGAAACTCTCCTGTGGACGTAAGCAGCATCTTCACTAAGTGCTACAGCAGCACACCTGCCCCAGCGCAGCTGCAGCATTTTAAGTGTAGACAATCCCTTAGAAATCTCAGGACTGTTTAAGGAGACCCCTAGGAAGTAAGGGATGTTTATTGTGAGCTCTTAACACTTCAGTCGAAGGGATGAAGCTGCTGAACCTTTTACAAAGGTTTTCTTTAGCCATTGGTTAGATAGGTGCTACCAAAAGCACTCCAAAGTTTAAAGCAGTCCCTATAAATTCCTTCTCGGAATTGCTCTTTCATTTTTACGTTTTGTGATCTTATCAGATACATGAGCTCTCCCACCATCTAGACACTTCCAGCCTTGCCAGAACCTGAAATACTATTTAATAAATAAAAAAAAAAGATGGGGAAAAAAAGGTGGAAAAAATACTTACATAAACACACTGCAAGTCTTTCAGGCCTTTTTTTAATTAAGCATAAAAGGACAAAAGACTTGTTTTTTCCTCCTCACTTGGAAGGTCACATTTGACAGTACTAAACCATCTGCAAACATGGATCAATCAATTGTTAAACATGCTACTTTAGAGATACCTAGTAATTGCTGGGCTGAAGAGAAAGACAGACATGGAATCAAAACTTGAGTCTCCAACCTTGCACACTGCAAATCATCAGTCCAGACAGATCAATTTAAATACTTTCTGTCAGGGATTTCCAGGATCAGTGTCTAGGAGGAACCCTTTCAGTGTGCCAGACCTGCTACGGGTCTCAGTCTTCCTTCGGGGTAAATCACACAGCTTCACCACCTCCTTAGACTGAGCCTCAGGGCCTTCAGCACTCCTGCTTCACACTGTGAGCTCCGTTCAGCAAGTCCAACGGAGACAGACTCTGATGGAGATTTCAGAGTAGCAGCTCTGTTAATCTGTATTCGCAAAAAGAAAAGGAGTACTTGTGGAACCTTAGAGACTAACAAATTTGTACAATCTTCAGGGATTAATGCACCTCACCAAGCATTTGCAGTGACACTCAAACAGCATTGTGAAAACAGCAGGGTTTATTTGTTAACTGGAACGCAGCACAGGAAATCTTTAGGTTAGCACAGAGAACTGACGGTTTTAGTCCATTCTGATAGCTCAGAGCCCAGCCAAGCTGTAGTGAACCCCTTGGTTCTAGCTCTGTCTCTATCAGACACCCTTTGTCAGACTCCAGGTGAGAGCCACGATTCCTTCCAGGGGCCAACTCCTGTCCCCCACCTCATCTCTCTTCAGTTCTTTGATCGTGAGCAGGTGGGTTGTTGTTCAGCCTCCTTAAGTAGAGGCTGAGACGTTCATACCCCTCTGTGTTGTTGGTTGCTAGGTGCCAATATCCCGGTGACTGGATTCACTATTGTCTTCTCAAATGCTCCACTGACATAGAGACTAAGGCCCAGATAGTTAGGCAACATCCATACTTGTCTCTTTCCCTGCCTTGAGAGCAAACAGACCCCTTCCAGTCACTGGGTAACAATGCAGCACATAGGGGAAACTGAGGCACAAATAGGACTCAAAAATATTACAAAATATTCCCACTTCATCACATTATCCACCTCCCCTTGGGAGAGAGTCAATTTGGGAACAGAGATGGATTCAAACTGCATTTCTGTTTGCTAGGAACAGTTCTAAAGGGTCCTTCTCTGACCTTTACAATGTATTATGGGGCTAAGCAGCCAACTTAAAAGGGAAGCACGCAGACAGACATCCTCCTATAAATACAGGCAGGGGCAGAACACCACTGTTAAAAAACCATTAACAGTCTTCTGGTAGACAGTGACAATTAGCATGCAGTCACTGGAGAGACCAACAGAAAAGATATGATCAAAACTCTGAATCAGAAGAGAATGGAAGTTTTCAGGGCAGTAATGCGGGTCTCTTTGTTACGGTCTCTTTGGTAGAGAAAAAAGCAGTGTTAGGAGAAGCCTAGGGCCATCTCAATCAGCTACACTGAGATAAAATGACAATTTGTCCTGTCTACACATCCTAGCTATCACATAAAAATATACTTTTTCTCCCCAGGTAGGGATACCTTTTATGGGCTGAGAAGGCACTGACCAAACTGAGGGTGTATCCACACTAGGGGCTTGTCTACACTTACATTTTATAGAGCTCTAACTTGCTGGCTCAGGGGTGTGAAAATTCACCCCCCCCTGAGCGCAGCAAGTCTGAGCGTTTTAAAGCGCTAGTGTAGACAGGCTCCCAGTGCTCGGAGCTAATCCCCTCATGGAGGTGGATTACCAAGAGCGCTGGGAGACCTCTCTCCTAGCGCTCGCGCATGACCACACTCGTGCTTCAAAGCGCTACTGTGGGAGCGTTCCTGTGGCAGTGCTTTGAAGTAGACATACCCTAGGAAAAAAAGGTGTCAGCTAACACAGTAAAACTGCGTGAAAACAAGGGAGTTTGAAAACAATGTTAGCAGGTTGAGACTTCCTCACCTAACCTGTGCAAACTACGAACAGCCCTATCTTCACTAGCTAATGTGAGGAAGATTCCTAATGTGAAGATAAGGCCCAAGCTTCCTCAACTGTATATTAGCAGTAATTAAAGGCTGACAGACTGCCAAAATCTCAATATAGAAAGCAATTAGACCCCACTACAAACCTTCTCCCTTCTAAACCTCAGGAACTAGTGACATATTTTAGGACTGGCTCATAGTTTTTGGCTATCCCTCTATGCAAGAATGATGTCTGCCAAAGGGGTTCATTGGTGGGTTTTTAAGTGGCTGAGGAGCCCAATTCGTGCCCTGCAGATTTTCCCAAAGAAGTGACAGGTGTAATCTTGGAGGAGACAGTTGTTGGCTGGACTGTTGTACGCTTTCTTTCCTCCTTTGTTGCTTCTCTGTCTCATGAGCATGTCTGTTCTCCTCAAAGTGAGCTGTGGCTTGGTGTATGGGGTGGTGCCGCTGTGTTCTATTTCGTGCCGAGTCCTCTCACTCTGTTGGGTGGATGCCTCCCTTTTTAAGGTGTACTTTCAGTATGTCTTTGAAGCACTTCCGCTGCCCTCCGCGAGCCCTTCTTCCCTGACTTAACTGAGAGAAAAGAGTACTTGCTTTGGGAGGCAAGTGTCAGGCATACATACACAGTGGGCAGCCCAGCAGAGTTGGTGTTTCACAACCTGCACTTCCATACTGCTGATGTTGGCTGCAGAGAAAACGCTGATGTTAATGCGTTGGTCCTCCCAGCTGATCCTGAGAATCCTCCTCAGGCAGCGTTGCTGGAACCACTCCAGGCATTTGAGATGTCTTCTGTAGGTCACAGTACAGGGGTCGGCAACCTTCGGCACGTGGCCCATCAGGGTAATCCACTGGCAGGCCATAAGACATTTTGTTTACGTTGACCGTCTGCAGGCACGGCCCCCCCACAGCTCCCAGTAGCCATGGTTCGCTGTTCCCAGGCAACAGGAGCTGCGGGAAGCCGCAGGGACTTGCTGGCGGCTACTTCGAGCTGCAGGGGGCTGTGCCTGCTGATGGCCAACATAAACAAAATGTCTCACGACCCACCAGCAGATTACTCTGATGGGCTGTGTGCTGAAGGTTGCCGACCCCTGTCGTAGTAGATCAAAATAGCAATGGTAGATCCATATAGGAAAGATCAAAAACAGGGGGGGATCACATGAGGTTAATGAACTTGCGAGTAGTGATCAATACTGATGTGTTAGCCACATGCAGTATTTTGAGTAGAGCTGTGAGAATGTGTACAAAAACCAGAAATCATGTGAAAACTGTCTGGTTTTGTCACAAACAAGAATCAGAGCATGTTTTTAGAGCAATTCAGTCAAGTTGTTAAGACAGACTTTGGCTCAATTTGTGGCTTCACAACGACAGCATATAAAGTTTGCAGGTCTGATACAGAACCAGAGGAAACTCTGTAGGGTTTTCACTGGGTTTGTTCACAGCAACCCACTCAAATCAGAACTGACAAACATTACAAAGGCTTAGAAAGTGAAACTACTATGTTTTCCCTACAGCACTGATTCTGGTTCCGAAGAGAAAGGATGCTCAACTGTTGTGGATCAGGAATAACCAGAAACAGTAATCAGAACAAGGCAGGCGCTCATGATTATCTTGGTACACTCAGCAAAAACAAAAAATTTAAAAATCATTAGAAATCTGGCACCACATGAGATATTCCTGACCTGGTTCTATTAGCTGTGCTGGCCTGCAAAACTCTGCTTGCAGCACAACCAACTGGCATTGCAGGTGTGAAATGCGTGCAGTGGGACCGCTCACAGTCAGTACCCCGTAAGGGGGAAGAATGTTAATACCCGCTTTTAAATATTAAGCCCTGAGTAAAGCACATATCAACTAATACTCCTGCTAAATCTGCATCCCAATGCATTGTGGAAAGCCCAGTTTCCAAGCAGGGGTACAATCTACTTGACCAGTATCCAAACTAATTATATTACTGCAGCAGGTTTTCATTCCCCACTCCCCTCTGAGATAGATATGGCATCAGAAACCGCAGAGAAAGCACAATTCTTAATGAGAACCTACTCTATAGCAGTTAACAGATAAAACAAACTCCAAAGCATTACTGTATATACAAAACCTACAACTTTCTCCTTCACAGCTGCCCAATGAGAAGTGAATGGCTTAACAGTCTACATGAACGCTTCCCTGGAAGCGGAGGTTCAAACTCCAGCAGCATTAGATTCTGTATACTTCTTTTGGACAGACAAAGGAATAAGTTCTAAGATGATCTTCTTTTGAAGATCTCTCTCTGCTCTGTAAAAACAAAGAGGTCAATAAAAAGCGCAATGGTGGGGTGTTGCCTTGGTGTAGATAGCCAAAAATATACCTCCCAACTATGCTGTCACGGAAAACGCTGTGGGGTCCCCTGGGTCTTTTAAAGTGCCCCCCGAGCCCTGCTGCCGGAGCCCCGGGGTAGCAGCAGCAGGGCTCCAGCAGTGATTTAAAGGGCCCGAAGCTCCGCTGCACTAGCAGCGGCCGGAGCCTGGGGCCCTTTAAATCGCCCCTGAGCCCTGGGGCTCCCAGCCGCCTCTGCAGCGGGTAGCTCTGGGGGTGTTTTAAAGGGCCCGGCCCGCCTCTTCCGGTCAAGACTCCGGGGTACTAGTAAGTCCTTTAAGTTACTTTCACCCCTGGTATGGCCTTGTACTTGACGCCAGGTATCCGGGAGTTTGATTGCAGGACACATACCTGATGTGGCTTTAGAAAATGTCCCAACATATACATCATCTTTCTACATCAGTTCTGTTGGCAGGACTTAAATTTAAAGATGATCTCTCGATTTTAAAGCCTCAAGAGGTGGTCTACAACCTCAGCATAACATTTCCAATATTGCTGGTGTGTGCGAAGAAAATCCAAGCAATGGTTTGTTTGGAGCCAAAGTCAATACTTTACTGATTTTAATTGCTAAGGCATCTTAAGCAACTAGTATGGCTGGAAAAACCTGATAAAGGATTACTTTGGAATAACAGTTTACCAGAATGGATAGCCATGTTATAAAGAGAATCATCATCATAAAGGCTTTTAGTTCCCTCCTCACTCATCTCTGCAGTTACCTCCTCACTCATTGAAATTTGGTAGTAAGATCACATCCAAGTACAACAGCACTGCAAACATATATCCCACTTATCCATTTCTAAGATTATTCCTTGAATTAATAGCTAGACAGGAATGCAATGTGATTTCTTTTAAACTACTTAACTCCTTGTGTGTCTATAAATATTTACTTCATGCCACCAGGAGGAGGAGGCTACAGAACTGACTTCTAGTTCAAAATGTAGCTGTTCTGATAGTGTTATAAAGTTAACACTCTCTACAGCTACATCAGTGATGTGTCTGCAGCAGTCTCCATGAGCCCCTTTGTTTGGGGCACCAAGATTTATGGTGCCATGTGTGTGACCACACAGACTGGGCAGACATGATGTCTTCAGTAACACAGTAGCTAAAGATATAAATAAAATTACATTTCTGAAGCACCTTTCAGGGAAAATCAACATGCTTTACGCGCACACACAGCGCAGATATGCTCAGAAAAGAAGACTCCATTCTTATAAAATCACAGCTCTCGACCTTCAAACCTGCCAATGTGACAAGCCATCAAAATGGGTGACAAATGACTGAAGAGTAGAACAACTGGGATTTGTGTACATCATGCCTTAGTTGACAGACTAGAATGTTTCTTCACTATAAAACTTCTTTAAAAGGATGTTTTTTGACTGTGTTAAAAAAGCCAGTTTTGCTGGACTGTGGTGTGCTTGGCACACCCATCAGCCTATTCCTGTACTTTCAAAAGTGGCCTCTGGTCACTGGTACTGCAGCCGCCCCTATAGTAGGCCTCTTCACTCAGCCCTTCATAAGTGGGTTGAGGAGGAAGTGATCCCTGCCCTGGGTCTCTGTAGGAAGGAGGGGCGGGGCGGAGAGGCCCTTTCAGTGTCATCGAGTTCCATATATTTTCCTATATTGTTATATTTAAGTTTCCATAGCAAATTAGCTCACAGACAAGTTCTCTTACTGCTAGAGCTGCAAATGCACTCTGAAATGTAGGGCAAAGGTCAAACGGCATTCTCTCTACCTCCATCATCATCAGTAACAAAAAGCTTCTCTCACAGTACATATTTGGCAGCAGTGGACCATGCCAAAGGCAGAATGGAATCCAGCTCAATCTTAACTTGTTTTTGTCAATAGGACAGCAGATAAGGGCTCAAGGACTCAAAAGTAGATCCAGTATGGTGTGTAAGAAGGTGACACAGAGATTCACTTTCCCATCTGTAACTGTACAGTAAGATCAGTACTACATTACAGAAATCTCAGGGTTCCACCTACTTTAATGCATCATTATTGCAATGGTGCAAAAATCCTTACAGAAAACACCACAAAGTTGGGGAAGCCAATATCCTTTGTATACGGAACGGGGGAGTAATTTTACACAGTCAATCAGAGCTGGCTTTTGCCAACTTTAGGCAGGAATGTAGAAGGGGAAGAGATAGCAAATACTAGGGGTGTCAAAGTCACACAGATCTTTTTAGGGATTTTGCAATATACAATCTGACCACCACCATCCTGCAAACAGTCTGGAGCACTTAACTCCCACTAATGTCAATGAGAGTTCTGCATGTTATGAGCAGCAGGCTGGAGACCCATGATTTAAAAAAAAAATCTTTTTAAATACTGGTAGGCTTGCTATCTAATAAACAAATTATTCTGAAGTGCAGTTACTGCCCAAAATTCCTAGTAGCATGTCCTGATGAGAAGATGGCAGCCACCATATTAAAGTGCAGTCCCTGATTCAAACCTCAATAAGGAGAAGGGAAAGAGACTTGTTCTCCTAGCAAGAACATCCTATTTCTGGTTATTTTTTATAGTTTGTTTTTGTTATTAAAAGCTGACTTTCAGGCGGTGATTGACATTGAAGTTTCTTGACATGCCCACAGTAGAGTCCCATTAAGCACATTGGTATCTATGTTCTCATTTAGAAAAGGGGAATTCAGGCATTTGACAGACAAGCATCTCTGCCAGTACAGCAAGCATGCTTTAAATGTAAAGCCAGAATAGTATTCTTAAAATTTGCAATGAATACTAACCATAGGAATGATTAAGTTTCACAAAATACAGGAAATGTTGCTATTAAATATTATTTAAGTCTTTAATTATACTTTAAAACAGGCATTTTATAAAAAGTAGTTCTATTATAGTGCTTTGTAGTTAAAGGTCTGTCAACATTTCCATTTTAAACCTTCATTTCTAGGGGGTTTATAATGTGGTCATAAAAATTCATTCTAGGTTGGAACTTGGCATACAGGGACTCAGCCTAGAAGCAATTTTTTTTTTTTTTATTATCCAATTTGGTTTAAATTGGTTTGGCTGTTAAGTTATAGGTGTGTAAAAATAAGTTTACTGGTTTCAGATGCCTTTTTCAGCTTATTATTCAAAATTTTAGCTTCCACCTGCCCACTTCCAAAAATAAATTTTCAGTGAGAGGTGGGACATGTTGTTATTTCACTGCATTGACAATACAAGAGTTCCAATTCTAAAAAAAAAAAAAAAAATCAATGCAATATTGAAAAACTAAAAGAACTACTGTAAGCAAGAACTACTCTTACTACGAGCTCTCAAGTCTCAAAGCGTTAACAGTATACAAATGTACCATCGACCACTTTGTGCTTGGTATGTAGGAACTGGAAGTAGTAGGGGTCTTAATCTGAAAGAAAATACTTCTGTAAACCTGCATTCCAGTAACATACTAGGAGGATTTTAACCAAGATGTTTCTCTGTAGAATTGTATTTCTTTAGTTTTATTCAGCTATGGCAGTTTCAAACAAGTATAAGTGAGGTGGGAGGAAGACCGAATTTATCCTGCTAGGAATCTCTCAAGGTATCCTCGGATCCTTCCTTGAAGAATTTGTTTTTTTAAATGCTAGCAATGAAATTACAATTTATGGTTCAGATCTTTAAGTCATTTAGGTGCAGCAGCAATACAAGAAGAGCTCATGATCAACTATACTATACATGCACTGGGCAACAAAACCCATGCAAAAGAACGAAAGCTTGAAAATGGAATGAAGTTTTGCCTCTAAACTGTCATATGTTTTATTCAATTTTGACCATTAATATCCAGAATTCTGACGAGGGGACTGTCAGCCAAATAAAGATTTTAGTTAGCGAACATCACTCCAACAGGCTTATTGACACTTAGGCCTTGTCTACATCACACAGTTTTGTCAACAAAAGTCAGCTTTTGTTGAAAAAACAGGGGAAGTCTGCACACTGCAATGCTTCTTCTGCGGACAAAACTCTCCTGCTTTGCCGACGAAATAAAACCACCTCCATGAGAGGCTTAGAGCTTTTTGCGGCAAAGTAATATTGACAAAGCGTCAGTGTAGACGCCGCGCTTGGTTACGTCTCTATAATTGGCCTCCAGGAGGCATCCCACAACGCCCATCTTAACCACTCTGGTCAGCAGTTCGACCAGCACTCTGGTCAGCCCTGCACCCAAATACACAGGCATCCATCCCTCCCCCTTTAAAGGCCTGAGGACCAAGTCGTGGATAAATAGGACGAGTTGGAGGACGATGTAACGCACACAGCAGGGTCGTCCAGTAGCATGGCAAATTGAGACCTCTTTTCCACTCGAGAAGGGTCTAGCCCAGGGATGCGCAAAATACGGCCCGTGGGCTGGATCCAGCCCATCTAACATTTGTGTCGGCCTGCCAGGCTCTTTGGCTGCCCCCTGGTGATCCCTGGCCCACTAAAAGTCCCACGGCACAGCAGGGCACTCAGGCAGGCTGCTTGCCTGCCATAGCCCCACACCGCACCCGGCATGTCTCTGCGCGTCCCTGGCGGGGGGTGGCTCCATACACTGCCTCTGCTCCCAGCACCATCTTCACAGTTTCCATTGGCCGGAAACTGGCCAATGGGAGCTGCGGGGGCAATGCTTGCAGGTGTGTGTAGCGCACAGAGACCCACTGCCCCCCTCCTCCAAAGGGGCACGCAGAGATGTGCTGGCTGCAGCCGCTTCCGGAAGCGGCGTGGGGCTATGGCATACAGGCAGCCTGCCTGAGCCCTGCTGCGCCACTGGCCGGGAACCGCCTGTGGTAATCGCCTCCCGGCCAGAACCTGCACTTCACACCCCCTCCCGTGCCACAACCCCCTGCCCCAGGTCAGAACCCCCTCCTGCACCCAAACTCCCTCCCAGACCCACACCCTCTCCATTAATATAATAGAAATGTGCGGCCCGTGACAACATACCAAAATTCATAGAGTGGCCTCCCTGCAAAAATTATTGCTCACCCCTGGTCTAGCCAGTCCAAGCAGTCAGTCTCTGGTGTGCATGATATGGAAGATGAGAGCTCTGATAAGGGATCTTTTTTGAGCTGATGCTGTTCAGTTATATGAGGTAGAGCTGACCTTTGCTTTGTATATTCTAGAAGAGGGTGAAGGGGTAGAAATGTACAAGACTAGCTGTTTTTGCATGTCCTTCACATTCCTCTGTACAGCTAAACAGTGTTAATGCATACAGATTTTATGGGAATCCTCCAGAGAGTTCTCTAGGAAAAACTTTCCTGGAGGTACTTGCCAATCCTCTGCCGAAGATTCCTTGGCAGTGCTGCTTTGTTCCTTTCCCCATTCTAGGAAATTTTCCCGTGCCAATCGGCAATCATTTGTGCAGGGTGCGTTGTTAATTGGTATTTAATAAAAAACTAACTGTCTGAAAGATAAGCACTCTTTATTTGTGTCTCCTACATGTGGTTGTTGCTGCTGGTAGTAATACACAGTGTCAATTTGATCATTTGCTGCCTGCAAATCCTGGTCAGGAATCACCACAATTTTCATGCAAGGCAGCAAGTTAACAAAGCATGGCAGAGTGCTGTATAGCAGTGGTTCCCAAACTTGTTCCGCCGCTTGTGCAGGGAAAGCCCCTGGTGGGCCAGGCCAGTTTGTTTACCTGCCGCATCCGCAGGTTCGGCCGATTGAGGCTCCCACTGGCTGCGGTTCGCTGCTCCAGGCCAATGGGAGCTGCTGGAAGCGGTGCGGGCCAAGGGACGTACTGGCTGCAGCTTCCAGCGGCTCCCACTGGCCTGGAGCAGCAATCGGCCGAACCTGCGGATGCAGCAGGTAAACAAACTGGCCCGGCCCACCAGGGACTTTCCCTGCACAAGCGGTGGAACAAGTTTGGGAACCACTGCTGTATAGAAAAAAACAGGTTACTGGGGCTCATTGTCAAAATGGTGCCTCAAGGCCTCCCTGATTCGAATAGCCCCCCATTGTGCCTCTTTAATAGCCCTGGTATCTGGCTGGTCAAATTCAGCAGCCAGACGATCCGCCTCCATGCTCCACCTGGGGGAAACTTTTCACCCTAAGCCTCACAAGTATGATGGAGTGTGCAGCAGGCTGCTATGACCATGGGAATATTTTCCTCTTTTAGGGCTAACCTACCATAAAAGCAACACCAGCGTGCTTTTAATCTGCCAAAGGCACATTTTACAGTCATTCTGCACCTGCTCAGCCTATTGTTGAAGCGCTCCTTGCTGCTGTCCAGATTTCTTGTGTCAGGCTTCCATGAGCCACTGGAGCAAGTGGTATGCTGGGTCTCCCAAGATCACTATGGGCATTTCAACATCCCCCCCACTGGAATCTTCTGGTCAGGTAAGAAAGTCCCTGGTAGGTACATTCTGTATAGGCCATGGTTTCTGAGGAGGCGTGCATCATGCATCTTCCTGGACCACCCTGAATTGATGTCAATTAAATGCCCCTGGTGATCCACAAGCGTCTGCAATACCAGAGAGAAGTACCCCTTTCTCTTGATGTACTATGTCGCAAGATGGTCTGAGGCCAAAATTGGAATATGCATGCCATCTATCGCCAGTTAGGAAATCCCATTGCTACAAAGCCATCCAATATTTCACACACATTGCCAAGAGTCACAGTCCTTTGTAGCAGGATGCAATTAATGGCCCTGCACATTTGCATTACCGCAGCCCCCATGCTAGACTTCCTGCCTCCAAACTGATTCACGACCGACTGGTAGCAGTCTGTAGTCGCCAGCTTCCAAACAGTGATCGCCACATGCTTCTCCACTGAGATGGCAGCTTTCATGTTGGTGTCCCTGCTCCGCAATGCTGGGGAGAGCTCCACACACCGTTCCAGGATCATGGCTTTCCACATCCTAAAGTTCTGCAGCCACTGCTCATCATCCCAGACCTGCATAATGATGTGGTCCTACCACTCAGTGCTTGTTTCCCAAGCCCAAAAATGATGGTCCACTGTGTTCAGCTGCTCCGTGAATGCTAAAAGTAATCTGGTGTTGTTTTTTTCCATGGCACATAGCAGGTCAAGCAACTCTGATTCCTGTTCAGATTGGGTGCTCATGATATACTACATGACCACAACAGTAGAGAGCAGTGTGGAATCTATCCTTTCAGACAGAGATGGCAGGCACACAATAAAAACAGTGGCCATTGAAAAATGCCACAAAATGCAGTCAGAAATCCATGGAATGCTGGGATGGAAAGAACTTCACCGTGGAACACTGAGCCTGCAACCACGATGCACTGAGATCCACTCTGCCTTCCCACAACTCCTAGAGGCAGAAGGTGGCGAGTAGCACAGTGGGATAGCTACCCACAGTGCACTGCTCTCTGTCGATGCTAGAGCACTAATTGTGGACGCACTCTGCTGACAGAAGGAGCGTTGTGTGAACATGCACATATAAATTTACCCGACAGTCAAAAACTGGTATAATTACATCAACAAAACTCTAGTGCAGACAAAGCCTCAGTCTCCTCTCCACATAAGCCACTCTCCTTGATCTGTGTATCTTTATTTTAACTCCAGTCCTGCTCTGTTATAGAGATGCATGGTAATGACTCCACAGTTAGGGCTGGGTTACAAATGGGAGTAAACTCCTGTTTTCAATAAAAGTAGGTGGACAACTGGAGTGAAGAGTCACAGAGAGTTAGTTTTTATGTCCTTAGAATTTTCTTTGTAATTTCGGTTTGCTTTATCTTCATAAATTTTTATTGTTGATAGAGACCTCTTAAAATTGCCAATCTACACAAAATCTGGTAGAGAGGTGGACCCTGAGGAGAATCGGTATAATGGGAAGCTGTTTTTAAAAAAAATCTGGATTCTGGGATATTTTTAGTTATTAAAGTTACACAGATTGAACCTCTCTAGTCCGGCACTCTGGTCTGGCAACATCCGTGGCCCGGCATGATTTTAGTTAGCTGAATGTCCGCTTATCTTGGGTGGGGCCAAGTTTCCCGCAGTCCGGCAAAGTTTGTTTACAGCTGCCAGTCCTGGCTCTCAATGTTCTGTGCTGTTATTTAGGTCTATTTACCCCTAAATATGTCTTCTAAGACACCAGTAAGCAGTGGAAGTGCTGGTAATGCTGCTAAGCATAAGCATGTGTCAATATCGATACAGCAAAAGGTAGAATTGTTGCAGAAATTGGAAAAGGGCACATCGGTACGTTGTTCTGTTTATTCAGCTCAGCAAAATAAAAATAAAACGAAACCTGCTCACTATAATACTGTATTGACCTCCCGTGGTTCGGCAAATTCTCAGGTTCGGCACCGGTCAGGTCCCGAGGGTGCCAGACAGAGGTTCAGCCTGTAATTGAATGCTGCTATGTGCTGTGCACACATGCCTGATTAGTTGATTGGGGCCAGTTGCACAGAGGCCTTATTGATGAGCCCAGGCACATACAACCTTCACCATGAGGAGCATGTGTCATGTTTTATTCTATCCACAGTTGCTGATGGGTAAGGTATTCTCCTATTGTACTCTACTACCACGGGTCTGCCCCCCGCCTTCTCCAGTTAAACACTTCAAAAAAAACCAAGGAAATTAATCTACAAAACACTTTATTGTTCAGGCTTGTCACTCACACACACTATGCCTAACACAAACCCACACAAACACAGAACTGAAAAATTAAGCCATGTAGTAGTATTTACCCTCTCTTCCTCCACGTTGTTGTGTACAACTGCTTCACAATGGAGTTTTTTCTGTATAGTTAGTCTTAAGATTTCCCTACACTGGAGATTTCCAGCCATTGATGTACCTGCACCAGTACAAATCCTACTGTAGGCAGGCAAAGCCGTTCTTTGCATTGGTGCAGTTCGCCCCCTACTCAGAATTGGGATAAAATGTGCTGGTGCAGACCGTCGTTTACACTGTCTACAGTGATGGTTTACACCAGTGGCTGTCATGGTGGCTGGAAACAGCACATCTCCAGTGCAGGCAAGGCTTTAGCAAACTACATATTCTATGCCACTGGAAATGCTGAAGCATGGAGAGGACAGCCTGCCACTAGAAAGCCTCACAGAGAGAGAAGAGAACCTTTTTTCTCTTTAATATCAGAGCTCGTATAACAGGAATAATCTATATTCATTTGTATTATACAGGCGATAAAACACACCTTAGCTTCAGTTCCACATTTAGCCAATCACAGAAGCCATTTGTTGCCTCGTATATTACAAAGCAATAGAGATTTAAGGGATAATGGTCATAGTGGCAGAGTATACAAAGCAATAAACTGCTTTTGAGGTTGGTTAAATGCCAAGTGATGCTGTGGCTTCAATGCCATAAACATTATTTCTATTATATGACAAGATAAGAGGATACAACAAGCCACAAAGAAGAAAAATCATTTTTCTGCCCTCATGAAAGTTCTGGGCTTCTAGTTTCTTGGACTTTCCAGGGACATCACCCCAATGGCATGGGCTTAGAGGGGAATAAACCCACCCTTAATTTAAGAATTTAAGACCCAAATGATGGTTTGAGGAAATGGCTTGTATAAATGTGATGTGATGAGATTCTGTAAGCGGTGTGTCACTTAAAAATGAAACATTCTGTTTTTCGGGGTGGTAACAGACCAAAGTCCTCCTTCTTGTAGAATATATTCAACATTATCACACCTCCGCTAAAACAGCTCTCTAGTTTAGGCAACTGTTATGGATGAAGCATATTAATAATTATCTTCTTTCCGTTATAACCCTTCCTAAAAATCCAAAAACTGTGCAACCTTCACAGATATCATTATAAAGCAGGTGGAAGTAGAGGGAGGTACATTCCATTATCAAAACACACACACCCCCTCCCCCCAACCATTCCAACACACACCATTTTGCACCATCAATGATTCAATTCCACTTTTAATCCTGAATCTTGGAAGTGCTTTTAATAGGTAGCTAAGTATTTTTACATATTTTTATAGAAGGTGAAAACAGGCACAGAAATTAAGTGACTTGTCTCAGGTCACACTAAATCAGTGGCAGAATTGTGAGCAGAATCCATGCCTTCCTCTCAGACCTTTGCCCTAGATGTCTAAGATGCTTAAACCTGCTAAAATCTTCCCTTTTATTAATGAGTCAGTGCTGTATCATTATACATTTTTAGTCAATACCTTTCCACTGTAACGACAACATTAAAGTTTATTGCTAACATTTAGTTCCAAAGGGTGTAGTTAATCACAGAGAGTGTATTTTAAATGGGGTTAGAAGACTATTTTAATAATCATTAGCTAGTGCATGACACCTTCCCCAATAGGACCTTCTGGATCCGTTTCACATTACACACAACAAAAGCCTTACTCAAGGCACAGCTTTGCATCGGTTAGTCTCTAAGGTGCCACAAGTACTCCTTTTCTTTTTGCGAATACAGACTAACACGGCTGTTCCTCTGAAACCAATCAATACAGAGACTAACATGCTGCTTTATTTTCTTCATTTCCTTCAGAGAATGTTGCAGCCAAGGGACACATTCTTGTTTGTTCAAGAGCTCCTCTTTCTGGCAATGAGGGAGAGGGTAACGGGGTGCGGGGGGGGGGGGGGGGGGTGGGGAGTGTCATCTGTCCTCTTAAACAAGAGAAACAAAAACAAAAAACAAACCAACCAGATAAACGACCTTGAGCAGAATCTTTTTTTTTTAAAAGTATATGCAGCACATTTAGCACTCAGCTGGGTCACATCAAACTCACTGTTGGGAAGTAATCATGTACAGAATCCAAAAATAACAGCCATTAAAGACCTAGCAACCAAAACATGTTTACATACCCACTGCAAGCTCACAAGTTTTGATGATATGGTGAGTATAGTAAGATCTTCTAATCTATTTTAGGTATCCACTCCCTTCACCTGCCCTTACCACAGCATTTTTCGAATTTCTATACAGAAGCAGTGGAGGGGAAGGGAAAAGGAGCAAGAAAGGAAGTAAAGTGAGAGGCTAGTCACAACCACATAGGAAAAGAAGAGCCAACTGACAACTCATATAAGGAAGTGATGGACTTCTCCCTTTAGCAAAAAAAATTTTGTGACTGGCTTCATAACAGTTGTTCCAAGTCTGCTTTTCAGAGCTATTTGCGTTGTTCTGCTTTCTCCTGCTCATATGCTCTTTAATGCAGTGTTTCCAAATGGTGGGTCACTGAAGATCATAAATGAGTTCTGAACTGCAAATAAGAACACGAGACATAGCTTGTGGCCGTCTGCCCAGGGTCATATTTGTGCACATGCATGGATAATGAAAGTTTTAACCTGTTTGGTCAGTATAGGTTGGCACCTTTCACCACCATTATATTTATGTTTGGTCTTTAAAATAGTATATACATACTATTTTAAAGACCAAACATATAAATACAATGGTGGTGAAAGGTGCCAGCCTATTTGCTATTCATGAATGGTGGGCAGAGCCCACCTGCACCTAAGGGCCCATCCTAGGTTGACCAGATGTCCCAATATTAGGGGCTGTGTCTTATATATGTAACTATACCACCACTCCAGGGGCAAGGGGGGAATGTTCCAATTTTTCACACTTGCTATCTTGTCACCCTAACTCACCCCCTCAGTTGAGAAATGGGTCACAGGACGAAAGATCAACTGATTCCATGGGACAAAACAAAAACAAAAAAACAAACCACAGGAATGGGAGCATGATTCAAAGATTTAAAACAAGGAAAAGACTGGGGCATGTGAACAGAGAACTCCAGGCAGCACCTACCGCTCTGCAAAGGAGTCAGAGGACGCTATCCAAAGGAACGACGACCAGCTATGCAAGATAGTCACATATAGGGACCCCACAGTCACAGAGGCTCCCTGTCAAGCTTCCCCCTTCTGGTATGACAGAGGGACAGTTTTGGACACTGTCCAGAGGGCGCTAATGAGGCAAACTCATGGCTTTTGGAGATCACAGACTGGGTGTGTGCATAAGAAAAGATGTGGGGGTAAAGTGCAGCTGGGGGCTCTGGAGGAGCCAGAAAGAGAGGCTGTAACCTGGCACACTGCAGGTAAGTGTACCAGGGTCTCTGACAGGTGCCTGATGTTTAGAAAGTATGAACTGCAGCAAGAAAAGCCTCATCTTCCAATGTCCCTCACCCCTGACCTGAAGGGACAGTCCTCCATAGTGGAGAGAAGAGCCCTCCCTCACATCCATCCATCCAATTGTTGGCCTCTGCTGCAACTGGCAATAAAGGGAGGATCGCTGTCATACTGTGATGGTGACTTCTATAACCTTTCTATTGGGAGCTGGACTGAGACTTATTTCATATAGGATATTGAATGTAGTTATTAGCTTCAATATTTTGAGTTGCAAGTTCTTTGGGGGCAGGAATTGTCTCTATTTCCTTGGAAAAGGACTAGTTAGTACAACACTGTAAGCAATATAATCATGTTATTAATAGAATCTTGGACCCATGTTTTCAAACTTAAAGTTGGGCATCGAAATAAAAAGAAGCCTGATTTTCAAAAGGTGCTTTCCCCCCCCACAGCTCCCACTGATTATATCAGGAGTTGTAGGTGCTCAGGACCTTTGAAAGGTCATGCCACTTACCTAGCTGCCTACACAAAGATTTAGGTGTCTATCTTTAGCCAACCACATTTGGAAACAGTAGTCCCGATTCTTAGGCAACGTGGGGACAAATTCACCCATGGAATAAGTGAGTGCAATTATAATGGAAGCCACAGTTGAACTGACTCTCCATATTTGATTATATGTTTACCTGAAGGAAACCCTTTTGATAGAAGGAATCTAGGTAGCTTGTCAAAGGTCAGGGTCTGGTGCCAGAAATGGCAGCACATGCCATCAGAATTTGACCACTGAAAACAGTCTGCCTAAAAGGATGGTCCCCCAATTTCTACTATAAAAATCAAGTTATTAAAAGCTACCAACCAATCTTATATACAGCCGGGGAAGTGGAAGACTGCTGGCCCTGTATTTCCTTGTTTGCATTGATTAAAAGGTTGTCTATGGAGAAATGAACTTCAGCTGACATTATGGCCTCCCTAAATGCATTCAAAGTTGGATATTCACCTCCACATCCAGTCCCAGACTGTTGTCTACTGTTTCTCTGTGCTATTCAACAGCTGCATTTCACTGCAGAGGTGGTTGCATTTTAGCGGTGAATGCCATGCTTATGGCTTGAAAACCTTCAGCGTGAAGTGCACAACCGAAAAATGATTAAAGGATCGGAAAACATGCCTTACAGCAAAAGATTCATGAACTCGATCTATTTAGCTGAACACAAAGATGACTTGATCAGAGTCTATATGTATCTACATTGGGAACAGCAAGAATAATAAAGGGCTCTTTAATCTAGCTGAGAAATAGATCAACAAGATCCAATTGCCAGAAGTTGAAGTGGACAAGTTTAAACTAGACATAAGGTGCACATTTTTAATAATGAGGGTAATTAACCATTGGAACAATTTACTAAAGGCTACGGTGGATTTTTTATTACTGGAAAATTTTCAATCAAGACTGGATGTTTTTTTAAAAGATATGCTCTACTTCAAACAGAATTAAATTCAGGGAAGTCCTATGACTTGTGTTATACACATGGTCAGACTACATGACCACAGTGGTCCCTTCTAGCCTTATAGAGTATGCATCATTCTGTTGGGCACAGGCTGTCTACTACTGTGTTTGTACAGCAGCCAGCACAATGGGGCTGCATTCTTGATTGGCCCTTATGCACTGCCATAACAAAAAATAATAATAATTGGTGTAAAGTTAACATTTCAACATTAAAAATCAAGAATTGATAGAATTACACACAAGGAGGAGGAGGAGGAGGATTCTCCTTGAGCAATGAAAGAGAAAAGCAGCCACCCTTATATCTCATTTGGGTAGGTTTTTTTAAATTATTTAAATAAGTTTTGGGTTGCCTCATTTGCTTATGAATCTGATTTTAGAGTTAAATAACTGAAGTCTTCATGTCAGTGCTCAGATACAACAAGTACAGTTTATGATGACTTGCACAATTTCAGGAACAAAGGAGAGAGAAAACAGGCTACAAAATCAAGTCCACATAAGGGCAGAATAAAAAATGCATCAGATTAGACTGATACTAGAAATGTTCTTAAGCAAAAAAAGACTAAAACACAGCAACTGCATTTGTTTTTAGAAAAGGCAAAGTACTTTGTGTAGCGGAAAAATCTAATCCACTAACCAAGTAGCTGTATCAAAATATTATCATGTCTTAAAGCACATGCCTCAAGGGTACAGAATTATCCCTTTCAATGTTCATCATGAAAGACCCGAAGAGGCATTAAAATTTTTTTTTTTTTTTTAAAAAACCCTAAATTATGCTGTGGGGGTTCATCCAGGGAATTAGTTATGGCTCCCAAGTGTGTCAATCATAATAGTTTGGCAACCCATTTCCCTGACTGTGACCATTATGTAACAAAGTGGATATGAATCACTGAAGATCTGGTTAAAAGCCACAAACCATTTAGGGGCATGCCTGTTCACCCCTTCTGAAATTTTTGAACCATAACACATAGGCTTTTAATTCATTAGCCAACAGTAACTACGGTAAGGAATTTATGTAGGATTTTACCAAGTCCCCACTTGAATGGCTCAATAGTTCATATGTTTTGTTTTTTAAAGGAAAAGTGAGAGTTGCCCAGATGGTATGGGCAATGGGCGCTATAAAGGATCAGGAGGCACTAGTGTTTTAATGAAGGGAAAGCGACACTATCTGTTCTTAGAGGTTTGTTTTGCATTAAGTCAGACTTCAAGGAAACACTAAGGGGGGAGGGGGGGGAGGAGACAGACTTGTCATGGACATTTACCAGCCCAGGCACAAAAGTCTACTCACCTGACCTTTATCACATGAAAAGAGGTATTTTACTCATTCATAAAAAACGAACAAACAAAAACACTCAACCCAGGTGAGTGAGCAAAAAGAGTTTTGCAAGGCTGCAACTAACACTAGCAGGTAACCTATGGAGGAAAAAAAATTTTTTTTTTTAAAGCTCAAAATAGAATCTAGCAGTTTGGGGTGCACATAGCAGCAAACCATCAACTGTCACATTCTCAGCTGCCTTACGGAATATGCTATCACAGCTAACTCATCCTGACAGAGAAGGAATATCTGTCCTTTGGCTAAATAGCCTTGAATGAATGTGTGTAACGCTATCAGAAAACGTTAACTGGAGATCAGCGTGTTGTTTCTGGGCTGTGTGGGTCTTATGAAAGACACCAGCAGAATAACAATATGGCACAAAGCAAGGCAGATTTCATTACTTTGTAGTGCCTGCACTTGCTCATAACTTGGATTTACACACTGCAAATCCTCCGATCTGATTACCTTCAGTGATCATGTAAAATGCTGGCTCTAAACTCTTTGCCTCAGTGATAAAAACAGACACTTTGATTCACAACAACACATTCACAATAAAGTATACTGTAAAAGTACCTGTCCACAGCCGGGGGCATTGCACACAAACGGCCTGTCGTCTCCCATATTTCATATAGCTGGGCAAAGCTGAGGAGAAAGGAAAGAGGGATGGAAATTGTTAAATAAGCTAAAAAAATTCAAAATATCAGGAGCAGAAGCTCTTTAAAGGAATATAATTAAGTAAGACTGCTGATATGGGGAAGAAGGGGCTTTCTGTGCCCCTTAGATTACATGTACAGAAGAAGGAATTAATCCAGTCTCAGTTAAAGTCTTAATTAATGTGACCCAGTAATTTTTGCATTTGCAAAGAGGAAATTTTGTCTAATAGTTAAAGAAGGAGCCATGACAGCCTAGTCTACTGGTCAGAATAAGGGACATGTAGTCAGCACTCCGGGGTTCCATTCCTGGTTCTTTCATGGCCTGGCCTCAGCAAGAGACTTCCTGCTCTCTCCATTTCAGGGTATGTCTACACTGCAGCTGGGAGCATGCTTCCCAGCATGGGCAGGCAGACATGGTAGCTCTGCTCAAATAAGTACACTGAAAGTAGCAGAGTAGCCAGGGGCAGCACAGGCTGCCACTCGGGCTAGCCACCTGAGTACAAACCTACCTGGACCCCTGGCTATCTCAAGCTGCCTCCCTGTGCTAGTGCGTGTTTGTCTACTCGCACTGGGAAGAAACTTTCCCAACTGCAGTGTAAACATACCCTCAGTATTCACCCCAAACCCCCACCTGGAAATGGAGACAGTACCGACATGTCTCACAGTAGGACTGTAAGAAATAATAAACATTTGCAAAACACTCCTGTATCCTCAGATGGAAGGTACTAGAGAAAGCAAAGTATTAATCCAATTCTTTATTTTCTTCATTGATTTTTAATACAGTATACAAAGCACGCACGCGCACAACACACACACACACACACACAGACACACACAGTAACATTCTACAGAAAAATGTGTAACCCAGAAGCAGTCAGATAAATCGAGTCTGTTCTACATACAAGTTATATTTTCAATGGGAGAGAACTAAAATTTGTCATTTAATTAATTAAGGGATTATAGGAGTGGTGCCTCCATTTTACAAGGCAATAATCTGGCTCCCTAGTGGGTAAACTACATGGCTGATGGCAAGGGTAGTTTATCACAGATTATAGCCAAGGATAACAAAGCACTCTGTCCTATTACGCTACAAGTGAAGCTATTCTTATTAATAAAAAATAAGAGTAAATAAAGTAACCCCCACCACCTCAAATTCTAGAAATAATGGTTCCATCCACCCACTGATATTTTTATAGCTAGATTTTAAAAAGCTATAATAAAGAAAATGTTATCTCTTCAGGGGGTTTACTGTGTGAACGTGTCCTGACTGTTCATGTTGCTTCTAGCCTCTCTCTCTCAGTTACGCTCTTGGCTGTAGAAAGCCGACATGCATCACTGGAGCCAAGAACAGAAATGGAACCAGGATGCAGCCAAAATTAGTTCATAAAAAAAACACACACTTTTTTGTTTAGATTTTAAAATTTCTAACCATGTAAAAACACCTCAGTAGCACTGAGAGGGTGGAGAGAGTTATTTTTCGGAACTATATGGAAAGTACTCTAGTGGTGCAACAAAACAAGACGGGGGGGGGGGATGTGGTGGGTTGGGGGAGAAGTTTGCATTTTAATTGGAGCTAAAGATGGCTTAGGGGTGTAAAGTAATAGCATATCTGAAAGGACTGATGAGATGTGGTGCTTTTCTCTCCCTAGAGTGCTTGATCAAATCTGGCCCAAGTTGGTCCTGGCTAAAAACTGTTCCCATCAATAGCTGTTTAGCAGCCCGTGTGAAATGAGTGGATTGCAATTCTGATCTTTCTAAAGGGTATCTACAAAGTCTTCTATCACAATTTGGACCATGTTTAGATTTATTAAGCAAATGAATTCTAGGCCCTATATAAACACGAAAAAACAATGGGTAAATAGCCTCCAAACAAAAATATAATGGACTGACAACAAGAGTGCTTCATAATTTGCACATAAATAAGGCTAACCACAAATATTAGCCCCCACACACCTCCCAGAAAACTCAGAGAAAGTTAAATGGGCCTTGCAGAGTGCACTGAAGGTTAACAAGCTCCAAAGATCCTAGAAGAAGCAAACTGGCTTGGGATTTCGTTTGTGGTTGGGGAAGGAGAACAGTTTCAATGCAATGGTCCCTCACAGAAAATGCCCTGCTAGCAATCCCTCCCTCAGAAACCACAGGACTATCAGCTCAGAGGCATCTACTGATCAGAAAACCCCCACAAGAGACGCAACTGGAACACAAACGCTTAGGACTTTATAAATCAACAGTAACATCTTAAATTGTACCTGTAAATTAATATAGATCCTGGAGCCCCATCACAGCACGAAGCAGGAGTTTTCTCATGGATCTGAAGATTATGGCCTAGAGAGTTCCTGACCGTGATCTAATCTCGACATGGCAAAGGCATGGTAGATAACAGCAAGAGGAGTATCTAAAATATGTCAAAAGCCTCAACAAGCGCAGACTAGGGGGGGAGAGAAGACGACAAACCAGTCTCGGCCACATCTGTCTAAGCTTCCAACTCAGACCTCAAATTGTTAACTTGAGAAACCAAAAGGCAAGTGAACTCCCTCAAATCAAGGGGGCTGATCTCCGCCACTTCTTTGAGTTGCTAACCAAAGCGTAGAAACATCACCACAATCTTCTCCAGACTGATCTTCAACCATCTAGCCCTCATTCTACGCCTAATCTCATTCAGGCATTGGGTAAAATCACTCATATGCATCAGATGACCCCACAAAACAGAGATATAGATATGGGTGTTATCAACAGCATATTGAAAGCAGGGTAAGTCCATGCTTCTTTAAGAACTAACGTGTATACGAAGTCTTCAAACAGGAGGAATGTCAAGGTCAGATGCTGCAGTAACATGCATGTCTGCCCCATGCTCATTCACTCAAAACAATTCTCTGAAATCTAGAAAGAAAGGAGCAAAGTGACCAGACAAACTCCATCAGCCCCAGCTAAGGACCAGAACCATCACTCCAGAACCTTGCAGTCAGCTGTATCAAAGGAAGTAGATGGATCTAAAAGAGCCAACATTGTAAATTTATCTTTGATTTCTTCCTTTAGATGGGTAATGCAACGGATGCTGTTTCTGTACCATAACCAGATTGGAAATCTAACTGGAGTGAAGGAAAAGTTAAGACTACCTCCAAATCTTGCTAGAATTGCTTTGTCACCACCTTTCCCAGAAGAGGGTAAAGTTTGGAACAGGATGGTAATTTGGCAGGACTATCAGTATCAAAAGATGGTATACTAAGACAAGACCTAACAATTGTCTATTCAAAGGAAGCGGATACCCTGTTCTCCCAAAAGGATGTAATGGTATCCACCAAGCATAGTCCCAGTATATCCAGCTGGTTTTTACAAACAGAAAGGACATTGGACTGCATGTTGGTCCTAAGACCCCTCAGTACCTCCAGACATTAGGTCAGTAACCATTTTAGTGTGGTTTATAAGACTCAACCCAAAACTGCATGTCAGGTATTCCAGATTTCTAATCTCTGGTTAGACAATGACTTGTGTGGTCTTTGACAAGTTGATTCCCATCTTCATGCCTCAATTTCTCCATTTGTAAAAGGAGATACACTCTGTGAAGCAAGGATGGTTAACAATTAATGTTTAAAACAGCACTTTGAAGATGTAAACTGCTATGATTGCCAAATCTTCAAGCTGTCAATCTCAGTACCAAGGATTGTATGCCTATGGAGACTATGCTCCCCTCACATAGAGAGCTAGGGGTTAGGTACACTGGTGAGGCAGTGTACAAGGGGAGATTGCACTGTCAAGACAGCCACAGGGAATGAAGTCCTCTGTCAGTCCAGTGGTGAATTTCATCAGCAATTTTAAACAGCAGGTTTTGGAGCTATTAAACCATTGAAGAAAGAACAATCATGTTGTGATAACAGGTGAATGGCAGACAAGGAATGGATGAAAGGTGGCATTAGTTATCCTTTCAAGTTTTGCAAAAATCCGCCTTAAAAAATGGTGAAGCTACTGACTGGTGAAAGGGTGAAGATGGTTATAAAGTCAAAACTTTAACACAGTTTGGGGTTTTAAATGGAGCGGCATGGTGTACTTAGCTAGGAGGAGAAGTGATTTTATTTTTTCTAATAAATTCTATTATATTTGCAGGATAATAGGAAGGGCTGCTCTAATTTAGAAGGCAAAAATCCTTACTTTTAATTAATGTAATGTCAAACATCTGTCACAAACAACTTGTTTCCTCCACCAATACTTAAGATTTTGGTTCTCTCTTCATTTGGTATTTATGCTTCCAGTTCACGTAAAAGCTGTTTAAGACATTTTAAAAAATGGATCAGACACACACTCTTGGGGCTTGATAAAACTAATCAAAACTGGGGGTGGGGGTGGGCAAAAAATAACAAAACAAAAAAACAACATTTCAGGTTTCCCCCCCAGACACTTCCGACAGTGTAACAAGCAGCTCTGTTTAAAAATTTGAGATTTGTGCGCTATGAGAATTGCAGTTAACTGATCTTGCAAGATATTAGGAGGATTCATTTTGTCCCTCAAAAACTATTAACTGCTCACTCACTAAGAACAATAACCGGCATGTAAATACATGTACAGAGATTTATATCACACTTAGTCAGGATAAATTGCTTCAATAAACTCTATTCTTAAGAAAAAAGGCAGAACAATCAAATGATTGGATACTGGGAGAACAGCATTTTTATTTCTTTTCCCACAGCCCCAGGACCATATTTTGCTGTTTTGATTATATTTAGCATGTTTGAAAATGCAACGTAAAGCAAAGAATTAGATTATTGAATCATTCTTTAAAATTCTGTCAGTGCACTTCTGAAGAGCATCTGCTACCTCATGGAAAGTTTGGGGGGGGACCCCAACATTCTACTGAGAAAAAGCTTCTGCTTCCAGAGCCTGTATATTTTCCTATTCCCACCCCTCAGATCCTTAAGTAGTATATGAAAACAATGGCTTTGTTTCTGAGTTTTTCCTGTTCCTTAAAGGTGCTTATTCCCCCACTGACAGTCAACAACTTAAATATCATCATTTCTAGAGCAAGACCATTACAGTGTCACAAAAGGATTTATGAATCTTCACAAGAGGAGTGTAGACAACAGTATAATACCTCACCCTTCTCTAGAATGGTTCATCCAAAAAATTCAAAGTTTGCAAAAATCAATGCTGAATTGTGGGCATTTTTTCTGTGAAATATATGGCTCTCCATTCTTAGAGACTGTTTGTTATTTTTGATACAGAGATGAGTGAGAAAAATAATTTAAAATGGTTTCTGAACATGCCAGAAGGCCATGTCATCCATTAAATATCAGGCTTACACAGAAGATGTGTGTTCCTGATAATATCGACGATGAGCCAGACACTTTCCAAACAGAAATAAGGCACAACCCTGACTCCAAGGAGCTTACAATTGGGACCCAATTCCAAGCTCTGCCACTGACTTGCTCTGTGACCTTGGGCAAGTCACTTCCCCACCATGTTTCTCAGTTTCTCCAGCTGAGAAGTGGAATTGATGCTTACCCACCTTTGTAAGCACTTTGAGAATTGTGCATGAGGAGTATTACCACTACATTAACTACTTTTTTACACTAGATAATAAAGTTATGAATTTGGCTACACAAGGAAATTTAACAAAGCAAAACCTTCACTAAATCAAAATAATGATTGAGAGACTCCTTGCACATTAACACAATAGAGCAAAGATAACAAACATACAACTGCATCACAAAGTGCACTCCGCTCATGTATTTGATATGTGTAATATAAAAATACTTTACTGCTTGCCATATTGAAATATATTTTGTGAATAATGAAGGGTTATTAAATGAAGACCTCCCAAACATTCATATTATATTTTCAGGAATTTCAAGGTAGACCATTGGGATTTTTGGAAGAATTATTAGATTTGTGGATTAGTAGAGTGAGAATTAGAAAGACTCAACTATCTTTAGATTTTCCAAAAATTCAGAGTCAGGAGTGTAAATGTTTTGGTACAGGTGTACCTATTTTGTCTGTCTGCCATACCGTGATTACTTAATACACTATAATTCAGTCACGAGGCCCAACCAAAATGTGCTTGAAGAACTCATCTTGCCAAAAGTTTTTTAAAAATGTTAGGAACTAGAAAAAGTCAACCAAATCGAAGTATCAGATCGTGAATCACAATAGGACATACCTATACCACCACACAGACTTGCTTTGGAACTGGATCACTTCTGAAGCATTTGACATCCCACCCCTGAAAATCTACAGTAGGACAGACAGACACAGCAAATGCAGCACAAGAACCTGCGAGACAGCCTTGGAGGGAGGAAATTCCCTCACATAAGTGACATTAACAGTCCTAAAGGCTTTGATATAGCTTGACAGGAGCTAAACAAACTCTCATGCTTAGCACTTTTGTAGTACTGTAGGTTATATCTTCAAAGCACTTTAAAGAAATGTGTTAATCCTAGCAACACCCACGTGAGGAATGTGTTCTCCCATTTTAAGGAACATGTCTAAACTAGGATGCAAAGGTATATTTGTAAAAAAATGTTAGCTAAAACATTTTAACTAATGTGTTTGAAAACTTGTGTAGACAGGGCAAGCTGCATGTTAACATGTTACCTGGCTGCGACGAATCCTAGTGTAGACAAGCCTTTATTGGGGGAGGGGGAAAGGCAGAGAGGTTAAGAGTTTTGCCCAAGGAATTAGAATTCTACTCCGGGTCCCGTGCTCAGGTCCCCACTTTATCTCCCAATACTCATGAACAAGGGAAGAGGTAGGTCTTTTTAAAACACAGCTGCGGCTAGCCTTGGTTGGCTCTAGACAACTCTTCTCATTGTTCACCTTGTCTATATTTCAGGGCTGGTATACACTAATACTGTAAGTCGATCTAAGTTACGCTAGTTCAGTTACATAAATTACGGAACTGAAGTAGACATAACTTAGGTCGACTTACAGTGGTCGCTACAACACGCTATGTTGATGGGAGACACTCTTCCATCAACATAGCTTCTGCCTCTTTAGGAGGTGAAGTACAGAAGTCAACAGCAGAGCACTCTCCCATCGACTCAGTGTGTCCTCACCAGACCCACTAAATCAACATTACAGCAGTGCTCATTTAGCCAGTAGTGTAGACATGGCCACTGATTGCTACATCAATACAATTTTTAGGTGGGGGTTGAGTAAAATTATATAGTTCTGAGAACATAGACTACACAGGTTTTTCAGATGTCTGCTTTGCTTCCTACGTTGCTTCAGAGGTTGTTGTGTTAATTGTTTTTGCCCCAAAGAAAAGAAATGTCTGTATGCCTCACAATGAAGGCAGACAGAAATGGGAAAGTGGGGAAATGGTAGGTTCTGTGAAGAGGGAATGGGGTTGAGTCACGATACAAGGGAGTCAGAGGAATAAGGATTGGGTGCTCCCTATTCAAGGCCACAGCCTGTCTCCCCACACAGGATCCCCTGCACATAACTTGCCCCCGTCCCATGTACATCCCTGGCCTCCCACAATGTGATCAGTGAATTCCCCTGCCACCCTGCACATCCCTCTCACTTCCAAGTAGTTGAAAGCTGTTTCAGATAAAACCCCAGGTGCTGAGTTCCCTTAGTAGTTGTTTCAGTGGTTTTACAACCATGATTTTATCTAAAAAAATAATTCTTTACCATTTTGCTGTGAAACACTCACACAAAAATTTAGGAAACAGTGAAGTACAAACCATCATATGTGAAGTTAAAGAAAAAAGTACTTTTGTCCTTGTCTACATTGGCCAAAAAAAGGTGTGTGTTTTTCAATTAAGTTAGCTTTAAAGGATTAAGCACTCCTCCAATACCTGTGCAGACAGAATTTAACACCTTTAAAACTGAATAAGTCAATTTACATTGTTGCTAGACTCTGCTTAAGCTAGAGCACAATTAACCGAAACAATCTTGTCGAACATTGTTTACACCAGTAGTTCGTGTACCCCTGGGGGTACACAGGTCTTCCGGGGGTACATCAACTCATCTAGATATTTGCCTAGTTTTACAACAGGCTACGTAAAAAGCACTAGCGAAGTCAGTACAAACTTAAATTTCATACAATTACTTGTTTATACTGCTCTCTATATATTATATACTGAAAAAAGTAAGTACAATATTTCCAATTGATTTATTTTATAATTATATGGTAAAAATGATACAGTAAGCAGTTTTTCAGTAATAGTGTGCTGTGACACTTTGATTTTGTAAGCAAGCAATTTAAGTGAGATACGCATGACAAAAGTCAGGCTTCTGAAAGGTTTCAGAGTAACAGCCGTGTTAGTCTGTATTCGCAAAAAGAAAAGGAGTACTTGTGGCACCTTAGAGACTAACCAATTTATTTGAGCATGAGCTTTCGTGAGCTACAGCTCACCTCATCGGATGCATACACAGTATGTGTCCGCTACAGCTCACTTCATCGGATGCGCACAGTATGCGTCCGATGAAGTGAGCTGTAGCTCACGAAAGCTCATGCTCAAATAAATTGGTTAGTCTCTAAGGTGCCACAAGTACTCCTTTTCTTTTTGCTTCTGAAAGGGGTACAGTAGTCTGGAAAGGTTGAGAGCCACTGGTCTACACAGCTGTTTGGAATGGGGGGAGGGTTAATTTCAGCTAATTTAATTGAAAAATAAGCATTTTTGCCCCTGTAGACAGGGCTTTATATGTCTCTCAGAACAAATGAAAGGGAAAAGGTGGCAGGGAGGGAGAGGTGTGATATAAAATGACATCTCCCCTTACTACACAAGTTTAGGCCAGGTCTACCTTCAATTATGTTAGCAAAACTTATGTTGCTCGGGGTGTGGGGAAAAAAACAAAACACCCCTGAGTGACATAAGTTTTGCCGGCATAAGCGCTCATGTGCAAAGCACTATGTCGGCAGGAGAGTATATCTGGCAGACATAGCTATCGCCGCTCATTTAGGTGGTTTCATTATGTTGACAGGAGAACTCTCTCCTGTTGGCATAGAGCGGCTACATAAGCGATCTTACAGTGGTAGAGATGTGATGCTGTAAGCTCGTCAGTGTAGACATGGCTGTAGTTATACGGCAAACTGAAGTGCTTATCACGTTACTTACTTGTGATGAGAATCCTATTTGGGAGACTGATGTGAGGAGTCATTTTTGCTTATTTCAATAATCAAAAGTTCAAACAATTATTTTTAAATAAGGTTAATGCTGCAATGAATAGGCCTCAACTGGAGTAGTGTGTCCAGTTTTAAGTGCCACATTTCAGGAAAGATGTTGACATATTGGAGGAAGTCCAGAGAAGAGCAACAAAAAGATTAAAGATCTAGAAAACAGGACCTATGAGGGAAGATTGAAAAAAAATGTGTTTGTTTAGCCTGGAAAAGAGGGGACACAACAGTTTTCAAGTACATTAAAAGGCTGTTACAAGGAGTAGGGCGAAAAATTATTCTCCTTAAGCTCAGAGGATAGGACAAGAAGCAATGGGCTTAAATTGCAGTAAGGACAGTTCAGGTTGGATTAGGAAAAACTTCCCGTCAGAGTGGTTAAGCACTGGAATAAATTGCCTAGGGAGGTTGTGAAATCTCCATCATTGGAGATTTCTAAGAGCAGGTTAGATAAACACCTGTCATGGATAGTCTAGAGATAATACTTAGTCCTGCCACGAGTGCAGGAGACTGGACTAGATGACCTCTTGAGTTCCATTCCAGTCCTACAACTGTATGATTCTAGGTCTACAGGAAGTGCTGCTAATCAGTCATGAATTTGGACATTAGCACAACCAAGTGCTAAATTTCCCACTTTATTTCAGACCACAGACTGAAGTAGTCGCAAAATGTGTTTGCTAACTCATTAAAACACAAAAACAAAACATTTTATCCTACTCTAGACAGTCCCTTACGGGAAAAATTTAAACAGGGCTTCACAGGAAATTAGATGTATAGAACTTATTGACAACAGGAATGAAAGGCCAGTCTGCCACAAGGAAAATTCACCCCCTAAAAACATGCTGGCATCTCATGGAAACCATTTAAGAAGCTGTTCTATGTGGGAACAGTTTCTCATATATCATGGTTTCTGTATTTTTTTTATTTTTCTTGTAAGTGTGAAATAACTGAGCCTCTCCGAATATGGGATCTATAAAGTGCTTTCAATATATATCCAGGTTTTACAGATGGGAAAACCAAGGCAGGGAGTTTAAGTCATTTGCCCACAGTCACAGAGCAAGTCAGTGGTTTTTGTTGGCAACATCATAGTTGTTGTGAGGGGGACTACGATCTAATTCTTGGTGGATAGTTGTACAGAAGACAACTTTCTTTTCATATGTACAAATGCCACATACCCCCAACCCTGAAGCACTCCTCTGACTCCCCAATCTATAGGATTCTCAGCCCAGGGCTTGTGCATCTGACCCATGCCCTTCCTGGCTTGTGAAGGAGAATCATGAGCAACCGGAGCCACTCATGATCAAAATACCTAATGCGCCATTCAAGGAAGGAATCTTCCCTTTTTCCTTTAAGCACACAATAGCATGACCAACAATGAAGAAACCAATCCTGGATACATTGATTCTGGCCAACGACCGCCCAGTATCAAATTCCATTCCTGAGCAAGCTCAGAGAAGCTACCCAAAGGCCAACTTCAAGCTCATTTAATTGAAGTTAAAATCCTAGACCAGAAAATCTGGATTCAGTCCAGGACCTGGAACTGGTGGCTTAACAGATGGTCTCCTGTTAACGGACAGAGGGCAGATGGTCATTCTCATCCTCCTGGACCTCTCTGCAGCTCTCAACACAGTCAACCATGAGAGGTGTGGCAGGGGTCCAGGATAATACGCTAAAATGTTTGAATTCTTCCTGGAGGGAAGCACCCAACAAGTGATGATGGGAAACAGCAGTTCCACTACTAGACCCCTCACTTGTGGAGTCCCATAAGAATTAATTCTTTCTCTGGTCTTATTCAACATCTACATGCAGCCACTAGATGAACTGGCCAGAGGACTTGGACTACCTGTCATACCAAGAATAGGCAGATGACAGAACTCTACCTGTCATCACATATGACCACTCCATTACCGAGACCAGATAGCCCAGAGTTTGAACAAGATCAGCTCATGGATGAAGAACAGCTGGTTGAAACTGAACCTGAGGAAGACAGAGGTAATGCTGGTGGGCAGATGAAAACTTTTTGAAGAGTTTGCAGACACAATATTGTCTCTTTTCTGCTCTCTCTCGTTGTCTAGAAGACTCCATCTGGCTTCATTTAGTCACACCATCACCTCTTGGCTGGACTACAGCTATACAATAGATCTGGGCATGAAGTCTTCAGTGCTACAGAACTCCAATGGTACAGAACGCTGAAGCACTCTCAGCAACACGGGATACTGCAAACACATCAACCCTGTCCTCCGCTGGCTTCCCAGTGAGTATCAAATCAAGTTCTCAGAGTATCACCTCAAATCAACAAAATAAGGTAATGTCTACGCTGTGTCCTTATTTTCAGTGGTCTGGGGTCAGGGTAGCGAAACGATAGCTGACAGCTCCATGTAGCTTTTTTATTGTATTTAAATTGAATTTAGTAATTTGTTAACTACCACCATGGGTTCAGCTCTTCTTGCTACAGTTTCAAGCTCAGAGAGAACATTACCTCTGGTGCTTTTTTCAAATTTGGAGACTCTAGGAACACACGAAGTCCAAGTATGTGTGGGGTCGCTATCCATGTACAATGACTTATCTGTACTACAAATTTTATTAAAAGCAATAAGTAAAGTTACAATTACCCATGCATACATAAATCATAAAAATGCATGCAATGACTAAGGCCATGTCTATAACGTACAGTGCTATAGCTGTACAGATACAGCTGCACCGCATCTGGTGAAGACGCTGTATGCGGAAGGGAGAGAACTCTCCCGTTGGCATAAAAAACCCACTTCTGCGAGTGGCAGAAGCTATGTCGGCAGGAGAAGCTCTCTTGACAACACAGGAGCTGTGCACACGAGTGCTTATGTCGGTGTAACTTACGACACTCAGGGGGGTGGTTTATTCACATCCAAGTGACATAAATTATGCTGACATAGGCTATGTCTACACTACAGCCTAAGTCTGTTGACACAATGATAAAATGAACTAATTGGTTATATCTGTAATGAAGACTAGTCAACAACTTTGTTCTCTGGCACAGAAGTTACCTACTGCAGGACAGGCCTAACAAAGAAAATAACAGAACGCCACTAGCCGTCACCTTCAGCCCCCAACTAAAACCCCTCCAACGCATTATTAAGGATCTACAACTTATCCTAAAGGATGACCCAACACTCTCACAAATCTTGGGAGACAGGCCAGTCCTTGCCTACAGACAGCCCTGCAACCTGAAGCAAATACTCACCAACAACCACATACCACACAACAGAACCACTAACCCAGGAACTTATCCTTGCAACAAAGCCCGTTGCCAACTGTGCCCACATATCTATTCAGGGGACACCATCACAGGGCCTAATAACATCAGCCACACTATCAGAGGCTCGTTCACCTGCACATCCACCAATGTGATATATGCCATCATGTGCCAGCAATGCCCCTCTGCCATTTACATTGGTCAAACTGGACAGTCTCTACGTAAAAGAATAAATGGACACAAATCAGATGTCAAGAATTATAACATTCATAAACCAGTCGGAGAACACTTCAATCTCTCTGGTCACCCAATCACAGACATGAAGGTCGCTATCTTAAAACAAAAAAACTTCAAATCCAGACTCCAGCGAGAAACTGCTGAATTGGAATTCATTTGCAAATTGGACACTATTAATTTAGGCTTAAATAGAGACTGGGAGTGGCTAAGTCATTATGCAAGGTAGCCTATTTCCCCTTGTTTTTTCCTACCCCCCCCCAGATGTTCTGGTTTAACTTGGATTAAACTTGGAGAGTGGTCAGTTTGGATGAGCTATTACCAGCAGGAGAGTGAGTTTGTGTGTGTATGGGGGTGGGGGGGGTGAGAAAACCTGAATTTGTGCTGGACATGGCCCACCTTGATTATCATGCACATTGCAGGGAGAGTGGTCACTTTGGATGAGCTATTACCAGCAGGATAGTGAGTTTGTGTGTGTGGTTTTTGGGAGGGAGGGTGAGAGAACCTGGATTTGTGCAGGAAATGGCCCAACTTGATTATCATGCACATTGTGTAGAGAGTTGTCATTTTGGATGGGCTATCACCAGCAGGAGAGTGAATTTGTGTGGGGGGGGTGGAGGGTGAGAAAACCTGGATTTGTGCTGGAAATGGCCCAACTTGATGATCACTTTAGATAAGCTATTACCAGCAGGACAGTGGGGTGAGAGGAGATATTGTTTCATATTCTCTGTGTGTATATAAAGTCTGCTGCAGTTTCCACGGTATGCATCCGATGAAGTGAGCTGTAGCTCACGAAAGCTCATGCTCAAATAAATTGGTTAGTCTCTAAGGTGCCACAAGTACTCCTTTTCTTTTAACATTAAAGATAAAGCCTGAATTTGCAGGAGACAGAGCTTTCTTGGGAGCCAGCTCTAGACTGTGGAATGAATTCTCACAGGAACTAAAGACCATCACAAACCTCACCACCTTCCACTCTAAATACCAGGCAGATCTTTGACCTTGCCTTCTCTAAGGAGGGTGGGTGGGTGTTTAAAACTTTCCAGAACAGAACACTCAACTGCACATACTTCTCCCGCCTGGAGAAAGGATAAGAGAACAAACATTTTAGTCACATTACTTAATCTACTACTGGAAGGCCCTCAGATACTATGGTGATGAGCACAATACAAGAACCTACACAGCTCCTGCCACTTAGAAAAGCTTCCTTGTATCTCTCCATCTCATCAAATCTTCGCTAAGAACATCCTTCTCCCTCTCATGCCTCAGTACCAGGATGGAAATGCTCTGGTCAGGATTTATCGCTGTAGAATGTTGGGCAACACTGTTTGCATGAAAAATGCTCTAAAAATATCGCTATATTGTTGCACTGTACACTGCCAGTGACTACTGTTATTACAAGAATGCCTGGGGCCCACTAGTCTTAACAGCCTAGATCTCAACAAGTGCTTTTCTACACACAAAAATTTTTGGGTTTTAACTAGATCAGTACAATCCTTCCCAAGTGTGGACACAGTTATAGACACTGGTATAACTTATTCCTGTACATTTAGAGGATACATAAGGCACCTTTTACACCAGTACAAACATGTCTGTGCTGAACCAATTTAACTATGTCAGTAAAGCAACCATCACACACCCTTAACTGAAATTGTTATATCAATATAAAACTGCAGACCAGGCCTTAGAGACCTGCTTGCTGGAAGCTTTATCACCAGTTTAATGCCAGAAGGGATCACCAGATTATCTAGTCTGACTGCCTGTATGTCACAGGCTGCTAACCGCCACACAGCCACCCCCACACCAACTCCAACAATCAGAATTAGACCAAAGTAGTACAGCTCTCCGGATATTCAACTATTGTGTGCCACGGGCAAAGAACAGGAAAGACCAAGCTGTACCAATGCCAGAGGCCCGCACAATGGCAGGGAGCTGATTAGGTGAGATATATGCAGGTGATCCTACCATGTGATCTGCACCCCATGCTCTAGAGCAGGGGTGGCTAATGTGTGACTCCAGAGACACATGGGGCTCTTCAGAAGTTAATATGCGGCTCCTTGTATAGGCACCAACTCCAGGGCTAGAGCTATAGGCGCCAACTTTCCAGTGTGCTGGGGGGTGCTCACTGCTCAATCCCTGGCTCTGTCACAGGCCCTGCCCCCACTCCACCCCTTCCCCTGAGCCTGCCACGCCCTCGCTCCTCCCCCGCCCCCGAGCCTCCTACACGCCAGGAAGCAGCTGATCAGGAGGTGCGGGGAGGGAGGGGTAGGCGTTGATCAGCAGAGCTGCTGGTGTGTGGGAGGCGCTGGGAGCTGATGGGGGGCTGCTGATGTGTTACTGTGGCTCTTTGGCAAGGCACATTGATAAGTTCTGGCTCCTTCTCAGGCTCAGGTTGGCCACCCCTGCTCCAGAGGAAGGTGAAAAATTCCAAAGGGTCATGCCAGTCTGACCTGGGGGAAATCCAATCCCGAGTATGGAAATCACTTAAACCCTAAATGTGTGAGCAAGACCCAGTGGGATTTAATCAGTGGGGAAAAGCTGAAAGAAACAGAAGAATGAACTGTAAGATATACTTCTAACAACTTTCTTTTTCCTATGTGAATGTGGGAAGGAAGAATGTGCTAAGAGTGAAATCTGGCCATAAATTAAACTAAGCCCTTCAAATTAGGGCACGCTGCAGGTATGACTGGGTTGAGAGTTTGTTTTGAATGAATACAGGTACAATTATAAACTTCATTCCCTGTATATCATTTATTTGAGGCAGTTTTAGCAATGGTTTTTTTCTCAATAAAAAGTTGGTTTCATTTTTGTGAATCAATGATGCAAAACAGGTATTTTAATGTGAATTTATTATTCTAATTGCAGCATACAATTCTAGAAAGTTGGAGAACTGAGGGGAGTCAAGAACAAATGTAACTGCTTAAACACTGTATTTATGGAAGGGACAGTTTAGAAGGTTTAAGCACTGGCTTTGAGACACCTAACGAGGGACATTCAGGCCATGTCTACATTACAAGCGCTACAGTGGAACCGCTCAAGTGCTGCGGCTATGCTGCGGTAACACTATACTATAGACACTGCCTACATTGATGGAAAAAACACTTCTGTCAATGTAGTTAATCCACCTCTCCAAGGGGCGGTAGCTAGGTCAATGAAAGAATTCCTCTATCAACCTACCTGCATCTACACCACGGGTTAGGTTGACCTAACCACAGTGTGAAATTTTTCACAGTCCTGAGTGACATAGCTAGGTTGATCTAATTTTTAGATTTAGACCAGGCCTAAGACTACAATTTTATATCTTAGGAGGGCTGGCTTAGCCCTTCACCCTTCCAAAGAACTGTATTTGAGGAGGAGACTAGAAACTCCAGTTGTGTGTCCTCAGCAGGAACTTTAGAGATCCTTAGGCACTTTTTCTAGAAGTAGGGAGTTGCCCAGATGTCCTTGGTCAAAATTTCCCCTCCTCATACTCTTATCCAGGGGTGCTATGAACCAACTGGCTACTGGCCTCCCTCCCACAGAGGCTGTATATATCTATCACTTGTGTTGTGCATAAACAGCATCTGGGGAACCTTCATAAATGAAAGGCACTATGTGCAGACAAGATATTAAACATTTAATTAAATTTTAAGAAACAGGGATTAGGGAATGGCTGGGGAGGTGGAGGCAGAAAGAGACACACAGATACATCCTGGGAGAACAACCAGAGGATTAGCGCTAGCAGCAAGCAAATACAGAGGAGACTTTAGCCTGAGGAAGCCCAAACTGTACAATGGGATTACTCTTTCCTGAATTACTGCAGGACATGTACTAGTATGAACAAAGGATTATGTTAAATAAAAAGTACTCTATAGAACGGAGCAGTTGCTGTCAAGGCTGAAATCCATTGTGGACATCAGACTTAGACAGGCAGGAACAGGCTCAGAGAAAAGGAGTACGCTTAGATCAAACAAAGAGCTTCATAGCAAGCAAATGAGAAAGTTACAGGTAAAAAAAAAAAAAAATCCTTACATTGATATGCAGTTCAGCAGAGAACCTGTTTGCAGCTGTCCCAAGCACTTTAAATAGGCAACTCTTTCAGATAAAGGGGTTTAAGGGTTTTCTTAAAAACCGCTTTTATAAAATATAGGAGCCTGACTTGAACTATTGCAAGAGCAGAGGCACAACAAAACTTGAATGTCAGGAAAGCTGAGCTAGAAATAGTGTTCTTACAATACTACCTACATAAAAGGGACAAGGTGGGTGAGGTAATTTTTTTTTTTTTTTTATTGACCCAACTTCCCCCACCGTGTCTCTCTAAAATCCTGGGACCGACATGGCTACAACGCTGCCTACCTATATAAAAAACAGCCCACCCAAGGTACATTCATGTGATTTTTATAAGATGTAACATGGATACTATAATAAGTCTAAATTTCTATTTTATCTTTCTGATAAATCATGTTCTCAGAATATGGTGCTTTGGGCCTATGGCTCACTACTGTATTACTGCATGCCAGAAGCCTAAAAATGGAGATAGGAGTTAGTTAAATCTCATAAAAAGTTATATGGGATTGATTCTCACACTGAGTAGCAAGGCCATCCCAGTTATTTTGCTGGGACCTGGGAGTCATGCCAACAACATTAAAACCCATGATAAAAACAAGCCTATAGAAATGCTAATGATGTTTTTCTTAGGCCAATCCCTAAGAAAAGACAATACACTGGTACTGTGAAAAACAGATAAAACCACAAACAAACTGGATTGTTATAGATGGCTACACAGAATCTTTACTTCGGCACATATCTTACAATGGAATATACAAAAATGTAGGTAGACTGGTAGCAAATGCAGAACCCATGATCACCAACAGGAGCTAGAATGTGGAAAGTGTAGTACTTACTATAATTAAGGAGGAATTACTCTGTGATAAGTGAGACAAAAAAATAAAACAGACATTTCTACGTCGCTATCCAAAAAAGGAGGAAGTGTAAGATTGAAAGCTAGGGGAAGTGTCAAAAATAGTAAAAGATTTCCCACTACAACGCAAGGAAGGAAACCTGTTGCTTTGAGAGAGTTCCAGAAGTACTTTTTGTTTTTGTTTATTTAAATATACTGATTAGCAGATCTCTGCCTGAAGCTTTCTGACCAAAATGAACATTCAGTGCATAATGCACTGAATATGTTGGTGGCAGTTTGGGAGATTAGAATGGCAACATGCAAGGATCCACAAACAAAATATAGGATAAGTGACTGCCAACCCTTCCTCGGGATTTGCCCATAGTTCAGTTCTCAGCCCTGTCTACATCACCACATTGCCGTGGGTTAATATTGTATTATTCTACAGTAATACTCAAAAGCACTGTAGCTCATCACGATATAGGGTAAAATTTTCAAAGACACCTAAGTCTCATTTTCAAAAGTGATTTTGGCACTTAGGAGCCTAACTCTCACTGAAAGTTAATAGGACTTCGGCTCCTAAGTACTGAAGTCACTTTTTAAAATGAGACTTAGTTTTGAAGATTTCACCCATGATCTCTTCAGGCCAGATTTACCAAAAGGTATTTTAGGCACCTAAACATGCAGATTAGGTACTTTGTGGAATTAGGTGCCTGTGACAAACACAGGAATTTCCTGAAGTATTTTTATGACTCTGTACCTACCACCTTGGCATAGCTACACATTAGGGGGTTGGGGGGGCGGGCGGGGGGAGACAGAGAGACAGAGTTTCTTCTCTCCCTAGGACATGGGAGATCAGGCTAAGTATTTGAGACTAGAGACACTAGGCTTCAGGCCTGGAACAGAACACAACAAATGAAAGACAATGGCCCAGCACACTAACGGGGTCCCACCCAAAGGACTGGTTACATGCTGGGCATGGACCAGACCCTCTGGATCGGAGACAGTGCCTAACCTGCTTAGGCGCTTTTGAAAATCTCATGAAGTATCTTTGGAAGTCTGACCATTCATCATTAAATGTTACACACCAAGAGACATCCTCATACAGTTTTTAAGTTTTTCTGGGAAAGAGTCTACTTCAGAACCTAAGGTAAATACGCATAGACTATTGCTAGCAGTATGCTTTGAATTTAAAGTTATTTTGGGGTGTGGGGGAAGGAGTGGGAATGTTTGCTTTGTAACAGAAAAGCTGCAAGAAAGCTTTAAATTGTCATCTGGGAAAGAAAACCAAAAGCTAATGCTATAAAATCTGCTTTAGAGGCACAACACTCTGACACTTTATAAACTTGATAAAGCAAACCCAACTGTATAAACTGGAATATTGGCAAGAAACTTACTTGAGGTAAATCTCCAACAGCCACATGGTATTTAACAAATTATTCCAAGTTACCCTATAATGCAGGGTGAAAGCAAAGTCCAACTACTTCCCATTAAATTATGCCTTTCTGTGTGCATGCACAGAAATTGGTGCCCAGAAGCTCTGGCGTACAGTGCTAATGCCATCTCCTCCCCAGCATGGGCCTGAGGACCTTGAAAACCTTGCCCTTCTAAAATTTAGAAGAGGGGCTGGTGTTCACTCATGCTATACTAAAATCACTGCCATCGGGAGAAAGACCTTCCACGTCAGCAAAATAATTCACAGTTATAAAGTGGCTTAAAGGAAGCTTATAATGTAACAAATGAAATATCCAGAGCACAAACTGGGTCCTATTTAATGAGGGTTGAAGGGAAGTGAAATGTTAAAGTTTATCAACCCTCACATACACCTTTGTTAACTATGAGCTGCAAAGACATTCAACATATTTATGACAGGTTTCAGAGTAGCAGCCGTGTTAGTCTGTATTCGCAAAAAAAAAAAAAAGGAGTACTTGTGGCACCTTAGAGACTAACCACTTTATTTGAGCATAAGCTTTCGTGAGCTACAGCTCACTTCATCAGATACGATGTAGCTCACGAAAGCTTATGCTCAAATAAATTGGTTAGTCTCTAAGGTGCCACAAGTACTCCTTTTTCTTTTAACATATTTATGGCAGGATGATGAGAGAGAAGCATCAATAGCATATTTCAGCCAAGAACAAAACAAGCTCCAGTGAAAGGAATAATATGGCCTCCAGACCCAATGCACCAGTCACACAAGGCCTAGTTTACACTAGAAAAGCTTTGCCAGTAGCTCTACCAGCAAATCTTCCTAGCATAGACACAATTTAAACAGGCAAGAGTGCTTTTGCCTGTAGAACTTCTGACCAGTTCCCTGAATGAAATAAGTTATGCTGGCAAAAGCACTTTGCCACTAAAGCTGCCTCTATCCTAGGACTTACCAAGATAAAAATGTCATAAGAAGAAATTACACCCCAACCACAAAAAGATTATAATGTGGACCTGAGTTGAAACTTCAATGCTAGAGACAGAGCAAGGCATTTGAAGCATTAGTGGAAGCCTTATGGGTGCACCTGGGCATCAACGTAAGATAAGGGATGATGAATCAGGTATATAATCAGCACAGAGTAAGGACACTGAAAGACATAGGATCTAAGTTTCTCTTTTTAAAAAGATTTAGTAATGAAAGAAATTGACAAAAAGATACAAAAGGAACAAGTGTCTGTAAAGCCATTGAGCATATGTGCAAGCTAGAATGATCTGGAACAACCACAGTCTCCAGGGGACATAAGTGCTAATCATATCGTCAATAAGGAACTCACCTGCAATGCAGGTACATGGCTAAACAGTTTGCAAGGTGTCCTACATGTACCTCATAAGTTCAATGTTTTAAAGCCAAAGGCATTCCAACCTGGTTTTATGTTGAAAGCATGGATCCCAACTGCAAAAATCCAGTAAGTTATAACAGTTACTGCTCTCCAAATGCCTACCAACCTAACTTGGGTTAGGTAAGGATTATTAATTGCCTAGTGTCATTTATTTATATTTCTGATAAACCAAAAAAAATAAAATAAAATAAAATAAAATAAATCTAACCTAACCACAACAGCAAGTCATCAATTTCCCAAACCAGAAGAATTAGAAAGACCACCTCTAGTGCACTTATCAGTGGGGGACAATACTCAACTCCAAAATTCCTGCCTCCCTCCCCAAAAGCCTGGAAAAAGAGAAGGACTTTGCAGCATGCCTGGAGATCAACTGATTTGTGGTATTTCAGAGCAAGAGGCAAGACACGTGGGGGAAAAGTGTAAACTCCAAGTCTCCAAACAGTTCACAGAGAATGCCCTGCCAGCAGCATCTCTCTCTTCATTAAACTGAGGTGGGCTCCAGCTGTTTGCAGATATGCCAGGATGGCAGAAGTCAAGAGGGAGTCTTGCACATAGGTAGGCTCCAAGCTTTTTAGAACTTTATAGGTCAAACCAAGACTTTAGTAAACTCTACCCAGAAACCTACGGAAAGTACAATTCACAGAACACAAGTGTCAAGCACTCATAGAAGAAACCTCTATTGAAGAAGCAACCCACTAGCTCGTTTCCACATTGATTTAAGGAGTACCACTATGTAGCATGCCTTGCAGTAGTACAATCTCTATGTTACAGTGAACTCAAGTAACAGGTGAAGGACACAGGTCTGAAAAGTAGTTGCCCAAATGAACTCTGATTGAAGTCACAGCCAAGTCAAAACCACCTCATAATCAATGGTATCAAACAAGCTGATTAGATCTAACATTATGAGCATGGACCCCAAATCTTTATTATAACCAGACTGTGCTGAACTCAGGTCTGAATCCAGGCTGACAAAAGTCAAGGAGATCCAAGGCATCTAGCCATCCAACATCAAACCAAAATGACACTGCACAAGGCTTCACTAAAAATCTAAAGTTAGTGGCTTACCTGCTTCTCATATTACTGATTTTGATGTATTAAGACTAGACTGCAACTGTTGAGCATGCTGACCCACTGACTCCTTGTAACCCTTTGCAGAAGGTGCTCTATATAGAGGTCACAGAGTTAGAAACTTTGGCACTGCTTCCTGCAAACTAGACAAATACATTTTAAAAAAGGGTATTTCAAAATGAACTCATAACCACCTAAGCAACACCCTGGTCTTGAACAAATACAGGGGAAGGCTGAGATTATGTCATTAGCTGTGGCATGTCCTTATGTACACTAAAGTTCATCTACTGAAAGACATCTAGAATATTTGGGGCAGAAATGATTCACATGCAGTTATATTACAACTGCAAGAACAATGGAGAAAAATAATGTAAGAGACCCAGTGCTGCCTACTGATTATTACAGAGATAACTATGAGAAGTGCCTGAACGACTTAGGAGCCTGCATCCCACTTTCAAAAGTCATTTAGGCCATGTCTACACTTACAAGCTTACAGCTGTGCCGATACAGCAGTATCGCTGGAAGAGTGCTCATGTAGCCACGTTATGCCGATGGAAGAGAGCTCTCCCATCAACGTAATACCACCAGCTCAATGAGTGACGGTAACTACATCGGCGGGCAAGCATCTCCTGCAGACATAGTGCTGTGCACACAAGCGCTTATGCAGGCAAAACTTGAGTCACTTGTTGGGAGGGGCTGTGTCACACACCCGAGCGACAAAAAAGTTTTGCTGACATAAGTGGTAGTGTAGACGTGGCCTCAGTCCTGTTGACTTACATTGAGTATTAGGTTCCTAAGTGCCTATATGTCTACACTACCACTTATGTCAGCAAAACTTATGTCGCTCAGAGGTGTGAAGAAAAACAAAAAACAACAAACCCACATCCCTGCACGACATAAGTTACGCCAGCACAAATGGTAGTGTGTACAGCACTATGTCAGCAGGAGAGCTTCTCCCGCCAACATAGCGATCGCTGCTCGTTGGGGGGGAGGAGGTGTTAATTATGTCGATGGGAGAGCTCTCTCCCTTTGGCATAGAGCAGCTACAGGAGAGTTCTTGCTGCATTGGTCCAGCTGTGCCGCTGTAAGCTCTCTAGTGTAGACTTAGAGTGAGTCTCCTAAGCAACCTTTGAAAACAGGACTTTGATTCCTAAGTCACTTAAGGTATGTCTAGACAGTAACTAGACACCCTCAGTTAACCTATGCCAGTTGACTCAGGCTTGTAGGGTTCAGGCTGAGGGGCTGTTTCATTGCTATGTAGACTTCCATGGTTGGGCTGGAGAACCAGGCTCTAGGCCCCTCCCACTTCACATGGTCCTAAAGCCCAGGCTCCAGCCCAAGCCTAAAAGTCTACACAGCAATGAAACAGCCCCGCATCCCAAGCCACGCAAGACCAAGTTGGCTGGCATGGGCCAGTCACAGGCATCTAGTTGCTGTGCAGACATATCCTTAAAAGCTTTTGAAAATGTTACCCCTGGACTCTGGCCTTTAGATTTAAATCACTATCTGTGCCTTAGACAACTGCTAAGAAGGGTAAAGGCAGGGTCTTGCAAAATAGTAGAGGCTCTCCCAAGTTGAAAATAGCATATTACCATAAGAACCAGTTTTAAGTGACTTGTGGACAAAACTACTGTTAAACGTTAGACCTGACTGCACAGTGTGAGAGTTGGAGTTAAGTGAAGCCATAAGGCAGTTGTATGCGTGTGAACATTAAGTGAAAATATGTCCCCGCACCCACCTAAAACATTGCCTGTTTTTATTTATAACATATGTGGGCATTTATATGTATTCAGCTTCAAATTCTACAGTGTGGATTATTTGATGCATGGGGAGCTAAAGTGATGCTATAGTGCTCACAGAGGAGTGCAAGAGATGCTCCATTTATAAACAAGACAATGTCTAGAGACCAGGTTTGTTGCTGCATGTGTTAAACAACTGCTGCAGTTTACCTAAGAAGGAGCTACCTTTTAGCAGGGAGCAAAGTGATTACCTATAGAGGGGATCTGGAATCCTTACGGATGAAAGGCACTATGTAAGTTAGATAACAGCATCCTATGGATTATCAAAGTTTACATATTCCACAATTGTGTTATAAATGCAGAGATTCAAAACAAAGAAATAAAACAAAGATTATATGCATTTCTTCACCAAAGTACATTGTGCAGTGAACTTCTGGTTGAAGAGGAATGAATAAAGTTATCAACTGTCATGCTATTATTATGAAAAATATCCACACCTGTACTAAATAGCATATTGGGTTATTAGAACTACCTCAGATTATTAAAACTGATGGAATTTAAGTTTTAGTTTATGCTTCACTGTTTACTTTTTGAACATTGTTTAGTTTAAAACTAGACTGGTGAATCTAGTTCTGTTTAGATTTGCAATAGTGCATGGGAAAAACTTTACTGAAGTTTATGGAAGTGTAAAATACTTTTATTTTTATTTGGTTTGTGACACTCACCATGCCTGGATTTAAATACTAAATCCTGGACCTAAACTATCTGTGCATCCCCTATAAAGGAGTCAGATTTCACAAGTCAAGAATTAAGCAGTTTAAATTAGTGAAACTTACATCTACCTAGATACTACCAGTGACGTACTTAGTACTATATTTGGACTTCACCTGCCTCTCTTCTCCTTCTAATTAAATTTATCACAATGTTGACAATTTTAAAACCACCATCTTTCTATATCTGATCTAGACTATACATCCCAAATAGGAGATGTTGAGTAGACTTGACCTTCAGATTCCAGTGCAATAAGTAATGCAGCAAGGACAAACTTTTAAATTTATTAGAAGCAGATTAGTTACTCAAGTTTTTCCTGCCCAAATGTGTTATATTTCAACTTGAGGGCAGGGAAGGTGACAGTGAAACATTACCCCTAAAGAGAATCCCCAAAACAGTACCATTAAGTACTTCTACAGTGTAACCCTGATTATCTGACCCTCAAATACCCAAAACAGAATTATGTCTCATCAACTATAGTGGAAATTCTCCCAAATATTCAATGCCTCAGTTATCTGAAATTATTCAATATCCCCCAGTATAGTAAGATAATTAAGGTTGTACTGTGGTAGGTTTTTATTTTTTGCCACCATAAGTGAAAGCTTTTGCTATCAGACAAAAAGCTTATGTTCCACCTTAAACTATGTCTACACTACAGAGTCTATTCCACCATACTCTCTAGTACAGATGCCGCGTACACCAACAGGAGGAGTTTTTCTGCCAGTGTAGGAACACCATCACCCTAAATGATATTAGCTATGCCAACAGAAGTCCTCTTCTGTCAGCATAGCTGCGCCTACACTGGGGGTTTTGTCGGCTTAGCTCTGTCACCAGGGGTTGTGTTTTTATTCACATCCCTGATCAACATAGCCATGCCATTATAAGTTTTAAGTGCAGACTAGGCCTTAAGCAGCTTTTAAAAAAAAAAGTAACAGTGGTATTCAGAACAGAATCATTTCCTCTCCTTACCCTTGCCAACACAGAGCTGAAAAATATTCTTTGTGAGCATGGCAGGCTAGCAAAATCCGAGGAACTAACTTTCAATGACATAGCAAATCCTGGTTCTGTGGGAGCACACCCTCACAATGCACTGAAAGTGGGAGCCTCACAACAACACTCCTTGACGCTCCATTCATAACTGGCATTTCAGATAAAAGGAACCTAAAAACTTTTCTTCAGCACAGTTCAATACTATAATACCTCTCTTGCCTCACAAAAAGTACACAGAAAATATCTGGAAGAGATGCACTGTAAGTTTATCATGAATAAGAAGGTAATACCAGTGGCTAATGTGGCCTGTAACTGGTAGAGAGACTTTGTTTACTCTCATGAATCAGCTTGTAATGGCTGGCAGCAGTACTTTGCCACCAGTTTATTCTTTCACATAAGGGTGGGACAGCAGACAGTTACATTCCAGACTACTGCAGCGCTTTCCTAACAGAGCTGCATCTCCCTTTATGAAACATGAGCTGAAGCACTACTTGCTATCTGCAATCCGTCATCATACCACGTTGCCTTCTTTAGGGAACTTCACTACATACTGGGGGTTCAACTCCATGTTGCTCCTTCTCTAGCTTATGACAGCCCATTTGGGACTGCAGTGCAGACCAGTGTTCAGTCCAACAATGGACAGAATACATGCTTCAGAGAACAATGCAAGAAACTCCATGATGAACAGTTACGGAACAGGGAAAAATATGAACTTGTAGAAAGAATTAAGCTAAATTTCTCTCTCAAAAGAACTAAAAACTAACTACAGCAAAAGCAAATTGTTACCTATTAACATTTAAGAACCATCCCATCTCCATGCATTTAAAAATGAGGAGTCACCCTAGGGCATGAACTTTAATCCACTACTTTAGAGATGAGACTTTGATGCCAGAAGCTCTAATAGTTGTGAAGCTAGCACCTGTAAAACACATTGTCTTCTAGAGTGAATTATTTCCCCTCTGCAAAAATGCTGCTGCTAAGGGGTTGGCCCCACACACGTTTGCACCTCTTTTGTTAAACTGGCACAATCCTCTACATAGACATTTAGGCCTGGTCTATACCTAAAACTTTAATCCACCTAGCTACGTTGCTCAGCGGTGTGGAAACCTGTCTCTCATGTGCAGTCAACCTAATCCCCACTGTAGGCGCAGCTAGGTCAAAGGAATCATTCTTGCATCGACTTAGCTAATACCTCTTGGAGAGGTGGGTTAACTACATCAGTGGGGAAAAAAAAAAAACAAAAAAAAAAACCTCTTCCATGAATATAAGAAGCACCTATATTGCGGTGCTGCAGCAACACAGCAGCAGTTGTGCTGCCACAGTGTGGACTTAACCTTATTTCTGTTTAGTTCAACCTGTTCTGAAGCAATTTATGCTGTCCACACAGCCTTTGTACTGGTTTAACTAAATCTGTTAAAAAAAATAAAATAAAATAAATGAATAAGAACGCCTTTATTAAACCAGAGCAATTCTGTGCATAGACTAGCCTTAATTATTTCAGACCTAGTTTGCTATATCAAGGGAAATGGAGAAGAGCAGAACAAAGGGGCCACTGATTCACTGGCAATTGTTTAACTGACATCATGGGAAATATGTCAGCAAGACAAAAGTTCAACACAGATGTTATGATCTAACATTGCAGCAACAAACATAAAATGCTGGAAGTTGAGGTTAGCAATTAATTCAAAAGGAAATGAGACTATTAATTGAAGTTTAAAATGTTGAAAAATTAGTCGACTCACCGTATTAGGAGTTTCTTCAAAGCAAAAAAACAAGAAAAGGAATTGCTCTACGTTTAAAAAGTCAGTGAGAGCAGAAGGGACGCAACATCTTTGAAAAATTAGGTTCATGAGGCCAGACTGTCAAAAGAACTCACCACCCAGCAGCTCCCACTGGGAGTCACGCTTGAAAATATGTCCATTTCATTTAAGTGCCTAAATGGGATAGGAGCAGTTCTGAAAATATGGCCTTAAGTGTCTTGCCCTGGAAAAGTTCAAGTGCTAAGTAGCACGTAAAGCAAAATATCACATAGAAATACGATTCTACACGTCATTCCAATATGGAATCCAAATACTGCAGTCCTCAGATGAACATGCTGCACATACCTGCCACACCAGGAGACCTGTAGAATGATACTCTCTAAGAAGTTTTACTGAGGAATTTTAAAACTTTTTACCATGAAGAGCCAACTACTGAATGTGAACAAGGAAATGTCCCAAATGGTAGCAAACTCCAATCACTGCTACATATTTCCATAAGAACTCTACTGTTGATTGCTCGTATCCCCTACCCCCATCACCCACAACAGGTAAGATTCATAACCTACCTTCTACATCCCAAAGGAGGTTGGGAACAGAGATCTAGTTTCCTTCACACAACTGTTCCCTGATATCCGTTAGCACTTCATCTCTTAAGTTGAGCAACAAGTAGGGGGAGAGTTAATAACTTCCCTATACATCAGTCTGAGAACCTCAGACTCTAGTCAACTCACTTTGCCCATTCTGGGGTTATCCTCCTCAGCCTTCCCAACCACCACTATGACCCTTATTAAGAAGAGATCTGAAAATAAAGAAATCCAATCAAAAAAGTTTGATTTTTAAATCAATTGTTTTATTTTTCCATTTAAAAACTTTTAAAAGCAACATTTCCAATGTCAAATCTGCACTTATTGCACCTTTCACCCGACAAAAGGCTCACAAGGCACTTTACAAAGATGAGTATTAGAACTAATTTACCTATGGAAAACTGAGGCACAGGGAGCTTAAGTGAATTGCCCAGTATCACATGGCTAGAGTGACAAAGCCAGTAAAGAGAACCCAGGAATCCCAACTGCTAAACACTCCCTCCCATATCATGCTTACATTTTTGAATTTATAACCATGTGTCACAAGAACTAAGTTCACTGTAAACCACTATAATTAAATTGACAATACAAATCAGTTCAATATGTTGCTATCCAATACTTTGTGCACTGCATACCTTTGCAATCCCCATCACAGTAGGAGTCACGCCACATGGATTTTACAGCACTTCCAAATTAGCTTCATAAGAACATTGTCACACAGACTAACTGCAGTCCTTCAACCAGATTTTAAAAAGGTTAATGATAATTGCAATTTACCAAGCTGGATGCAGCACCAGGAAGAGCACTGCTGAGTCAAGATGAAGTTCATTTTCATTTGACATCTTTGTACACTATGTAGAATGTGGATGATGGGGCAAGAAGAGAAAAATCAGAGCATTAGAGAAATTCAGAGATACCTAAACTGGGAGGTGTTGCAAACACCAGGGAGAACTAAGAAACAGTAAGAAATCTAGAAACATTAGAAATAAGGGCATGCACAAAAAGAAATTCAACTTGAAATAAATGCATTTAATACTTTGGGAAATGTAAGCTAGATCATAGGTGGAAGGAAGAAGATACTTGAGGTGATAGTGGACACTAAATTAGACAGGAGTTTGTAATGTGATAAGGAATGGGAAAAAATGTGACCCAGAGCAAAAAGGTTATGTCCTCATCTCTAAAACTCTGATGTGAACTTTATTCAGCTCTAAGCAACCCAATATCAGCACTTACTACTGACAAACTGGAGGACATGGGGGGGGGGGGAGAGAGCAATAAAGTCACTTAAGGGACTGATTTATGAAGAAACATTAAAGAAGCTACATGTGTAATTTGGCTAATGACAACTAAGATGGACACAAACTGTCTACAATTATTTGAAGAGTGAATGCCAGTGAGGGAGAAGGAGCATTGTACAAGTAAGTATAACCAAGAATAATGGCATAAATTTAACGCAAAATTTGGCTAAGTACAAATAAAGTTGTCAAAAGTTAAATCTGTTAGATGCAGGAATAGTCTCCACAAAGAAACCCTCTTGCTTGAGACATTTACAACTGGATTGTCTCAAGAAAATATAGAATGGATTAATCCTGCACTGGCCAGTGAGATGGACCAGATATCCTGAAAGGTATTTTCCTGCTCTAACGCTATGATTAAACAACATACATTTTCTCGCTCTAAATTTATCACCTGAAATATAGAGAAAATTTGACATTTCCCAAATGTCTTTGCTTGAGTACAACTGTGAAAATGGAACAAATTTGTATAATTCAATGGCCCTTCAGGTTTTGTAAACTAGGATTCTGTGAACAAGATAGCTTCATCCAATACCTGTTTGTTCACAGTTCTGAAACAGAAAGACTGGTTTTCCACCTCTCTACTCCCAATCAGATTCTGGGATTAGAAATAATTGGTCCAAATGAAGAACCCTCTCTGTAAAGAGGCTACTGCAGATACAAATACAGTTAACCATACTTCAACAAACTTTACATCTACATTTATGGCCTGTAACTTCCATCAGTTCAACCTTCTTTTTAGACACTAACAGTAAACAGGCACTTCAGTGATGGTTAAACTACAGCCATGAAACTGATTATGGTTGGCCAGAATGATAAATGGTTAATATGTATTCACATGAAAGCAGCCAAATACAATTTTTTTTTTTTTTTAAAAGAAGGGATGTTAACCCTGGTAATAACAAGATTCCAACTCAGGCAATTATATTCTACCCCCATAAAATCCCCTTTGTTCCAGTGAAGTTATTCTTAATTTGTGTCAAATAACTGTTTTATAGAATTTGTGATTCAGAATAGCTGCTGCATTCCACACCACAAGTGATTATATAAATATAATTATTGCCCGTTCACTAAAATATAGTTTGTAAAGCACCATACAATCCCTTTGCATAGTGCTATTGGTTATGGTTAACAATGTGCTTGATGCTGTACCAGACAAACTGAAAAAAGTCCCTACCCCACAAAACACAATGATGAAACAAGACATGCTGAAGAGCCAAGAGAAAGTATGCATATAATTTTATTAATTCATTCATAGAAAAATTTAGTATTTAGAAGGGACCTGAATATGGAGACAGTAACTACCTGCAGAACCGGGATAGAGATGGCATTCCATGCATAGAAAGCAGCATAGAAAAAGGTACAGATAGGAGAATGGAAAGAGGTTATGAAGGATCGCAGTGGAAGTGTGTAAATTACAGCAGAGTCTGGTCTTAAAAAATCAAGTTTATTTGATTAATCTATGCTGATTTTCTATGCATCAACAAGTATTTTTATTTTCATGTAATATTTCATGTAAGAAAAGTCTAACCTGTTGGTCTTTTTCTTTTAGGGTAAGGAAAGAAAATGGGGCCCAATTAATTTTAGCAATAAAGATGAAACCCTTTTGACAAATGAGCCAGTTTGTTTAATAGTTCTAATTTACTAGAAACTGTCACCTAGTCTACCACAGTATGTAAGTGAAAGAGAAGCAATTGTGCAGTAATGGATTAAACACTCATTGCTTCAACAAGTTCTCATAGACTTTGGAAGCCCAAACTTTAACAGTGAGATACATACATACACACACACACACACACACTCCCCCCTCCTGGGAAGTGTACTGGAAGGGGTTGACTCCTCCCATCCCCAGGCAAGTTACATCAGTTATTCTAAATATCAGTAGGGTAAAAACTTAATGTTTAAATTGCACAATATATATACTTTCTTAAATAACTGTAGTTATATATACACACACACACAAAGATTGTGCAATTTAAACATTACGTTTTTACCCTACTGATATTTAGAGTAACTGATGTAACTTGCCTGGGGATGGGGGAAGTCAACCCCTTCCAATACACTTCCCAAGAGGGGGGCTGTTAAAGGGTTACTCCCACTATATCTAGTCTCAGCATTATCCTAGAACCCCATCAAGTTGCTTTTCTGACACCCCCAATCTACCAATCCCATGAGCCCCCTCTACCCCCAAGCCTGCCATCTCCCTAACTCACTCATTTTCACTAGAGAGCCCCAAGCCCTTACGCAGGCCAGGATCTCCCTACTGCACGAGGACCCGCCCCATAGCCACCTGCTGACCCAGAACAGCCCTGCTGCATAGGGACCCCCATAACCCCCAACGGCACAGCCCAGAACCCCTTCTCATCACGGGTCCCCTCATAACCCCCCAAACCAAAGCACTCAGAGCCCCCCACTAAGGAGCCCAGGACCCCTCACGAGCAGACATTTGCACGCCCCCAACCAGCTGTCCGTGGCCGGGGCCCCCCCCACCAGCCACCGCCCGGGCCCCTCGGAGCCTCCAGCAACCCTGAGCCCCGCCCATCCCTAAAGGGGTGTGACCACACCATTCCCGGACGCTGTTGGTTGCGGCGCCCATCACTCCAAGATGCCCGGTGTACCGATTGGCCGACGAGGCTTGTCACTCACGGAAGGGGCCGGTACTCTCACGAAAATCGGGGAGGTGAGGGGGGGCCCAGAGCCTACTCTGGTGGGACAGCGGGGGGCCTCGCTCACCTCGAGACCGGGGGGAACACTTGGGTTGCCTCAGGTCCGCACCTCTGCCTCGCGCTGGCCACGGAATCTCGCGCTGACTCCGTCCCTCTCGAGCTGTCCCTGGGTCTCGCGCTGGGTGCCCCCTCCCTCCCTACGCGCGAGATTCTCGCGAGACGTCCAGAAGGGCGGGGCATGGATCAGGGAGAACCAATCATCAGCCCGGGATGGGGGCCAAAGCGGAGGGGTGGGCGTTGCCCGCAAGAGGCAGTGGGTGGAGGGTGCACGCCCTGTCTGCCTTCCTCAGATGAGGGGGCGTTACTGGTCGGGGCCCTCTAGGTGGGATCCCCCACAGAAAAGGCAGCGACAGTCGCCCACTCCCATCACTGAGGGGACAGTGACAGAGCCCCCCCGACACCTGCCCTCCAGAGGGGACATTGACAGAGACCCCCACCCCCCCCCACCACTGAGGGGACATTGACAGAGACCCCCACCACGCCCCACCACTGAGGGGACATTGACAGAGCCCCCCCGACACCTGCCCTCCAGAGGGGACATTGAGAGAGACCCCCACCCCCCCCCACCACTGAGGGGACATTGACAGAGACCCCCACCACCCCCCACCACTGAGGGGACATTGACAGAGACCCCCCGACACCTGCCCTCCAGAGGGGACATTGACAGAGACCCCCACCGCCCCCCACCACTGAGGGGACATTGACAGAGACCCCCGACACCTGCCCTCCAGAGGGGACATTGACAGAGACCCCCACCACGCCCCACCACTGAGGGGACATTGACAGAGCCCCCCCGACACCTGCCCTCCAGAGGGGACATTGACAGAGACCCCCACCCCCCCCACCACTGAGGGGACATTGACAGAGCCCCCCGACACCTGCCCTCCAGAGGGGACATTGACAGAGACCCCCACCACCCCCCACCACTGAGGGGACATTGACAGAGACCCCCCGACACCTGCCCTCCAGAGGGGACATTGAGAGAGACCCCCACCGCCCCCCACCACTGAGGGGACATTGACAGAGCCCCCCCAACACCTGCCCTCCAGAGGGGACATTGACAGAGACCCTCACCCCCCCCCACCACTGAGGGGACATTGACAGAGACCCCCACCACCCCCCACCACTGAGGGGACAGTGACAGAGTCCCCCGACACCTGCCCTCCAGAGGGAACATTGACAGAGACCCCCACCACCCCCCACCACTGAGGGGACATTGAGAGAGACCCCCCGACACCTGCCCTCCAGAGGGGACATTGACAGAGACCCCCACCCCCCCCACCACTGAGGGGACATTGAGAGAGACCCCCACCACTGAGGGGACAGTGACAGAGTCCCCCGACACCTGCCCTCCAGAGGGGACATTGACAGAGACCCCCACCACCCCCCACCACTGAGGGGACATTGAGAGAGACCCCCCGACACCTGCCCTCCAGAGGGGACATTGACAGAGACCCCCACCACCCCCACCACTGAGGGGACATTGACAGAGTCCCCCGACACCTGCCCTCCAGAGGGGACATTGACAGAGACCCCCACCACCCCCCACCACTGAGGGGACAGTGACAGAGTCCCCCGACACCTGCCCTCCAGAGGGGACATTGACAGAGACCCCCACCACCGCCCACCACTGAGGGGACATTGAGAGAGACCCCCACCACCCCCCACCACTGAGGGGACATTGACAGAGCCCCCCCGACACCTGCCCTCCAGAGGGGACATTGACAGAGACCCCCACCACCCCCCACCACTGAGGGGACATTGAGAGAGACCCCCCGACACCTGCCCTCCAGAGGGGACATTGACAGAGACCCCCACCACCCCCACCACTGAGGGGACATTGACAGAGTCCCCCGACACCTGCCCTCCAGAGGGGACATTGACAGAGACCCCCACCAGCCCCCACCACTGAGGGGACATTGAGAGAGACCCCCACCACCCCCCACCACTGAGGGGACAGTGACAGAGTCCCCCGACACCTGCCCTCCAGAGGGGACATTGACAGAGACCCCCACCACCGCCCACCACTGAGGGGACATTGAGAGAGACCCCCACCACCCCCCACCACTGAGGGGACAGTGACAGAGCCCCCCCGACACCTGCCCTCCAGAGGGGACATTGAGAGAGACCCCCACCACCCCCCACCACTGAGGGGACATTGACAGAGCCCCCCCGACACCTGCCCTCCAGAGGGGACATTGACAGAGACCCCCACCACTCCCCACCACTGAGGGGACAGTGACAGAGCCCCCCGACACCTGCCCTCCAGAGGGGACATTGACAGAGGATGACAGTGCTGTCACCCCCCACCACTGAGGGACAGTAAGAGACCCCCATCAACAACCCCCCACAAAGGGACAATGAGATAGCCCCCCTCACCGCCACCCCATGGTGGGTGGGCGGCATGCACCTCTCTGTGGGATGGGAAAAGCCACTGACACCCCCCTTCCATACCCCATAGAGGGCAGATGATCATCCTGCCTCCCACAAAGGGGAACAACCAGTTCTCAAACCCTCCAAGGCCACATTCTTCTCATGGAGGCAACCTACCGACCCCCAACTCCCACAGCGGGATGGCAGGTGACCCCACTGCTCTCTCTCCCCCAGATTTCAAAGAGAGGACAGCAAACTCCCAGTACATGCACAGTGTGTGTCTTCACACCAGCACCCTTCACACACCCCACTTTGTAGATACTTTTAGAGATAATGACTACGTTTCCTTTGTCCAACTATAAAGAGCTAGCTAGCGTACATGTTTTTTTGAACTACCTCCACTCTCTACTAGCTGGAAATCAACCTGTTTAGCTGTGTGTCATCAGCCCTATACTGCTACTATTGATTCCCTCTTGGCAGAAGTGGTAGAGGCTTGTGTTTTTGGAGTATGAAGATCTGGATTCTGTTCCCCTTGCTACAGTGTCCATGGTGAGCACCAAACCTGATATCCATGAAGTCTTAGGTTTGTTACAATGCTTGCTTTGAGAAGATTTGTTCTTTGCCAATTACTCTAATTCCTCTTGGATACCAATAATAACAATACAGCACCATGTAACTTGCTGGTTATTCAAAGCAACCCCTCCTTGCAAAAGAGATATTTGAAAACTAAGCCACCCAAGATGCATAAATGTATGTTTGCCCCTGAGTAGTTACCACCATTTGGGATTTTGCCAGGTTGCTCCCATTAGGAGGACAAATGAATAAAGTGAGTCAGGTCTATTCTCTGTGTATATTCTTTGTAACTAAACAGGTTTGAACTAAGTCCTTCTTTGCTGAACAGAGTAGCAATAAATAACAGCAGGCAGTTTCCAAGCTTGACTCTCCAGACAGTCCTGTGCCCCAAGGCTTTTTGCCTCACACACAGCTTGCCAGTTGCTCCTGGATATGTAACCAGGGAACTCCGGGCCCCCCACCAACCAGTAACTCAACTCTGTGACCCAGTGTCTTGGGCAGTAGCCTGGTATTGTTTCTAGATAGATATCACTACATAAAGGGACTTAATTGCTCCTTCCATTTAAACTGAATGAAGAGTGCTTTGCATACCCACTGGCTTTGACCAGGTCTGTGATTGTCTGTATATGAAGGACCCTCTTGATGGCAGCCATTAACACCTTCCACCATAAAACATGGAAAAGGCAATGATGTAGCAGATATGCATTTTGGGCCAGGGACAGTTTTATTGGTCTGTGTTTGTACAGTGCTGAGCACAATGGGATCCTGGTCCCTGACTGGGGCTCCTAGGCACTACTGCTATACAAATAAATAATAATTTCAGCATTTTAGGAACTTGCAGTGTGAAAGCTGAGCACTGGGACCTCTTGAGAAGCAGCATGATCCAGTGGATCAGGTATTAGACTGGGAATCAGGAGACATGGGTTCTTTTCTTGGTTCTGTCTCTGACCTGCTGGGTGACTTTGGTCAAATAACTTCCCCTCCATGACTCTGTTTCCCTCCCACCCTTTGTTTTGTCTAATTAGATTATGAACTCCCCTGAGCACCTGATAGTTAAACCAACGTAAGCACCAACGTAGGCCCAGCTAGGTCAGTGAAAGAATTGTTCTGTCAACCTAGCTGCTGCCACTCAGGTAGAGTATTACCTACATCGATGGAAAACCCCCTTCCATCAATGTAGGAAGCATTTACACTACAGAAACATAGCTACACTTCTGTAGCTATGCCACTGTAATCCTCGTAGTGTAGACATGGCCCCAGTATCAGTTGCCAGTACAAGCTGCTTTAGAAGATTTACATGCAAGAAATCCCATGATGGACACTTGGGGAATAACCAGCACACAGGATGCACTTTCTTCTGAATTCCTCAGTTACAAATCTGTCCCATGCAGTGTATATGGCAGGGGTCCTGTGGAAAAAGATAGGTGATCGTGTAAAGAAAGACTGTCCTAATGCATATACCCAAGGGAGCAACATTATGCTGTGTGGGCAACTTCTCAATGTTTGATGTTGCAACTTTAACTAGGTTCTTTTAGTGTAGGTTTTGTTGTAAAGAACTAATATATTATTATTTGTATTGTAGAAGTGCCTGGGAGCCCCACTCATGGACTCAGACCCCATAGTGCTAGGTGCTGTACAAACACAGAAACAAGAAGACAGTCTCTACCCCCAAGAGCTGGCTGTCTCAGTGTAAGACGAGACAAACAGGCAGATTCAGACCAATGCTAGTACAGAACCTTGTGGCACCCAGCTTTTAACTTTTTGCCACCTTGAAAGCTGTTTATTCCTTCTCTGTTTTCTGTCTCTTAGGCTATGTCTACATTAGCACTTTTGTTGGTAAAACTTTTGTCAGTCAGGGTGTGAAAAAAATACCCCCCTGACTGACATAAGTGCCGGTGTAAACAGTGCTATGTCAGAAGACACTCTCCTGCCAATATAGCTACTGCCGCTTGTTGGGGGTGGTTTCTTTATGTCAATGGGAGAGCTCTCTCCCACTGGCATAGAGCATCTGCATGGCAGACTTCTGTAGTGTAGACACAGCCTTAGACAGTTTCTGATCCATGATTGTAGTTTGCATCTCAAGATTCCTTAAAATAGCCTCTTGCGAGGGAGTTTGTCAAAGGCCAAACAAAGATTGAGCAACCAGTTGCCTTTTATCTAATACGGTACTGACATGCTCAAACAATTCTAACAGATTACAGAGCCATGATTTTCCTTTGCAGAAGCCACACACTAATTCCCAACATATCACATTGTCCTAGAGGTTTTATTATTCTACTTGTAATCGTTGGTTCAGCCAATTTTAACCTACTACTGAAATTCCCAGGATCACCCCACTGCCTTTTAAAATTAAAAATATTAAAGATAGGTACAACAAAAGAGAAGACCACAAGTTTACCTTGACAAGAGCTAAATTCTGACCCAGGTAGGCCTAATTTGGACTGATCAATTAAACCACACATTTCTCAAACACACCAGTGAAACTCAGAGAGAGAAGATGGGTGAGGTAATATCTTTTATTGGAGCAACTTCTGTTGGTGAGAGAGACAAGCTTTCAAGCTTACACTGAGCTCTTCTTTAATATTGTGGTACCTACACGGCTACAACACTGCATACTGTGAAACTCAGTCATTTAATCAGGTGGTGCCTAACTTTATTATATTGGAGGGCCACATAAACCTAAGCACAACCTTGTGTGGGCCAAACAGATTCTATATTTTAATAAGATTTAAAGTCACCTGTATTGATTTATATTTTAAGTTCAGCTTGTTTTGTATGTATTTAGATAGGTTGTTTCTATGTACAGTATTGTCTATTTACACACTTGTGTAAACTAAAATGATGTAAACATGACGACAAAACGCTAATGAATTGCCTGTTAGTATATTGTGTTGAAGCAGGCTGTGGGCCTTATGAAATGCTTTGGTGGGCCATGCATGACCCGCAGGCCGTAGGTTGGGCACCCCTGAATGTAGATGGGATATCTTACTGCATGTCAGGAGCTACCAGAAATTGCTTATCTGAGACAAGGGAAAATCTTGTTCTAAGCAGAACCAGAAAATTAGGCCTGTCTTTGGGGCAGAATAAATCTGGGAATCCTAAATAACCTCAGACAAGTCTACTTTAAAACTCCATTTATACAGGGAAGCATCAGAGGTGGAGCTAACAGTTTTGTCCCACCTAGAACACACCCACACCAGGAGAAAAGAGATAAATGGTTAGCTCCCAAGAGTGGGTTAATATTCTATTAGGGTCTGATTCACTGTTCTCCTGACTTAATACAAAATGGGGGTAAAATGCTAGCAGATCAGAGTGGTGATGTTTTCCACTGTTGTAAACAAGTGTACAAAATATAGAGCAATAAGGGATTATCAAGGTAATTGTGTGGCCCTCTCACTGTAACATCTGGGCAGCCATTAATGGCTTTGATCCTCACAGGAGCCCTGTCAGGGTAAGGAAGTATTATTCCCATTCTACAGCCGGGAAAACTGAAGCTTACAGTGGTTAAATGACTTGCCTAAGGCCATGCAGGACATCTGTGACTAAATTGGGAATTTAACCCAGATCCAGTGTCTTTTACCAGAGCACCCTTCTTACCCTGTGTGCATTAGAGAAATATGCATCAATGTAACTACCGCAGTGCAAATTGCCAATGGAGAATTGTGCAGAGTTTCTCTCACAGGGCTGGAAAATAGAAGGTTTGTAACTGTCAGAGGAGTGATGTTCTGGAACAGTTTCCCAGGAGGAGCAGGGGGAGCAAACCAGTTGACTAGTTTTAAGATGGAGCTTGATGAATGTCTGAATAGGATGATATGAAGGGGTTGCTTGCAATAGCAAGGGACTGCACTCTGTGATCCAGGAGGTCCCTTCCAGACTAGTCCTATGTTTTACACTGATTTGACTTAACCGAGCAGTTACTGGAGTAAACTAACAACTGAGGGAATATTTTGTTCAGATGAAAGGCAGGAGAGAATCCAGCAGGAAGGAACAATCCATGCTGACTATAAAACCCCTTATGAGTTAAACAAATTCCTCTGCAATCCCTGACCAATTGTCCTCAGTTGGCTTTGTCTGAGCGCTGTGTGCTTGTAAACACAAGAGAAATTGTATGCCCTGACCTTAGAGTGCAGAAGAGCACTGCGGTGCCTTTGCCACATCCATGTTTGCAGCTGCGAGTTGGAAAATGGTACACACGAGTGGCTAATTATGGGATGGAGCAGAGGGAATTGTGGGCATTTGGTACCGGATCCCCACAATTCTCTGAGACGCGCCTGGGTATCCTCCAATGCAGAGGGACAGTTTCCACAAGGGGTGTGTCTGAAGGCCTCACAGAGGACAGTGGGATGCCTACCCACAGTGCACTGCGCCTGTCACCATTACAGCTTGGTGCCCTATGGACAGAAAATGCTGTCACAAGCAGCCAAATACAAATGGTCTTCACTGAAATAGTTTTGTGGGGTCACTGTAATCCAGAGCAACTCAGTGCGCCACTCTGTCCCCCCTTTAGCGGTGCCTGAGCCACATGCAGAGGTTGATTAGCCTGCTACCGTCTTGGCTAACAGAGCTGGATCTTTTAGCTCAAACAGGCGAGGGCCCAGGTTCAATCTCCATTGTCCAAAACCCCCTCAGAGGCATGGCTTAATACCACTATGCCAGCCAAACTTTTACCACTACAGCTTTCTAAGAAAGAAAATTTCTGAGGGGAAATGTTACCATATGATTTAGCACCAGCCATTCAGCACAACAGTTTAGGGCAGGAAGGTACAGTCTGATTTACTCAGCTGATACCTTGGGGGAGCCAGAATGGAATAACCTGGCCTGGAATTTATCCAGGATGCCCTGATGTTTGCGTAAGTGCCATGGGTTCTTTAATGATTGCAAGCCTCTGGGAGGGTGGTTTTGAAATAACACTGGGTATTTCATATCCTGATGTGGTCAAGCAGATGCTAAAATGAAGGAGAGAAGGGGGAAGCGAAACAAAAAAAAGCAAAGCAAAAGTGCCTCAGAGAGATACAGGAGAAGAGGGGAGTCCTTTAAAGTGGGGAGGACTTGCCAAACCAAACAACTCTACATGCTCTGTGTCCAGCCCAGAAAAAACAAAGGGCCTTTCTTTGCTTCCCAAACATCAGATCTTTTGCCAAAGCAGCCTGTTTACCCAATTGGAAACGTGAAAGATTTGCTCCTCTTTTCTCTCACAGTCCCCTGCTTCAAGCTGCAATTGATCATAGCCCAGAGCTGCCTGAGGGCACTGGGATTTGGTGTCAGGTAATTACAAGAGGGGGGGAAGCAAAGGGATACCTAACCTGAGCAGGAGCCCTGGGTATGAGCTGCACTGACTATAAAGCAGTAATTGCCTTGTTAACAATAGAAAGTGTCATCAGGAATAATAGGCTCCAAATTGAGGAAGATTAAGCAAATGATAGGTAAGTGGGCTAAATGCTACTTGCTATCCTTTCCATTAATTAAATTAATGAGCCATGCCGCTATTTAAATTATGTGCCTGCTTTCTGTGTGCTCCAAGGGAAAGCAGCAGCACGCCCTTTGGGCTCAATACAGCCTTCCCCGGGCTCTAGTAACAAGGGAGGGAACAGATGGATTGGGAAATTGTCTTTGAATGCTTAAGATTAACTAGGGTGATATTAGGGCCTTGTCTTATATACGCAACTTATACCCCTCCCCCCCAAAAAAAAGTGTCCCGATTTTTCACACTTGCTATCTGAGCACCCTAAGGTTAAGTATGGACATGTTCTTGGCTGACAGCCCCCATCTTATTGGAAAGTGGTGCCATTCCTATGGCCAGGGGTACATTTAGATTGTAAGGTCTTTGGGGCAGGAACTGTCTTTTTGTCCTGTGTTTGTACAGCGCCTAGAGCAATGGCATCCTGATCCATGATTGGGGCTCCCAGGTGCTACTGCAATACAAATAAATTATAATTAATTATCTGAGTCCATTATTTAATTATTGGGGCCCCAATGTGCTGGGCACTGCACAGGCACAGAGTGAGGGACAATCCCTATCTCAAAGAGTTCACAGTCTAAAGAAATAAAGGGTGGGAAGGGAAACTGAGGCACAGAGAAGGGACGTGACTTGTCCAGAGTCACACAGCAGAGCCAAGATTAGAACCCAGTGTACTGACTGCCAGTGACATGCCCCATGTGCTAGATCATACTGCCTCCCCTGAATCTAACCTGCTTTAATAATCAGAGCAAGAACTCTCCGGATTAAATATGAAGCTATACACGTGGATGGGTCCAGTGAAAGGGAATTGGGTTCTAATCTGGGCTCTGACGTCAATTTGCCACAAGGTGTGGGCCAGTCATTTCAATCTCTCTGTGCCTGAGTTTCCCCATCTGTAAAGTAGGGGCAGTAATGCGGACCTGTCTCACGGTGGGGATTAACCCATTGGCAAGGTGCTTAGAAAAAGCTAAGGTGCAAGTATTAGAACAGCAGTCAGCGGTTGTGGTGTTTGTGTGTTGTGATCACAGGTCCACTAGGCTGAAAATCGTGAACTTGCTTCATACAGGCTGGTACATGTCTGAGCATGGCCACTATTGACCACTACAGAGCGGAGGTCAGGTAGTTAGTGAGGTGACCTGCAATGGTACTTCTGTTTCTTTGTTGGATCAAGCTAGAGTGCTCCAAATCTTCCAGGTCAAAGCCCTACAACCATGCACAAGATTCTTTCTATTGTCGTAGAATCCCAGCCTCAAAGGTCAGAAGGGACCACAGCGGATCACCTAGTCTAGACTGCTGCACATCACAGGCATCAAAACCCCACCCAGTTACCGCTGTGTAGAGCCCAAATAACCTGGATTAGACTGTATTACAGCCCTCTGCAGACTGAACTGGTGTGTGACAGGCAGAGAATAGGAGGGAGCAAGGTGTACCAATGTCCTAGACCCCTGAAAAGGTATGGAATTGATTTGGTGAGATATACCCAGATGACTCTAGCGAGAGCTCCATGCTCCAGGCCAAAAACCTCAACATCTTTGCCTCTCACATTAATTTAAGTTTTTGAGCAGATAAACTTGGATTAATGGAGTTACTCAAGACCCTTCCTTTGTGCCAGGCAGCTCTTCTTAAGGGTTATACAAATGAATGGATAACTGAGATCTGAGTGGAACTCTGTTTAGGACATGTCATTCCTCTGAGCAAATGCTTAAGGAGGATTTGTTCTAATTTATGGGAGGTCAGGAACTTTCCATCTATTTTTTCAACAAATATCAAAATTTTCTGTGGGAAAATTGTGTTTTTTCCTCAAATGTTTTGATATTCTGCCTGGAAAATCTAATCAAAATATTTCATTTTGGGTCAAGACAAATCAAAATATTTCAGTTCGTCAAACCAAATCAAAATGTTGTATTCTGAGTCTGTTCAACCATAATCTGTGTATGCCTGAGCTGCCTTGGTACCTCCTGGGTGCTGTAGTTCGGATGCTTCATGCCACTATTTTTATGGCTGGACTACATCTCCCATGAAGCACTGTGATCATGTGACTCCCATAATGTACTGTGGCTGGTTAACCAGAGGGGAAACCATGGTGCATCATGAGAGATGTAGTCCAGCCAGGGAGCCCAGGCTATAGAGGGGGACCTGAACTACAGCTCCCAGGAGGCATTGCGGCAGTTGAGACAGACACAGATTAATATCAGACTGACTGCCTTTCCCCCCGCCCCCCAAAACCCCCCCGACCACTTTGACATTTCCAAATCAAAAGTTTTCAGAACTTTCTGTTCTGCAAAAAGGCCAATATTTTGTCATTTTGTCCTGACTGGAGACAAAAACACGTTTCAAAATACTAAGAATTTCCTACAATAGTTTCGCCCAGCTCCTCTCTAATTGCAGCTGGAGATGGCCTGGAGGCTTAGGGTAGAGCCAAAGAAGTTTGCTGTGTAAAGAAAGCCCCTTGTTACTCAGCAGGGAGGCTCCCTGTGTGTCAGATCTGCTTAAATTACAGTGTTTGTTTATACAGCCTTTAATTCCATAGCACTCATTTTACTGACAAAACCAAGTGTTTAGCCCTGCAGAGCCAGCTCAGCTATGGGGCAGCACACTGGAGCCTTGTGGATCTATCAAATCTGGAGATTGTGTCCTGCTGCCCATCACTACAATATCTGGGCACTTTCCACATAAAATCCTTAGTGATAGCAAAATCTGTAGTAGAACTAGTTAAAAATGTTGTAGATGGAACAGTTTTCAGTTGTTGTTCAGTTATACAAAATTATTTGTATAGTGATAGTGCTTAGGAGTCTCTGGCCTGGACCAGGACCCCATTGTGTTAGGTGCAGTACAAACACAGAACACAAGATGGTTCCCGCCCCAAAGAGCTTCCAAATTTGAGTTTAAGTCAAGAGACAACAGATGGATATGCAGTTTCATCAAATTTGACAAGCTTTACAGGAATGTGTAAATTTCAGTGAAATTTTTCACTGGGGAAAAAGTCAAAACAATTTTAACTTTCTCATTTAGTTTCAATAATGTTAAAGTTTCATTTTGATAAAGTAAAAATGTTTTCTTTCAACTTTATATTTTTATGATTTTTGTTTCTACTTGTACATTAAAATATTAATTTGAACATATCTATATTATATATAATATATAGTTATTTAATCTTTTTTTATTCTAATCTTTTTACATTATTGAAACAGAATGTTTAGATTCCGAATAGAAATGTTTTTGACTTTTCATTCTGATTTAGAAGGAAAACAAATTCTGAGATGTCAGAATTCCCTGAGGGATTCCCCCCCCACCCCCCGCTCCATTCCCTAGGGGATGTCATGAAGTCTCTGGCACTTCTCCCTTTTGTCGAGCGGGGGGGGGGTCAACAGTATCATCCAGGTGAATTCTCACTGTGGACCCTTTCTTATCCACTGTGATGTCAGAGGCAGAGAAAACCTGGCTTGGCTTTCAGAGCCCAAGTGTTGTGAGAGGCATCAATGTTTCAGGAGAGACTGATAACAGAGCTGACAGGGAATAAACATGGAACCCCCATATGAGTTTATTTCTACAAGACCTGTGAAGACAAAATGATCCCTCAAGCAAATGGGAGGTCTGCAAAGTGACAGAGCCCAAATGTCACTTCTCTGACCTGCACTGAGAGAAATTTAAATCCCACTTAGCAATACAAGAGTCAGGAAGGGGGAAAATGGATCCAGCATGGAGCCATGAAATTGACACAAATGATAGCCCTAACTAGACCAACATAAGCCCTACTCCTCTCCTGGAGTAGTACACTGACATAATTAGGTCAACGTAAGCTGCTTTACTTTGACCTAACTCTGTAGTGTAGACTGGGGTCCTCAACTTTTTTCTTTCTGAGGCCCCCACAACATGATATAAAAACTCCATGCCCCCCCCATGCCATAATAACTGGTTTTCTGCATATAAAAGCCAGGGTCGGCCACAGGGGCCCCTGCGAAGCTAAGTTGGTCAGGCTTTGGCTTCAGCCCCAGGAGACAGGGCTCAGGGCCCTGGGCTTCAGCCCCATGCCTTGGGGCTTCGGCTTTCTGCCCTGGGCCCCAGCAAGTCTAACGCTGTCCCTGCTTGGAGGACCCCCTGAAACCTGCTGGCAGCCCCCCAGGGGGCCCTGAACCCCTGGATGAGAACCACTGGTATAGACCAGGGCTCAGACTTGGAAGACCTGCATTCAGTTCCCTGCTTTGCTGCAGCCTTATGATAAATCCACTCTATAGATTAGAGAGTCTAGGCCCTTGGACAAGTAACTTGGTCTCTCTGGGCCCCAGCTCCCTCATCTGTAAAATGGGAATAATAGCACTACCCTACCTCACAGGATATGTATGTGGGGGAAGTAGGGTATTGAAGAAGGTGAGGTGATTGGATACTATGGCAACGTTACCCCATTAGACAGACAGCACTTTAAAAGACCTCCCAACAAATTCTACATGTATTTTTGTTGTTAAAAAAAAATACTTTCTCAACACCAGCGATTACTTTCAAACTTGACTTATTCCTTAGGTCTCACCAAGATCTACAAAGTAAGCCATGGTGGAACAAAATTTAGTCAGGCCTTTTGAACTTTTGCAAGGACATTTCTGATCAGAACACAAGAGAAAGAGGATTTTCCTGCCTTGTTCTCTTTTTCACATGCAGAAAGAACTCCAAATGGCCGAACAAATCTTGCTCAAACTTAAAAAAACCCAACAATCACAGCTGGGCTGAGCCAAAGCCTGGAAAAATTTATCCCCAAAGGAATCTGGTTCCGAAAGTTATAAAGTAACTGAGCAGGGAAGGGAATGATAATGGAAGTTTAATCTCAATTTGTATGTATTGACCCCACCTGCTGCAAGAGACTCCAGCTGTCAGCTTGTATTTTATCTGTGTGATACACCTCTCTCTAATCCATGGAGTATATTTATACCAAGCTGATGGCTCCCCTCCGGGGACTTACCAGCACTAATTGTCTCTTTTCCAGGCCTTGGCCCTTCTGGGCCCTGTTGATGAAAGAAGTACTTGCTCAGCCTTGACGTCCAGGCAGCACAGATACAAGCTACTTAGCATTTGCTAAGTCATTTAACACCTCTTGCCTGGGGTTTTATCAACCGCTGGGCTGGCTTGCTTCAGTATCGAAGGTGGGTTTCCAAAACACAGGCAAAGCTGTCATAAACACCCAGGCAGCCTGGTTCCCTAGCAACATCAACACCAGGCTTTCAGGACCAGCTGTGGGGTTTACAACAGCAGGAGGTACTCCCTGCGGCTCTAATTGCAGCCCGGGTGTGTGTAAGAGGTATCTTAGCTCAGTTTACTCCTGCTGTAGAAAGCTGTAGGGTAGGGATTGCGTCCAGAGTGACCTAGACAAATTGGAGGATTGGGCCAAAAGAAATCTGATGAGGTTCAACAAGGATAAGCGCAGAGTCCTGCACTTAGGAAGGAAGAATCCCATGCACCATTATAAGCTGGGGACTGACTGGCTAAGCAGCAGTTCTGCAGAAAAGGATCTGGGGATTACAGTGGATGAGAAGCTGGATATGAGTCAGCAGTGTGCCCTTGGTGCCAAGAAGGCCAATGGCATATTGGGCTGTATTAGCAGGAGCATTGCCAGCAGATCAAGGGAAGTGGTTATTTCCTTCTATTTGGCACTGGTGAGGCCACATCTGGAGTATGTGTCCAGTTATGGTCCCCCCCACTACAGAAGGGATGTAGGCAAATTGGAGAGAGTCCAGCGGAGGGCAACGAAAATGATCAGGGGGCTGGGGCACATGACTTACAAGGAGAGGTTGAGGGAACTGGGGTTATTTACTCTGCAGAAGAGAAGAGTGAGGGGGGATTTGATAGCAGCCTTCAACTACCTGAAGGGGGGTTCCAAAGAGGATGGAGCTCAACTGTTCTCAGTGGTGGCAGATGACAGAACAAGAAGCAATAGTCTCAAGTTGCAGTGAGGGAGGTCTAGGTTGGATATTAGGAAACTCTCTTTCACTAGGAGGCTGGTGAAGCACTGGAATGGGTTACCTAGGGAGGTGGTGGAATCTCCATCCATAGAGGTTTTTAAGGCCCAGCTTGACAAAGCCCTGGCTGGGATGATTAATTGGTGTTGGTCCTGCTTTGAGCAGGAGATTAGACTAGATGACCTCCTGAGGTCTCTTCCAACCCTAATATCTATGATTCTGTGTTGAGACAGGGATGAGTAGGGAGGATGGCCCAACAGAAAGGGTATGCGCTAGGACTGAGGACACCTGGCTTCTGTTCCCTATGCCTGGTGTGATCTTGGGTAAATCACTTAATCTACCCTGTGCCTCAGTTCCCCATCTGTTTAATGGAGCTAATTCTTTACTACCTCACAGCATTGGTAGTGAGGAAAAACCCATTGATCAGATACCACAGCAGTGAGGGCTGTGTAAATACCTAGATAAAAATCAGGCAGGTAGATGTAAGACAAGTCAGAAGCAGGGAGGAGAAATGGGTTCAGAGTGCAGCAGGCATGATCAGTTCTAAAATCCTGACTTACATATGCCCCACGGCCTTTGAGAGGAATCACATGTACTTGCCTGTGTGTCACAGGCCCTGCACTACTAACAGTGGTTCACAAGTGGTTCCTGGTCAAGGCCACCTCTGAGTTATTTGTATTACTATAGTGCCTTAGCACCCCCAATCCTGGACCACGACCCCTCTGTGCTAAGCAGTGTACAAACAGAATTGAAAGACAGACTGCCCCTTGCCTGCACTAGCTGTGAAGTTTCCAGTGGCTGTTGCATGTACCATGATGAGCCATGCCAAGTCAAGGTGGCCACAGCTTTGTTGCAATGGCCATTTCCCTTTGAGCTGCGGGTGCTCCAAGCAGAGTGAGGTCAAAGTGCAGCCGTCCTTCCCCTCCAACATCAGCACTGACCAGGTGCAAATTAACACAATACTGAAACCTAAATAGCATGCCCAGAGCGGCCTTCAAAGCATCAGCCACTGGCAAAGACAAGACAGAGGGACGATGAAAGATGCCTGCTTAGCACAGCGGGGGCCTGGGTTCCCCATCCCCACTAGGTGCATCTGAGGCAGTAGGCGGCTTCTCAGCGCCCAGCCAACGTGCCTCAAGCCTGTATTGGGGGTGCACTGGGGTGGGGGTCTATGTGAGGGGCAAACCGGCCCTGTGGTTCATTCAAGTCACACTGATCCCATCAGCGAGGAAGCCAGTGATTAGGGCAGCTTGTGTGACAGAGGCATTCATGTACCGACTGAGACCACGTCCTGCACAGACTCATAGAGGGCACCAGCCTGCTGCCAGGGGGAAGGTTGAGACACAGGCCCACAAGGCAGGAGAGCTGGCTTCTACTCCCTTGGAGACCTTAGGGCATGTCTCTTCCACTCTTTGCCTCACTTTCCCCACTACAGTGCAAGTGTAGCACATTATCTGCCACAGGGAGAGGGGGAGATGCTTCCCAGGCAGGGTTCTAAGTACAAGGTGTCATTAGCAGCTAGCACAGGATTGGCACTGCATAGCTAATTCACTAATTACTGACTCGGTTCTGGGGAGGTAGGCCCCTACCTTTGAGGGCTAGCAAATCCTCTTGCTTCCAACTTGTCTCCCTCCCACGCTGCTGGTTGAAGACTGACCAGCGCAGACTGCACAAGGCAGCCACGAAGGAATGTGCAGCTAGGCTGGTTCCAGCTGGAATTGTCTCAGCAGCTGCCAACCACCCTGGAAGTATTTGGACTGCTGAACTCAGAGCCTGGATTTGCCCAGCAAACACACCTTGGGAAGCTGCCCTTCCCATTTATAACCTAAACGAGCCTGGACAGGGGCTAAATGGGAGGCAAGACTCTCCCAGCTCCTCTGCTAGCTCCCCCGACTCATTTTCCTCCTACTAGCACAGCACTGGATTATCCCTGAGCAGATCCATAGCTCCAGCTGTATGGCAGGCAGCAGCCAGGCATAGCTCCCCACACAGGGCCCAGGAAAGACTAGTCTCACTGTCTTCTTTTGCTGTCTGACATCACCCCAGATACTCTCCTACCTACTTCACTGCAGCTCCCACAGTGGGAACAGCCTCCCATAGATACTCCTTCGCTGTGGATTTTGGACCGATCTTGTCCTGTTTGCTGCTTTGTGTCACATCAAGACAAGCTCTTCAGAGACAGAAAGCTTGCTTATGTGTGTGTGTTTGGAAAGCATCAAGTTTGGGGCCAGGGTTCATCCCCAACTCTGCCTGATGCCCAGTCTTTGGCTATGACTGCACTACACAGCTTTTAGCGACACGCCTGTGTCACCACCGCTGTGCTGCTAAAAGTCACGCAGCGTAGCCCTGTTTGTCAGCTCACCTGCTGACAAAAAACTTCTACCCCCAACGAGCAGCGTTTGACAGCGCTCCCCTGCCAACAACGCTCTGTTCACATTGAAAGAACAAGGAGGACTTGTGGCACCTTAGAGACAAACAAATTTATTTGAGCATAAGCTTTCGTGAGCTACAGCTCACTTCATCGGATGAAGCTTTAGCCCACAAAAGCTTATGCTCAAATAAATTTGTTCGTGTCTGAGGTGCCACAAGGACTCCTCGTTCTTTCTGCTGATACAGACTAACACGGCTACCACTCTGATATCTCTTCACACTGGCACTTGGTGTGGCAAAACTTTTGTCTTTTGGGGGGTGGGTGGGAAAAGGGTTAACACCACTGAAAGACAAAAGTTTTGTCATTCAATTGCCAGTGTAGACATTAAGCATTCCAGTACCCCAGGGTGGACTATCACAGCACAGCCAATGAGTTATGCCAGTGCCCTCTGGCTAGGCATTTTGAATACACCCTCTCTACAGCTAACTTGATTCAAGCTTTGAGTGTCCCCAAGGCTATAGCCCTGAGCTTATGCTGTCAGACAGTCCCTGTGGCCATGCAGATGGATTCCATTTCAGTTCATAGCAGAGTGGCTGCTTCTTTGAAGCAGGTTAAGAGGCTGAGTTGCCTTTCCCCAACATTTAGGTGCTGCGAAGACCCCAGAGACAGAGGGAGCCTCATGACACAGAACATAGCCCAGGGAGTTCTGCACTGAACCCAGTAGCTTATGGTAGAACTGGAGCACCTGAGCTAGAGCACCTGCAATTCCTAGCATCCCTGCTTTGTATTCCATTCTTGCCAGGGGTGTTTTAGGCAAAGGCCTCTCTGCACCAGTTATGCAGACCCTTCCCTAGACCGAGGTATTTCACTAGGTTTCCACAGACTGGCACCTATTGGCATCAGGAGCATGCACAGATTCAGAGCAGCATCACCCTCGCCCCGCCATTCTCACTGTGGATCCTTTCTTATCCACTGTCGTCAGAGGAAGAGAAAACCCAGCTTGGCTTTCAGAGCCCAAGTGTTGTGAGGGGCCAGAGTCTGGGAATGCCCTTCCTTCCCTAATGGGCACTTCTTAGCAAGAACAATGAACAACTTTAATCTTTGTTTATGCTGATTGTTCTGGACTGCGGGGTGGGGGGAGGTGCCTGGGACTGAAGGGATTGCTGTGTCCAAGTGCCATTACAAGGGAGTCAGCCTGAAGAAAGACTAGAGCTGGAATTTGGCCAGGACACAAGGATTAGACACCCCGATTCTAGTGGGAAAGTAGCCTGGGAACTTGACCACAGATGGTCAGAACCTCAGATGTTATTTTCTGAAGCTCACCAGCACCTCCCACCACTCTGAGAAGAGAGCACGCCCCCTATTGAGTCACCCATCCGAAGTCCTGCAGCACCTAAAAGCTCCCCCAGGGCCAAGGCCTCGCCCTCCTTATCTTACCAAGGTCTACCCAGAGCACAGCCCTAGGCAGCATGGCTGCAGGTACAAGTATCAGCTCGCAGGTGGGTGCACACTAGGGTGACCAGATATCCCGATTTTATAGGGACAGTCTCGATTTTTGGGTCTCTCTCTTATATAGGCTCCTATTACCCCCCACCCCCATCCCGATTTTTCACACTTGCTGTCTGGTCACCTTAGTGCACATACATAGAGGAAGCGGCCTAACTGGCTCCCTGTATGCCAAGAACACACCAAGAAGCTACATTCTGTATTTCAATACAGTATTTATTCACCTTCCCTCAATCAGGGCTGGGCCAGACAGATTTGGTTAGGAGGCAGGGATACCCCCACCTGCGTTAGGACATTCACAACCGCTCACAATAGACTAGACACAGGAGGAACACACAGCAGGAAGCTGGCTCCATCACATGGCGAAGAGGATGAGGAAAGCCACCATCAGGCAGAAGAGCCCCATGGCCTCGGAGAGTGCAAAGCCCAGGATGGCGTAGGAGAACAGCTGCTGTTTCAGGGAAGGGTTTCTGTGAGGGGAGGAAGAAAGCACCAGTCAGTGAAGCATGTGGGAGCATAGTGAGCATCCCCCATGCTGCAGGGCTGGGCACAGCAGCCCAAGAGTCAGATACACCAATGTGCATGGAGGGAGAGCAGGATGTCTCTTGGCATCAGCCAGAGGGGGCTGCTCAACAGTAAGGTAAAGCATTGCCAGCTCCTAATGGCCCATGAGGTACTTTGCTCTTGATCAACCCCCTCTGGCTGATCCCCAGGGCAGTCTTTGAAGGGAGCCAAGCACAGCTCCTCCTGGCCAGAGGGAGAAAATCACTACAATGCAGAGTCATGGGGAGAGAACAGTCTGGGAGCACTAAGGCTAGTGCAGTCCCAGCCTCTCCCACCAGGGGGCAGTGTAATGATGGCTGGCTACAGAGGAGCTCCCAGATGGTTGAATCCTAGATTCACTCCAGATGGGTCTTTACATTCAAGAGTCCCAAATTCATGTATTTGACAGACATGTGATGGTCTGAAAGAAGCCTGACTTGCTGCCTACACCTGTCCCCTGCTCTCTCAGTGCTGGGCAACAGCACTGGGATTAGCACATAGTGCTGACAAAAATCCCAGTGTTATGGGTTTAGGGTGATGAGCTAAACAGTGATGAGCTGCCAAAATCTTAACAACCGGTTCCCTCCTCACCCCATGAGAGGGTCATGGCCCGCCCCTGCCCCATCCACTCCCCTCCCCCCTGACTGCCCCGAGGACTGGACAGGAGAGTCTTGTGGGTCACCGTAGTGGGTGCCCACCCCGCCCCACCCCTAAGAGCCAGAAGGGCCTGCCGGGGGGCAAAGTGGGCAGTCTCCATAGTGCTTACTTAGGGCGGCTCCCAGGAAGCATCCGGCAGGTCCCTCTGGCTCCTAGGGGCGGGGTAGCGTAGCTGGGCGGGGTGGGGAGGGGGGAGAAGCGGCTGCTCCCCACACTGATCACATCAAAAGTGGCGCGTTAGCCACCGACTCTGCGGGTGCTCCAGGGCTGGAGCCCCCACAGGGAGAATTTGGTGGGTGTCCCACCGACAGCTCCCCCTGCCCCCCAGCTCACCTCACCTCCACTCCACCTCCTCCCTGCTCTGCTTCTCGTCCCCCCACCCCCTACTTCCTGCAAATCAGCTGTTTGTGTGGGAAGCAGGGGTGGGGGGGCTGAGAAGCAAGCAGTGGCTTCACGCTCAGGCCCAGGGAATAAGAGGCAGAAGCGAGCTGGGGATGCAAGGAGGGCCGCCTGCACCGCAGCAGGTAACCCGGGGGTGGGGCGCGCACAGGGGAACTGCTCCCCGCCCCAGGTCACCTCTGCCTCCCTGGGCCTGAGGGCGAAGCTGCTGCCTGCTTCTCAGCCCTCCCAGGCTTCCCACGTGAACAGCTGATTGCGGGAAGCTGGGGGATGCAGGGGTGGGAGGAGCGTGGTGGTGCCTTCAGGGGAGGAGGTGGAGGTGGAACAGAGGGGAGCTGGGGCCAGGCAGGGAGCTGCCACCAAATTTTCCCCGTGGGTGCTCCAGCCCCGAGCACCCATGGAGTCGGTGTCTAAGGCGCCACTTTTGGCTGGTTGTTAAATTTAGAAGCCCTTTTAGAACCGGTTGTCCCGCGCAACTGGTTCCAGCAAACCGGCTCCAGCTCACCACTGGTAACGGTAAGAAACCAAAACCCACCCTGACCACTAGAGAGAGCTCCACAGCAGGAGGAAGTGGGAAAATCCCACTTTGTTTCAGAGCCACCAACAGGCTCCTTGGGACAGCCCGTGTTGCGGAGGAGAGGATGTGAACTCAGCACCAGGCTGACTGCTCTGGAGACTCCACAGTAGAGGCATAGCAGGGGACAGTGCCAGGGCAAGCTTTCCCAGTGTCCCCTACAGCATGCCCCACCCTGCCCAACAATGACCCCTCTTAGTGGAAGTTTGGCCTCCACGGCCCATTCAAAAACATCCACTAGAGCTGGCCGGGAGGGGGCATTCCCACCCATAAAGGATGAAACTGAAACCCACCAGATTCATTTGACCCACAGATTTCAGGCTGGATCTGAATCTGTGCCCTAGACAGGAAGGGCTTGATACTCAGTAAGAGTCCTCAGCAGTCCTGCTCCTACCCCAAATCTCCTGCTTATACAAAGGAGTGGTCAGACCAATTTACAAATGCTCCTCATGGACAGTTGATGGTCCCTTCCACTGACAATGCCAAGAGCATTGGCCAAGATTGAGAGCAAAGGCCCAGGGGACTGTAACAGACTAGGCACTGTATCCAGGTTCAGCGGAATCAATCACCATTCCTTTTAAAGAGGGCTTTCACATAAGGAGCTGCCATCTTAACAGGCTGAGGCTGCACAGAAGAGCTTAAAGAATCCAAGTCCCACATGGATGCACAGGAAGAGCAGGAGACTGGGTTCACTCTTATCAGCCTTTCCGTTACAACCGCTCTGATGGGTCTTGCTTTCACTTGCATACCCGCTCAGGGGCTCATACTGGGAAGTCCTAGCCAGATGTCAATCATTTTTTGTCACGGTCCAAATTTCTTGGTCAAAATATAACCAAGGACCCGACTCCAGAGAGAGAGAAAAAAATAGATCAATAACTAATAAATAAATAAAAAGATTTCAGAGTCCATTTCAAAAGGATCTGGTTGTCCAGATTTGGCCCGTGGTCTGCTTGATACCCCATCCCAGGCCCTGCCTGCACCAGCTGTAAGCAAGCCAGGGGACATGGTTAAAGCAGGGGAAGAGCTAACTGATACAGGCTAATTCCTTACCTGGCATAGCCAATAATGAGGCTGCCAAATACGGTTCCAATGCCAGCACCAGAGCCGGCTACCCCAACTGTGGCAGCACCGGCACCGATGAACTTCGCCGCAGTGTCAATGTCCCGGGAGATGGAGCTGGTGTGGAGCTCCCGGCGCAAGGCTTGGAGGAGGGCATTCTGGGGCACTGGGGTGGAGCCGAGCTAGGATAAGTTGAAGAGATGAGAGTGAAATTCAGCTGGAGATGGAGCTCTAGAAGTGTTTTTTGCCAGCTCTCTACCAGGGCATTGCCATGGAAACATCTGCACTGAGCAGACTAAGGACGACAAGAACCCAAGTTTCTCACATGGGTTGGAGAGCTGACTTCATGGGCCTCTAGAGGGGTGAGGTTGTGAGTTAGGCTAAAGAGAGGGGCATACTTAGTGCACTGAGCCACAGAACTGGGAGCCACGTAAGCTCAGCTCTCCTTGTAACCTCAGGAAATTGCTTCACTTTGGTGCCTCAGTTTCCCCATTTGGAGGGGCAATTCTGATCTCCCTGGGGTTTTAGTAAGAGAAGGTCCTGTGACTTGCTAGGCCTGGAAATGAATGCCTTAAAACTACTGGCGAGCTGGATTTCCAGCATTATAAAGCACTGGCCTAGAAGCATTCCTGAGATATTGGGTTTACAGCCGTCTAGTGCTCCTGCTGCGTCTTCCCCCCGGCCCCTTTCTATGGGATCCTTCAAGTGAAAGGCACTAAAGTGCTTTACACATTTTAATTCTAATACATGATCCTTCTATGAAGTTCCACCTACCACTGAACTGCAGCCATAGCTGGGGTGGAATTTGGCAGCTGTTTAGCAGTGTAGAACACTTCTGGTCAGGAAGTGACTTCTCAGTTGAGCCCAGGTGAGCAATTTGTGGACGCAGACTAATTACAAGTTGAGAGCTGGCCGGGACTCCAGGGCTAACCTCCTTGCATGTGCCAGAGGACTTGGGTCCCATTCTCAGTATTCTGCCTAATACAGCTTGTAGCAGCACAGCGCACTCTAGCCCCATGCTGGGGGATTGGTTCAGAGTTGACTTGCAAGGAAGAGCACCTCCTACTGAATCACCAATCCCTTTCCAGAGGGAGAGCTTGCAGCACTGTTAACATGCTTTCTTCCGTTGCCCAGATTTTCCTTTTGCTTTATGATTCTTCCCTGAGCGATTAAGCCCAGAAGCCCGACAGAGCAAGCCAGCCCAGCTGAGTCTCCTCACCCAGCAGGGATTTCCACCCCCCAGCTTTGCTCTAGTCAAAGAAGCTATGGAGTGGAATATTTGTTCTGCACGCCCCCTGCTGGACCCAATGGTTAAGTCAATTCAAGCTCCGACGATCCTCTCCATTTTCATGGTCCAAGCTCAGCGTTTTACCTCATCTGTCCTGGTCTCCGGCCTGCTCAGCAGGGAGGCAGAGACTGGTCTGCACAGCAGCCTCGAGCTGTTCCTCACCTGCAGACAGACAAAGTAATCATTCAGACGGAAACGCTCTGCCCAGAGAGGCAATGCAATACAATCCCTACCAGATACCCAGCGCCAGCTTCCTGCAAACCTGTCAGCTGAGTTATGTGGAGACTGAGAGGTCACTGGAAAGGAACTGGAGCAATATTTCCCCCACCTTGCAGCTCTGCAGGGGGCCGCAGCATTTACACAGCGCCCAAAGTGTGCCAGGCTCTCCCCCAGTTGTTAGCTGGGGCTGGCCCAATGCAGAGTGACTGAATTATTTTCAGGGACACCAGAGCAGCTGTTGCTCCAAGAGTCGAGACGGGATGTCTTCTGCAGATCATCTGCATGAAGGTCCCTCCAGTGGCTGGGTGGACAGCCTGATCCTGGAAGGGGTGGAATCTTCAGAACTCAGGCCATGAATGCCCTGCAGCAGTTCTCTGGGTCAAATCTAACTCTGGCATAAGTGGAAGCAATTGCCATTGACTCCATAGCTGAATGTGGCACTCCATGTCTCTGCTGTGGGGTAGAGGAATGGTAGTACTTTCCCTGAGGGCAGCAGGAATCCCCACGCTTGGTAGCAGCACTGGCATCGTGTTGCCACTTCCTGTTTTAATACGTTCCAAACCAAACATTCTCAAGCAGTGCTTAATTTGTAATGAAAGATGTCAGGGCTCATGCAATATTTTTTACTTTCATAATTGATGTGGCAAGCCCAGAGGTGCCAGGGCTCAGCCCTGGCACAAACTAAGCACTGTTCTCAAGCCTCTCTCTGTTCCCACAGCACAGTCCATGCTAAGACAACACAAAAGATGAAGGTTACCCCAAATGCTGCCTCCTCATGGACCCGTATGGCCCAAGACAGTCCATCTTGGAAGGTAATCCTGATCAATCTTGCCCATGGAGCTGACTGAATAACTATGACAGCAAGTAACCATTACCTGGAAACCAGCCACAGTCAATGTGAATTTATGCCCTACTGGAACCCCAACACAAGACTAACACAGAAGGGAGGAGAGGGGAACTGAACCAGGAGACACAGGGGACAGTCACTTACCTGGGGCAGACAAGCACCATCCAAGAACCAGCCCTCTCTCACTGAGGCCTTGTCTACACTACAGTTAAAAGTTGATCTAAGCTACACAACTTGAGTTACGTGAATAGCATAACTCAAGTTGACGTAGCTTAGGGGGACCACGGCACGCGATATCGAGGGGAGACGCCCTCCCGTTGACTCCCTTTACTCTTCTCGATCCGGTGGAGTACAGGAGTTGACGGGAGAACAATCTGCGGTTGATTTAGTGGGTCTTCACTAGATCTGCTAAACTGACCACCAATACATCGATCGTTGCGCAATCCCCCGGTAAGTGTAGACAAGCCACGAGACGCTACACAATTCGATGGAAAATGGAGCGTGCTTCCTGTTTACCAGGGGATCACCTTATTGCTGGCACTTGCCACCCCAGGCTAGCACAGAGTTAGCAGGAAGCACCTCCAGTTAATCAGTGATTCCCTCCTCACCTATGAGCTGATGAAACAGGAGGCTGGGGTGGCTGTATTTGTTGTAGCCATCTGGACCGAACTCAGATCAGAGGAGGGATTCACTTAGTGTCCGGCTACTGAAGCTGGCGTGAAGGATGTAGCCAAGCAGGGCCCATCTACAGTAGGACACTGTGGTAGGGGAGCAGATCTCCACAACATAGCTCTGCAGGTCAGTGTACACAAGCGTGTCTGAGATGTGCCCCAGCCTTGGGTGGAGCAGAGCTCTAGGCATGGTTAAGGATCCCTTGACACTGAAGCGTGTTGTGGGAATAACCAAGTCCTGACATGCAGGCCCTAAGGGCAGGCAGACTGACACCAGGGCAGCATTACTGAGAGCCAGCAGCCAGTTACAAGTCTAATGGGTTGGCAGCCCCAACGTTGCAGCAGGCAGCTTAGCTCAGAAGGAAGTTTTATTACACCTCCAGAGACAGGAAATGCCACCCAGCTAATTAGTAGCTAATAGGAAAAGGTTACAATTATCTGGCCTGTCGAGGGCAAGTTACCACTGAACTATGGTGCCGAGGGATTCATTGGTAACTGGCTAAGAGCCCCAACTATTTTGCATAAGATGTAGACAGCAGCTACGGTCATCTTTGATACTGAAGTGTGGTCTGTGGCGACTACAGTTCCCAGCATCAGTAATACCCGCAGTCCTCACCTCCATATTGATAATGAGGCTGGCCATGCAGCATATTGGCCATGGTTTAGCTACCCTTACTTTAAGCAGATACAGACTGACGTGAAATCTACTTTTTTTTCCCCCCAATGTACTCCCCTAGAGGCAGAATGTCCGAGAACAAGACTAGGAGTCAGGGCTCCTGGGTTCTATTCCTAGCTTTGCCGCTCACTTCATGGGACACTACAGTGTCGAGGACTGACTGCCTGGACTCGTGCTTCTTACTGCAAAAAGACCCCTCCACCTCAAGATGACTTCACTTCGACTACTGATCAGCCTATCCCTCCTTCTGGGGTTTTGGTCTTTCCTCCTTTTGGACAGCAGGGGAAAAAACAAGGTGAAGTGCTAGTAACCTCTCCCTTGTCCACTGACAGAGCTAACCTGTATTGCACCACTAGGGAACCTGACCTGGAAAAAGGTTCCCCAGAAGCAGACAGCTTCGGACTTTGAGGGAGCCACGCACATTCACCCCACCATGAACCGGGTGAATCAGAAGCAGACAACATCTGTGCTCAAGACAAATGGACTGCTACCCCTTTTGGCGACCTGAAGCTCCGGCTGCAGCTAAAAAACCCTTGATTTGGTGGTGTCCTCTCAGGGAAAGATGGCCCCATTCTTTAAGCTGGGTTCTTGTGTTTTTAATCGGTTTAGTATTTGTTATCTTTCTTTTCTGGTGGTACGGGGAGTTGAGACTATAGAATCACACCGTTCTAACACATTTATACGTCTTGCCCATGAAATGAAATATCGTATGCCAGCCCTACAAAACACTTCATGCTGGGTGTGCTCATTAATACCAGCAGATAGCCACAAAGGTCTTCCCATGGTTCCTATTCCCCTTAGTGCAATGAATATGACCTGGACCCCATCCTGGAAGGATTCTACAGGCAATTTAAATATTACCTGGGCTGATACCGGCATCTCTGAAAGCAGGTATCTAATAGTTTGGAAACGAGTTGGTCAATGGTGCCTCTTAAGAGAAGGGAAAATAGCTTTGGGTAATAGCGAGAACACAGCCTACTTTAATGGCACTCATTTCGAGAGTAAAAGAGGTCCTAATCTCTCTTTCCCCCAGATGGGGCAACCTCTTGCACCTCCGCGTGGTATAGATTTGCGGGTAACAAGTGCAGTCTGCATGGGGAAGAACATTTTTTGTATAAAGTTGATTGACCATTACATTATAAATTGCACGCTTGGGTATAACCTGCCAACTCATACTATGTGTTTATGTTCCTCTAATGCCTCCGTGGCTAAATTCTCCCTCCCATCTTGGACCGGATGGTACAAACGTATTAATAATACCTGGTCCAAAGTCACTCCTACCCTTTTTGGAGAATACTGGGTGTGTGGTAACAAGGCATACCTAGCCCTCCCTCCTTCATGGAGTGGATCCTGCTAGTTGGCTTGATTAGAACCACTTGTAGTATACCGCACACGTCTCCCTAAAGGGAAAAATCAAGAATGTAAAAGGGGCTGAGGAAGATGCAAATGACTCTTGCCCCCTTACTTGGCATGCCCTAAATGATTGGATGGGTGCTTGTGCAGGATTTGTCTTTGCCTGTGGAGGTGCCACCAGGTGTATTGGGGAAGGAGTCATGAGATTTCAGGGAGTGTTGGAGATAATGGCAAATACTACTGCCGATGCCTTGGTAGATTTGGCAACCGAACAAAAAAAACTAAGGCAGATGGTTCTCCAAAACCGCTTGGCATTAGATATTTTGCTGGCCTCTCAGGGAGGAACATGTGCGTTAATTGGGCAAGAATGCTGTGTATATGTTCCGGACGTTTATAACGCCACCTGGGAAAGAGCAAACCACCTTATGCAAGTTGCAAAAGACCATGGAGGAGAGCGAGTCAACTCGCGGTGAAGCAATTTGTTCAACTGGGTTCCAGATATAGGTGGCTGGTTACATAACGTGCTTTGCGGTGCCGTTGTAATTGTTTGTGGCCTAATAATTTTGTATGTTATGTTAAGATGTGGCTGTTGGATGGGTACCAAGCTGTGCCCTACCAACCAGTGAATATTTTTAAGTCACTCCACACAGAGACCAGTATGTCCCAAGAGTTCCCCTATGGCACTCTAGGGACAAAGGGGGGACTGTTAGGTGAGAAAAATTAAATATGAAGCAGTTATGCCAACCGAACCAAAGTCAGGCCAATAAAGGTTGCTGGGAAAGTCCCTGAACGAGATAAATAGAATAAAAGAATACTTGTTTAAGTTGTAGGGAGTAAGAAAAAAAGGGGAGGCCTGCATTCCTGCATTTTTGTACCAAATGTGCTGGGAACAGTCCTTGAGATACAGAGGCACTGTTTTCCATTCCCTGCTCTTGTGTTATGTCTGTTTTAACTCGTCTCCTGGTTGACACCCATACCAATAAGAAAGTTAGTGAAGCACTACGATTTGCTAAAAGTTATCTACAATAAGAGGGGTAGATGTGCATGCATATAAAGAAAGAGGATTTTAACTAATGTGGGGGGGTAGGCTGCTTTATGAATAAATTTGTGACGCGACGGAACGGTCTATAAAAACCCTATGAGTTTTACTTAGAGGCCGGCTGGTTCTCTTTGGAGACGGGCTGCTCTCTATTGTTGTGTGCACTCTTCAGTAAAGAGCTTTGTGTTCGGACGTTGCTGGTGTTGCCTGTATCTCTCCGGTCAGAGAACGAACCGTGCCGTCTGGGGTTCGTGACCTCGACAACAGGCACCTGGGTCTCAGTTTCCTCGTCTAGACAATGGAGATACCTATGTGGCAGGGGGTTAAGTGCTGTGACGATTAGCTAATATGTTGAAAACAAAGTGTTACAGAAATGCCTAGTATTAGAATGGATAAAAACAATGGGATTTTCCACTACTCACTAGGGCAGGAGCAGAGACGAATTTTGCACAGGCATACATGTTCGGGGACAGCAGGAGGGTCACAAAACTGGAAGAGAAACCAAACCACCACCACATTAAGAATCCACATCACCCTGCAATTTATATCATTCACTGCAATAGAAACATGCTGCAAAGGGGAGTGGGGGACTCCCAGTGAACGTGCCAAAAGTTCAAAATAATATTACCAAGGTGATAATATTGACCACGACAGGTAACTGGGATCATCATAAGAGGTGACAACAGGTGGGAGAAGGGGGTATGACCATTAACTGCACAATATCAAACGCACCAGAAAAGTGCAATGCTAATCCCATGGGAACCCACAAGGGGCTGAACAGTGCAGGCCAGTGACGAAGACCCTGGAATGGAAGCAGAGCACAAAATCTTTAAGTATTTAGAATGTAAGATCCTTTGGACAGGGATCAGCTGTTTGTACAGTGCCTAGCACCATGGTGTCCTGGTCCATGACTGAGGCTGTTAAGAGCTACCACAAAATACATAAGATAGGCAGCTCAGCTACCAGAGACCAATACCCACAGCTTGGCTGAGCTTTAAAGCACTGGCACCATACTAGAATGGAAAGACTCACAGATATGATGGGAAAAACCCATCAGGATCCTGTGTGATCTGGGACTCAGGACATCTGGGTTCTACTTCCCACTCAATCATACGGAAATCACTCTGTCTCAGTTTTCCCATATGGGGATATAATTTACCTACTCTGTGTAGAGTGTAAAACTCAAGTCATTTGCTTTTGTAAAGAGCTTTGGAGTTTCTCAGGAGACAACAAAGCATCTTCATGTCCCATCCCCTAATCCAGAACCATCCTCGGGTTCTGGGACTCCTTCCAAGCCCCCAGTAGCAGAGCCCCCTTCATCCAGGACTTGTGTGGCTGAGTCAAACAATTCCCCAGGAGCACTTGCATTAAGTTTCCCTCAGGCTTCTAACACTCACGATCAAATAAGTTAGAGATGGGAATGGCCCATTAACTCCTGCACACAAGCGGTCAGTGACTCTCAGATCCCCGAAGTCATTTTCAATGTACATGAATACTCTGCGTGTCCCAAGCACTTTTCATCCAAGGATCCTCAAGCTCGTGATAAGCATTAAGGAGAAACAGAGTGGTCTAGTGGGTAGTGCACTAGACTAGGAACCCAGAGACCTGAGTTCTACTCCCAGTTCTGCTACCGATCTGATAGGCAACTCTGGGCAAGCCACTGTCCCTCTCATACTGTGTGTTTAGACTGTAAGCTTTTCAGGGCAGGGGCTGTCTCTTCAGCACCCAGGACAATTGGGGCCTCAATTGTAATAAAAATGGCCTTGTGGGCCCCTTGCAATAAAGATCAGTACCACCTCCAGTCTACAGATCGAGACCAGACCCCACCAACAGATAAGGGTGTGGGGGGCTGAATAATTAAAGCAAACTGGCAGGGGTTTGTCATTTACTTCTCAGCAGTGGCTTCCCCTCTTGGGCACATCCAGCAGGAGGCAGGGGAGAACAGGAGCCCTGGCCAAACCCTGGAGGAGAAGAGCCCAGAGGATCCCAAACCTAGCCCAACATATAGCCACCTAGTACCCCTCCTCCAGGCCAGGCAGCTACCTCCCTCCCCCACAGCCCAACCCCAGTCAAACAGGGATCCCAGCTCCAGCTCCCCCCCACCCCAAGCCTTCTCCACTCTTCACCCCAGCCCCACCCCTTCACCCCAGTCCCTTCCCCCACACCCCTACCTTCTCCCTCCCCGCCACTTTCAACCCCAGCCCCTCCCCTTCCCCCACACCTCCAGCCTTCCCCTGCCACTTTCACCCCCAGCCCCTCCCCCCACACCCGCAGCCTTCTCCCCCCTTCGCCCCGGCCCCTCCCCTCCCCTCCAGCCTTCACCCCCAAGCCCCTCCCCCCACACCCGTAGCCTTCTCCCCCTACGCCATCGCCCCCAGCCCCTCCACTCTCCCAGCACCAGGGGCCTCGCCAGGCCAGGCCAGGCCGCCCCACCCGGGCCCGGGTCCTCCTTACCCGGTGCTTGAGGAGGAAGGGCAAAGAGAGAAGGGTCTCTGCGCATGCGCGGGACCACAACGCGGCCCAGAAAGTGACGTCCGCGGCAGGCGGGAACTCGGCGGCGAACGAGGGGTATTAGAGAGAGCGGGGAGCGCCCAGAGCGTCCGCCCGGCAGGAAGGTCCCAGGAACAGCTCGCGCTGTGTGCCACAGCGCCACCTGCTGACCGGGAGGCGGTACTACTGGAGGGCGCCGCGCCAGCAGCAGGCCATGGAGCGGTACTACAGAGGGGTCGGCGCAGCGTCACCTGTTGGCCGAGGCTCAGAAGTACGGGGTGCAGCGCCCCCTACTGACTTGGGGGGGATACTGCAGGTGAGTGCAGCATCCCCTACAGAGCCAGGGCAGTACTGCAGGTGCCTCCTACTGATCCAGGGGCAATACAGCAGGTCATACTGTAGCTCTGCCCTCTGGCCCAGGGACCGTATTGCATGGGGGAGTACAATGCCATCTGCTGGATCAGGCACCATCTGCATAATGCTATCTGCCCAACAGGAGTAGAGCTAAAGCTTGGTAAGCGGTGCCCAGGTAGGGGGTATTTTCTTCTGGGGATTATCTAGCTTTTCATACAATACCGGCCTCGGGATGAAACCTGGTGCACCCAAAGGGAAAAGAAAAATCAGAGTAAAAAGCGTAAAATCACCCTCCAGAATTTGAGTCCAGGATCAAGTCCTCCCAGCAGGGCAGGGTTATGCGTGTCCATGCAGAAAGGGCTGAGCACATCAGGGCAACAGAGATATCCCGGCTCCTTGTGCCCCCTTTCCAGGCCTGCTGCTTGGGTTGAGATGGCATCTTTATAGAGACAAGGTGGGTGAAGTAATACAAGCTTTCGAGCTACACACCCTGCATATATGGAGTCTTTATGGCAGAAACCTCCATTATCTGTAACCGACCGTCCCTGCATGTGCTCCAGTTCTCCCCCTAGTGCTCTGAACTGCATACTGCAAACTCCATTAACTGACATCAAAACTGGCGGGGTGTGGGGGGGTTAAAGTTAGACCCCTAAATGTCCTGGCAGGTGCAGGGTGGCCACAGCTTTCACTGATTCCTGCAAATCAAGCCACGCATTTGCAAGTATTAGTGAAAATTCAGGGCCCAGAGTCAGGGTCACTGCAGATAGAGGCTGGTGTTGCAGCTGAGAGGCCTGGTAATGACCCTGGCCCAGCTTGCATTCCTGAGTCCCATGGTGGCTCCATCCCTCTTGAAATCCAACCTTCTTTTTCCAGTTAGCCACTGTCCTTGCTAATCATATCTGCTGCTCTGGGATATAACTGCTAGTGGCAGTATGGTCTGGTGACTAGGGCACTGTGGTGGGAGTTGGGACACCTGGGTTCTGTTTCTGGCTCTGCCCCTGAGTTGCTGGATCAGTCACTGCCCCATCCTGTGCCTCAGTTTCCTCTCCCACCCTTTGTCTGCCTTGTAAGGTCTTTGGTAGAGGGATTGTGTCTGTGCAGAACCTAACACAATGGGACTCAGTCTCAGCTGGGACCTCCAAGTTCTACCACAATACAGATAATAATAGCTGCTAATAAAAGTTCCTCAGGACCTTGTGGTTGTCCCTAGCATTTAAATACTGCACAGAGACACATTCATGAAACCAAAGGCCCACCGAAGTGGTTCCTGACTCTGGATAGTTGAAAATCCCAGTGGAAATCGGTGCTTTTACATGTTTTTCTGATGGAGGAAGGGGCCTGAGCGGGTTTTGCCCAAAGTGAGCAGGGAGGCAGCTTCTTGACTTCAACTGTAGCAATTCAGGTCTCAGCCTCTCTGGAAGACCCTGTGGCAACAGGACAGCCTGTGAGTTTATGACTTTGTGAGAGGCTGGAATTAGGGCCCTGGGGAAGGGAAGGCCCTGCCAAGAGTGTGGAACAGTCTTTAGCTTTATTAGCAGCCTGTTTAACTCAGATGCCTAAAGAGTACTCTGGGGAAAGAGGGTCTTTTCTAAAATTTCACACCCCCCCCACACACTCCCACCCCTTCAACTAAAGCTGGGGCTCACTAATCACCAGGGAGCCCCCTAAATCCATGGGGATTTCCCCTAGGATACTGCTGTTTTGGGGAAGTAGCTTCTGTTTCAGCAGCCATGAAACAGACAAACCAAAACCAAGAAACGTTGTTACGGGCATTTTGTCCAGCTCCAGGGTTCAGGCGTTTAGATGCCTTCTGGGTCTCTGGCCAACAGAAGGAAGCATATTCTCTCTCTCTCTCTCTCTCTCTCTCACACACACACACATGAACAATCCTTCCACACTCACTTCCTGGCATGAGAGCTGAATGATCTGCCTCCCCCTGCCCAGCCACACTGTGTTGGGGAGCAGTTGCCCCTGCTTGAGATACAGGACTGCAGTCTCCAGGCCCACCAAGCTGGCCCCCTTCTCCACCAGCAGGTGGGCTCCCTCCCACCCCCACCAGCTGTCTACAGGCCTCAAGGGCAGCCCTGCCTGGAACATCTCCTGCGGTGGCTATGGCAGGCTCTGCTTGGGGGCTGCCTGTCTGGACCACGGCTGCTGGTTCCTCAGCCCCAGCCAGCTTTGGCACCTTCCAGCACTGATCTCCGGGGCTCCCAGCTGAGTCCCTTGGTGGGTCAGCCGGGGTCACTCCAGCAGTAATGGAGCCCATTGCAAGTGCAGCTCCCACCAGCTCCACTAGGGGGCACCCTTTCATCTCCCCAGGCTGGGGTGCTGCGCAGAGACCCCCAGTTGAATGGGGGGTGGGGGAATGAGTGTATCTGCGTCCCCTTGAGAACAATGGAGAATTCCCCCCCTGCACCTCTTTGGGAACCATGGGAGTGCTGGACACTGAGCACTTGAGAAGCTCTGTCCCTCGGTGACCGGCCACAGGACACATGGTAGGGTGACGAGAGAGCAAGTGTGAAAAATCGGGATGGGGTGGGGGTAATAGGTGCCTAATTAAGAAAATCCCCAAATATCAGGACCATCCCTATAAAATCAGGACATCTGGTCACCCTAACACATGGGGAGTTGGGGGCTGAGAGGGTGATGGAACCCAGGTGTCCTGCACCCCAGCCCAGTCTCTTTGCTACAAGCCTTCCCTCCCTCTCTTTATATTTGCGTTTTCCATTCCCCTCCTCCCAGCCAGGGTCAGGGTGGGGCAGCCAGCAGTCCAAGCCGCACCCACATGCCCACCAAGCTGATTCTCTGCCCCCACATCTCCCCATCAGCTGCCAGGGCACCTGCTCTAGCCATTAACCCAGCAGGGGTGGCCTGATGGGCACCTTGTGGGGCAGAGTGGGGTGGCATGAGGCCTAATCAGAAGCAGGTGATCCCCCCTCCCCCTCACTGCCCACTGGTGCCCCAGAGCACCAGCCCACCCCCATCAAACACTTGCCCCAGCCCCGTCTCCCGAAGCAGATGCTCCAGTGGGCTCTCCCTGCCCCCACCCTGATACTCATGAGCATGGGGTGCACGGGTGGGGAGATCAACTCTCCCTATCCAGTCCCAACACAGGACAAACCCATGGCAGGTTGGTTGGCTTGGCTGGTGAATTATGGGCCACCCCCAGCAGTGGCTGGCCTTGCCTATACCTAGACTCCTACAGACGGGGAAGGTGGGAGCAGGAGGGGGACATGGCCCCCGGGACAACGAGAGGCAGGAATAGAAAAAAGCAAGAGCAAAAATGCAAAGCCCCCATAAAGCAGGGCTGGGCTGTAAATCAAGGGGACTGGCAGCCCTCGCTGGGGTTGTTTGTCCTGCCTGCTTCGGCCCCGGTGCTCTGCGGGAGCCGGCCCAGGGAGCGGGGCTGGGGATCCTGCAGAAATCCTATATTTAATCGGATTTGGGAGAAGGGGCCGATAAATCAAGGGGGCAGCTTTACGGTCTCGGAGGAAACAAACCTCTCCAGTAGGCACACCCAGGTGGGCGATAAAACCTCTCCTCCAGGCCCTGGGAGCAATTTCCCGGGACCCGAAGCAGCGGCATTGCAGGAATGTAATTTAGCACAGAGCCGATCCTGAGTTTAATTATCACTGCGGTGGAATTTCAATGCGGCCGATTCATCTTGCGACCCGCAGGAGAGGGATTTATATCGAATGTTATTTCATACCAATCCCGAATCTGCATTTTTATGTCGCTGCTTCCCTCCTGCACCGCGGCGAATCGGGAGGAAGGAGACCGGGGGGGCAAGGCGGCTCCACTGCAGGGAGGGAGTGTGTGTGGGGGATCAGGCCCCTTTCTGTCTGCCATCAGGACACCCCAATTCCTGGGCAACCTCAGCTTTGCTGCTGGTTCCATTAGCTCAAGTTGAGGGGAGCTGGGGTTGAGGGTGCAGTGGGGGTGGGGGCTTGGGTCTATAGGGCCAGCCTAGTGTGAAGGAAGCAATGCACAACCATGGATGGGCCCCAGGTGTAATGGGTCTGATTGCCCCATAGCCCTTTCACGCTAGCTTGGGTCAGGCCAGGTGCCATCAGCAGGTGTCTGCTCCTTCCCTTCTTGGAGATGCCTCGTAGTGCTGGGGCTGTCCCGGGGTGGGTCTCAGGCGGGGTGGGGTGGGGTGAGACAGGACAGGAGGGGGCATGGCCAGGGCAGAGCTATGCTCTGGCTATTCTGTGGCCCAGAGGAGTCATTGCAACAAGGGTACAAGCTCGTGATACCCCTGTCTGCTGTACCCGCATGGGGGGCTGAATTGCTCCCAGCTGCCTCCCCTTGGCTCCTGCCCCAGGGCAGGGATGAATTGGGCTCAACATTGGGATCGGGACCCGAATTGTCTCCGAAGCCTGTGTGACTTCCCATGCCCCATGCACCACGCATGCCAGCAGGAATGGGGCAGTGCACTCTTCCAAATGGTGACCTCTGTGTGGGATCACGCAGGCAGGGGTGGGGTCAAGCAGGCGGGGGTGGGGTTATGCAGGTACTCCAAGGCTTGGTGTAAACTGGGGCTTGGCTCTGGGGAGACGTTCAGCTGGGGCATGGGGGTCAGGGGGTGAGGGGCTGGCAATAGGACACAGAACCTTTGACCTCAAGGGTGCTGGCCCAGGTCATTGATAGGTGGCTGCTGCAGGGTAGGATGCAGGGGGCAGGTGTGGGGGATGGGATCCAGTTTCCCTTTACCCGTCAGCTACCCCCAGAAGAGGAATGCTGATGGCTCCCCCGAGACCTGCCCCCACCCCTCCATCTATATGGTAGGGCCCACATCAGCCAGCCCCTCCTCTGAGCCCTTTGGATCCCTTGTGAATAGACCATGGCTGTCTGACCCTTCCCAACACCTGCTGCCCCCACCAGCCAGTCATTTGCCACCTAGATGGGGCCAGTAGGGGGCACCAATGAGTTTTCCCACGAGCCTTTCCCCACCACCCTGCAAGCTGTTAACCTTTCTTGTGCTGGGGGCTCTCCTGTCCCAGCTCAGACACCACCATACTTTGACTCACTGCCAACTGCCCCCCCCCCCACTTCTCCCTGTTGTTACAGTATTGCCCAGGGGTCAGGCCTTTGAGGGCTGGAGACTGCTTTGGGGGGCCAGACTCCTTTCCCACAAAGGAGCAGGAGAGGCATTGGGAAAATGGGATTCTCCGCCACAGACACACTGGGTGACCCTGTGCCAATCGCTGAGTCTACCCTGGGTTCTGGGCACAGGCTGGGAGGGAAGGAGCACTGCGGGCGGTGGTGGTTTCGAGGCCCGCCAGCGTGGGACTGACACACACAACATTTCAACACTCACACACACATAGCCTGCCAGTCCCGTGGCTCTCGAGAGGCTAGGGCTGAAAGCCAGATTCAATATCAAGTTGTCTTTGCTTAGCTGGAGGTTTTGGAGCGATGTAACTGACACACCTGCTCCTTGGGCCAGGAGGAAGCCATTAACTCATGTTTACTGTAGAGGGGGGAGACCCAAGATGCAGTTAAAACATGTCAGCCCTAGTGGGGTCGAGCTCCACGGGATAATTGGTTCCTAGCAGTGAAGGGAAGAGACGGGGCTGGGTTTTAGCAGGGACTGGGAGCACTGGTGCTTAGAGGTAGGAATGGAGCCCCAAGGATCAAGCCAAGAAAAATAATCCTTTAATCTATTGACTGATCAATTGATCAATATATGCACCTCTATCTATTGACTGCTGATCCCCCACCCCTGCCATCTCGCAGTCTCCCACAAGCACAAGTGAGAATTCAGGAGCCTCCCGTGGGCTAGGCCCACTGCAATTAGCTCCAGTCCAGGTGCTGAGTGTAGCGGGTAGTTGGGATCCCGGGCTGGTACAGCCATCTCTGGTACCCATCAGGGAGAAGCTCTGCTGCTAGTTACAGCATGTTCGTTGCTTGTGAGTGATGGGGTTCACCCTAACGATCGTTCCTAATTAGCCTCAATAGATAAACAATCGCTGCTCCCCACCCTGGGTGGGATCTCTGTCAAAGGAGGAGAGGTGAACAGCAGAGGTCGAGGAGGGAGATGGAAGGTCACCACAACTGACTGAGAGGCGCTACCTGTAGCCTGAGAGGAGTGGGAGGGAGTGCTGTGGAGTCGCTGGAGCCGGGGGGGGGGGGGGAAAGGCTGGGAATCAGGACTTCTGGGTTCTATCCCTGGCTCCCAGAGGGGAATGGGATCTAGTGGTGAGAGCAGGGGTCATTGGGAGGGTCAGGTCTCCCAAGTCCTATTCCTAGCTCTGTGTGCAACTTTGGGTGAAGTCACTTCCCCCCTCTGTGCCTCAGTTTCCCCCCTCTGCCCAGTGAGGATTGTAGCTCCTGGGCAAAGTGCATGTGTGGGGCTGGGAGCAGTTAGTTAAGGAGCATAAGGCAAATATCCCATCGTTGAATAGTGTACATGGCCCAGCAGCCACCTGCCAGTTGGATGAGGGTGTTGGCATGGGAGGAGCCAGCTCCAGAGGCCAAACAGGGCACTGCTCACGTGGGAAAGGAATGAGCCATGAGCATGGGCAGAACAGCTGGCCCAAACGTTCCAGGTCCACGCACATGTGCTCAGCTTCATATGTGTAGGACCTACACGAAGAGATGTTTTTGTTTTCATTTCCCATTAACCAGAATCAGAGAGAGGTTTGGGGTCTGGGGGTGGGATGGGGGGGAGAGAAGGATATTGGGAGATGGGGTGGGGGAGATTGGTCAGGCTAGGCTGGGACTTGTGGAGGCAACAGACACTTGGTTAGGGCCCTATCCTGTGAGGTGTTGAGCACCTGCCGCTCCTGTTGGCTTGAGTGGGAGTTGAGGGCTCTTGGTGCCTGGCCGAATCAGGCTCCTGCTGCTGCTCAAAGTGGTGGGGCGAGCAGAGGGGAGATGATGGAGCTGCCTGGAGCTTCCCCATAGCTCTGCTGATACCCCACAATCCTGACCCCAACCCCCCTCTAATCCCAGCCCTGGGCTCCCCCCAACAGCTCTGCTGATACCCCGCAATCCCGACCCTCAGCAGGTTGGGGGACAGTTGTCCCGGGGCCCTGTGATTGGAGGGGGGGAACATCTGTAACAGTTGTGTAAATAAAGTGAAATGGGGAGAGGGGCCAGTGATGTATGGGGGGGCAGATTTCTCTTGATGGGCTTGGCAGCAGAGGTGGAAATGGCGTGGAGCTTGGGGGCGGGTGTGGGGAGCGGTGCAGGGTGGGCCCTAGGCATACAGAAGCCTGTCACCACGGCGACCTGGTCCGTGTGGTGTTGCAGGGACCCCTGTCCCCATGCTGCATTAGTGTATCACCAGCCCCAGCCCCGGTCATGGCTGTTGCTTTGCCCCGTGGGCCCCAGCTATTGGCTTAGACCCCTGGGTTCGGGGGGCTCCCGCTGTCAGGCTGGATGTGGGGGGTGCGCTGGGATTCTGGCCTGGCCCGTGACCGGTGATCGCCATTCCCAGCCGGTGCTGTGCCACCAAGGACCCACTCCCTGAGGCGTTGGCATTTCCCTGGGCCCGTATTCCTGGGCCTCCTCCAACGGCCATTGGCTGCGCCGGGGAGGCTCGGAATTGGGGGCTGGGGTGGGGGGGACAGAGCCATAAATCCAGCCAGGGCCTAATCGCTGCCATAAATAACCACCTGAAATAGCCATTAAGGGGGTCGGAGGTCGGGTTGGCATGACAACTGCTGGCTGGCGAGTCCGGGGCGGAGGAAAGTGGGGCGGAACCGCCAGGGCTTGTTAAAAGATAGGATGGGGGTGGCGGGGGGGTGGGGTGTGTCTGATGAATTTCCGGCTGCTGGCGCAGGGAGGATGCAGCCTGAGGGGTGTGCCCAGCACCCTCACCCGGCAGAAATACGAGCTGCCCAGGCTCCCAGCCTTTCTTCTCTGCCCCTGGACCAGCGCTGCCTAATGGAGCTGTCAGGCCCAGAGTGCGGGTGACACAGGGCTGGCTCCTGGATTAGTGTCTGCTCAGCACTAAGCTCTGAAGTTAGGGCCCCCCCTGGCTGCCGGGCTTTGCCAGGTTCTGGGATGGAAGGGATGCGTGGGGGCAGCATGCACATGTGTGTGTGGGCCTAGAGGGTTAGCCACGTAGTGTGTGTGCGCGTGCACAAGTGTGTGACCATAGTGTGTCTGCAAGGCTTGTGTACAATGCATGTGTGTGTGCATCGTGTGGGCATGCTCAGTGGGTGTGTGCGCGCGTGTGGAAGCGTGAGTGTGCAGTGTGTGCAATGCACGTTTGCGAATGCGCAATGCATGTGCATGTGTGCACACGTGTATATATTGCAAGCATGCACAGTGTGGGCCATGCACATGCGTGCAATATGTGTGCGCAGTAGCAGGATTTGTGCACTCAGGGCAAGCTACAGCAGCTCTCAGGGCTGCTCCAACTTCTACCTTGCTGCAGTGACCCCTGCAGGGGCTCAGAATAGCTAGAGCGCAGCCCCCACCCGCCCGCTGATCACTCTGATCAGAAAACGGGTGAGAGAGGGTCTCTTGGCTGAAGAAGCACCTAGCCTGATTTCTTCCACCGCTGACTTCAGCTGGGTGCAGCCACCCGTACTCAGCCAGGGCCCAACCCCACCGTGGGTGCCAGGGAACGCAGGCTGGGCAGGAGGAAATGCTCCAGCTGCATCCAGAAATATTTCCAGCTTGAAACCAGAGTGAAGGGAGATTTTAGTAAAGAAAAAACTGCGGGGCGGGGCGGGGGAGGCAGGGAACGGGATCTGTGGGGGGATGGGATTTGGATCGGGGGAGGGGAACGGGATCTGGGTTGGGAATGGGATTTGGAATCGATTTTTCTAAAGGTTCCCCTGCCTTGGATCCCAGCCTTTCCCCAGCACAGAGCCGCCCACCCCATCCGCCCGGGCTCCCGAATGGTGGCCACTCAGGAGTTGCTCAGACACGGGTAGCACAGTGGAGCGAGACTGATTCGGGGCGATGGGTTAGCATGTGCAGGTCAGGGCGGGGAGGGGCGGGGGGTGCGTGAGCTCCTTAGAAGGGCCCCGCTGATAAACAGAGCAGTGAGTGATACCTTGTAAAGTGGGGGGTGGGGTGGAAGAGGGGCTTGGAGCAGGACAGGCTGGGGGGTTGGGGTCCCTGGCGGAGCTGCGGGTTGTCTGGTGGGAGCCGGATTGTGCGAGCCAGAGTGGCCAGGAATGGCAATGCACCCTAACACAGCGAGGGCAGGGAAGGGCTGGGTCCGGCCACATGTTCTCTCCCCTGCCCCATAAGCAAAGGGGAAAGACTCCTCCCCCAGCAAAGCCAGAACGTGGTTGTTTGGATACAACAGGCCCCGCCCAGGAGACCTCCTTTTGTGCTTTCCTGCAACTTCCCTTTACCCTATCTGGGGATTGGCTGCCCATCCCTCAGCCCTGAATGATCTCCCCGCATGTGATCCTGGAGCTAAGGACTCCACTGTGATCTATGGGCTAGGCTCAGCTGGCCTTCATTCAGGCCTCCCCAGCTCTTGAGTGCTTGTCTTTGCCACCTTGGTGTTCTTTTAAGCATCTCTCAGTGTAACTGTAATTTCCTAGACATTTGTGAAAGAGAACACTAAAATTATTGGCCTGCGTGGAGCCATACTGACCCCCTGCCTGGAGCCCCAAACCATCCGGTCTGCTTGAGCTGAAGGAGCGCAACTGATAGAGGTAGTAGGTTGTTAACCTCTTTGCACCGGAAATCAGGAAGGGTGGCTCTGAACTAGAGCAGGCTGTATGAACAGTGCGGCCAGGAACATAGCTTTGCCACAATCGCTCTGAAAATCAGTGTGGGTACGTAGATGAAGGTTAGGGCTGCTAGATCTATGACCTGGCTTCTGTTTCAAGCTCTGACCCTGGGCATCCTCTCCTTTACCCCATCTCTGTGATGTAGGGAATTAGGCTTGCTTGCCTCCTGGGAGGTGAGGGGGAAGGTTTGGTGCAATAATAAGTGCTGTTTGCCATGACCCAGTCTTGTGGGGAGCTCTGTAGGGGGCCTGTTCAGGGAATTTAGCAGCAGGCTTTTAATGCGCATGCACAAATGGTGACATTCAAAGCCTCATAGCTTGGGCAAACCAGGGTGGATTTTCACAGGGACAACAAAAGGCACTTGACCCCAGAGCTAGCCCCTGGCCAGATTTCCACTCTTTGCTCCAACGTTGGCTAAACTGCCTATTTTTCCATAATCTCGTTCTCAACAACAGCTGAACTGTTTTGGCCAAAACTTTCCCCAAACATTCAGCCTGAGGCTGAGAGCATGCGTGGGAAATTTCAGCTGGAATGGATAACATTCTGACAAGGTTATAATAAGCAGTGGAAGACAGGGGCTTAGAATGCAAAGTGTCAGGCGACCTTCTGTTGCTTATAACTTTGCCAGGCTTTAACCCAAGCACGTTCCCAGCTTCAGGTGCCACTTCGCATGCTGCTGACAATATAGGGAATGACTTATCATGGATCAGCAGCAGTAACATCTGATTTCTGGATCTGGGGCAAAGTAGCAGCTCAATCTGCGGCTCTCGGAGCCCAGGAATACAGTATATTTCCTCCTTTGGTTTAATTACAGCACTTCCCTGCACTGTGCAAAACCCAGGGCTCTGTTTTATGGATTGAATCCAAGTATGCATGAAAAGTGTAATTGAATGAAGCTGGTAGGGGGTCCGCCTAAGTGCCTAGTGTCTACACTTGCTACAATGGCCCTCTGTGCCCATGGATAGCGCTGGGTTTTGCACGCTGCTGGGCTGAGAAGCAGCCGCTGTTTAAAGGTCCCATCGAGACACAGCCCTGTCTATACTAGAGGCAAAGGGATTGTGATGCAACGGATGAATGCCAGAGCGTGCAGCCCTTGCTATGAACACACTGCACTCCGGGGCCCTTGGCGAGCATTGGCTGGAGCGCCTGTCTCCAGGGATCTGGATGAATCGCTGCTGCTAGCAGGGGGTTTTGACACTTCCATGGTTCGCCTGACTCTGTCCCACAATGCACTGCTCTGCATTTGGAAACTACCCAAAAGCCCCTGCTTGTGGGGCACTGTGGGACAGGTGCTCCAGGAGTCCCAGAATGCTCTGCAGGGTGAGTGTGATGATGGCAAAGTGGGTCTGTTGGAACCAGCATGGTTGCATGGGACCCATAAGTCTCATGGCGGTAATGCCCAGGCCCTAGACTCCTCTGGGTGCCTTGCTTCCCCAACCCGGTATGCCAGTGTGCCAGCCCCACCCACTGTGTGCCCACCCCATGGAAGAAGGAGATGGCTTGGCAGATACTTTTGTGCCTGTTAAACCCCCAAGCCAATGGCTTTGTCAGGCACCTGGTGCACTGTGCTTGTGGGGCATTGACCTGGAAAGGGGCAGAACTGCTTTGCATGCCTGGGTGGATTCATCGCCTCCTGCTCCCATCCTCCAGTCTCGCCGGCTGGTAGAGATGGGACCAAATTGCAAAGTCCAGATCCAGGAAAAAAAACCTAAACCAAACCGAAGGGGTCTGGGTCTGGGTTTGGCAGGTCGGGAACAACCCCAAAGTTCTGACCTCGGTCCAAACTGCTCCAGAAGCTGGGAGCTGGGCCTATTTTTCCACCCAGCCACCCGCAGCCCAGGAATGACAGGACGCAGGTGTGATCAAAATTCAGCTGTCTGTTGGAGGCTGCTAGACAGAGCCAGACCCTGCGCTACCCTTGTCTAGCCCCCAGACTAATTCACACAGCCACCACTTGAGGCCTCCCTAAATCCCGGTTCGGATCCTGGAACCAGGGAAGGGACTGCCCTCCACCCCCATCCCCCTCTCTATCTATCTGTCTCCCATAATCTCTTGACATCTTTTCAAATCCAATTACTAGATTAATTGACTCGCAAAGAGAAGCGGGATGCAAAGGAACCACCCAGATTTATTCCCTAGTAGCCTGTCGAGAGCCAGCTCCGAAACATGCCTTTTGCCAGAGAGATTTACTGTTTCCCTAATACAGCGACGGTTCAAATCTGTGATTCATAATGTTTTTCTCCAATGCTCATAATTTAATTCCTTCTTTTTCCCCCCCTTTATCAGTGGAAACAGAAACTAGCCCCTCATCATCTTCCGTTACAAATATTAAAGCCGGAGCCGAGGGGTGACTGATTGGTGCCTCCTTGGGAAATGTTTCCTTTAAATCATCAGGAAATTAACATAACAATAAGCAGCTCGCTTGCATTAAAATTTAAATGCCTGCATATTGTTTTGAAACGCTCCAGCGCTGCACGTGAACGGCGCCCGCAACCAACATACGCTCCAGCTCTCTCTGAGCCCATAACTCAGCCTTCGCAGGCTGTGCGGAGCCTGGAGGTCTGTCAGCCAGCTGTGGCGTGGTGCTCTTGGAAGGTTGGTTGGTCCTCTAGCTTGGAGGCTGCCACAGTGTTACTGGGGATAGGACGAGGGGAGACGGTTGCCGAGCTGGGGTTCAGCTGGTCTGTGTGGTGACTGTGTAGGCAGAGTGCTGTAGGGGGTAGGGGGTGGGACTCAGGAGATGTGGGTTCCACTCCTGGCTCTGTCCATGTCATCTTCCCCTTCTCTGTGCATCTCCCAGTCACTGGCTATTTAGACAGTGAGCTCTTTGGGGCAGGGTTTGCCTCTCGCCCTGTGTCCGTGCTGTGCCTGCCTGCAACGGGGCCCTGACGGCAGCTGGGGTCTCGGGGGTACGTTGGCTCTGCAAAGAAAACCTGTGGCACTTTGTCTCAGAGCCTGGGTCAACTGACTTGGGCTGGGGGGCTGGAAATAGCCATGTGGCTGTTTGGGCTCAGGGTGGCGCCTGGCCTTTGAAACCCTCCTGCTTTTCTGTGTTTCCGAGCCTGAACGTCTACACTACTATTTACAGCTCCACGAGCCTGAGTCAACTGGCCTGGGCTCTGAGACTTGGGGCTGTGGCAGGTCTTTTCTTCCGGTACCCTCGGTCATGCTAATACATAATGTCCAGTTGCACCTTTCTCCCAAGGCTCTGTGTGTGCACATTGAGCTCCCCTGTGCGGGAAGGGAAGGAGATAAACGTTACACTTTCCTGACCACTGAAAAGCAGCTCCCTCTGGGGTGGGACACAGCCGCTGTTTAACATCAGCATTACCCAGCGCTTTCAGAAAGGACGTGAATAACCGTTCGAATAAGATTCATGGGCCGGCACCATGTACGTGCACATGAAAAAACCCACCACAGTGTCTGACTTGATTACGCAAGACACCCAGGGCTGGGGTAGGAGGAGGGGCTGTGGCTAGGGAATGAGAGGCGTTGGCAGAGCTGTGGTGGGAGGAGCCCGCAGCTAATGGGATGCAGCTGCCCAGGATCCGGGGGGGGGGGGGGGTGTGAGGGGCAGGCACAGAGAAAGGAATTTGACCCCAGTTGACATATGTTCCTACAAGCCCCTTGGAGAAGCAGCCCAGATGCAGGGTGAGGACGTACCCCAGCATAGGGGCGCCAGACTGGGTCAGACCAGGAGTCCCTCTATCTAGCACAGGCATGTATCTGGGCCTCATTACCGTAGTATCCTCACCGCATTTACCCTCACAGCCCCCCTGAAAGGCTTATCTCCATTGCACAGATTGGACAGCTGAGGCCCAGCTAGACCACGTGACTTGCCCACGGTCACACAGGGAGCCTGTGGCATAGAAGCAAATTGAACTGGGGTGTCCTGAGACCTAGGCTAGAGTCTTGTCTAGGGGGCAACCCGTCCTCTGTTTCTGGCGAGTACCGGCAGCGTCACAGGATGATGGAAGGCTTGCCCCAGCGGACAATGATGGAACAAGCTTCCCCGGGGGAAGTTCCTCCCAACCCCCATCCATTAGAGGTTGGCTCCTGCCCTCCTGCTGGAGAGTTTTAATCCCTTCGAAGCTCACAGGTGTGACCCTGGATGCTCTTATTTCTCATAGACATCTCTGATACTCCTCTGACCCTGGCAGGCTCTTGGCCCAGTGAGATCTTGTGGCTGTGAGTTCCACAGGCTGACTTTGCAGTGTGTAAATATCAATGGTGCGCTTGGCTTGACAGCAAGTTATTGCTGCCTTAATAGTGCTGCAAAGGTGGGCTGGGCAGATTTCAATTTTATTTTGTTCTAGTTTCACCGTATACTATCAATGTTTATTTTTAAGCATTTTTTATTTCTTATCAATTTAAATTTTCACAGTTGCAGGAAATTATGAGGGGGGGTTAGACAATGGGGAGGGAGGTAGACAACAATTATTGAATGACAGTAGACGCTGAGATTCAAAAGGCTAAAGCTTTATAACCATTAAAACGCAAATTGTCAACATCACATGTCAAAATATACCGAGTAAATACCCTTAAATCAAACTCGACTGTGTTCTCAGGCAGCATTTGTCTTACTTTGCCTAGCTGTACAGTTTGATGATTACTGATGGAAATGGGTTTTGTCGGTTTGTGTGTGTCTGGCAAAATCGACGTTGACGGCCATTTACTGATAAGAATCTAAACTTTCCAAGTTTGTTCTTAGGGGACTGAAGACTCGAATTTCCACTGAGGGGGTGCCAGACCGGAGCTGTGCCACAAGGCAAGGTGGGTGTGTGGGTGGCGGTGTCAGAAACTGGAGGGGGATGCCTGAAAGAGAAAGAGAACCTGTGCGCTAGGATTGCTTCCTGGGCTGCAGGCCGGACATCCCACACTAGACAAAGCCAAATCACTCCCAGGTATCCACCCAAAGGTGGGATCAGTGGGGCTAGAAACCCAGGAACTTCTGTGCCAGCGTCTCCCACTGGGGAGGAAGCAGGGGTTCTGTGAGCTGGTAGCACATACCCTTATATGTGGCTGCTAGAGGGAGCCAGGACACGCTTAGGGTGAATCAAGTCCACGTACCCCGGGGCTGGCAGGTTCCCCCTGGATGATTTCCTGGGACAGATTCACTGGCCTTTCAAGGTTGTCACCAAATCCAGTGTGGAAATGAAGAACTCCCTGGCATCTCAGTTTGTTAAATGCTGACCCCAGAGCTGGTGGCAAAGAGACCCCGGTGTCCCTGACGCCTCACAGACTCAGCTGCCTCACCAATGCTGGGGGAAGCTGGGAAATTGGGCAGCTAGGGAGAGGTAGCTGGGATTAGCTGGGAGCTGTCTTCTTACTATGTGTTTACACAGGGCCTGTCAGAAGGCATGGTCCAGCAGATCGGGTGCTGTACTAATACCCACGAGATGCAGATTCAAGTCCTTGCTTAGCCACTGACCTTGGGGGAAGTCACTTAAGCTGTCCTTTGCCTCAGTTTCCTCATCTGTAAAATGGGATTGATCCTTTCCTACCTGCTGGTGGTGTCTGGAGGCTAAAATCCAGCATGACAGTAAGGTGGTGAGAGAGCAGGGCCACACCGATGGTTTTGTCACCCCTGAGTGTTAAAAAAAATCACAAGATCCAGATAGAACATCATGGGATTGTTGGAAGGGGTCTGTTTTATTTGCCTTCTCCTTTTTTACCCATTGGGATCACATCTGCAGGCTTTTCTCTGCAACCACCCAGGATAGAAATGTGCCTCTTCTTTAAAAATGAAAGCTGAGATTCTCACATGACTCCAGGAGCTAGGAATTTAAGAAAAACACCAAATACTGGGAGATTTTCAGTGAATTCATGTGAGTTGGCAACACTGTTTAAGTACCTAGGTCATAATAATACCTGGCTCCTATTAGTGCTTTTTAGCTGTAGATGTCAAAACACTTTAGAAAGGCGCTCAAGATCATTATCCTCATTTTACAGCTGGGGAAACCGAGGCACAGGGAAATGACTTGCCCAAGTGACTGAGCTGGGAACAGAATCCAGAGTCCCAGTTCTAGCCACTGGACCATGCTGCCTGCTGGTCAAGCTTTTGGGAAAATAAGAGGAGTTTTTTTAATGGAAAATTTCGGCTTCTCATTGGAAAACTGAAATTTTTGTTTCCTGACCAAAAGAACCCACCAAAAATATCTGAGGAGAAAGCAGATGCTTTCTGTGAAAATTTTTGTTTAATTTAAAAGCCCCAATTTTCCTTAGAAAAAGTGTTTTGACGGAAATTTTTTGACTAGCTTGTGTAGTAGACGGATCTTGGTATAACAGGATTGTCTCTGCTAAGGTGCGGGGGAAGGATAGCCCAGTGGTTACCGCGCTAGCCTGGGACTTGGGAGAGCTGGGTCTAATTTTCTTCTCTGCCACAGGCTACCTGGGTGAATTGCTTAGTCAGTCTGCACCCCAGCCCCCCGATCTTTACAACTGGGACTGTACCGGGGGTGCTCTGGGTCCAGCAGCCCCTTTAGAGTCACCCAGCCTGGGGCTGTGCGGGGGAGCCAGGCGCATTGTGGACTCCTAGGAGTCGTGGACCCCCATGGGGCTGGCTGTGCAGGGGGCAGCTGGCTGCATAGGGCAGACTTGGCACTGCTGTGACTTCACAGCCTCTCCGTTCTGCTCCAGCAGAACCCGCCATTCCCCTGAGAGCAGCAGTGGCCCCAGCCACACCCACTCAGCCACGCTTCTCCCCAGCAGCCTGCATGTGCCCTCTGGGAGAAGGATTCTCTGGGACCCTTTGTCGTTGCCCCTATCCTGGCCCTTGGCACCTCTGTAAAGTACTCGCTAAGGCCCCCCGTGATTCAGCAAGGTGGGTGTCTCGCTTGCAGCAAGGCTCACGTCTCCTGTGCGGAACTGGGCTGGGCCTAGGGGAGCATGTGCTGCCCTCTGCTGGAGGAAACACCAGGTCTAAGTGGGTGAGTGTGTGTGTGGTCATGTCGCCCTCTAGTGGTGGCAGCCTGCAGGGCATTAAAAACCCTACTGATGGCAAAGCAAAGGGCGTGGAGGCTGGTGCATCTGGAACAGAAGGTCCGTGGTGATGACTGGGGCCGAATATGGCAAGTGGATGCTTATGGGGTCCTGTGGACTCCCCTGTGGCTGCTTTGTTCCCTGCTGCAATGGGTGCATCCCAGCACCTGGCCTGTCCGAGGTGCCTTCTACCCGTCAGAACTGCCCCATTTAAGCAGGTGTTACCCAGCTCAATGCTACAGCAGGACTCCGGCCTACAGACCTCTCCGCAGGTCCCCAGTTCCTGCAGGCTGTGCCTGCTGCACGGCTGCTTTCAACTGCAAGCCCAAGGTATGTGAATTGCTACCCCCACCCTGCAGCCCCTGGCGAGATCAGACAGTCAGAGAGCGCGTTGCCAGAGCAACCGGCCTCCTACATTTCCATCCTGCGGGTTGCAATTGTCGGGGCTAAGGAAAGGGTCAGGACTCCTGGGTTCTCTCCCCTGCCCTTCCACCGATTCGCTGTACGACCTTGGGCAGGCTGCTTAGGAGCTTTGTGTTTTGTGCCCCAGAATACGAGACTGTGGTGAAGAGGCGGTGGGTGGGTGTGTTTGTGTGCCGTGCTCTGCCTCAGTTTCCCTGCTCATAGGCTACATCACAGGCAAGCCAAATTCATTAATGCCCACAAAGCATCTGGCGCGCCAGCGACCAAGTTGGCCCAGTGGACTTCAAATCGAACCCTCCATCACCAGCCACCCCGCCATCCTCCTCCAAAAGCTACCGACGCCGGGGCGTTGCAATCCTCCTGCCTCACCGCCCTCCCCCAGCCCCGCACTCATCCTCCCCACCCCCACCGGCCTTATTCCGCAGCCCCAACTCGACTGCGCAAACTATCCAGACTTAAAGCCAATCAATTTCCAACGAGTAGCAGAGTTTGACGGGAAATTCATTCCAACCGGGGGCCTTGATTTATCTTTCAAATATACGGACAAGCGAGAGCATGATGGAGCCCATTAAAATGTTGGAAGATTGTTTTTATGATTGAAGTCTGTATTCCACCCGCCATAAAGAAAGGGAGCGCGGAGTCATTAGCATTTCCATGATGTTATATTTCTGCCTGTCTCGGGCCCATAACTCATCTTTACGGCCTGTCCCATTGCTAGCTCTTTGATACAATGAGTATAGAGTTAAGCAAAACTACACCAGAAAGGAGATTCCAGAGAGTCACTGCCCTTCACGCAGGGTTCTCCTCCTCTCCTGGAGACATTTTTCAGGACGCTGAAGGAGCCCATATGTGAGAAGTCATTCTTTCTCCCTTCCTATTTTTCATTTCTTTCCCTGCCCCCCCCCCCCCTTCTCTGCCGTCCTCTCTGCTGCTCACCCACCCGGCTAAATGAAACTTAACTCGCCGGTTCGCCCCCCTCTCTCCAAATCGCCCGCCCTTTGCTGCTGCTTTTCAGGGTCTCTGGATTATTACTGCCACTGCACAGAGAAAAGTTTTTGTGTGTGTGTTTTTTTTAATGCAATGACCTTCTTTTCTCCCCTTCCTCCGAGCCAGGGGGAAAATACACAGCAGGGAAAGCAACATGCAGGCGGCTCCGGCTCGAAGTCCCTGTGGCGGGTGGAAGGAAAGTCCAACCCTTCCCATCCCCCCGTGGGGCATGCCAGGGTTAATAGTTTCGGGTGGGTTTGTCACAGCGGGAGTGTCGCCCGCAGGCGAGGACAGGAGCCAGAGAGGCAGGACGCCTGGGTTCTGCTCCTGGTTCTACCCCTGATTCACTGTGTGACCTTGGGCCAGATACTTGCTGTGCCTCAGTTTCACCTCCTGCAAGATGGTCTTAATGGTGTCGACCTCACAAGGTGCTGGAGAGTCTCAGGCGTGAGGGCTCATTACTCGAGCCAGCAAATGGGTCCTGGCAGTGATTTACTTGACGCCATCCCACAAAACGCTCGCACTCTGTGTGGATGTGTCTAGGTGTGTGTAATGTCCTGTGCATGGGGGAGGTGTGTGCGTCTGGGGAGTGTGTGCACCTGTGGGGTGTGCATGTGTGTTGGGGTGTGTATGGGGGGTGGGGAGAGTGTGTGTGTGTTTGTCTGTGTGTGTGTGTGTGGAGTTGTGCGGTGTGTGTGATATATGTGTATGTGGTTTATGTGATGTGTGTATATTGGTAGCCGTGTGGTGTGTATACCGATAAGAAAGGGGGATGTATACCAGTATGTGTGTGTGGCATGTATACTGCTATATGTGTGTGTGTAGTGGTGGGAAAGTAGTGTGTATACCAGTATGTATGTATAGGTATGTGTGTGTGTGTGTTGTGTGCGCCGTTGTACGTTGTGTCGTGTGCGGTGAGTGGATGTTGTGTGCGGTGTGCAGTGTGTGTGTGTGTGTGTGTGTGTGTGGTATGCTGTGTGTGTGTATGTGCTGTGCGGTGGGTGAGTGTGTTGTGTGCAGTGTGTTTGTGTTGTGCTGTGCGGTGTGTGTGTGTGTTTGTGTTGTGTGGTGGGTGAGTGTGTTGTATGCAGTGTGTGTGTATGTATTGTGCTGTGCGGGGTGTGTGTGTGTGTTGTGTGCAATGTGTGTTGTGCAGTGGGTGTGTTGTGTGCAGTGTCTTTGCTGTGTGAAGAGTGTGTGTGTTGTGAGCAATGTATGGCTGCTGTGTGCAGTGTGTGTGTGTGTGTTGTGTGCAGTGTGTCTGTGTGTTGTGCGGAGGGTGGGTGTGTTGTGTGCAGTGTGTGGGTTCCATCCCTGCCTCGATCCAGCCTTTCCAGGGCTTAAAACCAGCGAGCAGCTCAGGGACGCGAAGAGCAAGTCAAAAGCGCCCGGACTTTTCTGGCTGGCGCGCGCATGATGAATGTTAAACAGCTCCCCGGAGCCGGCTCTGCCGGCTGGCACCTTCGCCCGCGGCCACGGCCACGGCCACTTCGGGGCTGGACAGGCGGTATTGGCAGCATGTTGTCTGGCTCTTTGGCACGTGACCATGCCCCTCTGTGTGTGTGTGTGTGTGTGTGTGTGCTATGCCCAGACCTCTGTGTGTGTTGTGTACCATGCCCTGGGTGTGCGTCTGTGCTTTGCCCACGCCTGTGTGTGTGCATCCATGTACACACCTTCCCCCACATCTTTCGCTCTCCCTGTCTCCTGCCTCTTTGAACGATCCCCGGCTTTATGGCGCCCCGTCTCCCCCGGCCCTCCCTGCGCTGCTTTCCCGCCGTGGTGACAAGGCAGCCGTCCTTTAGACGGACACAGCTGATAACGCCACTGGCCACTGGCACGCGGGGTCTGCCTTCTGTCAGCGGGGACGGAGCAATGGCAGGCTGCTGGGCCCCAGGTGGAGGGGAAAGCTGAGATGGGCCTGGGGCGGGAGGGGGAGGGTTACGATTCCTCCCCTGGGAGAGGTTTAATGCTAGGTGCTAAAATAGATAAGTTGCCGTTGGAAGGCATTTGTTTTACACATAAATTAGCCGCAGCATTAGATAAACCCACTGCAGCTGGGCTGGGGGGATGGGGGACCTCTGCCGAAGGGCGAAGCAAAGCGAAAACACAAAGGAACGTGCAGCCAGGGCTTGAAGAGAAGAGCAGGTAGCTGGTCCACAAAGGCCAGGTTGCTCAACTTAAGGGGCCGAACAGGTAGGGGAGGAGAGGGGGGCCACTCAGGGCAGCTAGCCCCTGCCACCTGCATGCACATGGGCCTCAGCCAGAAATGGGGCAGGGTGTTAAGCAAGCCCTGTGCTAGGCTGGCCTTGCGGGCATCGCTGGAATAGGGTGGGTGGTGAGGGAACCAGCTTGGGACGCTGGAGACCTGGGTTGGAGGCCCGGCTGTGCTGCAGGCAGAGTTGCCTAGTGGCTTGAGCCCTGGCCTGGGGACTCAGCCCACCTGGATTCTATTTCCAGTGCTGTTGCGTGACCTTGGGCCTCAGTTTCCCCATCTGTAAAATGGGGACAGTGGCGCTGAAGTGCTTTGAGATCCGCTGGTGATAAGAGCTAGGGGGGATATTACCGGCGTGTGACCTTGGGCAAGTCACTGAGGCCCACAACTTCAAAGCTATGGAGGCACCTAATTCCCCCTGGCTGGTGGGGGTCATGGTGTGTTAGGCACAGGGAAGTCCTGGCCACCTTGCCCCTGGCCCCATCTCAGTTCCCCAGTGGGGATAACAGCACTGTCCTCCCTCCCGGGGTGGCTGTGAGGGCAAATACATTTGAGATGCTCAGAAACAATGGTAGTGGGAGCTAGCTAAGTGCCTAAGAGAGAGGGAAACTGAGGCACAGGGAGAGGGGAATGACGGCCAAGCAATGAGCCGGGCGGGCGATGGAACCCAGGAGTCCAGCCTTGCTGTAACTGAGCTGACTGGTTCCCGTGCTATAGCTGACCTAATGGATGTTGGTTGTTATCAGGGATGGATTTGGCACTTGAGGGCAGGGAATGGACGTATTGGGAGGGAGGGATGGGTGTGTATAACTTAACACACTTTTTATCATTTTCCTCCTACCACTGTAATGGAGATCACACACACACACTCACCAGTGTCCTTGGCTCGAATAATGAGTTTCATCATGAGTCTCGTGATATTTGGGGCTGTGCTCAAATCCCCAGCTTCTGGAGTCATGTGAGAAGCTCCCCATGTGCTTAACGCCCCACCCCTACACCAAACATCCCATAGGCTTTACTGTTGTGGGGAAAAGCTGGAAAATCCCATTCGAGGGTTTCACTTGATAGAGTCTGAAGTCAGAAGGGACATCAGAGTCTGACCTCCTGTACGGCACACCCAGTTACCCCTGTATTGAGCCCAGTAACGTTAGTTAGACCAAAGCATTTCAGTCTCCTGGAGACTACAGTGGTGTGTGCCACAGATACGGATAAAGAGCAGGAGAGACCGAGGTGCCACCGGTGCCGGAGGGAGGCCTCTGCAATGGCAGGGAATTGATCTGCCTGGGTGATCCCAGATGCTGATCTGTGCCCCATACAGCAGGGGAAGGTGAAAACCCCCAAGGGCCCAGCCAATCTGGCCTGGGAGACAATTCCTTCCTGACCCCAATCTCCTGATCAGCTTGACCCTGAGCGTGACCCTCAAGGCTCAGGGAGCCAGAAGGGCAATGCAAAGAACCTGGCATTTATTATTGTTAAAAAGTGCCTGTTTTTAAAGATCTCATGATTCCGGGGACCTGGCTCATGAGTCTGAGCATCTGGAGTTGGCGATAGGATGAAGATGGCTGGATTAGACGCCGGCCAGGGGTCCCCTGACACCACTCCATGATTGCTATGGGGGGAGGAGTTCATCTGCACCCCATTTCTGGAGTCCTCCAAGCATCTGTTACAAAAGACACTAGCACAAGGCAAAGGTCCCATGCTGGGGGGAATTCATCCTGGTGGTCTCATGGGTACCTGCGATGGAAACGTTCAGGCCCCTGGCACACAAAGGCACCCAGAAACAGGGGTCACTTTGGACAACTTAAGGCTGAAATTTTTCTAGCCATTATGACTGAAAACCCTGCCTCATCCCCCTACCTGGACCTTCGGAGCATGTGGCAGCTAAGCCCTGCTGAGTCTAAAGATGGACAGGCCTGGACTGTCCCTTTCATCCCCGAGGGTTGTTGACTCTGGAGCCTAATGGTGACAGTTTAAATGTCACCGTTGCTATTTCACAGGCAATAATTTTGGCAAAAATATCCAGCCACCCTAGGATGGTGGGTAGAGCCTGGGGACTGTGGGTGGAGCTTCAGGAAAGTCCCCAGGCCATGTGGAGCTGTGCAGAGAGCCTTTCCGTTAGGCACCAGACCTGCTCCATTGTTGGGGGCGTTTCCAGTGTGAACGCGGACAGCCAGGGGATGGTGGGGGCAGGGAGTGTGTTTGGGGGCAGGGTAAGATAGGGGAGGGGGTGTATTGGAGGAAGAGGCGTAGGGGCGCTGTGGGAGTCGGGGGAGGACGGGGGTAGGGGCCCCTGCTGGGGGCAGGCATGTGTTAGGATGGGGGTAGTCCTGGCTGAGTCCCCTGGCTCCATGTGGGCAGGGCATGAACAGATTTTGCGACAGGCCCATGGAAAGCCAGACAGCTTTCTGTAGCAGCCCCCCCTCCGCCACAGCTGGGAAACCCCAGTGCAACCGGGCGCCTTCCACTCCAGGGGGACATTCCAGCCCACCCACCTCTGAGCTGCAGACGTTCCCAGCACGGTTGCCACGGGCCGCCTGGCGCGTTACTGCAGGAATCCCACTAATGACTTTCCCTTCTGCTCCCCCAGGAGCTCCGGCGGACACAGGGAACAGGGCGGGGGACTGGGGGGCACCGGCTGGGATGGGGGGCCAGGCCTGTCGGCCAGGGGGTGGGATTGGGGCCTGGACGGGTGGGACAGGAGCAGGAATGGGGCTTGGGGGTGGAGATGGAGACCTGGTTGGGAGGGCCAGGGTGGGGGGCTGGAGATGTGGGCATCTGGGGCAGGGGCAGGGTGGCTCCACTCTGTGTGGGAAGAACACAAAGGAATAGAAAAAAAGACACAATGCTGATTAATCTGCCCACCACTGGACGCTTTATTCGGTGGGGTGGGGGTGTCAAGGGACTGGCTTGGGAGAGGGACAACTTTGATCGAGTGATGCTGCTGAACTGAACCGCCCAGCAGACACTCCCCTCCCACCCCCGCAACTCTGCCTCCCCCCCACCCCCCAGTGCTCAAATGCCCCACTGGCAGCTGCTCCGTGGCCTGAGCCAAAGCCCACTGAAACCCCGGGGCGTCTTTCTGTTCACTGCCACGAGCCTTAGGCGAGGGAGCTCTGGGCTTTGGTTGCATGAGGCCCAGCCCCAGCCAGTGCATTGGTCCCCGGGTCACTTGTGCAGCTGGGGTTGGCCGAGCTGGTGCCTCCATCCTCCTGAGACACAGACTGATCCTCCCAGGCCCTGGGGAGACAAGGCAGGGGGCTCCCCTTTGGACAGATGGGGAGAGCGAATGGAGTCAGTGGCAGAGCCAGGGACAAAAGCATTAGCTGCAGAGCTGGAAACAGGAAACCCAGGAGTTTTGACTTCCAGTCCTGCCCCGCACCTTGAATCGCACTCCTTGTGAGAGCCAGGACTTGAACCCAGGAGCCCTGGCTTACAAGTCCCTGCTGTATCCACTAGACCCCACTCCCCTCCCAGAGCTGGAAATAGAACCCAGGAGTCCTGACTCGCAGTCCCTTGCTCTAACCACTAGGTCCCACTCCCCTCCCAGAGCTGGAAATAGGACCCAGGAGTCCTGACTCACAGTCCCTTGCTCTAACCACTAGATCCCATTCCCATCCCAGAGCTGGAAACAGAACCCAGGAGTCCTGGCTCACTATTACCTGCTCTACCCACTAGACTCACGACAGGGACAGGAGGGGTTCTCCCATCGGCGTAAGGACCCCCCCCCCCAAGAGGCAACGGAATAATTCTTCCGTCAGCCCAGCACCGTCGACACTGGCTAGCAGGTAGATTTCTCACACCCCTGAGAGACGTAGCGATGCCGAGCCCTGTGTGCTACCGGAATCTCAGTCATCATGATGATGTTCTGCAGAGTTCCCGATACACTTTCCCCCACTGGGAGAGTCGAGGGATCTATCCCAGAACCCCGGCTCTCTGGGCTGGGGTCCTGTTCCTGTGCCTTATGGGCAGCAAACCACATAAATACACCAGAGTGGGTGCTGGGATTTTAAAGGGAATTTGCTGCAGCTGCGTTCGGGCCGCCATTTGCCTGGAGCCTAGCAGGTGGAGCGTCAGACTGGGACTCAGACTGCCCTGCTTGGTGCCTCAGTTTCCCCAGCTGATACCGACCTCCTTTGTAAAGAGCTTTGAGAGCTACTGATGAGAAACGCTGGGGGTCACTATCACGAGTGCAGAGGATATTGACCTTTCCCATACCACAAACTCCCTCCCTACGCAGACCCCTCCTGCATTTAGTGCACCCCACCCACCCTCCGGACCTGACACATCTCATGCTCCAGCCAGTGAATCTGCTGGCAGGGGCTTCAAGTATCACATCTGCTATTTCTGCAAGTGAGACTCTAGCATGTTTGTTTCACCCCAGCAGTGGGAAGGCGCCATAAAGGGGCATAGACGAGAAACTCCCCCTCAACGCAGAGGGTGTCCTGGCTGATGTTGAACTGGTGTATGTGGAGTGAGGAGGAGATGGCTGGAGTGCACTGCATTATGGGTATTCTCTGGCTCTCATGCAGAGCAGCGTGTAAGGTAGAGAGGCCCTCAGGCTGCTCTAATTTACACCCATGGGGCTGGGCCCTGCAAGGCCCAGAATAAAGTGTGGGGGGAGCTAAAGCAGAACCACTCCAACCCTGCCCCCACAGTGAAGGAGTGGGATGACTGAGGGATGGCTAATCATGAAACTGTCCAGTTAGGGGGTAGAAATAACATGTGATCCATACGGCAAATCCAATACCATCTGAAAGTTTCTCATTTGCGGGTGGGTAACTGGAGAGCAAAAGCAAATCAGAAATAAATCCGGGTTGCCCTGTGGGGAGCGGGGAAGGGAAAAGGAAGGAATTCTTGGAGCTAACAGTGTGCCCAGCTCTGGGGAGGGGCAGGGCCAGGATTCCAGGAGGGAACGAAGCGCCCTGCTCTGGGGAGGGGCAGGGCCAGGATTCCAAGAGGGAACGAAGCGCCCAGCTCTGGGGAGCGGCAGGGCCAGGATTCCTGCACCGAATGATGTGCCTAGCTCTGGGGAGGGGCAGGGCCAGGATTCCAGGAGGGAACGAAGCACCCAGCTCTGGGGAGGGGCAGGGCCAGGATTCCAAGAGGGAATGAAGCGCCCAGCTCTGGGGAGCGGCAGGGCCAGGATTCCAAGAGGGAACGAAGCGCCCAGCTCTGGGGAGCGGCAGGGCCAGGATTCCAAGAGGGAACGAAGCGCCCAGCTCTGGGGAGCAGCAGGGCCAGGATTCCCAGAGGGAATGATGTGCCCAGTTCTGGGGAGGGGCAGGGCCGGGATTCCAGGAGGGAACAAAGCGCCCAGCTCTGGGGAGGGGCAGGGCCGGGATTCCCAGAAGGAATGATGTGCCCAGTTCTGGGGAGGGGCAGGGCCAGGATTCCTGCAGCGAACCATGCGTCCAGCTCTGGGGTGTGGGCTCGGTCCTGTCCCCCCGTAACGGAGCTGTGCCAAGGCCAGCATTGCATCCTCCCCCTTTACCAGCATCAGGGGCTGCGGCTCCTCCAGCTCCAAGCGCAGCGGGAGGAGAGACAACCTGAAAGGATTCTTTATAGCCTAGTGAGCCGAGGAAAATGCACCCGAGGGGGCCGGGCGATTGGCCTCAAGGACGCCGCGAAGGGCGAGCCGGAGTTGGGGGAGAGCCCCGCGCCTGCCTGGGAGCCCGTTACATGCCACAGAACTGAATAAACGGCAAGGAGGGCTCAGGGGTGGGCCCCAAGGAGGGGACATGAATCCAAGGGGGTGGGGGCCAGGCTTCCATGGAGGGGGTGTGGGATGGGGGGCAGGGTCCAAGAAGGGGGGGTCAGGTGTCCGTGCCACACCCCGTGCCACTGTCAGGCTGGCAGAGATGTGCCAGGCTCCACATGCCCAGCTCCAGAGGGCAGGTGAGCCTCAGACATCCCCCCCAGCTGCCCAGGGGCCACCCTAAAAGGCCCAGTGGCTCCCCTAAGGCCCAGAGCGGGATGGATGCAGCCCCTTGCTCCCAGATGCTGGTCAGAGTGTGTGTGTGTGTGTGTGGGGGAAATGGGCAGGCTCATGGAAACAGAGGGGGATGCTGGAGGGACCCAGGAGTCCTGCATCTACAATGGGGAAGAATTGAGCCCCCCCGCCCCTCATATTCCTGACCCCGCAGCTGCAGTTAGCCTGGCATCAGGTCCAGCCCCTGTGGCCTGAGTGAGATTTGGGGAGAAGTGATGTGTGCTTTGGGGGGTGGTGCGGGGAAGGCCTGCATGGACTGTGTAAGATTGTCACTGGATTCGCTGCACCCTCGGAACCCTCCCCAGCCTCCCTGGAGCCACAGCACCCCCTCCCTAACCATAGCCCCCCTGGATCCACAGCACCCCCCCAAACACAGCTCCCCTGGATCCACAGCCCCCCTCCTCCATGGAATCACATCTCCTCCTGCCCTGGAACCCCCGTGGCCCTGGAACTACAGCCTGTGCCCCCAAAACTCCCCCAGAATCCCTCCCATGCCCTGGGCATCACGCTCCCCCCGCCCTGGAACCCCAGCTGCCCCCTTTAGAAGTATAGCCCCCCTCCCTGGCTGCCCCGATAGCCCCTCTGTCCAACTGCCCTTGATTCCCCCCACCCACCCCACGTGCTGTTCCTTAATCCCCTGGTCAGGCCTTTCCTTATTGCACGGATTAGCGGAGGCCCTGGGCTGGGCCCCCCATGGAATGAGGGGCTCCGTCACCCTGGGAAGGGAATTTCCTCACAGCTGTTCCAGGCCACTGTAATTAGCGCTTTGTTTCCTGCATCTCCACTGGGGCAGGGGTGGGTGCTGGGAGCCCTGCACTATATCACAGGAAGCACTGAGTGTAAATACCACCGGGGTGGGCCTGGGCCTGGCGTGGGGCTGCCTGGGGGCTGGACCGGGAGTAGGGGAGTCTTCTGGGAGGAATGTGGAGGCTCGTGGGAGTCCTGGGGCCTGGCAGGGCTGGATTGTCTGTCTGTCCTGGAGCAGGCTGAGTGAGCGACCCTCTGCAATGCTGCCTGGCGGCGCGGGGGGGAAGGTATTGATCTGGGGCCTGTGTGCCCAGGAGGGAGCCCGATAGCACTGTCTGGGGTGGGGGTGGCGGTTTGTGGACCCCTCCGGGGTCACGCAGGCTTGGGATGACTTTGGGGGTGGATTTGAATCCTGTCCCGTCACCCATTCCGCTGCCCCCGTGGTGGGGCGTGTAACCCCCTCTGGCCCCGGGTCCAGAGGCAGGGCCAGCCAGCGGCACGCCTGTGTCTGATCTTTCTGAGAATCAGCCTCTCCTGGGACAAGGATGTGCGTGTGCGTGTGTGCGTGTGCACAGACTGGAGCGTGGCAGCGAAGGGGTTAAAAGCAGCCTGTCTGTGGATGGGTGAGGGGGTGACATGGGTGGGTCCAGGATCCTGCCCCTTGCTGTATAGCTGCCCCTGCTATGCTATGTCCCCTACACATCTGTATCAAGCCCTCTCCTGGAGCTAGCGGGATCGAGTGAGTGGTGTGGGAGCTGGGTGAGGCTAGGATGGGGTGCAGGGGAGGTGGGGGGTGGGAGGAGGATTAGGGGGCATTGGCTGTGTTGGGGTGCAGCGTGACCTATCCCAGCTGACAGGAGCCAGGGAGGGAGGGGCAGCCTGTGCCCAGCCCTCAGGGTGCTGCTCCCTTCCTGCAGCGGGTGCGGTGTGGGGTGCCAGGCCTGGTGGCTGGGGTGCTACTGGCTGCAGCTTGTTCTCTGGGAGAATCCAGATCTGGGGCAAACCCGGGCGGGTGGATCTGGTGGCAGGTGGGCCTGTTTGGCGCTCCTTTCCCTCTGCCAGGAGACTGTCTGGGTTCTTCATGCCAGGGACCCTCGCTGCCCCCGCTCGGGCTGGGGGGGTGGGGGTGGGGGTGGGGCCGGAGACGGGTGCTGCTCTAGGCTCCTTTCCGGCAGGGAGCTGAACATTTCCTGCATCTCACCCGGATTTACAGCAAACCCGGCCCTGGTGCAATAAAAGGAAATGATTCTTCTAGCCACTAATTTCTGTGTAATGAGATCTCTGCTGGCACTGAAACCAGGGAGGGCTGGGACGGATGAGGCCTGGCAGCCAGTGACACGGGACGCTCCTGACGGCTGGGTAAAGACGCTGTAACTCTCCACTGTACACAGAGAGAGAGAGAGAGCAAATCTAGGGACACATGTCTCAGGATCACATGGGTGGGATCTCCCCGGGGCCAGGCCGCTGTGTGAATGTCTGCGGGAGGCTGTGATGCTCAGCAGCCCCCTGGCTCTTGTCCCTGATGTTGGAAATTCTGTTGCATCCTACCCCCTCCCACCCATCCCCTGCCCTGTTATGGGACCCATATCAGGCAGGCATGTGCCTGGGTGCCCCTCGTAAACCCGGCACTTGCCAGGTCCAGCACAGCCCGTAGAGCTGCCGTCACTGGCTAGCGGCACTGCCAGCTGCCATCTGATGTCCAGGCCCCACGCTGCCCTCTGAGCTGGACTAACCAGCAGGACAATTAGCGGGAGCACGTCTCAGCCTCCTCCCCCTTGCCCCTGCAGAGCCACCGGAGTTTGCTGAGCAGAGAGAGGCCTCCTGCCTGTTGTTGGGGTTCCTGGCATAAGTGCCTGCCCTCCTGTCATACTTGTCTCCTGTCTTTAAAATGGATACAAATAAGAAGATAGCAGCCTGGTCCATGAGATTGCTGAGAGAGAGGGCTAGATAGATACAGATGGGTGTGCATGGGGATAGATGGGTGTGTGTGGGGATCTATAGGTGGGTGTGCAAGGTAATAGATGGGAGCTAGATGGATGTGCATGGGGATAGATAGATGGGTGTGCAAGGGGATCAATAGATGGGTGTGCAAGGGAACAGATAGATGGGTGTGCACAGGGATAGCTAGATGGGTGTGCATGGGGAGGTGTGCATGGGGATAGATAGCTAGATGGGTGTGCATGGGGATAGATGGATAGATGGGTGTGCATGGGGATAGCTAGCTAGATGGGTGTGCATGGGGAGGTGTGCATGGGGACAGATGGGTAGATGGGGGTACATGGGGACAGACTGACAGAGGTGTGTGTAGATAGAATATGGGCCTCTCGAGGTGCCCAGAATACCCATGAGCTGGAATCTCCCCTCCCATGGGGTGACAACACTGCCAGGCTGCCCTGATTGGCTTCCCCAGCAGCGTCGTGGCGCTGACTCCAGGGTGGGAGTCTGGTCCATTTATTGGATCAAAAACTTTCTGGTTCTGGTGGGGAGTTCATCCCAACTGCTCCGTTCTGACCTCCAGGAACATTGCAAGGAAGGCTCCGTCCCTGCGATTGGGCCCCAGCCATCCTTGTTTCCCTTTGGTCGAGGGAGTCAGTTGGCCTTGGGGTTTTTTTTTTTTGCTTAAAGCTATTTACAGATCCTTATGGCTGTTTGAATGGCAGCAGCGCCTAGAGGCGTCAGCTGAGATCAGGAACCTTGTCCTGCCAGGTGCTTCACAGACACAGAGTGAGAAATTGCCTCTGCCCCAAGGAGCTCACAGGCTAAATAGACAAAGGGTGGGAGGGGAAACTGAGGCACAGAGCAGGGAAGGGACTTGCTCACTGTCAATGGCAGAGCTGGGAATAGAACCCAGGTGTCCTGAGTCCTTTAGCCATCATGCCACACTGCCACCCATATCTGTAGCCTTGGTGAAGGGCGCTGGCAGTGAAATGGGTCACCCAAGGAAGTTGGGGTGAAACTGAGACTAGAACCCCAGCGTCCTGGCTCCCTATGCTGAGTCCTAGCCTTTGCACCACACTTCCTCTCCGCTGGGACCTGGACACACCATCCAGTTTGGGGTGTGGGTGTCAGAGACTGTATTGTCCCCCGCGCGGGGACTCCAAAAATCATCCTGATTCAAGAGGGGACCCCAGGAATCCCATTCAATCCACATCCCCTTTTCTCCTCCCGCTCCGGTGGATGTACGGAGGGCAGAGAGTGCGCAGGAGGCTGGCAGAATGGCCTCTCGCTTTTTTTATGGTCTCCCTCATAAAAAAGGCCATCAACTCAAACCAAGAAAATATACATACTGTAACGTAGGCATAAAAACAGGGAGAAAAATTACACAGCTGCCAGGGGTTTTATGTTGCTGGGGAGAGAGCTTCTTCAGGCAGGGGGAATTGGCTGGCACAGGAGTAATGATGGGAATTCGTCTCTGTAAGATCCTCTCCTGAGCTGACTGGATGCTCTTGGTCCCCAAAGCACTACGACCACTGGGATGACCCCACCCCAGGGGGTCTCAGATACTCTAGTCCAGGCCTAGGGTGGGATTGTCTTCTGCTGCCCAGTACTTTGGCCTCACTCCCACCGTTCTCACAGCCCAGGGAAGCTCAAAGCACTTCACGACAGAGGTCAGAATCATTCTCTCCATTTTGCATATGGGGAAACCGAGGCACAGAGCAGGGAAGTGACTTGCTCAAGGTCACCCAGCAGGTCAGTGGCAGGATTTGAACCCAGGTCTCCTGAGATTCCATTCCTAAAAGGGCCCTTGAGCCCTCTACTGGGGATGGACGACTCCAGTTGCTGATAGCAGCATGCGAATGTGGGACACCAATGCAGGACAGGTCTCTATAGTGGTAGGTGACCTCCCACCAGGCAGCAGGGAATAGGTAGATGGCAAGGCAAGACCATGGGGTGCGGGAGCCCTAAGGGAATTGTGGGAAGGCATCAGAGGAGTAGCAGCCCTCAGCTGTTATGTCGCGGTGCTAGCTCATCTCCACACTACAGTGAGGTTGTGTTAGTAACACTGATCATTCCCAGCTCTTTCATCAGTAGACCTCAAAGCGCTTTACAAAGCAGGTCGGTATCATTAGCCCTGTTTTACAAATGGGGAAACTGAGGCACAGGGTGGGGGAGTGACTTGCCCAAGGTCACCCAGCAGGCCCGTGGCAGATCGCAGGTCTCCAGACTCCCACTCCTGTGCACGACCCACTAGGCTACACCATAATCACAGCTGATGAGGGACGATCCCTTGTGTTCTGCCCTATACCCCCAGTCATGCCAGATGATTTGTGTCTCCAGCACACACGATCTGAGCATGCGGCCGGGGGGCAAGTTAACGGGTAATAATGCATGTTCACTCGTTAGTGCAGACCAGCCCTTAGGAAATGCTGCTCAGTATCCCGCCCAGGCTTCCCCACTTCTCAATTTTGCCCCACTGCCCCTTGCAGATCCCCTCCCCTCTGCGGTGTTTACACCATTCCCACCCTCACCAACAGGTATCTGGCCCCTCTACTTATCATCTGGTGTGGGGAGGGGAACGGCAGAACAGCACGTGGGATTCTTGCCTGCCCACTGCCAAGCGTTGTGTCGTTTGCCCTTGGCACAACAAATGTAATATGAAGGAAGTGCCTTGGCATGATGGAGTCCAAATAACCAGGTTGACTTACTATACAGGACAGGCCTATGTTGCTCTAGAGGCTTCTAAAAACACAGTGAGGGCCCCAAGAGGGCTCACAAAGTGTTTAAAGGAGACCTGCCCTATTCCTTGCTCAGATCTCCCGCAGCAAGCAAGCAGGGCTGGGGGAGTAGGTGTGACCCTGTGTCTTAGGTGTCCCCCACTATGCCCCATCTGCAGGCGATAGGGGCCTATTACACTCACTGCTCTGGAGGTCTGGCTTTTTAGCTTGCGCTATACCCGCTTGTGCTGTTAGCTCTGGAGGGGGCTGGTTCGATCCCTGCTGCTGGCTAGAATGGCGGCTGTGCCATAAGCCAGCTCTTAAAGGGAAGGTAGCTGGGTCAGAACCGAGCCCTTCTGGGGGTTTGGATCAGAACTGGAGCTGGGCGGAGCCTGGGCTGACAGAGCTGGGTGGGGTGGCTCGGAGGTCAGCTGGGCTTCCCAGCTGTTGGTGAACCAGGTTATGGGTGGGTGCTAAAGGCTCTCCCAGGGATTTAGTGCAGAGAGCAGAGGACTAGACTGGGCCTCAGGAGACTGGGTTCAACTCCTAGATGGCCATGAGCTTTCTGTGTGACCTTGGGCCAGGCACCTAGTCTCTCTGAGCCTCAGTTTCCCCTGCTGTACACTGAGGATAATAGTGCAGCCTGGGGTTAAATCCCGTGGGAGGGGCTCCCATTCCCTGGCAAGGGGCAGGGCATGGGAGCACCTTGGCTCAGCAGCTAGGGGCTGCTGAATTGGAGCTCAGCAGCGGGTGCGGTGCAAGCGGCAAAGCAGCATGTGTTGTTACAGAGTCCAAAGTGCTTGAAAGATCAGCCCTGGACGGGAGCAGTCACTGCTGGACATCACCCTGCCCGAGCAAGGAGGGGTAGGCAACCCTCCAGAGGAGAAGGAGGAAGGGCTCAGGCAGAGATCTGGGGAAGCTGCCCTGGGTGCCAGGTGCTGCAGAGGGGAAGGCTCTTACGCCTGCTGTGGGAGATGGTGCGACAGGATGGTGGGGGATGAGCGGGGCAAGATAATTTCCATGTGCTGGCTTGAGGGAGGTGTAATTTTTAGCTGCTCCCTCATAGGTGGCAATATGGCCTAGTGGATCAGTCACTGGCGTGGGACTCAGGACACCCAGCTCTGCCACCAACCTGCTGGTTGACCTGGGGCAAACTATGTCTCCTCCCTGGGCCTCCCTTTCCCCTGACACCCTTTGTCCATTCAGCCCATGAGCTCTTTGGGGCGGGGGCCAGTTCTCCAGGCGTGTGTGTGCAGCGCCTGGCACAGTGGGGGCTCAGCCTCATTTGGAGCCGCCAGGGTTGTCAGGGTGGCGGGATCTGAGGCTGGTGTGTTCCTGAGGGGGTCCTGCCCGAGTCGGGGGCCGGAGGAGCTGGCTCCTAGCCCTGACCTCCACCTGACATTGGCCGCGCTGGGCGGCCGGAGCGGTCGGCGTGGCGAGGTCCAGCCGGCAGTGGCAGAGCCGGCGCCGTGCTTTGCTCAGCAAGTTGCGGGAAGCAGAACTTAGCCGGCAGGTTTGGGCTGAGCCGGTTCCGGGGCAGAGCACGAGGGGCCCCAAGGTGGCTGGCTTCCTACGAGCTGAAAAGGAGCCCCAGGGACGAGGGAAAAGAATGTGGTGAGCGCCAGGGCCTTTGGGCTCAGGTGCCCCCTGGGTCAGATATGGGCCATTTTAGCTCCAGGACCCCGGGCTGCACCTCTCCTTGGCATCTGCCCTTACCAAGGGGCACTGCCTTGCCCAGAAACCCTCTCCTGCGGATAGAGCCTGGGAGGGCTGTTCTGCTGCCCTGGGGCCTCCTTGCATGGCTGCCACTGCCCTACTGGCTTTTATTTGGCTGGTACCCATGTCCAGGGGTGTGTGTGTGTGTGTGTGGGGGTCTCAGGACCCCCCCACCCCTCCCAAGTGCCCAGTCCCCTCCCCATGCCTCCCGCAGGAGCACAGCAATTCCTTCCCCGTGCACCCCACCTGGATCGCCCCCCCCCAAAAACCTTCCCTCCACTCTGGCACACTGTAGCCCCATTGTCTGGGGGTGGGGTTCCCAGCCCACCCCCCACCTTCCCGAACTTTCCAGGCCCGGATTAGTTTTCGCGCTCCCGGCCTGCGGGACATTCTTTACATTCATTCCCAGTCTTTAAACAATTAGGCGAGGGGCTGAGGGTCCTTTATAATTTATGGGCCTGGTGATAGTGGAAGGAGCTGCTGAGGGGGCAGTTAAGAGTGCGGGGAGGCGCTCCCAGGCCTGCCTAATGCAGCCCAGGTTGCAAATGCCTCTTAGAAAGGAAAAGGCTTAAGGAGTTTGCTGGGCTTGGGGAGGGGGCTGGACCCTCCCGGCTGATGGTCCCTCCATCCCCCCGCCCCCATGAGGGGTTGGGGTTCTCATGCTGTAGGAAGAGACTGGGTGGGAGGCTTTCTCTGTGTGCGTCTGGTGAGATGCGGTGTGGGTGGCGGGTGGGTACAGGGTGTGTGTGTGTGGCAGGTGGGTGGTCTCTGGGGCCAGCCATCAGAGGCGAGGTGTAAATGAGTGCACCGGGAGGGTGTGTTAGCCTGTGGGGAGGAGGTGTGTGTTCTGCCTGGGTGAGCATGTGTGTTCTGACTGGTGAGGGTGTGTGTGTTGTGTGTTAGTGTGGGGGGAAAGAGGGTGTGTGTTCTGACTGGGTGAGGGTGTGTGTGTTGTGTGTTAGTGTGGGGGGTAAGAGGGTGTGTGTGTATGTTCTGACTGGTGAGGGTGTGTGTGTTGTGTGTTAGTGTGGGGGGTAAGAGGGTGTGTGTGTGTGTGTTCTAACTGGGTGTGTGTGTTGTGTGTTAGTGTGGAGGGAAAGAGGGTGTGTGTTCTGACTGCGTGAGGGTGTGTGTGTTGTGTGTTAGTGTGGGAGGTAAGAGGGTGTGTGTGTGTGTTCTAACTGGGTGTGTGTGTTGTGTGTTAGTGTGGGGGGAAAGAGGGTGTGTGTTCTGACTGCGTGAGGGTGTGTGTGTTGTGTGTTAGTGTGGGGGGGAAAGAGGGTGTGTGTTCTGACTGGATGAGGGTGTGTGTGTTGTGTGTTAGTGTGGGGGGGAAAGAGGGTGTGTGTTCTGACTGGGTGAGGGTGTGTATGTTGTGTGTTAGCGTGGGGGGTAAGAGGGTGTGTGTGTGTGTGTTCTAACTGGGTGTGTGTGTTGTGTGTTAGTGTGGGGGGAAAGAGGGTGTGTGTTCTGACTGCGTGAGGGTGTGTGTGTTGTGTGTTAGTGTGTGGGGTAAGAGGGTGTGTGTTCTGACTGGATGAGGGTGTGTGTGTTGTGTGTTAGTGTGGGGGGGAAAGAGGGTGTGTGTTCTGACTGGGTGAGGGTGTGTGTGTTGTGTGTTAGTGTGGGGGGGAAAGAGGGTGTGTGTTCTGACTGGGTGAGGGTGTGTATGTTGTGTGTTAGCGTGGGGGGTAAGAGGGTGTGTGTGTGTGTGTTCTAACTGGGTGTGTGTGTTGTGTGTTAGTGTGGGGGGAAAGAGGGTGTGTGTTCTGACTGCGTGAGGGTGTGTGTGTTGTGTGTTAGTGTGTGGGGTAAGAGGGTGTGTGTTCTGACTGGATGAGGGTGTGTGTGTTGTGTGTTAGTGTGGGGGGGAAAGAGGGTGTGTGTTCTGACTGGGTGAGGGTGTGTGTGTTGTGTGTTAGCGTGGGGGGTAAGAGGGTGTGTGTGTGTGTGTTCTAACTGTGTGTGTGTGTTGTGTGTTAGTGTGGGGGGAAAGAGGGTGTGTGTTCTGACTGCGTGAGGGTGTGTGTGTTGTGTGTTAGTGTGTGGGGTAAGAGGGTGTGTGTGTGTGTGTTCTGACTGGGTGAGGGTGTGTGCGTTGTGTGTTGGTGTGAGGGGTAAGAGGGGTTGTGTGTGTTCTGACTGGGTGAGGGTGTGTTCGTTGTGTGTTAATATGTGGGGTAAGAGGGTGTGTGTGTGTGTTCTGACTGGGTGAGTGTGTGCCTTGTGGGTTGGTGTGGTGAGTAAGAGGTTGTGTGTGGGTTCTGACTGGGTGAGTGGGGGGTTAGTGTGTGGTGTGTGTATGTTCTGACTTGCCATGTATGGTGTGTTAGTGTGTGGTGTATGAGCGTCTCTGTGTGTTTTCTCTTTGTGTGAGCATGTGGGCATTGTATTAGTGTGTGGTGGATGACTGTGTGTGTATTGTGGCTGTGTGAATTTGTGTTGTGAATGTGTGTTACTGTGTGGTGGATGAGTGTGTGTGTGTTGCGAGTGTGTGTTAGTGTGTGATGGATGCATGGGTGTGTGTTGTGGCTGTCTGGATTTGTGTTGCAAGTGTGTGCTAGTGTGTGGTGGATGAGTGGGTGTGGGTTGGTGTGGGGGCATTTCTGTGTTAATTTTAATTCCTTGGGACATTCAGTGAAGCCCCCACCCCTCGCAATTGCTGGGAAGTGGCACATTCGCCCCCTCTGCTGCGGCCCAGCTCATCCCGGCAGCAGCTCCTTAGCAATTTGCTTCTTCTCTGTCTGCTGAGGGAGCCCAGCGGGCAGCTGACCCCAGGGGCTGGGGCAGGCATGTGCCCTGCTGCCTCGCTCGGGGCCTGGAGCCCAGTGAAACCCGGACTCGCCCCGGCTGGGGGGCTGAAAAGACAACCCGCCCTCCAGACCCTCCAGAGACAGGGGTCACGGGTCATGGACCCCCGGGACTGGGTGTACGGAGAGGCAGGATGCCAGGGCAGTGACAGGGATATGTGGGTGGTGTGTGTTGGGGTCCCAGACAAGCAGTGAGGGGGCACAATGCCTGGTTAGCCAGACCCCACTGCCAGCTAACAGCAGGGCACTACCCCCGGCAGTTACTGTGTCCGACCCCATCACCTGCGCTCGGACTCCCACCCCGGTGCCAACCTGTGTCTGGCAAGGTGAGCCGAGCCTTCATGGGCCGTGGTGCCCAGAGCAGGACACCACGCGCGGACTGGTTCTGCCACCAGCGGGGGTCTCTTGTATCAGCGTTGGGGGAACAAGGCCTTGGGGGATCCCTGGGTTGTTTCAGTCTCTGGTTCCCACACGCAGGCACCGCCCCGAAGGCCCTGCCACACAAGTGGGGGGGTCTTTCCAGCGTCCTTGCCCCAGCCTGGACAGTTCTCCAGTGATTAGGATGGGGCGGGGTTGGGATGGGCAGGCCCAGACAGCTGCAGCCTGCATGGGGCACGTTTCCCAGGGCCTGGCAGAGACAGCTGGTGGGAGCAGGCCGGGGGTGTGGGGGGGGGAGAGGTGGGGGGAGGGAGGAAGCTCATGCAGATGTGCCCTCGGCTCCTGTCACTGTGGGAATCTGGAGCAGGTGCACTGGATGCAAAGGGCAGCGTGATCACCCCCTACCCGGGAGCCAGTGCATGGGGCAGGGGCTGGGAATGCACCTGCATTGTAGGCGCTGTGCTGGGGAGAACACAACTGCTCCCCAGTGCCTGCTGAGCCACACACCACACAGACCCTCCTCCCTCTTCCTCCACACCACACAGACACCCCCACCCCCACACCATGCAGACACACCAAACTCCTCCCCCCACAGACACACACCCCACAGACACACACACCACGCACTCACTGCCTACAGATGCACACACACACCACACATTGTGCAGAGGCACACAATGCACACACGCCCCTCCCACAAGCACCCACTCACCACTCAGAGAGACACACCATGCAGACACATACACCACGTACACACAAACCACACTCTTTCCCCCCCCGCATGCAGATAGACTCCCCATACACCCCAGAGACACACACCTGGTCCCCACACATGTGCAAACACAGAAACACAATGCATACACCACCCACAGATAGAAACACTCACCCCATGCAGGTACACCAGGACAGACAGACAGACACCCCCCCTCCTCCTTATAAACCAGTTCCCCGTTGGTGCTCCCCCAGTGCCCTGGCAAGGCCTGGCCCACCCTTCCTGGGGTATAGCTCCCCGGGGACCTGATCCTGCTCCCACGAAGCTCGATGGCAAAGCTCCCAGCAATTTCGATGACAGCAGGACGGGGCTTCCTGGACCCTGGTCCCCAAGAGCTGCCTGGTCTTGCTGGGATCTTTCTCCCCCAGGGCTTGATCTTCACGCCCCTGGGGACAGGCGGGGTGTTAAGCTGGGCAAGGCATTAGCTCCCTTCTCCGGGAATCGCTCCCTGCTGTTTGTTTGATTCATTTCACATTTTCCGAGGGTTTTTATTAGGAAGGTTTATTGCTTTGTCGTTAGACTTTGGAGGATGTTATACAGCGAACCCCGGTGTCCTGGTGGGGGTTGGGAAAGAGGCTGGCTAAAAACACAATAATAATGCAATCAACTGGGTAGTGTGTGTAGACAGAGTGAGCAGGAGAGAGCACCACTGCTCTCAGCAGAGTGGAACTGGAACCATTCACCCAGGAGCCATAGCCCCTATACTGCTACTAGCTAAGGGAGATCCTCCATTAATCCCAGGAGGAAGGGGAGCTGGGTTCTATCCCCACAGCTTCTGTGGAGGTCCCAGCTGTTATGGACTCTATCTGAAAGCCCCTGAACTGGGTCATTGGTTGGGCCCCACAGCGGGTTTTAGCTGGCTTGGGCTCCCACCAGCAAGGCAGCCAACCAGGTGGGTTTTCTGTGCATTCTGGACGCCATCTAGGCCAGAAGCTCCTGATGCCCCTCCTGGAGCTTGGGGCTCCCTGAGCCCCCCAGTCCTCATTGCTAGCTGCCAGTTAACCTGCAGCCTCCTGTCTTTGGATGTCCCCCTGCATCCTTGCCCCATCCACTGTGGTCTATTTACAACCCTGTGGTCCCCACCCCTTGGAGGCAGCCAAACCCAGCCCTGCGCAAAGCCCCCTGCGCGCCCAGCTTCCTCTGCAGGGAGATGGGCAGAGAGGGACTTGGAGAAGCTGGCAGGCTGGAGGCGGGGGGGCTGCTCTGGGTGTCTGATCAGCAGCCAGCAGGGGTCTCTAGCACATCAGGAATTGTGGAGGAGAGCGGCCAAGCAAGACCACAGCAAAATTCCTTTTATTTCGCTGCTCCAGGCATGGGGGGACCCGTCCCCCCTCTCCACTCCACCTCACGCAGCTGGGTGGCTTTCCCAGGCACCAGCATCTGAGCAAGAAGCACAGCATCCCCCCTTCTATGTCCAAAAGGCCCCACAAACTCCCTGTCGCCCTGAGTTAGCGCAGCCCTCCCGCCCCCTGGCCTCTGCCATGGAGTCACTAGGTCCCACGGCCTCCCCCGTGCAAATATGCCAGGAGCCCCCCCTTTCCCCCTGGGGGTCCCACCAGGGAGGGGAGGCAGTGACAGAGGGGCCGTGGAGCCATCAGCGCCTGCATCCCTGTGGCAGCTCCGGAAGATCACGAGGGCCCATTCTCCATTGCCTAGCATGGCCGTTGACACTAGTGCAAAGCGAGCGTGAAACACGGGGCTCTGCTGGTAGAAGTGGCTGCACAAGGGACCAGACCCTGGGAAATCAGGCTTCTGTTTTCCTCCTAGCCATTGTTTCAAATGCCTGCCATGCCCCCGTTCCCCACCCAGGGATACAGCAAACTCCATGCCCATCCCCCCAGCTCCGAGATCTTAACCCTTCAGGTCCTGTCTGCTCCATTATAGGGCCTCAGGGACGCTGCCTTCAGAGAAGAACCGTGTGCCCTGCCCAAGGTGGCAGCATTTCAGTGATGGGCACAGGGAGCTTTGTCTGGGGCTAGCCTGTGAAGCACTTAGAGATAAAAGGCAAGGCTCACGGAGGAGTTCTTCTCCAAGCCGCTCCTGTTGTTCTCCAAGAGGAAGGGCAGGTTGCCATTGTTCTTACTGTGGGGGGAAAGAGATTATCTACTGTTCTCAGTGTGGGGTTTTGCTATTCTTCTGTGGGGGGGGATAATCCATTGTTCTCGGGGGTCTCTATTGTTCTCAGGTGAAGGGGATCCTCCATGTTCTCAGCTGGGAGGGGGGAGATCATCTGTTGTTCTCGGGGTGGGGGTTCTCTGTTGTTTTCATGGTGGAGGGGATACTCCATTGTTCTCAGCTGGGGGGAGGAGATCATCTATTGTTCTCAGTGGCAGGTTCTCTATTGTTCTTGGGGGAGGGATACTCCATTGTTCTCAGCTGGTGGGGAGAAGATCAGCTATTGTTCTCAGTGGCAGGTTTCCTATTGTTCTCGGGGGGGGGAGGGGATTCTCCATGCTCAGCTGGTGGGGAGGAGATAATCTATTGTTCTTAGTCGGGGGGGGGGTTCTCTGTTGTTCTTGGGGAGGGGGGATACTCCGTTGTTCTCAGTGGGGGTGGTGGGACCGGTTTCCTTCTGACATCTGGCCCCACCAGCCCCGGGGAGGAACATCAGCTGCTCCAACATTCCTGGGCTTCACAGAGCCGGGACCCTGGGACATCCAGCCCAGAAGCCCCCGAGCCTGCCAAGGGGGCACTGGGGAGAACACTGCATTGGCCCTCTGACCCAGCCCAGTTGGGACGCTGGCACTCATGGTCTCGACGCTGCTGGACCCGCTATGGGCTCTGGGCCCTGAGTTTGTCCCATGGATGCATTGCAGTGTGTGTGTGTGGGGGGGAGGGTGGGGGGTGTCAGTCTCATAAGGGGTCTCTAATGCAGCCCTGGGGGCACAGCCCCTGACAAATAAGGGAGCTTGGAGACCGTGGCTGCAGGGCACAGAGGGAATAGCCCTGGGTGGGCATCCCCAGGTACCTAGGGAGATAGAGGCTCAGCTCTCAAGCAAGGCTAAATGAACAGATGCAGGCCTGAGCCTGGCAGGGGGTAGGCGGAGAGCTCCCAGGGCTTCATGGCAAAACTATCAGCCCTTCCCTGTCCCCTGAGAATCATCCCCTCTTCCTAGAAGTGCTCAGCCGAGATGGTGCAGCTGCTTTTTGATGGGCACTCTGGGCGGTGGCTTGCTCCCCTCCCTCCCACAGCTCTGTGGGACAGATCTCCATGTTGGCAAGGGAGCGGGCAAAGCACTTCCCCAGGCTCTGTGCCTCAGTTTCCCCTCCCTCCCTGTATCTATTCAGACGGTGCACCCTTTGGGGCAGGGACTGTGCAGCGCCTGGCATGACGGGAGCCTCTGGGTGCTGCTGGAACATGGCAAAAGACTGGAGGGAAGAGTCATGAGCCACTTGTCTCTCGTACAGGCCTCCACAGCAGGTGCTCACATTGCAAGGCAAGCGTCCTGCGCTAGGCCTGGGTGCTCCCAATCTGGGACATGTCTAGAGAGTGAGCAGCCCATGCAGATGAGCCCTATCGTCCCCCGTGCAGGTTACTTTGGCTCCAGAGTCTATGCTTTGAGCTGGGGGGGAGCGGTGATTCCCAGTGCGAGGAGATGTCCTTGCACCGACAAGTGCGGCAAGTGTGCTAAACATGGAGTGTAGCCCCGGCAGCAGGAGGCTAGCTGCCCCAAGTGTGGGAACATAAGGGAACTAGGTAGGAGAATGTCTCCTTGCACTCCTCCCCAGCTCCAAGTCCAAGTGCAGGCATACCCAGGGCTTGCCGTGCGAATATCACCATTATGCACGGGGAGCTGTTAGATCACAAGCCTTGGGAGCAAAGGGGTGGTGACTCTCTAGTCTACACAAGCTTTAACACAAGCGTTGTAGCTTTAACACCAACACACCTCTGTCCTAGGAGACATCGACATTTGAGCTCAGAGGTGTGATTCCCAGCTTGCATAGACTTACCCACGCTAGCTCTGTGGGAGCTAGCATCTAAAAACAGCAGCGTGTCTGTGACCGTACAGACAGCTGCTCGGGCTAACCCCGGACCGGGGGATCAGTGTTTTACCCCAGGGTGGCTAGCCACGCTCAAATGTAGACACACCCCTAGTGTAGACAGAGGGAGCCTGGCCAGTTCCAATCTACAGATCTAGCTACTTTAAGCATGTCTAATGTTCCTGCCACCGCAGCGTGTGGGCACAGCCGTATCTCCAAACTGGGCTAAAGACTTGGGCCACAATTTACAGGTGCAGCCATGTGCACAAAACACACTGTCCGGGGGGGTCTGGCTTTGTGGAACATGATGAAAATCAGGGGGCTCAAACTGGGACCCCCAAAATTCCTAGCTAGTTTGGGAATCTTGGGAATCTTGGCCTTCAGATGATGCAGTTGGCTCTGCCTAGTCGACTCGGCTCCTGTCTCTGCTCTGGAGCTGAAATTTAAGCAGCCTGGGTGGTCCATGTTACCCCTATTCAGTGACTCACTTCATCATGCCATTGATCATTCCTGGAGTGTGAAGGGACACAAATCTCCCTGTAGAACCAACCGGGATGTTAGGGTAATTGCATGGAATGGCTCGTCTTTCAGCTCTTCCCTGAACAGCCAGCAAACTGTTGTCCCCCAACAGCTGCATTTTCCACACAGCAGGATGGGCTGCAGTAGCAACACAGAGAGCAGGATGTAGGGAGACAGATTATATTACAATGAGGTTTGCATGGTGGCGAATCCTGCAGGAACTGTGGTGTGGGTTGCATTGCCTTTGCAGCACAGTGTTGAACCCTGCAGGAACACACTGCATTGCAGTGAAGGTTGCATTGCCATTGCAGCACAGTGCGGAACCCTGCAGGAACACACTGCATTGCAGTGAAGGTTGCATTGCCATTGCAGCACAGTGCGGAACCCTGCAGGAACACACTGCATTGCAGTGAAGGTTGCATTGCCATTGCAGCACAGTGCTGAACCCTGCAGGAACACACTGCATTACTTTGCAAGTTGCATTGATTGGGAACACGGTGCAGGACACTGCAGGAACAGACTGCATTATGGTGCAGATTGCAGTGCTACTGCAGCACACTGCAGAACCCTGCAGAAACACACTGCATTGGGGCACAGCTTCGCCATAGTGATTTTCTGCCAGGGGGGTTCCAAGTATTGAGTATTTGCAGAGGCAGCATGGCCAAACCCAAGAGTTCATCAACCGTGAGCCAGGGGCCTTGCCACAAATAATGAGATTGGCTTAAAAATCATGACATTTAAAAAAAAAAAAGCCAGGTGGAGCTGTCATCATTTGCCTTCTGCTTTTTGAGCCTTGAGGGGTCACATTTTCTCCACCAACACAAGGGCTAGAAATGTAATTTCTTTTTGGCTGGGACTCAAGCTGATCCTATGACTCCGGGAGCTGGGGATTTGTGAAAATCAACAAATGCCACGAGGACATCATGAAAGTTGCAAACACTACCACTGGAAGGTGCCCTGTGCTCAGAGTCATTGATTCCTTTGCTTGTCAAATACGAACCCTACACTCCTCTCAAACCTCTTCCCACTGGGAGGTGAGGCGGGATGATTGCTCCTGTTTGACAGAGGGGAAACTGAGGCACAGAGGGGGATGGGAGTGATCCAAAGCCCCACACAGGGAGTCACCGTGCTGTCTCCCTGTCTTAATGCTAAAATTATGGCTCGTAGGGTCTGGAGCAGTGCAAGCCTGGTACAGTCACAGATGCAGCCGCATCCCATCTCCCCTTCCCCAGTGCTCTCCAGCAGAGGGCAGCGGGCCCAGAGAACAGAGCCTGGACTGTTGGAAAACAGTCAGAGGGTGGCGAGGGCCAGTGCAGCAGGAATGGGCAGACAACGGTTTCAAAGGGAAACTTTGCCATAGCAACCACCCACCCCTCCCAGAGGGGAGGCAACTGGCAGGGTGGGGGGTTCATCCCCCAAAGCATGAAGGGGGCAGGGGGTGTGGCCTAGTGGCTAGAGTGAAACACTGGGATTAAGAAGACCAGGGTTCCCTTCCTAACTCTGCCACTGGGTGACCTTGGGCAAGTCTCTGTGCCTCAGTTTCCTCTCCCACAGCCATTCAAGCTGGAAGCTCTTTGGCTCAGGGACTGTCTCTCATTTTGTGCCTGTGCAGCATCTCACACAACAGGACCCTGGTCTCAGCTGGAGTCTCTAGGTGCTACTGTCAGACAAAGAATAAGGATCACAAACTCATGCCTTAGGACAGGGAGCTTTGCTTTTATTAGGTGTATTATGGTAGTGCCTAGGCATCCCTGGCATGGACCAGGAAGGAACCCATTGTGCTAGGTGCTCTACATTATTTATTAGGTATATTACAGTATCACGTAGGAGCCCCAGCTGTGGACCCAGACTCCATTGTGTCAGGTGCTGTACAAACCCCGAACACACTCTGAAGAGCACTCAGCAGGCATTGCACTGTGCTATGTAATAACACAGGCTGGGATTTCCAAGGGTGTTAGGCCCTCAGCTCTGACTGAAATTCACCGGAGTGGTGCAGTGGGAGGAAACCTGCAGCTGTGAGGGTTCCCACTAATGGATGATCCCGTTTGCCAGTGATGGGAAGATCCCAAACCATGCCTCGGCCGAGACATGGTTTCCAAAGGGTGTGTGGAATATTGCCCCACTGGTTGGCTGTGAAACGGGCCCTTTGGGGAACGCATTTGCCAAAGCAGTGACTCAGTTCTGGCGGCTTCAAAGACTCAGGGGCCAGTTTGGGACACCCAGGGTCAGATCCTGAGTGCTCAGCACCCACAATGGAGACCAGATCCCCAAGAAGCTCAGCTCTCATTTCAGGTAGTCCTCAGCTCCCAGCACCTCCCATGGCGGGCCAGATTTGCCCAAGAACTCATGCTTTGACGTGCTGAGCTCTTGGGAAAAGCTGGCCACTTATTTTGGGGGTTTAAACTGGGTTCTGAGCTCTTCAGAGACTCTGTCTCCCCAGATGCTGATCTGCGGGGGCCCCTGTCCCTACAGGAGTCCAGGGGCTACTAGGCTGTGTTGATCAGGCCTCAGGCTGGGCACTAAAAAACATTGGCCCTCGAAATCAGAGGCCACAGCAAAAAGTCTGGGTCTGGAATTCCAATCCCCAAAGGCTCACACCAGGACAGCAGTGGGCTGGGAACAGTACGGACACTTTGGCTCTTAAAAAACACCGCAAAAAGCCAGGCTTCCCATCTTGTGCCTGCTGGGGAGATAGGCTAGTGCGTGGGGGTAGCCCAGCCGGTGTGATGGGAGAAACGCAGCTAGGGATGGCATCTCTCTCTGTTTCTCTGTGGGATGCAGAAAGCTCTGTGCCAATGTAAGTGTGTGTGCTTTGCAGGCAGGAAACACACACACACATACATATCTCTGGGTGTGGGCTTTGCAGGCAGGTAGAGACACACACACACACACACACACACACACACCCCCCTCTGGCTATCTAGCATTGGAATCTCCCATATGTTTTTCAGTGCCAATCTCTTTATGTATGTGTGTGTTCTTTGCAGGCAGGTAGCGCTTCTACACACACACACACACACACACACACACACAAAACTCTGGCCTCGCCATTTCCCTGGCCCTGATGCCATTAGCCATAACTCAACAGACGATTTCATAAACCTACTTAAGAATGTAAAAGTTTGATAATAATTCCTGTATTATTAACCCTCCCACCCTTGTAAATTTTATGGGCTTGGCGCTGTGCTGGTATTGAGTCTGGGATGAGACGCGCCCGTCGGATGGGATTCCAAGTTTATGATTAATTCTGCTGTCAGTCTGGGTCATATTTATTAATAGTCCTAATGCGGGAAGCAATAAAGGAAGAGAGAGATTCTATTAATTAAATCATTGTTATAATTAACTTTCATTAAAGAAAAATCAATAAAGAGGAGCCACGATTGAAATAGTGGCCATCCATTACCTTGGATTTTACTGGAATGCAGTCAGGATTCTCTATATATTACAGCCGAGGAGCCGGGAGGGAAGGGAACTGCACCCAAACGGCTGCCAGGAGCGCCAGCGTGTCAGACCAACCTGATTTAAAGGACCCACACTGTATGTGTGTGTGTGTGTTTGTGTGTGCGTGTGTGCATTGGGGGTGAGTGAGTGTGTGTATGTGTGCATTAAGGGGTGGCTGTGTGTGTGTGTGTATTGGGCCGTGTGTGTGTGTGTATTTGTGTGTCCTCACCTGGGTGTGTGACATGTGTGAATGTGGGTCTGCATGTGTTTTATAGCTTTGTTGGAACATAAGAACATAAGAATGGCCATACTGGGTCAGACCAAAGGTCCATCCAGCCCAGTATCCTGTCTTCCGACAGTGGCCAATGCCAGGTGCCCCAGAGGGAGTGAACTTAACAGGTAATGATCTAGTGCTCTCTCTCCTGCCATCTCCTGGTGGGAGGGATAGCTCAATGGTTTGAGCTCTGGCCTGCTAAACCCATTGGGGATTGGTCCTGCTTTGAGCAGGGGGTTGGACTAGATGACCCCCTGAGGTCCCTTCCAACCCTGGTATTCTATGATTCTATGATCCATCTCCAAACTCTGACAAACAGAGGCTAGGGACACCATTCCTTACCCATCCTGGCTAATAGCCATTAATGGACTTAACCTCCATGAATTTATCCAGTTCTCTTTTAAACCCTGTTATCGTCCTAGCCTTCACAACCTCCTCAGGCAAGAAGTTCCACAGGTTGTCTGTGCGCTGAGTGAAGAAGAACTTCCTTTTATTTGTTTTAAACCTGCTACCCATTAATTTCATTTGATGGCCCCTAGTTCTTCTATTATGGGAACAAGTAAATAACTTTTCCTTGTTCACTTTCTCCACGCCACTCATGATTTTATAGACCTCTATCATATCCCCCCTTAGTCTCCTCTTTTCCAAGCTGAAAAGTCCTAGCCTCTTTAATCTCCCCTCATATGGGACCCGTTCCAAACCCCTAATCATCTTAGTTGTCCTTTTCTGAATCCTTTCTAATGCCAGCATATCTTTTTTGAGATGAGGGGACCACATCTGTACACAATATTCAAGATGTGGGCATACCATGGATTTATATAAGGGCAATAAGATATTCTCCGTCTTATTCTCTATCCCTTTTTTTAATGATTCCTAACATCCCGTTTGCTTTTTTGACTGCCGCTGCATACTGCGTGGATGTCTTCAGAGAAATATCCACGATGACTCCAAGATCTTTCTCCTGATTAGTTGTAGCTAAATTAGCCCCCCTATATATGTATAGTTGGGGTTATTTTTTCCAATGTGCATTACTTTACATTTATCCACATTACATTTCATTTGCCATTTTGTTGCCCAATCACTTAGTTTTGTGAGATCTTTTTGGAGTTCTTCACAGTCTGCTTTGGTCTTAACTATCTTGAGCAGTTTAGTATCATCTGCAAACTTTGCCACCTCACTGTTTACCCCTTTCTCCAGGTCATTTATGAATAAGTTGAATAGGATTGGTTCGAGAATTGACCCTTGGGGAACACCACTAGTTACCCCTCTCCATTCTGAAAATTTACCCTTTGTTCCCTGTCTTTTAACCGGTTCTCAATCCATGAAAGGATCTTCCCTCTTATACCGTGACAACTTAATTTACATACGAGCCTTTGGTGAGGGACCTTGTCAAAGGGTTTCTGGAAATCTAAGTACACTATGTCCACTGGATCCCCCTTGTCCACATGTTTGTTGACCCCCTCAAAGAACTCTAATACATTAGTAGGACAGATCTCCCTTTGACTTTTGTGCAACAATTTATGTTCTTCTATGTGTCTGACAATTTTATTCTTTACTACTGTTTCAACTAATTTGCCCGATACTGACGTTAGACTTACCAGTCTGTAATTGCCAGGATCACTGCTCGAGCCCTTCTTAAATATTGGTGTTACGAAGTATGGGAGTAGTTGGTAACGCAGGCAGGTGTCTCCATGTGGAGGGGTCTGGCTCTGTGTGGTGGATGTTGATGCGTGTCGGAGTGCACCTTTACGCCTGGGTGTCAGTGTTTGTATGCCAGCCCGTGGGCATTGCCGGTATGTTTGTGAATGCATGTGTAATCATGCATAGGTCTGTACGAGTGCACGTCTTCCTGTGGGTTGAGCATGTGTGCTGGCATAGGAACATGCGTGTTCCAGTGTCAGAGTGTGTGTAGCTTCATCCCATGCCAGGAAAGGCTGGGGTCAAGATGTTCAAGAATCTGCAACAGCTGCCAGCTGGGGGAGTTAACCCTTTAGTGGGCTCCTAGCCCGGCCAGGTTCCTAGGCAGGGTTGGTTGTTGTGCATAAGTGGGGCTCAGTCTATGGTGCTGACACCAGCGGCCCACAGGCCAGACTCCTACACAGCCTCATGCATTCTCCAGACAATGGCTGAGGAGCCCTGAGTCCCCAGTCAGGTCAGAGAGGAGCGGACCTGGGAACACAGTGTATTACGGTAGCTCCGAGGCCTCATTGGGCCGGGTGCTGCACAGACAGCCCCTGCCCTGAAGAGCTCACAGTCTAAACAGACAAACGGTAGGAGGGATGAGGCACGGAGCAGTGAAAGACTTGCCCAGTGTCACCCAGCAAGGATCAGAGAACCCAGGAGTCCTGACTCCAAGTCCTCAGCCCTAGCCACTGGCCTATGCTGCCGCAGTGCACCACTTCTCCTCTCACCCCGCTGTCGGGGCACCCGCGTGTTTGTCACGTCAGTTTCACAGCCCTCTTCTCCGCCCTTTGCACACAGGCCAGACAGGATGCCAGAGCTGCAGGAAGCCACCCATCTGGGGCACCAGCCTGCCATTGTCAGTGTTGTCCCTGTCCCCCCGTCCCCGCCTGAGTCCCGCTCCAGGCTTCCCTCATCCCATGGGCAAAGGTTGCTGTGGCACGACTGATGGGCTCATAGCCTGCAGCTTTGGGGGAAGTGCCCTGGGGACGCCGAGACTCCTGGGGCATAGAATTATGGTTCCTAGAGTCAAGGAGAATCCCTCCCCCGAAGATCCCTCCCCATCCCGGTGCAGGGTTCTGTAATGCTCTGTATGGGTCCTGTCACCATCCAGCTCCTCTGCTAAGCTGGGGGGATGACTGGATTGCCTTGCGCTACGGGGATTCTCTGTGTTCCAAGGGAGCAGAGTGTAAGTTGCAGCAGTCTCAGGGCTGCTCTAACTTATGCCATGGGCCAAGCAGGGCCAGGAAGATGGGCCGCGCAAAGGTGGCTCAAACTGCCTTCCTCCCTCCCCCCCCGCAGTGTATGGGAACCAGGCCCATGACGAGGCTGTCATTTCCCAGCCCAGCTGTTCTAATTAAGGTGACAGAGCCAGACTGGGGAAGGAGTCCCTGCAGGGGAAGCTCTCCCATGCCTGTGAAAGGAAAGGGTTAACTTTGACACCATCCTTTCCCCTCTGCATTGAGCTCTCTGATCCCCATGCCCCCTCCTGCTGCTGCACCATTCCCCACCTCCCTCCAAACCTCCCTGCTCTTGTCCTGCTTCCTCTTACTCAGACTGTAAGATCTTTGGAGCGGAGACTGGCTGATCCATGGCCTGACTGTCCATGATCCTGACCATTGTGCAGTCACACGCTGTGCAAAGGGCCAAGGGAGCATGCTATTTGCCCTTTTTGGACAATCAAGGCTGGGTTTTCCAAAGAACATGGCTCTCCATTGGATCACAATATTTAGTTGTCGCCAAGTCCCAGCTCCTGGAGTCACGTGATTCCATGAAAACCTTAGCGTCCGTTGAAAGAAAGGAAAAAAGGGCCAGATCTGCAAAGGGAGTAGGTGCCTAATTCCCATGGGCACCTTGGAGGATCTGGGCCTAAGTTCGCAGCCCTTGTGGTTTCAGAGAAACTCTTGGAAATGTGACTCCAATGGCTCCAAAGCAAAAGGTGAATAAAAACCCCCCATCACTGATTATTTATTTTTGTAAAAAAATCAACATGATTTTAAAGCAAATCTGGTGATTTTTAAGGCTCTCTCTTGTTTTTTGAGGGGCCTGGCTGTGGATTCTGATGCCTGGGGAGTGCTGCCGTCAGGCACCCAAATAAGGATTGGATTTTCCAAACCTGTCAGCCCCGGCTGGGATGCTGCCAGTGCCCCATGTGGGGAGCTAGTTTGTAAATTTGGCTGTTTGTTTAAGAGCCTCACTGGGACGTACAACTAGGCTGCAGGTCCGGCCCTGAGTCCAGCCTCTGCTGTTTGCAAATGGCTTCTCAACCCAGGGATGAGCGGTACCATAGCAACCCAGAGTGCGGTAGTCATGGCGACTGGGATTCTGCGAAGCAGCCGAAAAGAGAGAGAGCTCCAACTCCTGCTGAATTCCAGTGGGCCTCTGCCAACCTTTGCCCCTTTGAAAACCCCAGCCTTATTGCTGACTATTATGGTTTAGCATATTACCTCACCCGCCTTGTCTCGCTCGTTGAGAATCTGCAGCTAGAGAACTGCAGGTTACTACTGTTATTCGAGTGCATCAACAATACCAATCTCATAAATGATGAGAATCAATACAATTATATCATTAATAGTTTTACTAATTATTCCTGTTGTTGTTGTTATCCATTTGAACCTGCAGTTGTAAATCATATTAGTGGATATCGTGGTAATGCTAAGGCCAGGGGGTCAGGCCCCCATTGTAGGTGCTGAGAGCTGGGAATCGCCTTCCCTATCGGTGTGTAGCCTCGCTCCATGTTGTTCTCCAGCCGCCGTGCTTCACCCCAGAGGTGGCTGCATTCCAGGGTGGGCGAAGCAGGGTCAAGTGCTTAGGGACGTTTCCCAGCCATCTGTTTTTAAGCTGCTCTGATAATCTCTTATTAATGATGGAGCGTTTCCGAGTGCCCCGCTTGGAGCCTTGCCTTGCATCGGCACGCTAGGAAACCCGACAGAGGAGCCACAGGTGGTGAAGATTTAAGATGCCCAGTAGGCAGTGCGGGTACAGCCTGACTCAGGCATTGGAAGCTACATGTGTCATGCACCCTCTGGCAGAGAGCATGCCAGCGGGGATCTCTCGTGGCAGCAGGGGCGGGCGGAAGGCAGTTTTACAGCCGCTGCAAATCACTCCAAGGGCCCCAGGTTGCATTCAGGTAAATTTTAAAAAATACAGTATTTCACCAGAGCCCCATCAAAGTGTCAGGGGTTCCTTCCCTTGTGCTGCTCTCAACTGCCTCACTTAGCCTGAGTCTTCCAGCGTTGTCCTTTCCCCTGCTAACCTCACAGGCTACCGCCAGGCCAATAGTGCCTGCATCTCCCTGCCAAGCCCACCGGGGAACAAGGCCTAGATCTTCCCAAAGGCAGCAAGTAGCCTTGCCCTGGGTGGACAGCTGGGGAAACTGAGGCACGGAGCAGGGAGTGATTGACCTAAGGTCTCTCAGTTGCAGAGCCGGGAATAGAATGCCAGTGTCCTATATAATAGTCTAGTGTCCAGCCCAGTGGCCCAAGCTAACAATGGCTAAGAGCCCTGCTCAGACGGTGGTCAGCTCAGGGGCCTGCTTGAAATGAGTTTGGAGGGTCTCAGCCCAGCTTTGGACGGATGAGTGTACAGCGCGGACAGACTCTCCCCCTGTGGATGCCAGGGCTGTAGGGTGTCAGCCTCAGCTACGAGGCTAGTGAATGAGCAGCTAATGCTGGATCCACACCCCTCTCACCCCACAGAGGAGCACTGTCAGGTTGTATCATGGGAGCACTTCATGTGACTCATTGCCTTTCTCTGAGGGGCTCTCAGCCCTTTGCAGTGTGGCCTAATGGGTAGAGCAGGCTGGGCTGCAGGACACCTGGGTTCTGTTCTTGGCTCTGCTGCTGGGTGACCTTGGGCAAGTCACGTCAATGCTCCGTGCCTCAGTTTCCCCATTTGTAAAATGGCGATAATCCTCCCGCGCGCCTTGGTGAAGCACTTTGCGATCTGTGCATGAAAAGCACTAGGGATTGTTATTACTATTACACACATCTTCAGTAAGAAAGGTTCCCACCCCACCGCCCCCTGGGCATGGGTGATCCCCCGGCCCCCCGGCCTCCCCACTTCTGAAGCACAAGGGCGATTTTCCAAGGCACAAGCAGCGTTATGCCCTCACCTCCTATTGGCTTTTCATGGGAGTCAGGGCCCAATTTTTCAAGGGATCTAGGTGCTTTAGCTTGACTCCCGGCATCTAAGTCTCTGGGGCTCTGGGCCCAAGTACCTAGTGCTAGCTTTCTGTGCCTCTAGAGATCTGCCCGGGTTTACCTTCCATGTTCACACAATAACATGCTGCTTGTGGGGAGATTAGTGGGGGGTGGAGCTCAGCTGGTGCGTGGTGAGAGTTTCAACCCCAGTGAACCATCAGCTTCCTTCACCTGGGCCTAGGCCCAGGAGCTGTGGTGTGCACGTGACACCATTGAGTTGGCATTGGCACCGCATACAGAGATGTGGAAAGTAAAATCCAGAGAGGGACCTTGGAATAGGGCCCAAATCTCCTGACTCCTAGCCCAGTACCCTGGCCACTAGGCTAGTGGCTAAAGATGAGCTAGCACATGGGGCAGTATGGCCTAGTGGCTAGAGGACCAGCGAGGGACTCAGGACTCCTGGGCTCTATTCTGAGCTCTGCCACTGATCTATTGTGCAGCCTGGGGCAAGTCACTCTCAGCCCCTCTTGATATCTCAGTTTCCCCTCCCCCTTTTGTCCATTCAGGCTGCGAGCTCTTTGGGGGCAGGGACTGTCTCTCACTGTGTATCTACACAGGGCCTTGGATGGTGGGGGCCTGATCTGGGTTGGAGCCTCTTATTGCTACTATAATACAAATAACAGGTAAAAGAAGGCATTGCCTTTCAGCTGCTGTAATCACTAGGCAGCACATAGTTGCAGGCCTGAGTCCTAACTGCCAGTCCTTTGCCTTGTATGACACCAGAGAGAGGTCAGAAACCCAGAGACCGGCTGTGCTATGCAGTTCCGCGCACAGAACTCGGCCCAGCATATAAATCATTGGAAATAATACACAGTGTAAACTAGTCTTTCCGCGGCCTCATTTGTCTTGTAGTGGGAATAACAGCGAATCTGTAAAGCCGCTGGCTTTCTCTGGCAGGTGGGGATGGCGTGTTCAGAAAGAACCCAACACAAGAATGATTTGTGCATGCCCCAGAGCGAACTGGCTGTGCTGGGGGATCCACAGGAAAAAATAACCCGGCTAAATATAAACCAAACAGAAGGAGATTTTTGACAAAGTCACGCAGAAGTCACCATGTCCTGCTTCAATCAGCGAGGGGTGAGGGCGCTGAAGGAGCACTTATGTTCTATTCCTGGCTCTGCTGCATGACTTTGGGAAAGTCATGTTCACTTTCTGCACCTCAGTGTCCCCTCCCATTCTGTGTCTCTTTAGTTTTGAGCTCTTTGCGGAGCAGGGTACTTGAATACTGCGTTCAGATGTGGTCTTCACATCTCAAAAAAGATATACTGGCATTAGAAAAGGTTCAGAGAAGGCCAACTAAAATCATTAGGGGTTTGGAACAGGTCCCATATGAGGAGAAATTAAAGAAGCTAGGACTTTTCAGCTTGGAAAAGAGGAGACTAAGGGGGGATATGATAGAGGTCTATAAAATCATGAGTGGTGTGGAGAAAGGGAATAAGGAAAAGTTATTTACTTGTTCCCATAATAGAAGAACTAGGGGCCACCAAATGAAATGAAAGGGTAGCAGGTTTAAAACAAATAAAAGGAAGTTCTTCTTTACTCAGCACACAGTCAACCTGTGGAACTTCTTGCCTGAGGAGGTTGTGAAGGCTAGGACGATAACAGGGTTTAAAAGAGAACTGGATAAATTCATGGAGGTTAAGTCCATTAATGGCTATTAGCCAGGATGGGTAAGGAATGGTGTCCCTAGCCTCTGTTTGTCAGAGGGTGGAGATGGATGGCAGGAGAGAGATCACTTGATCATTACCTGTTAGGTTCACTCCCTCTGGGGCACCTGGCACTGGCCACTGTTGGAAGACAGGATACTGGGCTGGATGGACCTTTGGTCTGATCCAGTGTGGCCATTCTTATGTTCTTATGTACAGCACCTACCACACTGCAGCCTGTCAGTCGGGCATCTATGGCCTCTGCTGGAATACAAATAATGAAGAATGGGCCCAACCTGAAAGTCTAGCTCCAAAGAAGTCTAGAGATTTTCGGAGCGGGAGCTTTGATTTGGTCCCTGCTTTGCCTTTGTGACAGATCTGGCAATTTCCTGTAATATCCTCACTGAATTAAGTTTGTGGATAATAGGAGTCCATTTTATGGCAAATGCAAATGTTCACATATTATTGTGGCATTGTATGTAACATCTCTGGGGGAGGGTGGGGGACACATGACTATTGTAAACCCAGGGAAGGGTCAGGAGCTTCAAAGCTTATGCTCAAATAAATTTGTTAGTCTCTAAGGTGCCACAAGTACTCCTTTTCTTTTTGCGAATACAGACTAACACGGCTGCTACTCTGAAACCTGTCAAAGGACTCTGTGAATCAAGTAGGAATGAACTTTCAAAGGTAAGGGGGTTTCCCACTAAATCTCTAGGGGGCGGGGATGAAAAATGTACCCCCTTAGGGTATGCGAGAACTCAGCCTTTCAAGGCTTCTTCGCCCTGAGGAGGGGCCCTTTATCTGTTGATCACCTGTTATGTGAGGAAGAGCTCAGAGGCCCAACCTGTACAAAGGAGGGATTCTCAGATGCATGTAGGGGTGCTTGTTCTGCCTAATAGCTGGGTCCTAGAGGGGTGCAGCTGCCCTGAACTGTGACAGCCTTTGCTTTCCATGCCTTGTGTGTTTCAACCTCTGGCGTTGCCAGCAGAGAGGGTGGGAAAATGGGATTTCCGTTCCATGGGCAGGTCTGCGAGTTCTCAGTTTGGCTTCATCCCGAATCAGGATGAAAAGTTGAGAATGTGAAATATTTTGTGAAATTAAATATTTCAGTTTCCTTTCACCAAGGTGGAAATAGTTCATTCAGACTTTATAATATAATATAATATAATAAAAAGTTTTGATAATTTCCCGTGAACAATTTGGACAAAATTGACACATTCCCGCAAAATGTTCCAATTTCATTGACTCAGTATTTTCTGATGGAAAATTTTTCCACTGGAAAATTTCCAACCTGTCTAGTAACCAACTGTGGGATAGGTGCACCAGAGTGCATTGGCAGAAGGGGTGATGGGTGCAGGGGCAGCTGAAGCAATGTTGCTGTGTGAGCCCCGCAGATAGGGTTGCCAGCTTGATAATATTTAAAAACCGGACACTCCAGGAGGAGTGTTGGAACCTCCCCTGCCCCTTCTCTTCCCCCCCGAGGTCCCACCCCTGCCCTGCCTATTCTCCCAAAGCCCCTCCCCTGCCCCACCTCTTCCCCTGAGCCCCTGCCCCTGCCCTGCCTCTTCCCCTAAGGATCCGCCCCTGTCCACTTCTCTTCCCCACTCCACCCTGTCGCTTGATGCTTTTCCCCTCTCACCCACCCCCAGCCTGGGCCAGGAGCGACTTGCCTGGAGAGCAGTGGGCTGAGCTGCAGCTACCTGACCAAGGTAGGAGTTGGCCCTGGCTGAGTAGGGGCTGGAGCGGGACCCGGTGGTGCCTCCCTGCCTCCCCTGCTAGCAGTAACTGGACTGTCAGTCACCGGACTGTCAGTGTCACTGTCAGGTCTCCTTTTCAACTGGACTTTCTGGTCAAAAACCGGGCACCTGGCCACCCTCCCCGCAGAGCAAAACTGGGTGTCTGGGGGGGGCTGCAGGCACTGAGGGTGTCGGAACTGGAGGAGAAGGTGCCATGCGTTCCTGCCAATGGCTTTTCAGACAAATTAAAATTAAGATGACACACATTAAATGGATTCAAAACTGGCTAACTGATAGGTCTCGAAATGTAATTGTAAATGGGGAACCATCATTGAGCGGGTGTGTTTCTAGTAGTGGCCTGCAGGGATCAGTTCTTGGCCCTATGCTATTTAATATTTTTATCAATGATCTGCAAGAAAATATAAAATCATAACTGATGAAGTTTGCAGATGACACCAGGATTGAGAGAGTGATAAATAATGAAGAGGACAGAACACTGATACAGAGTGATCAGGATCGCTTGGGAAACTGGGTGCATGCAAACAACATGCATTTTAATATGGTTAAATGTAAATTTGTACATCTAGGAACAAAGAATATAGGCCATGATGGGGGACTATATCCTGGGATGCAGTGATGCTAAAAAAAGATTTAGGGGTCATGGTGGATAATCAGCTGAACATGAGCTCAGCTGTGGCCAAAAGGCTAATGCGATGCTGGGATGCATAAGCAGGGAAATCTCGAGTAGTTGGCACAGTGCGACCGCTGCTGGAATCCTGTGTCCAGTTCTGGGGCTCCCAGTTCAAGGCGGTTGATAAAGTGAAGAGGGTTCAGAGAAGAGCCAGGAGAATAATGAAAGGATAAGTAAACCTGCCTTACAGTGATAGACTGGTGAAAAGGGTGAAAGGGTGACTTGATCACAGTCTGTAAGTACCTATACAAACAACTATTGGATAATTGGCTCTTCAGTTTAACAGACAAAGGTCTAACAAGAGCTAGTGGTTGGAATTTGAAGCTAGACCAATTCAGACTGGAAATAAGGCATACATTTTTAACACTGAGAGTAATTAACTTATCAAGGGTCCTGGGGGATTCTCCATCACTAACAATTTTTAAATCAAGACAAGATCTTTTTCGAAAAGTTCTGCCCTAGGAATTTTTGGGGGGGAAGGTCTCTGGCCTGTGCGATACAGGAGGTCAGACTAGCTGATCACAATGTTCCCCTCTGGCCTTGGAATCAATGAGTGGATAAAATGCGTTTCCCCACTGGTTGGAGGGCGACCCCAAAGCAGCACTCTGCATCTGTAGTGCAGCTAGAAACCCAGCCTATGATAGACCCAATCCAGAAACTCTGAGAAGGAGAAACTGAGATCCAGATTTTGAGCCTCCAGGGTTTATCTATCTATCTATCTATCTATCTATCTATCTATCCTCATTCACACCCTCAATCCATCCATTCACCCATCCATCCATCCATTGCCATACAGACCTCTCAGTCCATCCCTCCCCATATAGACCCCTCAATCTCTCTCCCTTCATCCATCACCATACAAACCCCTCAATCCATCCATCTCCATACAGACCCCTCAATCCATCCAGACATCCTCATACAGACCTCCCAGTCCATCTCTACATCCATCCACCTGTCCCCATCCAGACCCCCTCAATCCATCTATCCATCCCCATCCAGAGCCCTCTACCTATCTATCTTTCTTACAGAGATGGGTTGCAGATTGGATCCAGATGGGCTCAAGAGTTGCAGCCCAGGCCCAACTGGGCAGAGACCTCCCCCAAGCTCACTGCGTGCCGACTACCAAGCAACCATCTGACAGGAAGGCCCTTTGGCTGCTCCTGCCCTAGACAAAGTCTTCCAGATCTCATTCCTTACCCCACAACCAACGACTCTCCCCGTCCCCCCAGTCACATCCACCCATGTCCTTAACTCTTCCAAAATTCCCAACCCTCTGCCCTTACTCTGAAAAGAAGAAACCTCCCTCCGCCTGCCTCCCATCCCGCTGCCAACCGACGTGACTCGAAACCAACCTCCGGCTCCTTGCCACCCGAGCTGAGTCAGTGGAACGCGCCACCTGGGAGGCCCTGGGCTTTGCCGTGGGGCTGGCTGGCGCCGGTGCAGCGTGCACCATGCTTCCCGCAGCCATAACTCTTGGAAATATTGTGTGTCTTTTGTGGAGGGGGGCTGACAAATTGTGAAGAAATATTTAATTGATTTGTTTATAAATTTATTTTGTATCTGGTGAGAAATCCCAGGCTGTAAATAAAGGGTCAGAGAAGGAATAAACAAAATTTATAAGGCAATAGAAAAGCACCATCAAACAGTGAATCATGTAATTCAATCTAACAAGGAGGACTCTACCAAGCTTGCAATAAAAAGGAGGCAGCGGCAGCTTATAAGACACAAGACAAATGTGCTCGGATTGCAACCGCTGGCAAGGCACAAAAAGTTCAACCGGTGCTAAGGAGAGGGGGCGCGCGCTCCAATTTGCAGGGAGGTGATAATGCTGGGGGTGGGGGGTGGGGATGCTGGAGCAGGCTATACAGCGGCAGAGAGGAAAGCGGGGGGGATCTGTGCTGGGGAAGAGGTAGCTCTGCTTCGATCCAGCCCTGCTGAGAAATAAAATCTTTCCTTAAGAAGGAAATAAATAAATAAACTCTGCAGGCGTAGAGAACCACCCAAGGGCTGTTGGGCGGCGGGGGGGGGGGGGGGGGAAACAACCTTGCCTTATTATCGCTCGGTTCCTCGTAAACGTCAGGTCGGTAACTCCTGGATGCTCCATCTCAGGAGCAAATAAAGTTCCCCCTCGTTAACAGAAGGCTCGTTTGTGTCTTTCTTTTGTTGGGCTGATGCTTGCCGTTTTGCTGGCTCTTGGGGTAAAGCCACAGCACTACCCCCCCCATCCCCCCGCCACTCTCCTCACACCCCTCCGGGATCAACAGGCCAGGATCAACCCCATGCACCTCCACTGGCCTCTCTGTAAGTGCCAGGAGTGGGTTGCCCCGAGGTTTGGAAGTTGTGCATCAGGCTGTTTAGCTCTGTCCCCCTGCGGGTCCCTAGCGCCTTTGGGCTCAGACTCTAAAGGGCTGGATCATCACCCTGCGATCCAGCTGGGCTGTACGGCCTCAGGAGCAGGGAAGGAGACACTCTAACAATCCCCACTTCCCCCTTCCTTCATGGGGGAAGGCACCTGCACCAGCCCTTTATATCAGCCTGGGTTGAGTCCCCCTCTGCACCAGCCCAGCTGTGTATGGGTAGGGTGACCAGATAGCAACTGTGAAAAAACGGGACAGGGGGTGGGGGGTAATAGGCACCTATATAGGAAAAAGTCCCCCAAAACAGGACTTTAAAAATGGGATGGATGGTCACTCTATGTATGGGGGTAGGAGTCACCCATCCTGCCTGACCACCTGTGTGCATGGGGTGGCTGGGCAGGGGGCCATGGCAACCCCATGGCAGTTGATCCCCACAGCTGCAGAGGTTAGATGCATGTATGCCTCCTTTCTTCCCTTCACGGGTGTGTGCCTGAGCTCACAACTGACCTCAAAGTGCTTCACAACTATTAATGGAGCCTCATCCCCAGCTTGGTGGGCCACTATCATTGCTCCCATTTTACTGATGGTAAAATTGAGGCCCAGAGAGGGGAAGTGAATTGTTCAAGCAGTAAGTAGCAGAGCCAAGAGTCGAACCCAGGAGTCCTGGCTCCCAGGCCTATTCTGTGGCCACTCAATCATACTCCCTCCTTTTTATCAGGCAAGGGGAGGGGCCTGGGATCTGGCTAACTGGTTTCATGCAACAAAACACAAGGGCCCAGTGGGATCCTGCAGGCCTCGGGTAACCAGGGTCTGGAGCACCAGGGAACTGGGTTTAATTGTTGGAAGCCCATCATGTGACCAGGATGACACAGTCACATGTCCAGGATTGGTATCAATGAGTCTAGTAGCTCCTGCCACAACTAGGCTGCTATATGGCCATACAGAACCTTCTCCTGCTGCATTTAAAGAAAGCCCCACTCAATCACGAGTCTGGTTGCTCGACATAATCTCAGAAATGTGACCTGAGTGTAACTGACACAGCAATATCTGCCTGAGTGTGCAGAGTGCCTGAGCCAATCACTCTGAGAGAGAGGAGCTGCCCCAAGGGTAACCAATGCAGTGCCCTCTGCCTAAGTCTGCTGCGAACCTGAGACATTAGCTCTGACATAGGAGATGTAGTACAGCTCAGAAGCCAGGCCCATAGATGAGAATGAGGTCACGAGGTATGTGAATTACAAATCCCATGATGGCTCAGCAAGAGGGGACACCTTGGAGCATCATGGGAGATGTAACCTGGCCAGGGAGCCAGGCCCATAGTGGAGAATAGTAGCATGAGGTGCTTGAACTACAAATCCCATGGGACACTGTGGTGCATCATGGGAGATGTAGTCTACCCAGAGAGCCTACCTATAGAGGTTTCAGAGTAGCAACCGTGTTAGTCTGTATTCGCAAAAAGAAAAGGAGGACTTGTGGCACCTTAGAGACTAACCAATTTATTTGAGCATAAGCTTTCGTGAGCTACAGCTCACTTCATCGGATGCATTCAGTGGAAAATACAGTGGGGAGATTTATATACACACAGAACATGAAAAAATGGGTGTGATCCACTCTCCTTACAATGTGCGTCTGATGAAGCGAGCTGTAGCTCACGAAAGCTTATGCTCAAATAAATTGGTTAGTCTCTAAGGTGCCACAAGTACTCCTTTTCTTTTTACCTATAGAGGAGAAGGAAGGCATGAGGCCTCCCCAGCCCAAACTACAACTCCCATGATGCACTGCAACACCTAAATGTTCAGTTTTCTTTTTTTTGCTGACAAATCAACATTTTCCATGGAGTGGGAGGTGGGGGGGGAATCCCTCCCATTTTCCAAGCAGCTCCAGAGCTGGCTGCTGTCACGCAAACAGCCTCCCCCTTCGCAGTAGCTGGTGCAGCAGCAAGGGGGTGGGGAGGCAGGGCAGAAATGAGACAGAGACACCCAGGAAGGCAGGAGGCCTGTGAGGAAGGATGGAGGGAGTGGAGGGGTGGGGGGCAAAGGCTGGGAGATCAACTGGGGTAAGGGCAGACACTGATAGGACTGGGAGAGGGGTCGGAGGTTGGGGTAAGACGGAAGGGGTAGTAAATCAAATGTCCAGAACCAGTGGGAGACAGGAGCCGTAGGCCCTGAGATGGGTGTGTGTGTCATTCTGGGGGAGCCTAAAGCTTTAGCAAAGGGGGTGTAGGGAGAGGGCCAGCCATAGGCACAGCAGCAAGGGGACCCACACATTCTTGGGTTGTGCCCATCGCCACCCTGGCACTGGGGCTGATGGGGAAGGCAGCTCTCGGATGGCCCCCCTCGCTCCCCCCAGCACCAGGAGGCAGCTTCCAGTCTGACCACTACCCTGCCCCCCAACAGCAGGATCAGAGGGTGTCTAGGGCCCAGATACCAGGGTGATGGGCACATCAGAAATGCAGGCAGACAGCTCCTGGCCCTATTCCCACGCCGCAGCAGCTGGGGCACCGCACTCCCAAGGTCAGCCCCAGGGCAGGGGTGGGGAGGTCAGGGTTCCCTACGCTGGTGCGTGGCAATCCTGTCTCGCAATCCTGTCTCTTGCCCTGGCCCGGCGCCCAGCCCCGAGGACAGCTGTAATTGCTAGTTATGTCCCGTTGAGTTATGGGTGACATTTGCGAGCCGGGAGCCCTCCTAGCAGGTTGCGTCCAGAACACGCTCAGCTATAACTCACCAGCCTGGTCAATGGACCGTCAGTCTCGGGTGTGTAAATTCCCCCACCCCTCAGCCCTGGCAGGGAGTGGCCCAGAGCGGGGTGGGGTGGGGGAGGGGAGGTGGTCTCAGCAGTAGCAGCAACCAGGTCTCCCCAGTCTTATTCACCTGGCTCCAGCCTCCCCTGCCAGGATTTGCCCCCTACGCCCCAGGGTCAGTGTCCGAGCTCGTGGAGATCCATGCGGCCAGCTGCCCTGGCCGGGAGGGCCCGCCACATAATGCCCTGCCAGAGTGACAAATATACCCCCTGCTGCTCTACTGATTTAAGGCCAGACTGGGGGGCTTGAACTCAGGGCCATGTATGTGGAAGGAGCCTTCGAAATCCCAGGGAGTCTCTGTCTCTCAGCTCAGAACCCCTCGAACTTGTCCTTCCCCAACACTGGCACAGGATGCTGAACGCCCTCCTTCCGTGTGTGTGCGTATATGTGTGTGCATGCATGCGTGCTCAGCTGCCTGCTTCTCTGCCATACTCGTGCCAAACTCCAGCCCTGCTGGAGCCCTGGGGTGCCACCTTGATTTAGTTGGGGATTGGTCCTGCTTTGAGCAGGGGGTTGGACTCCTGAGGTCCCTTCCAATCTGATATTCTATGATTCTATGACCAGTGGAACTCCCTGCTGAAAGATGTTCTGATGGTCAACGGCTCGGGAAGGGGGTAGCCGTTCGGGCGAGGGAGCATGGTTTCTGCCGTGTCTCTGATTCGCCGGGCTCAGGGCACCATTTTCCTTTAATGGATCTTTGCCCACGCAAGGAGCAAGTGGTCAGCAGCATGGTGATTCTTATTTCTAGTCTGGGGGCAGCAAAAGGCCCTGTTAACCTTTGACCCATGACCTGAGCTCAGGGGACAGGGTAAAGAATCATTGATATCTTAGATAGAGTCACTAAAGCTACAAAGCAAGCAGGAATAAGCAAAGAAACTTCAAACTTTAACATGGGCTTTGCAGGGAGTCTGACTCTGAGGCTAAGTATTTAGCCTGAGGTTTAGCCGTAGTAGTCGTTAGCATAAAGCAACATTAGGCTCAGTATAAATTAGTAACCTTGGATCATAAGAGGTGGCAATACGTATCTTGCAATAGACTGTTAGCAACTAGCTAAAGCTTGATTGAGCCCGATTTTGGGACTTCTCTAACCACATTGCACGGTAACATGCAATCTGTTGCAAATGCAGCCAACAGCTGGATTCCCCAGAACAGGCAGCGGGAATGACAGAAACGGACAAGAGGCCAGGATGTTGTCAAAGAGGGCCTCCGAGATAGGGCATAAGGAATAGGTGCATGAAAGGAATCAAACCTGACCCTCAACGGGATCCCAGGATGGCAGGACGCGGGCAACCTTAATGCTTCTCTCACCTTAAGGGGAACCCACAGCCCTGCTGTGTCCTCGCTGATCCATATCCGTGATGCAGATGCTGCCGTCATCCCGATCTTGTTTTTCTAGTGCTGTGATTTTGCTTATATTGAATAAAACTCACCAGTCGTCTCCTCCAAAATCAGCCTCCGAGCAGCTGCCCAAGAATGAACCTCTTATTAGCGGCAAGTGCAGAGTGCACCCCAAACTAGTCATAAGGCAACAGCCCCAACCGAGATCAGGGCCCTGTTGTGTTTGGGGCTGCACTGACCCAGAGTGGGGGGCAGTCCTTGACCCAAAGACACCATTGACTCAATAGACAGGGAGTGGGGAGAGAAACAGAGATTGCCCAGAGCTGGGCCTGGGAACCAGATGTTTTTCTGACCTGACAGGTGTTTATCTGACCTGGTTTTAAAAACCTTCAGTGAGGGAGATTCTACAACCTCCTCAGGCTGGTTCTGTAGGACAGTGGCCCATTTGACGAACACAAACTCAGTCTTAATGGAGCCAGTCGGGGGAAGTTGGCTGCCAAGGAGCAGATCCGTAACCCAGGTTCACTGGCCTTCGGTTGGTCTCTGAAATTTGTATGTTGAAGCGAAACTGTTGGCAAAACACGTGGCTAATGCCACTCCTCTGCTGAATGGCAGCCGGAGTCAGGGCCTGGCTGCTTGGTTTCCCATCAGAGGAGATCTCAGTGACAGTACCTGGGTATTAGTGCAAGCTGTTTATCCACACTACATATACCAGTCCTGGGACAGAGGTGGTCACAAACAGCAGGCCTGCTAACACCTCTTTTTGAACTCACAGCCCAAAAAGCAGTTTTGCCAATTCTTGCTATTTTTGGTGTATTTTTAAAGCCCCTGAAAGTTCCCAGAAACCATCAGAATTTCAGCATTCATATTTAAAATAATAGTAAGTTGCTAGCCCTTCTGGTTGTGTTGTGAGGCTGGGAGAACGGAAGCTCCCGATCTCCCTTCTCTAGGTCAGTCATTATTTTCTAGATACTTGTCATGTCCAACTCCCCTCTAAGGTAACAAGCATCGTCTTTTCAATTTCCCTCCATAAGAGTGTTTCCCGGCCTTTGAATCATCTTCTTTGAACACCCTCTAGTTCTGCAACATCCTTTTGGAGACAGGGTGACCTGGGCTGCAAACAGGGTCCAGAAGACTAGAAGAGGTCTCACCATTGAATCGTATAAGAACATATGAATGGCCATACTGGGTCAGACCAGTGGTCCATTTAGCCCAGTATCCAGTGGCCAATGCAGATGCTTCAGAGGGAAGGAACAGAACAGGGCAAATCTGAGTGATCCATCCCCTGTTGTCCAGTCCCAGCTGTTGGCAGTCAGAGGCTTAGGGACACCAAGAGCATGGGGTTGTGTCCCTGACCATCTTGGCTAATAGCCATTCACGGACCTGTCCTCCATCAACTTATCTAATTCTTTTCTGAATGCAGTAATACTTTTGACCTCCACAACATCCCCTGGCAACAAGTCCCCCAGGCTGACTGTGTGCTGTGTGAACTTCCTTCTGTTTGTTTTAAACCTGCGGACTGTTAATTTCATTGGTTGATCCCTGGTTCCTGTGGGATGGGAAGGAGTAAATTCACACCCCTTCACATAAATAGAGGCATTAGCCTCTTGTCGCTATTAGTCGCCATCCCATTCCTGATGGCTGCTCACATTTCCTTTGCTTTTTTGGATCACAGCTGCACACGAAGCTGCAGCCACAACTGAGCGGCTCACAGGGACGCCCGGTCGCTATCTTGAGTTGATACAGTTAATCTACCACCCTGGAAGGCGTAGGAGTGGTGTAAATGTTCCCCTCCAATGGGCATTACTTTGCGTTGCGTGACATTGACTTTCCTTTGCTGTTGTGTTGCCAGTTCCCTCGGCTGGGGTCTGTCTCTCTGACGTCCTCCCTGGTCCAGACTCTGCAAATCTGTAAATTGTGCTGATCACCCACCTTCCCAGCTCATTCATAAATCTGCTAAACAATGTGGTACCTACTACAGGATCTTGAGGCCCTGGCCGTTAAAAGTCCGGTCGGCAGTGCTGCGGATCTCAGGGAGGCTAGTCCCCCCGCCCGGAAGCAACCAGCAGGTCCAAGGAAATATCGTGGGAGTCGATCGATGTTTCTGTCACCACGTTGTTGTCCCCTGTAAACTGGGGAGGGGAGCATGGAGGTGAGAGTGGGACCCAGAGGGGCTGGAACAGCCAGCACGGCATCAGGGAACCTGGAGAAACACTTGACCTGGGGGCCTTCCTTAGTAAAATTCTGGCCATGCTCCCGACCAGGACAACACTTTGCCTCTGACCCCCATTATTCCCAAACTTCATCAGCAGCCTCTTGTGTGGGACCTGGTTGAAGGCCTTTTGGAAGTCTAAATAAATGACATCACATGAAGTTTGTCCACTTCTTTAATGACACATTCAAAGGCTTTGAAGAAATCGGCAAGATGCCATTTTCCTTTGCAGAATCCCTGCTGTTGCTTGGACCTGACCTGGTTATGGTCTTCCAGTTGCTTTGCTGTCTTATTTTTAATGATCATTCCTACCTATTGCCAGGCACAGATGTATAGCTCGCAGCTCTGGAATCGCCCAGATCCGCTCTAGTTTTCTTGAATACAGGTGCGACATTCGCAACCCTTGAAGACTCTTGAATGGCCACTGCTTTTAATGAGAGATTGCGCGGGAGCAGCTCAGCAACTTCGTACTAGAGCTCCGTCAGAACCCTTGGCTGGACCCTCTGGGTCTGACGAAGTACCGTGTTTTAAATGGCCCCAGCACTTCCTTTTCTGACACCTCCATCTCTAAGGGTCCCTCACCTTTATGAGCGGGAAAGAGCTGATCCAGGGCAGGACAGTGGTGCCAGAACGGGAGGGGGGGCATGGCCTCCCCACTTTTTACTGGCCATAAGGGCTAGTGACAGGGGAGGGGGCGGAGATGAGCGAGTGGGGGGGTGGGGTCATGGGGGGAAGAGGCAGCGCAGGGGCGGGACCTCAGGGGAATGGGCAGTTCAGGGGCAGGGTCTTGGGGAAGGGGTGGTGCGAGGGTGGGAGTTTGGGGGGAATGAGCAGTGAGGGCGGGGTCTCAGGGAGAAGGGGTGGTGCGGGGGGGCTAGGGACACGGTTTGGGTGCCTGTGCCCCCCTCCCCATTTTTAGGGCGCTTCCACTGCTCCTGGGGGAGGAATCTCCCTGACATTTGCCATGCTGAGGACTGATGCAATGAAGCCATTGAGGTTCTCAACAATGTCCTCATCTTCCTTAACTGTTCCCTTTAAACCCTGGTGATCCACATGCGCGTATGTGTGTGCAGTGGTTGGGTAGGTAGCCTCGCTGTACAGAAAAGCTGCAAGGATCGAGGATGGGTGAGTGGTTAGATTGCTTGTCTGGCTCCTGGCTGAGTGAGGATTCAGCCCCCTACTCTGCCACCAACTCCCTGTGTGACCCTTGGCAACTCACTTAGGCCAGATCTGCAAAGATAGATCAAGGAGCGTTACATGTCTACCTACCTTGGAGGAGCTGGGCCTTAATCTCGCTTTGCCTCAGTTCCCCACGGATAATACTTGGTGGCATGTGTGTGAGGCACTCAGATGCTGCGGCCTTTGGGGCCACAGATTGCTGCAGGCAGGGAAACCACTCTGATGCCGAACTCCAGATGTTAAAGGGGAGGGAGAAATCTGGGCCCCCGGAGCGCAGGGCCTGGCAAATGAGACAGGGGTCTGTGATGTAACAGGGCAGCCGCTGATGGCTGTACCCAGCGGGGTGGGACAGCCCTGTGGATAGGGTGGGAGGCTGCCATAATGGTAGACTCCAGGGAACAAGGGTCCATCGGCTAATCAGTGCTGGGCTTGCTGCGAGACCAGTGATGCTGCAGGAAGTTGTGTTGGGGACTCACCTGGGGGGTGCTTGATGGTGTCAGCATTTAACCAAAGCCCTCCTACTTGATTATCATTTATACTGCAGTAGGGCCTGCAGATGCCAACCGAGACCAGGGCCCCCTTGGGCCAGGTGCTGCACAGACACAGCGCGAGAGACAGTCCCTGCCCCAAGGAGCTCACAGGCTAATCGACAAAGGGTGGGAGGGGAAACTGAGGCACAGAGCGGTGGAGTGACTCACACAAGGGCATGAGCAGATGCCCATTAAGACTCCCCACCTCCTCCGACTTCCACCCTCCATCACCCACCGAGAAGTGAGCCCTCTGCAGTGAGCTGCCTGCCTGTCACCGCTGTTGTTTGGTGCCTCGAGTGTCTGGGGGTGGGGCTGGGGGGAAGCAATCAGGCCCACAGCGTGTGGGGAGCCAGCCCCCGCTCAGGGCGCCCGGCCCTGGTGGTTCCAGGTGGTTCTGGCCCTTGTGGACTGGCGCAATCTCCCCTCTGGCAGTGGGACCAGAGGGGCGAGGCACCTGGTCACCACATTGCCCCCTCCTCTAGGGGGAACTGAGTCCCATCCCCCAGGTGGTGGGACCCTGACCCCACTCCCTACCCCCTCCTGAGGTCCTGTCGCTGCCCAAGACCAGCCCTGCACAAGGCGAAGGTCTCAAGCTAGCAGCATGTCTTTCCCAGCCCAGTGGGCCGCAAACTTTTCACGATTGTGCCCCCCCTTACCCATGTCTGTGCATCCCCCCGGGAGCTGGGGCTGGTAGTGGGGCCATGGCTGCGGGGGGGGGGGGGGCACGGCCAGGGGCAACGGGGCCGAGGCTGGGGCTGCAACTGGGGGTGGGCCTGTGGCCGGGAATGGAGCTGTGGCCGGGGACGGTGGCTGTGGGGCGGGAACAGTGTCGCAGCTGGGGGCCAAGGTGAGTGTGGGGCCAGGGCCAGGAGTGGAGCGGTGATTAGGGGATTGGGCCGTGGCTGGGAGTCAGGGCCGGAGCAGAGCTGGAGGTGCAGCGGGGCTGGGTGGCGCTCCTGAGCACCCCTCCGAATGGTCCTCCACACCCCCCCCCGCCAGGGGGTCGCACTCTACAGTTTGGGGACCTCTGCGCTAGCCTGATTGGGGCCAGGAGCAGCCTTGAACTGGGCCTCCCTGGCTGGACCCGCAGCCCATCCCTTGCCAATCTCCCACCCACAGCTCCTCGCTGGCGCAGGAGAGACAGGGAGAGGAGAGGGGTCCTCGGAGAAGGGAGCTGTGCCGTCCTCCCGAGGTTAAACGGCTGCCAACTCCTGCCATATTTCCCCAGCTCCTTGGAGCACTGATTTACAGGCCTGTTTATTTAAGCCAAGAGCGGAGGCTCTGTCCCTAATGGAATCAGCGCCAGCGTGGGCTCTGGGCACATCAATCTCGGGCCCCTTCTCCTTCGGGGTGATGATCTTATCGGGGTTTTCTCCCGACGCACCCAGGAGGAATTATGCATGATTCCCCCTCACCGCCTCCCCCGAGCAGGTGTTTCTAAGGACGCGCCGGCTCAGAAAGGCCCCTGATGGATGTCTCGGCGTAAGCGATATCGATCGGCCCTCATTAGAAAAGCTTTTCCGTTGCCTGGGCAAAATATTTCTCAGCTCCCCTGACAAACAGGGGTGTCACGAGGGCTTGACGACATCATATATTTTGCAGTTTAGGTCCCATTTTCTGCTGGATCCACCTCCCCGCCCCGATGTAATTATTGGGGATGTGACCAAAGAACACACGGGTTGTCTACCGGCTGGGGGGCTAAGGAGGCAGGCCTGCTGGGGTGGGGAGACAGAAACTGCCCCTGCAACCTCAAATCCTGGCACTTGGGGTGCATGCAATTTTTCTTCTCCTGATGGGGAGAGATGCAGCAAGAGGGAGGTTTCCAGGGATGCTCCGGGGCTGGGGCGGGGGGAAGGGACATTAGGGTGGGGGCTGAGTGAGGGGGTGTTAATGTATGTGCAGGAAGGGGAGAGAGCTAGCAGTGTTGGGCAAAGTTAGGGGAGCCGTGCTGGGGTGAAGTTGGGGGTTATGGGGGTGGAGTCATGGCAGGGGGTTCTAGGTGTGGAGTTGGGGGAGGTGGGGGTGGAGTCATGGCAGGGAGTGCTGGGGTGAAGTTGGGGGAGGTGGGGGTGGAGCCATGGTGGGGTGCTGGGGTGAAGTTGGGGGTTATGGGGGTGGAGTCATGGCAGGGGTGCTAGAGTTGGAGTTGGGGGTGGGGGGTCAAGTCATGGCAGGGGGTGCTAGGGGTGAAGCTGGGGGTTATGGGGGTGGAGTCATGGCAGGGGGTGCTAGAGTTGGAGTTGGGGGTGGGGGGTTGAGTCATGGCAGGGGGTTCTAGGGGTGAAATTGGGGGTTATAGGGGTGGAGTCATGGCAGGGGGTGCTGGGGTGAAGTTGGGGGTTATAGGGGTGGAGTCATGGCAGGGAGTGCTAGGGGTGGAGTTGGGGGAGGCCAGGGATGGGCTTATGGCAGTGAGGGCTGGGGGGTGGAATCTCATAGAGTCATAGGTTCCAAGGCCCGAAGGGACCACTGTCATCATGTAGTCTGATCTTCTGCATAACATAGTCCAGAGACCAGCCCCCAAATAATTCCTAGAGCAGATCTCCTAGAGAAACATCTCCCCCGGATTTAAAAAAAGCTCAATTACTCTCACCGTTAAAAACGTCCACCTTATTTCCAGTCTGGATTTGTCTCGCTTCAACTTCCAGCTATTGGATCGTGTTAGGCCTTTCTCAGCTAGATTGAAGAGCCCACTATCAAATATTTGTTCCCCCTTGTAGGTACCTGTAGACAGTAATCAAGTCACCTCTTAATAGTCTCTTTGGTAAACTAGATTGAGCTCCTTGAGTCTATCACTATAAAGCATCGACTCCTTTAATCATTCTCGTGACTCTTCCCTGAACTAGAGCCCTGCACACTCCCTACTCCCATCCTGCCCGCAAACTCCACTCCCGTTCTCACCCGCTCCCACATTGTTTCTTGCATTATTATCCCACCCCCAGTCGCAAAAAGCTTTGATCCTGCAAATCCCACAAGAGAGACAGATTCCCCCATGCTACGAAAGAAAAAAACCCCACAACAAAAAATGGTCAGTTAATATATTATATATATAAATGGAAATCAGACACTATTTTTACCACTACAAGAAGAAAACAAATCTCACTTAAACCATACAAAATATTTTAACTCCTGTTATAATAGACATAAAAAAATCAATCCCTCACTTACATTTAAGAATTAAAACCTTCGTTTAAAATAAAAAGATTTAGTGTTTTCCCACAAATTACCGCAGTCTGGTTTTTTGCCTACCCAATCCCACCCGCAACCAAGTACATTTCACCCACTCCCGCCAGGGCTTCAATTCTCAAAGAGTATTTCCCAGAGCCCCCCATGCCTGCTCCTCATTTGGGGCTCCGGGCTTGAGCTGTGGGGCAGGGGGGTCTTGGGGCTTTAGCCCCACAGGGTGGGCCACCAGGGCTCAGGGCTGTAGCCCTGTGGGATGCGCCAGGGCTGAGGGTGTCAACCCTGCGGGAGGTGCCATGGCTCCCACAGGTCTGAAAATAGTTACCGGAGCTCTGCTCCAGATGGCTCTGGCTGAATTTAAGCCCTGACACCTGCTTTTATGGCAGGGGACCTGTGGGATCCCAGTGCTGCTGCCGGGCTCTGCTCTGAACCCTCTCCAATTTATCAACATCCTTCTTGAACTGTGGGCACCAGAACTAGACACAATATTCCAGTAGCAAGCACATCAGTGCCAAATATAGAGGTCAAATAATCTCACTACTCCTACACCATATTCCCCTGTTTATACATCCAAGGATCGCATTAGCCTTTTTGGCCACAGTGTTGCACTGGGAGATCATGTTTAGCTGATTATAACCACAATCCCCAAATCTTTTTCACGGCTTCCCAGGATAGAGTCCCTCATAGTGTAAGTGTTTCTAGATATATACATTTATATTCTTTGTTACATTCTTTATTTCTAGATATATACATTTATATTTAGCCACATTAAAATGCATATTGTCTGTATGCACCCAGCTTACCAAGCGAGCCAGCTCGCTCTGTATCAGTGACCTGTGTTCTTCATTATTTACCACTCCCCCAGTTTTTGTGTCCTCTACAAACTTTATCAGTGATGATTTTATGTTTTCTTCCTGGGCATTAATAAAAATGTTATATAGTGTAGGGCCACAAACTCATCTCTGCCGGACTCCAGTGAAAGCACACCCACTCTATGATGATTCCCCACCTGTTACATCTGGAGACCTATCAGTTAGCCAGTTTCTAATCCATTTTATGTGTGCCATGTTAATTTTATATCTTTTTGTGTTTTTAAACAAAGTGGCATGGGGTACCTAATCAAATGACTTACAGAAGTCTAAATATATTAAATCAACTCTATTACCTTTATCAGCCAAACTTGCAATCTCATCAAAAAAAGATATCAAGTTAGTTTGACAGGATCCATTTCCACAAACCCATGCTGATTGGCATTAATTACATTACCATCCTTAAATTTTTTATTAATTGAGTCTCGTAATAGTCACTCCATTATCTTACTCAGGGTCAATGTCAGGCTGATACACCTATAATTACCTGGGTCATCCCATTTACCCTTTTTAAATATTGGCACACCATTAGCTTTTTTCCAGTCTTCTGGAACTTTCCTGGTGTTCCAAGACTTATTGAAAAACTACATTAATGGTACAGCAAGTTCCTCAGCCAACCCTCTTAAATCTCTTGGATGCAAGTTTCCTGGATCTGCTGATTTAAAAATATCTAACTTTAGTAGCTGCTGTTTAACATCCTCCTGAGACAGGAGTGGACTGGAAAGCATATTATATGATATGACGACAACATCTGTTTCCCCCAAATACAGAACAGAAATATTTATTGAACTCGTCTGCTTTTTCTGAGTTGTTGTTGATAATGCTACCATTTCCATCTAGTAATGCACCACTACTATTGTTAGGATTCTTTTTGTTCCTAATATACTTTAAAAACTACTTATTGTCCTTAACTTTGCTGGCCATAGATTTCTCCTTCTGTTCCTTTGCTTCTCTTATCAATTTTCTACAATTCCTAACTTCTGATTTATATTCACTACTATCAACTTCCCCTTTCTTCCATCTGTTATATATATATATATATATAAAATAGCTGCCTTTACTTCCCCTCTAAACCAGGTCATTTTTTAACCAATATTGCCTTCTTCCTTTATTGTGGGATTGTGTCTTTTTGGACATCTAGTAAAGTGTTCTTAACCAAGTCTCAATTATCATTCACATTTTTTCTGATTAAATTCTTCCTCCCAGCTGATTTGGCTCATAATTGTTTTTGGCTTTGTGAAACTAGCCCTTTTAAAGCACCAAATATGTATATCACTGATCTGGACTTTATTCTGTTTGCATTCTATACATGTGATCAAATCATGGTCACTTGTACCTAAGCTCTCATAATTTTTGATTCTGTGATCAGTTCCTGTTTAACCGTTAGGAGAAGGTTTAATATAGAATCCCCCTGTGTTGGCTGTAACACTTTTTGAGTTAGGACATTGCCATCTAGAATATTTAGAAATTCCAAGGATGTTTTAGTACTGGCATCATGAGACCGCCAACATATGTCACTCAGATTGAAATCCGCCATAAACAGGCAGCTTTTCCCCCTGCGTGTTACAGATAGGTGCGTAAGGAGGCGGTCAGCCTGTTCCCCAGTGTGATTTGATGGCCTGTAGCAGACACCAACTATACCCCATTCTGTGCTTTATCAGTTAGGACATTGATACATACGCATTCAAGATCATTGTCTTCCAAGCCGTCAATGACTCGGAAACAGGTAATGCCATTTATGACAGAGAGTGCCACTCCCCCCACCAATTTTGTCCACTCGAGCCTTCTTAAATAGGTTATAAACCATTGATTTTAACATTGCACTCATGGCAATCATCCCACCAGGTTTCACTAATACCAATTAGATCAAATTTATGCTCATCAATGAGCAATTCCAGTTCCTCTTGTTTGTCACCCAGGCTCCTAGCATTGGTGTGCAGGCAGTGAAAGAATTTCTTCTCTTCGTCTCCTTTGGTTCCTTGATTAGTTTTGTTTGCAACATCTCGATTTTGTCCTGAGTGCTCAGATTCTCCCTCTTTTTACCCTCCACTTTTGTTACCAGTTTAATGCCCTCCTGGCTACTCTAGCCAGCCTGTCCCGGAGAAGATTGGTCCCCCTTCTACAGAGGCAGAAGCCATGGCCCCATCAATTTTTACCAGCTGTAAGGGCGAATGATGGGGGGAAGGGGACAGAGCGGAATGAGCAGGTGATGGAGTCTTGGGGGAAGAGGTGGTGTGAGGACGTGGCCTTGTGGGAAGATGTGGTGCCAGGGTGAGGTCTTGGGGGAATGGGTGGTGCAAAGGCGGGGCCTCAGGGGTGCTGGGATGGAGGTGGGGGGCAGGGTTACGGCCGTGGGTGCTGGGGTGGAGGTGGGGATGTGGGGGTGGGGTTATGGCAGGGGTGCTGGGGTGGAGGTGGGGGACGGGGTTATGTCAGTGGGTGCTGGGGTGGAGGTGGGATGGGGCTATGTCAGGGGGCGCTGTGTGAAACTGGAGAGGTGGAATGGGCTATGTAAGGGGGTGTTGCATAATATTGGGGAGGTGGGGTGGGCTATGGGAAGGAGTTCTGAGATGTAATTGGGGGAAGGGTAAAGTCACAGACTACGATTTTCTAGAATACACCTGACCTCATCTATCGATCTATTGAAACACGCGCAGCTTAAATGATCTCAAGCATTTCAAATACACGAGTGACTCAGGCCTTCAAAAAAGATGAGACCTGCTGAAAAATCAGAAGATTAAAAAAATATATATATATATATATATACACACAGGTGTTGGGTGCTTTTCTTTGATTCTCCTGTCATCACCTGACTCCAGAAGCTGGTGCCTGAAGAAAAACCACCAAAGCCCATGAGACACAGCAAAATGGGAGTGTTGGCAGCACCGGAGACGCGTGCAGACTCCCAGAAACAGGAGTACCCCCACCCCCACCCCCACCCAAGTACCGCGGGGTTTGGGACACTATGCTAAGAATAGGTTTCAGAGTAACAGCCGTGTTAGTCTGTATTTGCAAAAAGAAAAGGAGTACTTGTGGCACCTTAGAGACTAACCAATTTATTTGAGCATGAGCTCTCGTGAGCTACAGCCGATGAAGTGAGCTGTAGCTCACGAAAGCTCATGCTCAAATAAATTGGTTAGTCTCTAAGGTGCCACAAATACTCCTTTTCTTTATGCTAAGAATAGGCAGCAGATGTTTCTCATGGGGGCGGGGGAGGCCATGCTCCCTACCAGGTGCTGCCAGGTCTGGAGATGAGCTGAGCTCTGTCTCCTGGGCTCTGGATGGGTTGCTGCAGCCAGCTGCACAAGGCCCTATCTGCATGGAGGTGGAGGGAGGGGGCAGGGGGCCTGAGGCCATGGAGATCCGGGGTGCTAGGTACTTTCCCTGATTCAGTGATTGCTCGGCTTTAAAACCCCCGTTGCTTCCTCCACTGTCTCTCACTTCCTGTGTCCCCCTACCCAGGGCATCCTCTAACGCCCCACCCCCCCACCCCAATGGCATCCTAGCACCAGCCAATCTCCCCCAGGGATGAGCCCTCCTACTCCTCGGCCTGTGCACCGGGTACCATTTAAACTGGCCATGTCTTCTCCATCCCCCTGGCGCCGTCTCTGCTGCCTTTTCCATCTTCCTCCCCCTGGATGATTTCTGCAGCCGCGGTGCAGGTAGTATTAATGATCTATGTATCCCAGGTCAGCCATTGTGCTTAAGACTCGGATTGTAACACTCCGTTACTATTGGTTATACAAGGGCAAACCCTCCATCTGCGCCACTGTAAATCAGGCTCTTGTTGGGCTATTACTCAGCCCCCAGGCCAGTGCTGCTCCCCCCCGCCCCACCCTGCTGCTGCCCTCTCCCCCCTACCCCAGTCCTGCCTCACCTGCCTGCTGGGCCTTTGTATTTTACATTTCTAATTAAATTAAATTACACACACACAACGGCCAAAAAAAGAAAAAAAAAGAGAGAAGAAAAGAAAAGAAGGGGCCGGGAGAGGGGTGTGCGTGGGGCTAATGAATTCCTCAATGATTTGCTGTTATATTTTAAAGGGACCATAAAAGCCAAGGGGTGATAAAAATGGATTTTGTCGTTATCCGCACCAGCGCTGGGAGAGCCGAGCCCTGCGGAAGACGCAGGCCCAGCCCTGCACCAGTTGCACCCTCTGCCGCATCCCCTTTTGGGATTTGTGGGGGTGGGGAGGGGTCCTAGGGACAGCTGGGTTCAAACATAGGGGGTGAATCGGAAGAAGGATCAAACAAGAGTCGCTCCCTAAACCCTGAGGATGGTTCTGGGCAGGATTGGGGGTCCCCCCAGGAGGCAAACCTGGGGAATGAAGCAGCTTCTGGCTTTTTCCCATGTTGCCCCTCATCATATCCCTCCTCTATCTGTGGTACTTATCTGGCTCCCAGCTCTCTAGTACGAGAGCATCTCACAGTCTTGGGTGTATTCAGCCTTGTGAGGCAGCCCCATTGTACAGATGGGAGACTGAGGCACGGAGAGGCTAAGGCCCAGGTGCAAGGTCTTTGGGCTCCTAAGATCCATTGAATTCAAAGTCACAGGGGAAATCCATGGCAGAGCATGGCCTTTGGCCTCAGATCTCCTCAGACCCCAGGCTAGCACCCTAACCCCTGGGCCAACTTTCCCCTACCCACCTGCAGCGCCCCCTGCGCCTCCTCCTTCAATCCCTCCTTGCAACTCTGCCTCCGAAAGGCTTGCAGACATGTGGGCAGTGGGGGGCTGAAACTGCTGCCCGTTGCCCCACCCAGCATGGTCCCATCAGCTCGTGCTCCCACATCTGTTGGCACCTTGCATTTCTTGGCTTATTTCGACTGGAAGCTCTTTGGGGCAGGAACCGTCTGTTTTGTTGTGTGTTTGTACAGCGCCTAGTGCAGTGGGATCCTCGACCAGGACTGGGGCTGCTAGGTCTTACCGTAATACACCTAATAAACAATGTACAGCACCTAGCACAATTGAGTCCTGAGGCTCTGAGGAGCTACTGTAATAAAAATAATACTGACTCTGAAGACTCAGTAATCCTGGGCGCCTGGGGAAAGCAGCATGAGATGGGAAGCAGAGCCTGGGCATTATCGGATGGGCATGGTCCCGGACCCGCTCATTTGCTGAAGTATGGCCTCTCTCCATGTCTTAGTATCTTCCTGTGCCATGGGATGGGCAGCAGAATTGGGCACGGTGCCTCCTGCTTCCACCTCCCTCCCTCTCTCCCTGGTGGCTCCAGCTCCCTGGAGTTTGTCCCCTTGGAGGGTCCCTAGCTGCACCATGCCCCACAGCCAAGCGGGCAACCCACGGAGCTCCCCCAACTCCTTGGGGTGCCTGCAACAGCCACTTCCCACCCATGACCAGCTCAGCTTGGCTCTCAAAGGGGCCGGTCTCACCTCCAGCTTCACTAGCCCAGTGCATGAGTTCGTGTTGCGGCTTCGGGGGGAACCTGGAGGCTACACACTGACTGGGCTGCAAAGGGTCTATACCAGACGTCCCTTTCTCCCACTGGAGCCACATTCCCTTCGTGGTCCATCCAGTCCTAAGGGGAATTCGCACTAAGGGCTGACAGCCCCTGGAGACCCATCCTGCCTTTCACCCGCTCAAGAACAAGGGCACAGTCAATGAAAGTGAATGGTGGGGATTTCAAAGGGGATGAGAGGCAACACTTTCTCACACAAAGGGCAATTGGACTGTGGAACTCCCTGCCACAGGAAGTCACTGAGGGCAAACACTCCCAAAGGGGGACATTTCGGTGGATAGCAGGACTAGCCAGAGTTAGAAGAGTGAATGCTGACGTAGGCAGCGATATTAAACCTTGGGCTTTGTGGTTTAAGCCTAAATGTATCAGCGACCAAGATCAGATGTAATGTGTGGGGCAGATTATCCCACATCTGCTACTGTAGCCTGCTTATATCTGCCTCTGCAGCACCTCGCACCGGCCACAGTCAGAGGCAGGATGCTAGACTAGATGGAACTTGGGTCTGGCAATTCCACACAGAGCCGGGGTGATGTCGACCAGCCCTGCTCTGGAGGGACCGGCTCCTGGGAAGAGGGGCTAGAGGCGTCTCCATGGCCCATTCAGGTCTCAGTGATGGGGGGCACTTGGTTCCGGCTCATTGCAGACACTTACTCAATAGCAACAAACCCAAACTGCACCAGCTCAGTCTGCCAGGTTGCCCAGATGGGCACAAGTGGCACTTGGTACCAAGTGGGCCCAGGGCTTGCCAGGCAGAAGGCCCCAACTGTCAGCCCTGCAGCCCCAGGGATATTTCAGGCCAGAAGGGGATTGTGAGTGGCTCTCCTGTATAAAACAGCCCGCAGGCTTGCCCGCAGACATTGACTCAGCCACCTCTAGGATGCGGCCACCCCTGGGGTGGGATGCGACGGCTGTTAAACAGCCACACCACATCTTAGGCCTGGAGTGGAGAAGCCTGCTGGGGAAGTGGATCGAAGGAGGCAGACTGGAATCCCCCATTGGATTTGGGCTCGGGATTAACTTTCCTGTTCCTGGGGGATTTTCCGGGACCCCATTAGAATCATAGAATATCAGGGTTGGAAGGGACCTCAGGAGGTCATCTAGTCCAACCCCAACTAAATCATCCCAGCCAGGGCTTTGTCCAGCCAGGCCTTAAAAACCTCTAAGGAAGGAGATTCCACCACCTTCCTAGGTAACCCATTCCAGTGCTTCACCACCCTCCTAGTGAAAAAGTTTTTCCTAATATCCAACCTAGACCTCCCCCACTGCAACTTGACACCATTACTCCTTGTTCTGTCATCTACCACCACTGAGAACAGCCGAGCTCCATCCTCTTTGGAACTGCCCTTCAGGTAGTCGAAAGCAGCTGACACTGAGTCAGCAGTGTGCCCTTGTTGCCAAGAAGGCCAATGGCATTTTGGGATGTATAAGTAGGGGCATAGCGAGCAGATCGAGGGACGTGATCGTTCCCCTCTATTCAACATTGGTGAGGCCTCATCTGGAGTACTGTGTCCAGTTTTGGGCCCCACACTACAAGAAGGATGTGGATAAATTGGAGAGAGTCCAGCGAAGGGCAACAAAAATGATTAGGGGTCTAGAACACATGACTTATGAGGAGAGGCTGAGGGAGCTGGGATTGTTTAGCCTGCAGAAGAGAAGAATGAGGGGGGATTTGATAGCTGCTTTCAACTACCTGAAAGGGGGTTCCAAAGAGGATGGCTCTAGACTGTTCTCAATGGTAGCAGATGACAGAACGAGGAGTAATGGTCTCAAGTTGCAGTGGGGGAGGTTTAGATTGGATATTAGGAAAAACTTTTTCACTAAGAGGGTGGTGAAACACTGGAATGGGTTACCTAGGAAGGTGGTGGAATCTCCTTCCTTAGAGGTTTTTAAGGTCAGGCTTGACAAAGCCCTGGCTGGGATGATTTAACTGGGAATTGGTCCTGCTTCGAGCAAGGGGTTGGACTAGATGACCTTCAGGGGTCCCTTCCAACCCTGATATTCTATGATTCTATCAGATCCCTCCTCACTCTTCTCTTCTGCAGACTAAATAATCCCAGTTCCCTCAGCCTCTCTTCATAAGTCATGACACAAGGTGTCAAGACCTCAGCTCTATGTTTCGCCCCGGAGAGGACACCTCCATGCAGCACAGTGCCCCCTAGGGCTGACCTGGCTCTGCCCCCCTTCTGAATTACCAGCGCATCTTCCTGCAGCACCGGTGTAGACCCGGAAGATCTCCTAGCCACCATCTGAGATTTTAAAGTCCATTTTGACCCTGTCCACAAACCCACAAGGAGGCAGCTTAGCCCCGTGGCGAGGCCTCTCAGGACTTTTGGGTTCTACTCCTAGCTCTGCCACTAACTGGCTGGATGACCTGGGCAAGTCACTTCCCCACTGGGTGCCTCAGTTTCCCCACCCACTCACATCTGTTTAGATTGCAAGCTCTCTGGGGCAGGGACTGTCTCCTGCTCTGTGTCTGTTCTGTGCTAGCACAATGGGACCCTGATCTCAGCTGGGACCTCTACATGGTTCCATAATAGTAATACTTCCAGGCTAGGGAGGCTGGGATCTGTGATGCTGGGAGTCACGACTCCTGGCCTTCAGACCTGTTCCCCGAGGATCAGTCCTTGCAGCTTCCTCTCATGCATCTGGTACTGGCCGGTCTCGGAGACAGGAGCATGGAGTCACTGCTTAGAGCTGGTGGCAACGAGAAATGCCTGGTGTCATGTAGCTGCTGCCAGGGTCAGACCCAGGCCTCCTGAGTCTCTGCCTCACGTTCAAGCCATAACAGTCTGCAGCAGTTGGGCCAAACCCAGCTGGCCCCACCTGAGTGTTGATTTCCTCCCTGTGGCCAGAACTGCATTCTTACACTGCAGCGGGGCAGACTGGCAATCTACTGCAGGCAACAATCCTGCCCAGAGCGGCCTCTCCATGTGGGCCAGGGGAGATATGGAAGCACAGCTCCGGAGGCAAAGCCTTCACCAGCCAAGGGATGGGGACAGATCTTTTATCCCGCCCTGCTCAGCTCCACCACAGCAGCGTCCCCCATCGCAGCAAGAGGAATATTTCCAATCCCAGGTGCTTCGGCTGCCTTCCCGGCCTTGATCTCTGCCCCCGGCTGCCCAGGCATCGGCCTTGCCCCCTGCAGTTCTGTTGGCGTTTACCCCCATGAGTAAAAAGCAGCCCGACTATCCTGGCAGAGCTTGGGAGGGCAGCGATCTCCCTGGGCCTGGCGGAGTGGCGCAAGGTTTTACGGTGCCCTATAAACCATAAATCAGGCAAAGCTTTGAAGAGACTGGATTTTATTAGAATAGCCAAGACATGTAATATAAATATATATACACACTATACATGGGCTGCGCGCGTGCGTGTGTGTGTCTCTGTGTGTGCACTGGTTTTTTATTGCTCTGACGTTCGGGGACCTTAGTTGTCTTTGTCGGGGGGAAAAAGACATTAAAAAAGCAACAAAAACCGGCCAGGTATGGGCCTGGGGAGAAGCAGGGAACAGCTGGACACATCAGAATCACCAACCACGGTAAGTTACAAAATAAAGAGCGCCCATAAACCAGTGATCAAAACAGCAGCCTCATCTCCTGCATTCAAAAGGCACAATCACGAACTCTCATCCCACCCAACCGACTAACCGAGAACTCGGGGGCGAGCCGGACGCCTGGCTTCTTTCTCCCTCCTCCACAAGAAGAGCAGGGGGCAAATGAAGACTCACAACAGTATTATATTTAAAAAAACAAATTAAAAACAAAAGGAATTGCAACCGTGAATACAAAAAGCAAGTGCATGAGAATAATCAAAGGTGGGGTATGTACAAGTGGGTGGGGGTGGGTTGAACTGCCCCCCTCCCCCCGAAATCAAGCAAACCAACTGCAAATCAACACTAATTACTGAGCATGCTACAGCGGGTAGCTATAAGACGCAGAGACCCGGCGGAGGGGGACCCTGAATCCTGAGAATTAGAACAGTAATAATGGACGAGTGTTTAAAAAACAAAGTGAAAATAAAACCATTTCAGGGGTAGTGTCAAGGCTCTGCCCTGCCTGCTGCCCCGTCCAGGGGTCATGCCAGGGCTGGTGACCCTCCCCGCGTTGTCTCCCCAGGGGTTCAGTCAGGCTGTGTCCCCCCCTGCAGCTCCCAGAGGTCATGCAAGATCTGTGCCCCCCGCCCCGCTGTCATGTCAGGGCTGGTGCACCCTGCCCCCCTCCCATGCCCCAGGGACCCTGTCAACTGTCAAGTTGGCCAGGTGGGTCTTTGGATCCCTCCTCCTGGTCCGGTCACACTCCACCCCATTACTGCCCCGGCACAGTCACTGCCCAGAAGCTGCGGGGAGTGGCAGATTGCGACAGAGAGCCAGGAGATGCTGCCCCAGGAGATCCTGGTGCAACGGTTGGATGATCCCATGGCAGTCACTCCTGATTTACACCCAGGTGGGGGCTGGGATCCCTGGGGCGCCCCATGGGGCAGCCGAGATTGGGACCAGACCCGGGGCAGGGAGTGGCTCAATTCTAGGCCAAGGGGATGCTGGGGCCAGGAGGCCGCTTGGCAGAGAAAAGCAGCTGGGGAAACCCAGCCCCCAACATGGGCTGGGACAGGACAGATACCCTGGTGTACACACACACAGAGCTCTGGGCACCAGCTCAGGCCCCTTTGCCCCCCCATAACCTGGGCAACCCCCCCCCCCCCACAACCCTTCCCCACTTCCACCCCCGACCTGAGATCACCGGGAAGGGAAGGTTTTCGGTGCATGGGGCTCTGGATCCTGTGGGCCCTCTTGGGCCATTAACCCCGCGTGGGAGGCAGCGGTGGCGAACGAGCTGATGGAAGGCCCGTTGTGCCAATTATTTAAGCAGTTGACATTCTAACAAATCAGCGGAGCGCTTCCAGCATTATCGGCTGGCTCTTGGCATGTGCTGGCGTCCTGCAGGGCCGAGCAGTGGACGGGTGGGTGGGTGGGGGGGGGCTGGGTCTCCTTGCCCTGCAGCCAGGGAAACTGAGTCCCATGGGGGAACAGATCCTTATGACAGCCGCGAAATTCCCTAGCCCAGACATGGAAACCAGTAGCCCAGCCAGAGCCCAAAGGCTAGTTGACTGGGCCCAGGGGAGCGGAGCTCGGGGTCTTTGGGATCCAGGGCGGGGTCCACGAGGGGGGGGGGGGAATCCAGGCCCCTTTTAGCCTGAACTATGGGGCAGCCTAACCCCACTCAGCCCCCTCCCCTGCTCTCCTCTTACTGACCTCCTGCACCTCCCAGAGCTCTGAGGGACCCAGGAAATCTGCCTAACCTCACCTGGCCTCACCTTCTCTGAACTGCTCCTCCATCTCCTGTATCTTCCAAAATCCAGTGCCCAGCAGTTCCCAACACTCCAAGTTTGGAGCCCCAGAGGAAACATTGGGGGAAGGGGGGGGGAAGACAGTGTGCCCCTAGGGCAGCCCGCAGCTCCAACACCCCCCACCCCCAGCGAGCCTTCCCCAGCTCTATGCAGCAGTCTCAGGTACCAGGAGGCAGATGGGAGTTGGGGACACCCCCCGGGGATTCCTATTGCCCTAACACACAGCCAAGGGGTGTGTGTGCCTGCCCCCCCCCGCAACTGATGAGCGCTCAGCATCTGCAGTGGTTGAACCCCATATTGGGGGGTGGGAGCAACTCGCCCTATTTCAGCCTAAGGCAGCAGGGTGGGGGCTGGAGACCTCAGGCCTACAGACCTGCCTGGGAACAGCCACTAGGCGGCGTTATTGCCCAGCTTCCCCCCCCCTTCACTCCCTGCTCTCAGATGCCATGGAGGGCAGGAGGAGGGGGTAAAATCGCCCCCCAGCGTTCGGGGGAGCCCAGGGCACCCTGGTGTGGCTCCTAGGGGGTGAGCCAGCCTGGCAGTGCCTGACAGGAGGGTCCAGGGAGAGGCAGGGAGAGGCGGGGGCCACGGGGGTGTCACTCGAAGGCGAAGGGGTCGTGGGCGCTGAAGAAGAAGTGGCTGTCGACGTGCTCCTCCAGCGCCTCCTTGTCGCACTCCAGGGGGAAGCGCTCCTTGCAGATGGGGCACTCCTTCCACAGGCCGGGGGACGCGGGCAGGTCCAGTGGGGAGGCGCCCATCCCACACGGGCCCGGGTCCGACGGCTGGCGGCCTGTGATGCCGCTGCAAAGGGGCGACAGAGACGGAGGATAGGCACCCCTAGAGCTCGTCGCGCCCCTGAGCGGGGCCCTGGCAGTGCCCCCCGCCACCGGCCCTGCACGGAGCGCACAGCCGGGCCTATTATGGGTTCCCCCCCACACCCGCTATTCCAGTTCTCCCCCCTCCTGATTCCCCCCATCCCCCGGGTCTCTCTTTTTGCTCCTTCCCCATCAGACTCTGCAGAACACGGAGCAGCCCCCCAATTCCCTGCACAGGACCAACCCCCCACCCCCCACAGCGCAGCAGCCCCTCCCCCTTCTCAAAGGGGAGCAGTGGCCCCCTCAACCCAGAATTCCTTTTATTCCTCAGACACCCCCCGTCTCATCGCCTCTGCACACGGCAGCCTGCACCCACCCTGCCCTTCCCTCAATACGTCATCCCACCGCACCCACCCTGCCCTCCCCTGACGCCCCCATCCCATCCCCCCCATCCCATCCCTTCTGCCCTTCCCCCGACACCAACATCCAACCCTGCCTCCCCCCAACACGTCATCCCACTGCACCCACCCCCTGCCCTATCCTGACTCCCCCATCCTGTCCCCCCGCATCCCTTCTGCCCTTCCCCCGACACCAGCATCCAACCCTGCCTCCCCCCAACACGTCATCCCACTGCACCCACCCCTTGCCCTATCCTGACTCCCCCATCCCATCCCCCCGCATCCCTTCTGCCCTTCCCCCGACACCAGCATCCAACCCTGCCTCCCCCCGACACGACATCCCATTGCACCCACCCCCTGCCCTATCCTGACTCCCCCATCCCATCCCCCCGCATCCCTTCTGCCCTTCCCCCAACACCAGCATCCAACCCTGCCTCCCCCCGACACGTCATCCCACTGCACCCACCCTGCCCTATCCTGACGCCCCCATCCTGTCCCCCTGCCGCAGCCACCCTGCCAATCCCCAACACTGGCATCCCACCCCACCCTCCCCCCATACCTCGATCCCATCCCCTCTGTATCCACCTGCCTGCCCCCAACACCCCATCCCACCTCTCTGCACTCAGCACCAACCTGCCCTTCCTGGTCCTGACACCCCCACTGCATCCCATCCCTCCCCCACATGGGTACACAGACCCGCCCTTGCCTTGCAGCTGGGTGATTCTCTCTATTTCACTTGCAAATAGACCCCCCGCCCCGCCCGCCTCTGTCTGCAGGAGAAAGGAATCTAATGATGCTGAAAATTGATTCAGAAATGCCCTGACACGGCTGTACATCTCCCAGCTCCGTGCTTGCCACTTTTATGGCCACTGGCTGTAAAAGTCACCGGCTCCCTGCGCCCACAGGGAAATTTATATATTTTTACTAACTAAGAGGAGGCTTGGAAAGCTGCCCCAATCCCCCGCTTCCCCTACTCCCACCCCACTACTCTGCTCCCCTCCATCCGCCTCCCCATCCCCCCACCCTGCTCCCCTCCATCCTCCTCCCCAGCCCCCCACTGCTCCCCTCCATCCTCCTCCCATCCCCCACCCTGCTCCCCATTCCCCCACTGTGCTCCCCTCCATCCTCTTCTCCATCCTTTCCTTATGGGCAGGGTGAAGGAACAGACCCCTGCTCTGCTGACAGGCCCCAGCCGATATCACCCCTCACCTTGCCATCTCATAGAAGACGCTGCCCAACTCGGGCAGCAGCAGACTGGCCTCTTCCCCTCCGCTCCGCACAGCTGCCATCAGCACAGCCTTCTCGTCCTCCGCCTCCTGCAGTCAGAGCGAGGGTGAGAGCACCGGGGGCCAGAGTCCAGCCCTTGCCCCCCCAGCAGTCGGGTGCCCCTCGTGCACAGGCATAGTGATTGTGCCCCCCCAAGCAGCTGGGCTCCCCGGAAGAACAGTCCTGCTATGTGTCATAGGCCCTACACTGCTGAGGATGGATGGGGATTCTCCTTTACCTCCAGCGGCAGCAGGCTGGGCCCTGGGAGCACAGGGGTCTGAGTTTTATCCCTGTTGCTGCGAGGTCCCCAGCTGTACTGCTAGGGTGTGGGCTACCCCGATGGGTCTCTGTGAGGTTCCTGCCCCCAGGCTGTACGGGGGAATCATGGAGCCAGCAGCCGGGCAACCTCCCTAGCCCCAGCCCAGCTCCCGTTCAGGAGCCCCAGGGAACCCCAAATGCCTGGTGATTAGCTGACTGCCACATCCAGATCTCACCAGCCCAGAAGCCCCAGAGGGTTGGGAGCTGGAGCTTTGGTTTCGGCCTGCGGGGGGGGGGAGCTACTGTGTTGTAACCAGATCCCCCCCAACACTGTTGCTTTCCTAGTGTAGATGGGCCCCAGACCTGGAGGGCTAAGATCAGCCCCTCCTAGGGCTAGTGTTGCGATGGCCCAGATGATGCAGAGTCCCCCATTCAGCTGCTCTCGCTGCCCCTTTGGGGATGGAGGTGGGGGCTCCCCAGCACTGATGCTGTGAGGCTGGCAGGGAGAAGTCCTCACTCCCCATGGGGCTGACCCCAACCCCCCACTTTCCCCAGCGGGAGGTGCTGGAGAGACTCCCTGGCACCCCCCTTTTCTGCCTGGCCATTAATGTTACTGCATGTAAACTGCATGTTCTATCGTGCCAATTATCAGAGGTTTGTCAGTTTTACAGGGGCGGGTCTAAAAAGCCCCTTGCCTGACTCACGGCTGGAGGGACGGGGGAGGAAGAATCTGCCCCGTGAACAAACAGCGACTGCAGTGGGACACGGAGAGATTTCAAATGTGGGCCTGATCCCCAGCCTGGCACAGACACCCCTTCCCCTTGTCCTTAGAGGGGAGGGGGAGAGCTGACCCCAGTCCTGCGTGGGCTCCCTTCAGACAGCAGGGACCAGCTGAGCGGGCCTTTTGCTAGAGGCAGGTCCGGGCAGCTCCAGGGACCTTCCAGCTACTCCTATCAGGGATGTGGTCGAGGGGAATGCAAGAGGGTTTGGGGGGCTGGCAGATAACCCCTCCCCCCGGATGAAGCAGGCTCAGACGCACCCTCAAAGCTGGGCTTTCTGTTGCCCAGGAAGGTGGGGGCCCACCCCATCCACCTCCGGGCTTTAAGGTTCCAGGGATCAGAAGCTTGAAGCCCGTTGGATGAGACAGGGTCCTTTGTGCAGTACCACACTTGGCGGGTCCCTGGGCACAACACTGGCAGATAATCACTGGGCTCGATTCGGGGGCTCGGCATGAGATGCGGCGGGGGCTACTGCTCACAGGAGGGTGAACTGACTGGACTGGGGCAGAGTGGGAGGGGGGCTGCACCGTGTGGGGGTCCCTGCATCAATCTAGGGTGGATGTTCTGCATGGGCCAGGGGGCCACCATTGGCAAGAAAGAAATGGCACCTGATGGTCACAAGAAAGCCAGGACTCCCGGGTTCTGTCCTTAGCTCTGGGAGGGAGTGTGGAAGAGTGGGGTAGCATGAGTAGCTGGCAGCCAGGATGCCAGGGTTCTACTTCCACCCCTGCCTCTGCTTGCTGTGTGACCAAGGGCAAGTCCCTGTGCCTCAGTTTCCCCCTCCACACTGCCCGGTGCTTGGGGGGGTCCTCGCCCCCCGGGGACTCACTGAGTCGGAGCTGTTGTCCTCAGTGGCCTGCTTGATCTGGGTGGTGATGGGGGCCGGCTGGCTGATCACCACCCTGTGCATGGGCTCCCGCAGGCACGGCGGGGTCTTGGTGGCCGATCGGTTGTCGCACAGGCTGTAGGGGCTGAGCTGGGTGTGGATCCTCATGTCCTCGGGGGACTCGTCCTCCGAGTCCGAGAGTGGGGAGTCCAGGGAGCCTGGGGAGGAGGGGAGGCCACAGGGTCACTTGGGCAGCCAGTGCCCCCTGCTGAGCAGAGCATGGTGTGTGGGGCATAGGGGGGACCCCTGCTGGGGGGAGGAGCCTGGAGGGGGGAGCCAGCACCGGGGGGGGGGGGGGGAGTGACAGCTGGCATTGGCACAGGGTTGGTAACTCCGGGGGGCAGCACAAAGCTGGGTGGGGGGAGCAGCACAGGACGATGTCAGGGAGGGAGGGGGGGGGCTGCAGAGTGCACATAGCAGTGAGAGCGGGGCGGGGATGCAGGGGGGATGAACAGGGGTAACAGTGAGGGGGTAACCATCGGAGGTGCAGGGTCCCGGGGTGAGGCAGTGAAGTGGGGGCAGAGCAGGTCAAGGAGCGGAGTGTTACCAGCCCCTCTGGGTTGCCTAGGGGTAATGGGATAGGGTGGGGGGGACAGGATGTAACAGGGCTAAAGGGGTCAGGGATGGGAATAACAGGGTGGGGGGATTATGGGGATGGGGGAACAGGGATGGGGTAATGGGATGAGGTAATGGGGGTGGGGGGATGGGGGAACAAGGATGGGGGGGTAAAGTGGTAGGGGATAGGGTAATGGTGGTGGGGATAATGGGGAGAAGGGTAATGGGGTGGGGGACAGGGGGAACAGAAGTGGGGGGCCTGGGGGTAACAGGGCTAAAGGGGTGAGGGATGGAGGTAACGAGGGGTAATGGGATGGGGAGGTTATGGGGGGGATGAGGATAATGGGGGTGGGAGGATTATGGGGAGAAGGGTAATGGGGTGGGGAGGTAATGGGGTGGGGGATGTGGGTGGGTGGATGGAGTAATGGAGGTGGGGATAAAGGTGGGACTAAAGGGATGAGGTGGGGGTAATGAGGTGGGGTGAGGGGGTTATGGGGGGATGGGGGCAATGGGGGTAACAGGGATGGTGTAGGGAGGTAACAGCGGCGGGAGGATGGGGGTAATGGTGGGATGGGGAGGTAACAGGGGTGGGAGGATGGGCGGGATGGGGGTGGGGGACTAATGGGGGTGGGGTGGATGGGGGTAACAGGGGTGGGGTGGGGAGGTAACGGGTGGGAGGATGGGGGTAGGGGCATGGGGGTAACAGGGGTGGGAGGATGGGGGTGATGGAGATGGGGGTAACAGGGGTGGGGTGGGAAGGTAGTGGGTGGGAGGATTAGGGTAGGAGCACGGGGGTAACGGGGTGGGAGGATGGGGACGGCTGGGGAGGTAACAGGGGTGGGGGGGAGCGGCACAGGGCGATGTCTGGGGACGGGGGGTTACCCACTCAGCGCCGTGGCCGCCGTCTCCTCCTCCTCAGCCACCGTCACCTCGCTCCACTTCTCGTCGGCCACCTTCTCCAGCCGCTCCTCCAGCTTGCGGGCGTACTCCAGCAGCTCCTGGGGAGGGGACAGCCGCCAGGGTCAGGATCGGCCCCACCTGCGCCCCGGGCCCCAGGCCATGGGGAGATTGGGTGGGGACCCCGGAGGGGGCAGGGGCTTTGCCTGCCCCCACCCACTGCCCAGGCTGCAGGATCCCTGCCTGACCCCAGGGCCCCGCCCAGCTCCTCTGCAGGGAAGGCCCTGATGGGGGCAGGGAATGTGGCTCATGTCACCCGCTCCTGATACCCTCCTGGCTCCGGGGTTCAGCCCCCTTTGATCTCTGACCCTGGATGGCACCAACCTGTTTCTCCTCCTGCAGCTGCTCCTTCTCCTTCTCAGCCACCTTCAGGGCCGCACGCAGCTCCTTGAGCTCCCGCTTGCTCTCCGACAGCTGCACCTGGGGAGGGGGGAAGGGGGCACAGGACCGTGAGAACTGCCCCAGGGCAGGGCGAGTGCCAATGGCCAGCCCTGCACCAGCCTCGGGAGGGAACCTCCATACCCCAGGCACCCGATCCCGCAGAACCCATGAGCGCCCCAATCCCTTCTCCTGTGGGGCAGGGCGCCCCCTCGCACCAGTGTGTGGCTTTCGGGGTAGGGCCTCCCCATGCCAGCTCTGATTCCTCCCCATATAGGGCAGGGACCGCCCCCTCCCACACGCCAGGGCCTCCCCATCACAGCTCTGATCCCACCCCCTACAGGGCAGAGACTGGGGCTCCCCTCTGTCCCAGGGACAGTGTCCACCCTGCACTGGCCTTACCAGGCTGGAGTCCCTCTCGTGGGACAGTTCAGATTTCAGCGCCTGCTTCTGGGCTCGCTCCTCCTGCAGGTTCTTCTCCAGCTTCAGCACCTCGGCACTCAGCTTCAGGATCTTGTCCTTCTCTGCCTGCAAACAGCATGGGGGGCGCTCACGGGGGGCCAGCACATCTCCCTAGCTAGGCTTGGATGGAAGGACTACAAATACCCAGTGCAGTGTGAGGGGCGCTGTGCTGCAGGGAGCAGGGTGAGAGGCTCAATAGGGGGCGCCCTCCCCTCGCAGCCAGTGCTGGCCCCAACGCGGTGCTAGGGGGTGCTGCGCTGCAGGAAACGGGGCAGGGGGCTCAGTAGGGGGCACTGTCCTCTCTGATAAGAGGTTTAGGGGGTTCTGGGCTGCAGGGAGCAGGGGGATTAGTACAGGTTATTCTCCCCTCATGCTGTGCTTCAGGGAGCTCAGTAGGGGGCGCTCTCCTCTCAGCCAGTGCCCAACCCAGGGCAGCCCTAGGGGGCGCTGTGCTGAGACATAAACCAAGTTCTGAGCATTGTGTGGGTCACGACAGGGGGGCTTTTCCCAAGGCCTGGACATGCTCGCCCCAGCTCCCTGTCCACCGGTCACTGAGACAAGCCCAGCTAGGGGATGCACTTTCATTTCCCATCCTAATCCTGCTGCACTGGCAGTACCCCATCCCAGGGGTGGCTGCACCCCAGCAGTGGCTGCACCCATTCAAGTGAGAGGCCCAGCGGGGTGGGGGTTGGCACCTCTATGCTCTGCAGCAGGTTGCTCTTCTCCTTCCACCACTGGCCTTTCCCCTCCTTCCATTTCAGGGTCATGTCCGCCAGCTTGATGTTGGTCTCGGCTGACTCCAGCCGGCTCTTGTGCAGGTCCGAGATGGTCCGGTCCCGGATGGAGGATGCGCTGGCCAACTCCTCCCCCAGCAGCACCACTTTCTGCTGGCTGGCGGCAAGGAGGTCCTGGGTGGAGCGGAGCTGCTCACACAGCGCTTCCAGCTGGGCCTGGCAGGGCAGGGAAAGGCAATGTGGGGGGATCGGAAATAATGAGTGGGATGGAAGAGGCCAGCTGGGTTCTGCCCCTGCATCCCACTCCCATACACAGCGACAAGGGAGCAGTTGAGGGCATTTAAAAGACTGTTAAAATTCTTTGCCGTTAGCATGCGGAACTCCCTGCTACAGGATGTTATCAAGGCAAACTGCTCAATTAGGTGCAGGGTAGCTCTGAGGTCTATGCACCAAAGACAAGCCGGAAATAGCTGGCCTTCCTCTAAGCCAGGGTTCGAATCCCATTAGGGCTAATGCAGGCTTTCTGAGGAGCCTGGAGACTCCCCTCCTGGCAGAGATCTTCAAAATCCTGCTCCAGGAGGGTGCCAAAGATCCTGCGGCACTTTTCACGTGAGCAGGGTTTGGGCTGCTGCCTTCTTGGTAAAACTCTATCCTGTTACTACTCTCCATGCCCCAGAAGTGGCTGCATTTCAGGAGTCAGTGGGAAAAGAACCCAGGAGTCCTGGCTCCCTGTCCTCACCCCTAAAACACACACAGGCACCCACAGCCGGGAAAGAGAACCCAGGAGTCCTGGCTCCCATCCCCCTGCTCTTGCAGTGACACCGTTCTAATCCCCTCTTTTCCAGGGGAAGGGCTGGTGAATGCACACACCCAAGCAGAGGGAGGGGGGAGCGGAGGCTGCCCCCTGGCACCAAGGGGGGCCCCCCACCCTGGGCACTCACCGTCCTCTGCTGTGCGGCTGCCAGCTTCTGCTGCAGCTTGCTGATGTCCTCCTGCAGCACCAGGGCCTGCGACACCTTCTCGCCGTGCCGGGTCTTGGCCAGCAGCAGGTCGCAGGCCAGGTTCCGGCTCTCCTGCTCCGAGGCCTGCAGCTTGACCTGGGGGGTTGGGGTGGGGGACACCTGATCCTCACGTGCCAGCCCAGAGAATCCTGAGAGGGGGTGGGACCCACCTCCCTTCCCTCTGGGTGTCCCCTGGGGATGGGGGAACCCTGCCGCTCTACGCATGTATGGAGAGAGACCCCCCCACTCCTGTGTGTGTCTGAGGGGGAGGGGAGGAACCCCCGCTCCTCTGCTCACCCCAGCTAGCTCCACCACCAGCAAGTCACCCCTACAAGCCCTGCCCCGGGTCCCCCCATTGTGGGGCGCCGCAGTGCTCACCTGGTAATGCTCCTTCTCGGCGTTCTCCTCCTTGAGCTGGTGGTGGATTTGCTCCTGCTCCCGCACCAGGGACTTCACCGTGTCCTTCATCCTGGGCGGGGCGGGGGGGGGGGGAGGGAGAGATGGAGACAGGCAGGGTGAGCCCCGGCTCGGCTTGGGGCACTGCCGGCTACAGAGGTGGGGGGGCGGGTGAGGCACAGCGAGGGGGCCGGGCAGACCCATTGCTGCCGGGTCAGAACCCCAGGGGGAGGCTGTGTCCTGCAGCCCCGCTGACGGGTCCCCTTTAGTCAGCACGGCCTGGGAATACGGGGCACTGCAACCCCACTCCCACCCCAGAGGCTGCACCCCGACGGCACATCAGAGTCCACGCCGCTTCGGGGGGAGGGAAGAAAGGAGGGAGCACCCATACTGAGCCCCCACCCTACTCCCTGGAGCACAGGACATCACCCCCTAGGGCATCAGCCTATTCTCACTCAGGGCAAGAGCACCCTCCCCGCCCCCCCCCCCCCCCCCAAACAGCGGGCCTCTTCAGCTTCCCGCAAGACCCTGGGTTTGGCCTCAGCGGTCACCCATCCAAGCACTGACCAGGTTCAACCCTGCTTAGCGACTGGACGAGATCAGGGGAGGAGGTGGGGCCGGGGCAGGGATTTGGGGAAGGAGTTGGAATAGGGGCAGGGAGGGGGCAGAGTTAGGGCGGGGCAAGGGAGGGGTGGGAGAGGGCAGGGCAGGGGCGGGGCCTCGTGGAACGGGTGGAGTGGGGGCGGGGCCAGGGGAAAAGGGGGGTTGAGCACCCACTGGCGGGAGCAGAAGTTGGCACCTAGGCTGCCTCCCTGCCTGCCAGTCCACAGCACTGACCCTAACTCCCCTCCGCATGCCTGCTGACCCCCGCCCACTGCTGCTCACCTGTCCAATTCCACCTCCTTCTGCAGCACCTTCTCGCTCAGGGCCTGAACGTCCTCCTCCAGCTCCTGGATGCGGGCCAGCTGTCCCGCCTGCTGCCGGCTCAGTGCATCCCGCTCCTCCATCACGGCTGCATGGGAGCTCGAGAGATCCTGGGAGAGGAGCCGCCGGGCGGGGCAGGGAGGGGAGGGGTGAGCGGGATCAGGGATACAGGATCAGCACAGAATCTGGGTGCTCTGGCAAGGAGCAGGGAAGCCCAGGGACCCCCCCCCTCAAGCTGGAGAGCTCCTTTGGAATTTGGGGCTAAGCCTGTGGGTAGCAGGGTGGGGGGAATGCAAGGAGGAATATGGGGTCCCCTCCTAGGTGGGCATCTCCCGGGAGTAGCCCAGCCCAGTGGCCTGAACACAAGAGCCAGGAGACCTCATTCACCCACGTGCGTGCCTCAGTTTACCCCCAGTGTGATGGGCGACGGGAAGCAGGCGGTGGGGGACTCAACCCAGTGGCTGTTGCCTGATAGGGCTCGGTGCCCGCAGGGGGCACCCCACACACCTTGTACTGCTCGGCCAGCTTGGTGTGCTCATCCCGCATGGTGCCCAGAGCCCCCTCCAGCTGCTCAATCCGGGCCTGCAGCTCCTTCACCTCCTCCTCCAGCTGGAGTTTCTCTCGCAGCAGCCTGCTGTGCTCCTGCTGGCTCTCCTCCAGCTGGTTCTGGGGGGGAATGGGACCCACAGGGACCGGCGTTTTAGTACGGACAGAGGGGGCAGGCACTACACTCACCCCAGGCCCCCAGAACATGGCAGGACGCAAAGGCAGGCAAGGGGTTAACTCAGGTAGGCAGAGCAAGGGACTGGCAGTGGGGCTCTTATCACAGTCGGGAGGTCGTTCTGAAGGGGCAGAGCTGATGGAGGGCGGGGCCAGGGCTAAGCTCTGCCCCATTTCCCAATGCAGTTGTTACTGCCTGCCCCGCAGGGAGAAAAGCCTGGCAGGAGGAGAGGGTTTTGAGTTGACCAGGACATGTCCAGGTGCCCTCCTGGGCAGAGCAACAGCTGATCCCTCCCATTGCCCTCCACCTTGTTCACTGGGTGAGCTCACAGCCTAACCAGGCCCAGGGGAAACTGAGGCACAAACCTGGGAAGTGACTTGCCCAAGACCACTGGCAGAGCTGGAACCAGAACCCAGGTCTCCGGGCATCCAATCTGGTGCTCTACCCACCAGGCAATACTGACCCCTCATTACCTGCAGCAGGGTGGCCTTGGGCACCACCAGCAACATGTCCATGTTGCCCTCGTCATCCTCCTCCAGTGTGACGAGCTCGTCCATGGGCCGGGGCTCGCTGAACTGGAAGGGGCTGCTCTGGCCGCGCACCTCGCCACGGCGGTCCACATAGCGGAACTGGTACTGCTGGGCCCCCGGCTTGGGCAGGTAGCTGGCTACAGCAGGACAAAGACGGCCCAGCATCAGATGCTTCTGCCCCACCGCTGTTAGGGCCTTGCCCGGAGGCTGACTGCCTCTGGGTTGGGGCTCGGATGCCCCATAGTCTGGGGCTAGGTCTGGTCCCTGGCTCTCCCCTGACACGTCTTGCCCACAGCAACTGCCCCGCACTCCTGAGTCCTGGCACCAGTGTGGTCGGTGCCATGGCAGAGCGGCTGGCGAGTGCCTTGTCAGCAGACCACATTGGTCACAGAGGTGCTGCTCCCCAGCCAGTCCACCGCCCCCTGGCCTTGAGCCTAGTCTGTATGGCCTGCTCTGGCCTGGCCTCTCTCAGCTCACTCCGGCTTGGCCTCTCTGACAACCAGCGGGTACTGCCAAAGGTCGACGGTGGCCTGGATGCCCGTTCCATCAGGGGCTGCTCGGAGACCTGCTATCCCATTCCAGTCCTGGCCCCGCTCCTTCCCCCTGGCTGCCTCCTGCACCCCTTCCTAGGATCCTCTCTGCTTTACCCCCATCCCTCCCCTCCCCTCCCAATGCCCCCTGTAGTCACTGCACCATACGCCCAGGCAGGGGGGCTTCAGTGAGCATTTGGCTTTGCAGCATGCCTGGAGGCCGGACGCCACGCTAGTTGGGCCCATGGGCCCGATCTGGTGGGGATACGGGGCTGGATCTGCCCGTGGGTCTGACCCAGCAATGCAAGGTGATATTGGGCTAGATGGGCCTGCTGGCACGACCATGTCTATCAGGGAGGCCGGAATACCGGGCTAGATGGGCCCTTGGTCCGACAAGCCACGGCAAACCCTCCGTAACCCAAACCTTCTCCCAGGGCTGCCACCCCTTCTGGCCATTGCTCTGGCTGCTCACTGACTGACCCCCCCGTCCGATCTCACCCTCCCGCCACCCCCACGCACGTGATCTCCGTACCCCTGCTCCCCAGGAGCTCGCCTCCCTACCATGGAACTGGACGCTGGAATGGACGGGCGCCCCCTCCGCGCCTCCGTCAGGCACCACGCACCACACGAAGGTGTAGTAATCCCGCACGGATGAGGCCTCCACCTGGACAGACAGACGCAGGCAAGAAGGTGTCTGAGGAACCCCTGGCATTAGCTAAGCGTTTCTCTAGCGCTCATCAAATGCCAGTGTCACTGTCCTCATTGCGGGGGACTGGGAGGGACTATCACAGCAATGGGTGTCTATGCTGCCCACTAAGCCTGGGCTCTGACCCAGGTTTGAGCCCAAGCCCCGCTTCCGTCCACACACAGATCTGGCTGACTTGGGGCAGCAAGCACTCAGGACCCGGGTCTTACAGCCCTGCTGGGGGTGGGGGTGGGTCACAGCCAAGGCGTGTCATTTTGCAGTCTGCATGCAGCTCAAGCGGCAGACCCAAGTCGAAGGTCTGCACGGCGCAGCATGGGCGTGCTAGCTTGGCTGCGACACCCAGGTCTGGCAATTGTAAGCCCAGGTTTACCATGCAGCGTGGATGCTTAGGTGCGGGCTTGGAACTGCTGAAACCTCAAGCCTGGGTCTGCCTAGCTGTTACACAGCACAGGAGGGCAGTATCATTCCCCTGCCCGCCCCTATTTTACAGATGGGGAAACTGAGGTACATGAAGGGGAAGTGACTTGCCAAGGCTGGCCACCAGGAATAGAAGCCTGGTCTCATGAGTCCCAGGCCAGCGCTCTAGCCATTAGGCCACACTATCTCGTTTTGCTTTTGCATGCAGGGAAAAGCAGGAGGCTTGGTCGACTTGTGGGTGAATTTCAAGGTGGCCTGCAGAAGTGGGCCTCTCCTTTCATGAGCACGCTGCAGGCTCAGCACAATGGAACAGCAGAGAATGCAATAGGAGGGGAAGCCTGTACCCCAGGTGATGAGGAGGCCACCCACGCACCCTGTGCCTCCCCATCTCAGCCTGATTCACTGCCTGATCAGAACACTTGCTGCATGGCCCCCCCCCCATGGGGACAGCTACAGGGGAGATCCCAGCTAAGGCATCCAGCTCCCACCCGCCTCTTTCTTCCCAGTACCTTGAATATCCCGATCCAGTCGCGGGCCGACGGCTTCATGCTGGGGGGCAGAGTGTAGTGGCACTCGACCTTGGTGTTGGGCACGTAAGTGCGGGCCACATTGAGGAAGGCCATAGTAGGGTGGGCCTGTGCCTGCGACTTGCTGGGAGACACCTCCTCCATCCTCTTCATCGGGGTGGAAGGTGAAGAAGGACAGTGTGACAGTCTGTAACCCAATGTTCACCCTTTCTACAAGACTATGATAAATTTTGTATATAGTATGCCTTGTGAGGTATCATTCAAAAACTCATAATATGCTTACCATTATTGTCCTGGTAAAAGGTGTGTGACAACATTGTATGTAAAGTTATTCAATTCTACTTATGACATTGCAGAGACATGTTCCAAGTTTAGAAAGGCAGCCACAAACCAGTTCCACAGAGACACCAGGCAAACTGATCCCTCAGCTAGGTGTCAACAAAATCAAATGGACCATCACCTGGGTAAGTGGCCATTCTTTGGCAGGCAAAAGGGTGAGAGTGAGAAATCTACATTTTGGCAAAGAAAGTGCTGGAGGTTCCCATCTCCTGCTGTCTCCTGAACCTCAGCTGGAGATGATTCTCAAAGAAAAACAGAACTGTAAGAAAAGGGAAGAAACTCCCCTAAAGATCTCTCCTTTCTTCTCTACTCACGGCATTGACAACACTTGAAGGACAAAGGAAGGGATCCAGGCAGAAAGGAATTCAGCCAGTGAGGCTGCTAGAAGATATAGTGAGAAAGACTTTTGCTTTGAAATCACTTAGCTTGTTAAGTTAGATGTTAGTTGCGTTGTACCTTTAATTTCTTTGTAACCAATTCTGACTTTTATGCCTCATTACTTGTAATCACTTAAAATCTATCCTTCTGTAGTTAATAAACTTGTTTTATTGTTTTATCTAGACCAGGGTGTTTGGACTGAAGTATTTGGGAAACTCCATTTGAGATACCAGGGTTTGTGCATACCATTTTCTATTAATAAAATGATGGACTTTATATGAGTTTGTGGTGTCCAGGAGAGAGCTGGGCAGTACCAGATGCACATTTCTGGGGGAAAGTCTGGGACTGGGAGTTTCAGTGTAATTCAGGAGTGGTTGGCTGTAACACTCTTGCAGTGTAGCTGTGAGTGAGTTACATGTGTGTGAGCAGACCAGGAGTGGTTGCTCTCACAGCGAAGCCGTGTAAAAGGCACCCCAGACTGGAGAATTGAGGGGACACAGTTGCTCAACAGTCCAGATTGTACCCCGGGAATGTCACAGGTGGGAGGGAAAAAAGTGATGGGAAAGGGGCAGGATGGGAAAATCCCACCCTGGACCAGCCTGGGATGCCCTGAAAGTCATTGCTTCCCTACATGCCATGGGTACATCCACGGAACTCATTACTGTGGGCACCTCATGGGCATGGATGCATTTAGCTTCCCAGCCCGCAGGAAGCAGGGCAGTGCCACTGTCTCTATTTTACAGAGCTTCCTGGGCACACAGGGAGTCCATTTCAGAGTGGGGAATTGAACCCAGGAGTCCTGGCACTCAGGCACCTTTGGAGCTGGACCCCCAAGACCACACATATTTCAGACAGAAAGGGACCTTTGTCTAGTCTTTTTAACTCTGGTTAGTGGCAAGGGCACTAAACTGGGACTCAGGGCACTTGAGTTCTGTTCCCAGCTCTGCCTCTGACCTGCTGTGTGACCCTGGGCAACTCACTCCTTTGCTCTGTGCCTCAGTTTCTCCTCTCACCCTGTGAAATCTTTGGCACAGGGATGGTGGCTTGCACCTAGACTCGTAACCTTGGCTGGGGTCTACCTAGGAATTAACACAAATCCATTGACAAAAACAAATCAGGTTGCCCCGTGGTGCCCCGTGCCCATCCAGCAAAACGCAGACCTATGACAGCCAGGAAACTTAGAGTAAAGGTGCACACCAATGTAACCTTAATCCTGCCCTTTCTGAGCGATGACCCAGGGTGCCCAAAAGACACGTACTTGCACTCTGCCTTTGCAGCTTGTGCCCATGCCCAGGGAAGAAGCACACGCCAGCTGCAGCACAGAGTCCAATGCAGTCTCTTTACCAAGGTGAAACTTGTGTCCAGGTGAGCTGGACTGAATGGGTGCTGCCTATGCCCACCCTATGCCTGGACACGGTGCCTCCACCAGAAAACCAACCCCACACCCACTGTATTTTACAACCTTTCACCATCCCACATAGGATCCCCTCAAACACAACACTGTCGCTCACCCATCAGGACACGCCCACCCTACCCTTGTACCCCACCTCACTGCTGACGCCCCCCATGGCAAGAAGACCCCCGTGCCCTTCTGCTGACACATGCTTCCCAGCTCAGCACTGGAATGAGACAAACGGCATCTCTCAGGATGCATATGTACCGTTTTCCTTTCCTCACACACGTGGGGCGAGGCGTGGGCAGAGCTGCTCAGAATCTCTGCAGGGCAGGGCACCCCCATATTACCCCCTCATCACAATCACAGCTCTGCCCAGCTTCTCCAGCTAATCCCTCCACCGTTCCATATAGCGCCACCTAACAACAGCGAGCACAGCTGGAGCGCACACAGATAATTCCTACTGGCTACCACCAGCTCCAGAGGGGCAGAGTTAAGGCTGTGTTGGGGCGTCCCTTCACCCTGCCTTTTCTGGTTGTCCAACGTTTGAGTCCTGCTGGATGGGCAAGAGACCCAACAGGCAACTTCAGCTCTGTGTTAACCAAGTTTTTTGTCCATGAATTTCCTAGTTTTCCAACCAGAAAGAGAAACATTTTTTGTAGGAGTCAGGGGTCAGGCAGGTCGTTATAGCTGTCCCCTAAGTTTGTAGCCAGCGTGTTGCTGGCTAGCAAGCAGGCTATGTGATCCTACGAGCTCCTGTCCCTTTTGGCACAGAACCACAGGTCATGCTGTGAAATGTCTGGAAGGTGGTGCTGCTAACAGGGCAGTGAGGAAATCTCATCCCTGGCCAAAAATCTGACTATTTTATTCCGTGGTGGTTTAGTTTCAGTAGCTTTACACAGTGCTGTCTCTCTCCTTCTCCACCCCCATTTCTCACATTAGGTAGCACCCCCACCCCCATTTCCAGCTTCCCCTCCCTGTCCTGCCCCATAAAGTCATTCAGGACCATTCCTTGGCATGTGAGAAGCCATGAGCACGTAAGAAATTTGTTCTACGTGTATCAGAAGCAGCTGCTTATGGGAGGGCCACACATTTCTCAGTTACAGAGGCTGCGCTGGTCCCCAAACTGCCCCCTCCAGGCACTCCCTGCTCTGGCGAGGCCCCTGGCTCGCCAAGCCTCCAAGCTGGCCCCCTGGCCAGCACCACGCAGGGGTGCTGTCACCTTAACTTTGAATTGTCTGATTTTCAGAGATTTCAATGTGTGGTGTAGTCAGGGCCCCTCCAGAACCCGGTTTACATCTGTTGGGAGAAGGGCTCAGACCCCTTAGAATAACAGGGCCCCCAAGATCCCAGCACACACACATGGAGGGGGGAAGGGCAGGGAAAGGGGCTTGGTCTCCTCACTCCAGAGAGACAGGGCTTAGTGGATCCCAGCACACACATGGGGGCAGGGGAGGGGCTGAGATCCCTTAGAACAGCTGGGCCCTCAAGAACCTAGCACACACAGGGGCAGAAAGAGGGACTCAGACCCTCTCGGAGGAGCAGGCTGACACCTCCCTCCCAAGATCCTCATACACACATAGGGGGGAGAAGGTGGGGCTCACATGCTCCCACATCCCTAGTCACCCCATTTACCCTACTGCTCCCCCACGTCTCCCCTCCCCATGTCCCACCCCTCCCCGGAGCCCCCAACCCCTCTCCGCTCCCTGCCACCCATCCCCATTACTCCCATGATTCCCCTTCCCCAGCACTCTCCCAACCCCTGGCCTGGCGCAGCAAGCATTCCCGTGTCATTCCTTTTCCTTTCAAAAAGAGTTTGCGCCCTTCTCAGTTCCCTGCTGTCCTGGGATTACAGTTCCCAGCTGTAACAGAAACCCTTCAATCGAGGCAGACAGTCGCACTTGGCCTGTAATTTGTCCTCAGAGATCTGCCACGGGTAGCTTTCAAAAGCTCAGGGTCACAGCCCATCCCCTCAACCCACCATGTCAAGTGCAATCACTATGGCTAGAAATCGTCTTTCTGCGCACGTGCTTTGCAAGTTCTTCGGCACACAAGTGTTTCGCAACCCCTAATGCAGACAGCCTAACTCTGCCTTTAATAGTGCTTTCAAAATTGCCTCCCCCAAGGAGCAGTGGGGACCACACATGAGCTGAGTTAACTGTCGGGTGACTGAGCTCAGCTGGGGACAATCGAAGACACAGTCTGAGCCTCAGGTGTGTGCCCCTCCCACCCCCACCACGTTGGTAGAATCTGTTGCCTTGATGAAATACTGGGTTTTTCAGGTGGCTGTATTTTGGATTTGGATCATTTACCCGACCCTGCATCCCCAGGGGGCATGTCACATTTCAAGAGAATCCAAGAGAGCATTTGACTTAGAACAGTCAACCTTTAAACAAAGGGGTTCTCAACTTTAATCGCAGGAGCTAGCTCTTCTATTGTGCCTTTCACCCATGGATCTCGAAGCTCTTTACAAAGGAGGTCAGCATCATTCTCTTCATTTCACAGCTGGGGAAACTGAGGCACAGAGCAGGGACGGGACTTGCCCAGGTCACCTAGTTGGCCAGGTCTCCAAGTCCCCGTCCAGTGCTCTAGCCAGTATGCCCCAGAAAATGCAGCCCTATGGAACCGGGTGAAGTTGGCCACTACACTGGGGGGAGCAGATGCGTCTACTGCCCTGGGCACGGATACTGTGGCACAAGGGGAACCGCATTGGTTTTAAGGAACACTGCTGCGAGGTGAGAGGACAAACACGACCCCACTCCCCTGGCCCCGCCCTGGCCTACCAGGAGTATCTGGGTCTCATCCTGCCTCTCCAGCATCAGATCCCAAAGTGCTTTACAAGTGGCGTATACTAGGATCACTCTGATTGCTGCCCTGGGGCGGAGTCCACACCAGTGCAATAGAGGACAGGAAGTGGAGTCTCCAGTGTTACCAACTCTCATGATTTTGTCATGAGCCTCAGGATAATGATTGTTTTCCTTAAAGCCCCAGCTCCTGGAGTCAAGGGGATACGTGATGATTTCAGCCTTTCTTAAAGAAAAAGTACGTTTCCAGCCCCCGTGGCAGTGGAGAAAGCTTCCAAATGTGACCCCGGTGCACCGCAAAGGCTCAACAAGCAGAAGGCCAATAAGAAGAACCCAAACGCTAATATTTTTACATAACCTCAGGATTTTTGGTGAGCCTGACTCATGATGTTTGAACATTTGGGGCTGGCGAAACTGAGTCTCACACCCAGCCGGGGAAACACACGGAGGGGGATGCACGGATGCACGGATGCACGGTGAAAGCCCCGGCTCTTGTGAAAGCGGTCGCAGGATGCTTAGCAACAGCAAAAGAGCCAGGCCCTTGATTTTACATCTCAGCTGGAAAGTGGTGGCTCCAGCACCTGGCTGGGGCATCGGTTCAGGACAGCTTAGAGCACTCTGGGGTCTTTGTATTCTGTTTATACAGCACCTAGCGCAACAGGCGCTGGGTCCATGACTGGGCCTCCGAAGTCCTACCACGATACAGAAATAATAACAGCACCCCTTGCTTTATCGCTAGAGTCATTTCCCTCAGAAGCCTAGGTTTTTCTGGAAAGTCTCCCCTCCAAGCAGTGTACAGGCCCATTCCTGCTTAGCTTACAAAATGCAGCAGGGACAGAACACCACATCAGGGCTGTAAGCTAGGCACAGGCAGAGAGACATCTGGTCCTGTCTACACAGCAGCTGCAATTAACTCAGCAGCTAGATTGTCTTGTCAGCACTATGGCCAAGGTGAGGTTGCATCTACACAACAAGTTAACAATGTGGGTAACAGCCAAGAGACTCGTACACAGCACTGATGGGGCTCTAAACATCTTCAGAGGGGTTCACTGCAAAGGGGGTGACCCCAATTTCCTCTCTGGCCCAGCCAAAATCCTCCCTCGATGATCCCATGTGACAGAGGCGCCCTGTAACTTGGTGCCTTCCCTGCCATCATTAGACTCTCCGCACACTGGCGCCCGTGTGCATCGATCCTGCGTGGCGAGTGTCCCAGTACATCTGAATGAGATCCCCAAAGAGCGCCTGCACCAATTAAAATCCCTGGTGCAGTGATGCCTGGGTGGAAGATATGCTGGGAGGGAGCATGGCCTAGTGGATACAGGACAGGATTAGCATTCCGGGGATCTGGACTCCAGTGCCAGCTCACACCCTGCTCTGCTGGGTGACCTTGTGTTAGTCACTGCCTCTCCGTGCCTCAGTTTCCCCATCTGTAAAATGGGGATAATGAAACTGGCCTCCTTTGTAAGCACTGTAAGACCCACCGATGATAAGAGCTAGGTATTAACATTAGCTCCTTTATAGAGTCCTGCTATTACTAACTTCCTCTGATATAAAATGAAACTCTGAGCATCTTAAGGTTAGCAGGGTGGCGGCTGTGGCTAGAGAGTGGAATTAAGGCAGGACACCTGGCTTCTACTCCTAGCTCTGCTATGTGACCTGGGGCAAGTCACTTCCCCACCGCGTGCCTCCATTTCCACTCCCACCCTTTGCCTATGGAGACTCTGAGCGATTTGGGGCAGGGACTGCCTCTCTGTGGCCACAACAGGGCCCTGATTTCACTTGGGGCCTCTTGGCCTTGCTCTCCTGGGAATCCTGCACAATCACTGCTCAAAAGCGCTCATGGCCTGGGCGAGACACCTCATGATCAGCCCCACAAGCCCAGACAGCGCACGGCTGGCGTGGGACCTCCTGGGCATCATCCAGCCAAGTGCCTGAAGCTACAGTACATTCCTTTCCCCTCCCAGGAGTCTGCTTCTCCAGCTGTGCCACGCCAGCCAAGGAGCAGCCATGTGCAAAACAAATCCCAGCAGCTGCCTGCCAGCCATCCTCTCCGCTCACCTGGCTGCTAGGAACAGGGGGAGGATTCCTTGATGCTTGCACAAGGCAAGCAGCGTGCACCAGCCTTGTGCAAGGCCGGGTCCAAGGAGAGACAAGGAAAAACCACCTCCCAGCTTGGCAAGAGAAGAAAAGACCTGGGTCCCCCACGGGTTTCGGGGAAACTCTTCCCCCTCCCCGCCCCTGCCCTTCTTGCTCAGAATAAAAGGCTTTAAAAAAAATCAAACGGCTCCAAACCAAAGCGATAAAGGAAACTCGTGTTCGGAAACCCAAAGCCACAGGCGTGCTGGGGAAGGAAACTGCACAGGGGGGAACTTGCGCAGGGGGGTGGCTGCGGGGGGATGAAGATCGCCCTGATGCACCAGCCCCAGGTGAAAATACAGACATGGGAGAGATTTTTTGCTCTTTAATACCATAGGGGTGGCTAATCTCTGGGTTGCCAGGGGCATCCAGGGGGCTCAGCTCCAACCAGGCAAACATCTCAGCCCGGTAGGTCCCAGCAGCCAGGGGAGATGGGGGTAAAGCAGTGGAAGGGGGCTTAAGCTGGGGGGGGGGAGGGGCTGTCAGCTGTGGTGGGAGGGGGGGCGAGTTTCCACCTCCTGGGCTGTCCCCTTACAGAGGCTGCCTTCCCTGCAGCAGGGAGCCCAGCCGCCCAAGGCCTCGAACACAGGCCAGGCGAGCCTGAGATCAGTGGGCTGCCGGATTCCAGGGCACAGCCCTCGCGGGGGGGGGGGGGGGGAAGGGGAGCACTGCGGGGGGAGCACGCATTGTCCCCAGCGAGCCCCTGGCACGAGGCTGCACGGTGCAGAAAGGGAACTGCCCCTCTCCAAAAGCCCAGACCCACCCCCTCCCCCAGGCAGCAGCAGAGGAAGGAGTGGGGGAGCCGGGGCCTGAGAGGGGGAGAAAAGCAGAGGCGCCCCATTAGATAAAGAAGGTCTCTTACCCTACAGAGCAATCAGCTGTTCCACTAACCTTTTACCAACAACAAAAACACCACTCAGCCCAGCAGGGGGCGGGGGGCAGGGGCGGCCCGGAGGATGCTGGGAGTTGTAGTTCCCTCTGGCCACCTGGAGCTAGGGTGGGGTAGGAGGGGAGACTGCAGCTCCCAGAGAGCCCTGGGGGGGAGGGAGCCCGGGAGCCTCCTAGCCAGGGAATCTGGGGAGTGTAGTTTGCCCAGCTGGGAAGTCCAGGCAGAGAATGGGCAAGGGGACTTCAACTCCCAGGGTGCAACGGGCTCCCAGGGGCCATGGAGGCATTGGGTATTATTCAGGGAGGAGTAAGGTTTCAAGTTGTTCAGGGCAGAGCCATACCCAGCTGGGAGCTCCAGCGGCCTCTTGTCCAGTGGGGATGGGCCTGGCTGCTCTTCTGCAGGTTATAACCTGACCCCCTGTCCCTGGGCTAGTGTGATGCAACAGCAAACAAAAGCTGCACACACACACAATGCAAAACAAACTGAGCACACACAATGTACCCGCAAACGAAGTGCACCCACCTTTTAAAGCTAAGCAAAATGCACACCCATTGCAACACCACCCAAAAGCTGCAGGCGCCATGCAACACAAAGTCAACACACAAAATGCAACACCAAACAACAGCTGTGCAGACAATGCAACGCCAAATGAAATGTGCACACACATTGCAACACCAAACAAAAGCCGCACACATAATGCAACAAACACGGAGCCCACAAAATGCAATGGAATACAAACTGAACATGTAATGCAGCACCAAACAAAAGCTGTACGCACAATGCAACATCAAATGAGCTGTAGACACAATGCAACACAAATTGAACAGATGCTGCAACACCAAAGAAAAGTTGTACCCACAATGCAACAGCAAAAAAGCTATGTACACAATGTGCACACGTGAACATCCCACTGCACACAATGCAACACAACAGTCGCCTAGCATTTTAGTAACTGTATTTCCCCAATGAATCGCAGAGCTAATATGTGTGTTTCCTCTCACTGGATTCAACAAACAAACTAGACAGCTCTGCCCCAGGGAAACCGCAGTTTCCAATATTGCTAACCTCAAAAGATCAAACAGCATGAGTAGGGCCCAACAATAATGAGATTTAAAAAAACAAAACAAACAAACTGTGTTTTTCTGGTCTGTCTTTTGATTGTTGAACTCCCCCTGGCCATCCCCCGTGTGTGTGCACGTGTGTGTGTGTGTGTGTGTGACAATTAGTGCCATTCACTCTCTTCACTTTATCGGGTCAGGAGATTTTGGCCCCTGCTGCAGATGCTCTCACCCCACATCTGCCCCTCCCCGGCCCAGCAATTAATTCTGCCCCAACCTCCAGATCAATCCTGTCCCTCACATCTCCCACCCCCACATCTACCCAGTTCCCATCCAGCCTCCCCTCCTCCCTAGGAGGTGGGTAAGCGGGTCAGGTAGCCAATCAGAGGGGGTCAAGTGTGACTCCGGAGTAGATCTGGATTCACACCAGTTCAAATAAGATATGGCGACTGTGCCTAGCTTTACAGAGTTAGACAAAGCCGTGACTGAGATCATAGCAGAGGGAGTGTGGAATGAAAACAGCGCAGGCAAGGGAACCAAGAGGTGTTTTCCGATTCCCAATCAGGTGAAGAGGCTGAGACGTAGAGGGAGGTTGTTCCAGGTTGCAGAGAAGATGGGTCTTGCCCTGACAATGATGAGATTCTACAAGTGGCAACAAGCAGGGAGATAGGGGAGGGTTAGAGACAAAAGTGGCCCGTGACCACGTCTGGACCTTCGTGCACAGAGGGTTGTGCAAAGAAGAAGGGGAATCTGCCATTGTTATTGTCTGAGCCAACTGAGGTCTAATATGCAGCTTGACAACGTTTCTCTGTTGGTCTGTCTGTAATTCAGGAACTTTTGAATGCCACATCGGATCCGTTCCACAATTTCAGGGAATGTTCTAGGTGTCAGTGGGTAGAATCCTAGTGAGATTGGTGAAAACCAGGAAAACTGGAAGGGGGAAATGGGGGACACCTGGTGGATTGGCCATGGCATGGGCAGGAGAAAATGTTGGGGCACGTAGAGCCCCTGCCATGTGGTGGAGGGAAAAAGGGGAACGAGGGGCTGGGCACAGAGTCCCTGCAGAAGACAAATAAAAATCCCAACGTTGTCATTTTTAGCTCATGAAAGCTTATGCTCAAATAAATTGGTTAGTCTCTAAGGTGCCCCAAGTACTCCTTTTCTTTTTATGATTTTTAAGTCAATCTCAATCCCAATTTGTTATTTTTGAATGCTTGGGGTTGGCAATACTGCAAACTGCATACTCAGTGAAACAGCAAACAGCACAGCAACGTCAGACTATACACACAGCAGCTTCACTCTGAGCACAATGCAACACAATCTGAGCACACATGATGCAACAGCAAACCTAGCCCAGCAGCGTCAGACTATACACACAAGTTCAGACTGCATACAATGCAACACAAAGTGAGCACACTCAATGCGACACCAAACACACAACTGCAACACCAAACTGCGTACACAATGCAATGCCAAACAGCACACACAATGTAACACCAAACACACAGTACAACACCAAAGTACACAATGCGGCACCAAACTGAGCACACAACATCAAACAAACACAGAATGCAACACCAAATGGAGTACACAGTGCAACACCAAACTGAACACACAACACCAAACACACAATGCAACACCATACTTATTACACAATGCAATACCAAACAAAAGCTGGATGCACAGCTTAACACAAACCAAGCACATATTGCATCACCAAATCAAACACACTTGGTGGCACCGACCTGCATGTAGATGGTGCTTTACAGATATGCGGGAAAGATGTATTCCCCTGGCCCAAACAGCTCTCAAGGTCCCTGGACCTTGCAATGAAGGGGATCCAGAGGAGGGGGTGGAGCTAGGATGGGGGCTGATGTGGTTTTGTGTCTGCACAATTCTGCCGGAGCTGAAGGCTGGCGAGTGTAGCAGGGTGGGTGAGAATGGCGGAAGAGGATCCCATTTCAGGTTTGAGGCGGGTGCTGAGGGGAGTCACTCCTGACAGAGGGGCTGTAAGGGTATGTCTACACTACGGAATAAGGTCGAATTTATAGAAGTCGGGTTTTTAGAAATCGGTTTTATATATTCGAGTGTGTGTGTCCCCACAGAAAATGCTCTAAGTGCATTAAGTGCATTAACTCGGCGGAGCGCTTCCACAGTACCGAGGCTAGAGTCGACTTCCGGAGCGTTGCACTGTGGGTAGCTATCCCACAGTTCCCGCAGTCTCCGCTGCCCATTGGAATTCTGGGTTGAGATCCCAATGCCTGATGGGGCTAAAACATTGTCGTGGGTGGTTCTGGGTACATATCGTCAGGCCCCCGTTCCCTCCCTCCCTCCGTGAAAGCAAGGGCAGACAATCGTTTCGCGCCTTTTTTCCTGAGTTACCTGTGCAGACGCCATACCACGGCAAGCATGGAGCCCGCTCAGGTAACCGTCACCCTATGTCTCCTGGGTGCTGGCAGACGCGGTACGGCATTGCTACACAGTAGCAGCAACCCCTTGCCTTGTGGCAGCAGACGGTACAGTACGACTGGTAGCCGTCATCGTCATGTCCGAGGTGCTCCTGGCCACGTCGGCTGGGAGCACCTGGGCAGACATGGGCGCAGGGACTAAATTTGGAGTGACTTGACCAGGTCATTCTCTTTAGTCCTGCAGTCAGTCCTATTGAACCGTCTAATGGTGAGCGGGCAGGCGATACGGACTGCTAGCAGTCGTACTGTACCATCTTCTGCCGAGCAGCCATGAGATGTGGATGGCTTGCAGTCCTTCTGCACCGTCTGCTGCCAGCCAAAGATGTAAAAGATAGATGGAGTGGATCAAAACAAGAAATAGACCAGATTTGTTTTGTACTCATTTGCTTCCCCCCCTCCCCTGTCTAGGGGACTCATTCTTCTAGGTCACACTGCAGTCACTCACAGAGAAGGTGCAGCGAGGTAAATCTAGCCATGTATCAATCAGAGGCCAGGCTAACCTTCTTGTTCCAATAAGAACGATAACTTAGGTGCACCATTTCTTATTGGAACCCTCCGTGAAGTCCTGCCTGAAATACTCCTTGATGTAAAGACACCCCCTCTGTTGATTTTAGCTCCCTGAAGCCAACCCTGTAAGCCGTGTCCTCAGTCGCCCCTCCCAGCGTCAGAGCAACGGCAAACAATCGGGCATCTGAGAGTGCTGTCCAGAGCAGTCACAATGGAGCACTCTGATGGGGCTAAAACATTGTCGCGGGTGGTTCTGGGTACATATCATCAGGCCCCCGTTCCCTCCCTCCCTCCGTGAAAGCAAGGGCAGACAATCATTTCGCGCCTTTTTTCCTGAGTTACCTGTGCAGACGCCATACCACGGCAAGCATGGAGCCCGCTCAGGTAACCGTCACCCTATGTCTCCTGGGTGCTGGCAGACGCGGTATGGCTTTGCTACACAGTAGCAGCAACCCATTGCCTTCTGGCAGCAGACGGTGCAATACGACTGGTAGTTGTCCTCGTCGTGTCCGAGGTGCTCCTGGCCACGTCGGCTAGGAGCGCCTGGGCAGACATGGGCGCAGGGACTAAATTTGGAGTGACTTGACCAGGTCATTCTCTTTAGTCCTGCAGTCAGTCCTATTGAACCGTCTTATGGTGAGCGGGCAGGCGATACAGACTGCTAGCAGTCGTACTGTACCATCTTCTGCCAGGCAGGCAAGAGATGAGGATGGCTAGCAGTCGTACTGTACCATCTTCTGCCAAGCAGCCATGAGATGTGGATGGCATGCAGTCCTTCTGCACCGTCTGCTGCCAGCCAAAGATGTAAAAGATAGATGGAGTGGGTCAAAACAAGAAATAGACCAGATTTGTTTTGTACTCATTTGCCTCCTCCCCTGTCTAGGGGACTCATTCCTCTAGGTCACAAGCAGTCACTCACAGAGAAGGTGCAGCGAGGTAAATCTAGCCATGTATCAATCAGAGGCCAGGCTAACCTCCTTGTTCCAATAAGAATGATAACTTAGGTGCACCATTTCTTATTGGAACCCTCCGTGAAGTCCTGCCTGAAATACTCCTTGATGTAAAGACACCCCCTTTGTTGATTTTAGCTCCCTGAAGCCAACCCTGTAAGCCGTGTCCTCAGTCGCCCCTCCCTCCGTCAGAGCAACGGCAGACAATCGTTCCGCGCCTTTTTTCTGTGCGGACGCCATACCAAGGCAAGCATGGAGGCCGCTCAGCTCACTTTGGCAATTAGGAGCATATTAAACACCACACGCATAATCCAGCAGTATATGCAGCACCAGAACCTGGCAAAGCGATACCGGGCGAGGAGGCGACGTCAGCGCGGTCACATGAGTGATCAGGACATGGACACAGATTTCTCTGAAAGCATAGGCCCTGCCAATGCATGCATCATGGTGCTAATGGGGCAGGTTCATGCTGTGGAATGCCGATTCTGGGCTCGGGAAACAAGCACAGACTGGTGGGACCGCATAGTGTTGCAGATCTGGGACGATTCCCAGTGGCTGCGAAACTTTCGCATGCGTAAGGGCACTTTCATGGAACTTTGTGACTTGCTTTCCCCTGCCCTGAGGCGCATGAATACCAAGATGAGAGCAGCCCTCACAGTTGAGAAGCGAGTGGCGATAGCCCTGTGGAAGCTTGCAACGCCAGACAGCTACCGGTCAGTTGGGAATCAATTTGGAGTGGGCAAATCTACTGTGGGGGCTGCTGTGATGCAAGTAGCCCACGCAATCAAAGATCTGCTGATATCAAGGGTAGTGACCCTGGGAAATGTGCAGGTCATAGTGGATGGCTTTGCTGCAATGGGATTCCCTAACTGTGGTGGGGCCATAGACGGAACCCATATCCCTATCTTGGCACTGGAGCACCAAGCCGCCGAGTACATAAACCCCAAGGGGTACTTTTCGATAGTGCTGCAAGCTCTGGTGGATCACAAGGGACGTTTCACCAACATCAACGTGGGATGGCCGGGAAAGGTGCATGATGCTCGCATCTTCAGGAACTCTGGTCTGTTTCAAAAGCTGCAGGAAGGGACTTTATTCCCAGACCAGAAAATAACTGTTGGGGATGTTGAAATGCCTATATGTATCCTTGGGGACCCAGCCTACCCCTTAATGCCATGGCTCATGAAGCCGTACACAGGCAACCTGGACAGTAGTCAGGAGCTGTTCAACTACAGGCTGAGCAAGTGCAGAATGGTGGTAGAATGTGCATTTGGACGTTTAAAGGCGCGCTGGCGCAGTTTACTGACTCGCTTAGACCTCAGCGAAACCAATATTCCCACTGTTATTACTGCTTGCTGTGTGCTCCACAATATCTGTGAGAGTAAGGGGGAGACGTTTATGGCGGGGTGGGAGGTTGAGGCAAATCACCTGGCTGCTGGTTACGCGCAGCCAGACACCAGGGCGGTTAGAAGAGCACAGGAGGGCGCGGTACGCATCAGAGAAGCTTTGAAAACCAGTTTCATGACTGGCCAGGCTACGGTGTGAAAGTTCTGTTTGTTTCTCCTTGATGAAACCCCCCGCCCCTTGGTTCACTCTACTTCCCTGTAAGCTAACCACCCGCCCCTCCTCCCTTCAATCACCGCTTGCAGAGGCAATAAAGTCATTGTTGCTTCACATTCATGCATTCTTTATTCATTCATCACACAAATAGGGGGATGACTACCAAGGTAGCCCAGGAGGGGTGGTGGAGGAGGGAAGGAAAATGCCACACAGCACTTTAAGCACAGCACTTTAAAAGTTTACAACTTTAAAATTTATTGAATGACAGCCTTCTTTTTTTTGGGCAATCCTCTGTGGTGGAGTGGCTGGTTGGCCGGAGGCCCCCCCACCGCGTTCTTGGGCTTCTGGGTGTGGAGGCTATGGAACTTGGGGATGAGGGCGGTTGGTTACAGAGGGGCTGCAGTGGCAGTCTGTGCTCCAGCTGCCTTTGCTGCAGCTCAACCATACACTGGAGCATACTGGTTTGGTCCTGCAGCAGCCTCAGCATTGAATCCTGCCTCCTCTCATCACGCTGCTGCCACATTTGAGCTTCAGCCCTCTCTTCAGCCCGCCACTTACTCTCTTCAGCCCGCCACCTCTCCTCCCGGTCATTTTGTGCTTTCCTGCACTCTGACATTATTTGCCTCCACGCATTCGTCTGTGCTCTGTCAGTGTGGGAGGACAGCATGAGCTCGGAGAACATTTCATCGCGAGTGCGTTTTTTTTTCTTTCTAAGCTTCACTAGCCTCTGGGAAGGAGAAGATCCTGTGATCATTGAAACACATGCAGCTGGTGGAGAAAAAAAAGGGACAGCGGTATTTAAAAAGACACATTTTATAAAACAGTAGCTACACTCTTTCAGGGTAAACCTTGCTGTTAACATTACATACATAGCACATGTGCTTTCGTTACAAGGTCGCATTTTGCCTCCTCCCACCGCGTGACTACCCCCTCAACCTTCCCCCCTCCCTGTGGCTAACAGCGGGGAACATTTCTGTTTAGCCACAGGCAAACAGCCCAGCAGGAATGGGCTCCTCTGAGTGTCCCCTGAAGAAAAGCACTCTATTTCAACCAGGTGACCATGAATTATATCTCACTCTCCTGAGGATAACACAGAGAGATAAAGAACGGATGTTGTTTGAATGCCAGCAAACATACACTGCAATGCTGTGTTCTACAATGTTTCCCGAGTACGTGTTACTGGCCTGGAGTGGTAAAGTGTCCTACCATGAAGGACGCAATAAGGCTGCCCTCCCCAGAAACCTTTTGCAAAGGCTTTAGGACTACATCTAGGAGAACCGCAAATGCCAGGGCAAAGTAATCCTTTCACATGCTTGCTTTTAAACCATGTATAGTATTTTAAAAGGTACACTCACCAGAGGTCCCTTCTCCGCCTGCTGGGTCCAGGAGGCAGCCTTGGGTGGGTTCGGGGGGTACTGGCTCCAGGTCTAGGGTGAGAAACAGTTCCTGGCTGTCGGGAAAACCGGTTTCTCCGCTTGCTTGCTGTGAGCTATCTACAACCTCCTCCTCATCATCATCTTCTTCGTCCCCAAAACCTGCTTCCGTATTGCCTCCATCTCCATTGAAGGAGTCAAACAACACGGCTGGGGTAGTGGTGGCTGAACCCCCTAAAATGGCATGCAGCTCATCATAGAAGCGGCATGTTTGGGGCTCTGACCCAGAGCGGCTGTTCGCCTCTCTGGTTTTCTGGTAGGCTTGCCTCAGCTCCTTCAGTTTCACGCGGCACTGCTTCGGGTCCCTGTTATGGCCTCTGTCCTTCATGCCCTGGGAGATTTTGACAAAGGTTTTGGCATTTCGAAAACTGGAACGGAGTTCTGATAGCACGGATTCCTCTCCCCAAACAGCGATCAGATCCCGTACCTCCCGTTCGGTCCATGCTGGAGCTCTTTTGCAATTCTGGGACTCCATCATGGTCACCTGTGCTGATGAGCTCTGCATGGTCACCTGCAGCTTGCCACGCTGGCCAAACAGGAAATGAGATTCAAAAGTTCGCGGTTCTTTTCCTGTCTACCTGGCCAGTGCATCTGAGTTGAGAGTGCTGTCCAGAGCGGTCATAATGAAGCACTCTGGGATAGCTCCCGGAGGCCAATACCATCGAATTGTGTCCACAGTACCCCAAATTCAAGCCGGCAACGTCGATTTAAGCGCTAATCCACTTGTCAGGGGTGGAGTAAGGAAATCAATTTTAAGAGCCCTTTAAGTCGAAATAAAGGGCTTCATTGTGTGGACGGGTGCAGGTTTACATCGATTTAACGCTGCTAAATTCGACCTAAAGTCCTAGTGTAGACCAGGGCTAAGAGAGGCCCTTGAGTCACCCTGAGGGAAGAGTGGCAGCTTTGGATGCTGCCCATCTTGAATTCCTGTCCTGGGTGTGCTTCTGAGTCACCGTGGGAACTTGGATGAGTCACTTACCTGTTCTCGTGCCTCAGTTTCCCTATCTGTAAAACAGGAACGACTATACTCACCCACCTACCCTGCAGGTGAGGATTAGTTAGGTAATCCCTGCATGTTGCTCCCATCATGGGAAGTGCTATTATTATTATATATGCCAGGTGTCAGGGCATCAGAATCCAGACCCCAAAATGGGGGCAAAAGCAGCATTGCCAATCCTAAGTGGTGTTCAAAACCCATGAGTCAGGCTTCGAAAAAGTGCTGAGATTGGCTTTAAAAACATGAGATTTTTTAAAAAAGCCATTGGGGGCTCTTTTTATTCGCCTTTTGAGCCTCATGCCACGTTTTCGAGCTTTTCTCTGCAACCATCAGGCTTAGAACTGGCCTTTATTTTTTAAGCAAATGCTGAGATTTTCAGGAATTCTCCTGACTCCAGGTGCTGGGGCTTGGAAAGAAACAAGGAGCATTGCAGAACACATGATGAAAGCATTAGAGCTGCTGATTCTGTAAAAGTCTCTTCCCTGGTTTGGTTGGCAAATGAGCTCATTTGCATCATCCCCACAATGTTGGGTTTATCGTCTCCACCCCTATCCCCTCCCCACCCCCCTGTGAATCAGAGCTGTCATCCTTCCTCCAGGGACTGCCTGCTATTGTAGCATCCTTCCTGAACACATCTGGCTGGGCTAGGCAGTCCCTGTTTGCTTTAACTCCCTTGGCTGGGATTTCCTCCTCTCTTAATAAAAGGCAGGCCAAGAGGAAGCTAGTTTGATTGGATCGGTTATTTATTATTTCTACAGTGCTGTAAACGTGCCTGGCACTTTACATGCAAATAAAAAACAACTCAGGGCCTGATCCTTTAACCCCATCAAAGGCCAGGTTTAGCTGCAATTTTGGTACCTGTTTAACTGTGTTGATGAGGTAGGTTTGAGTTTTCATGTAGTTGAATTGCTGCAATCCATAGCAATTTTACTGTGGAACTGTGCCTTACGCCATTATAGATTATTCCCTGTGAGTTAAGTGATTTCAGAGGAAGAATGGCCTAGTGGCTAGACTAGGGGACTGATACATAGAAGACCTGGGTTCTATTCCCCGCTTTACTAGCTGACCTTAAATGAATCTCTGTGCCTGTTTCCTCATCAATGAAACAGGGATAATGATACTTATCTCCTTTGTAAAGTGCTTTGAGATCCGGAGATGGAAAACACTCTGTAAGAGCTGGGGATTTATTAATAAAAAAGAAACCAGTTTCAAACCAATAGAGCCATATAAAAACTGCGTGTAGAACTTAGACTAGCCTACAGAGCTAATGGTATGAACAACGGACGCAGGATTGGGCCCTGAACCAAGATATAACCCAAGGTGGGTCATCAATCTGGCAGCAAGAATAACTCCAAGGGTGTTATTTAACTCTAAGCAAACCCCAGGCAAAGACACTTCAGAACCAGGAACACACTGGAGGCAAATTTCAGGATAGTGATTCTTCACTGAACTGTTAAGTACTTTGCAGTTACATGAAAGGCAGCCAGGGCCAGTGGGTGCGACTGTGGACCCCTGGTTCTATTCCAGACTCTGCTACTGTCCTTGGGCAAGTCAGTTCCCTCCTCCTGTGCCTCAGTTTCCCCTTCTGATCTATTCAGAGTGAGCTCTTCAGGGCAGGGACTATCTCTCACTCTGTGTCCGCGCAGCACCTGGCATGATGGGGTCCTGATCTTGGCCCAGGCCAATAATAAAAATGATTGCGAGGTTTAATGCAATGTACAAAGATGAATCAGTGCCAGGGGAAGTGAGACACTGCGAAGGGAAGGGTGTTGCCCAAGGTCAATAGATCCCAAATCTCTTGTCTCACAAGTTTATTCTTCAGAGGTTTCAAGAGCCGGCCTTCTTGTGAACCTGGCTGCCACTTGCTTGCCCTCAGCTGTCTCTGACACTGCTCTCCACCGAACCTCCCTCCTAATGTGGGTTGGGTCAAGTTAAATGAAGGCAAATGCTCCTGATTTACCTAGCTCACGGCACCATGAGCACCTTTCGCAGTCCTTTCTAGGAGTGCTGCCACATGGTTGTAAATCACGGGCCAGATCTGTAGCTGGTGACTCCGCCGGTGTAGAGCCCCTTGCAATCTCTCCTGCTTATGAACTATTGGCTGTTAATTACAGGTTACTGTAGCGGTAACTCCCACTTGTCCATAATGGCATTACTCTCCCCTCGCTTTGGGACAAGCACCAAACAGATCAATCCTTTGCCAGGGATGTCTTAGGGATCCTGGCAGGAGGCGGGGGAGGCCTGCCAGCCCGTTTGTCTCCATCCTCGTCTTCCTGCTGCCTAGACGAGGGGGGTAGCAGCTACCAGTGCAGGGCTTGCTGGGTTGGCCCAGCATTGAGCGTGACTGACAGAGCCACATGAGACTATGAAAGGCAGAAAGGGATAAGGCGGGGGGCGGGGGGGAGGGGAGGGATGGGAGAGTTGGTGGGGGGCAGTAGGCCCAGGGGCTGAAGAGATGAATGTTAAGAACCTAGCAGGCTGGAATAGATAGATAGAGGGGTGTGCATGGGAATGGATAGATAAATAGGTGTGCGTGAGGATGGATGGATGGATAGATAGATAGATAGATAGATAGATGTGTATGGGAAGGCATGGATGGATAGTTAGGTAGATGGGTGGGTATGAGGATAGATAGATGTACATGGGGGTAGATGGGTCTCCATGGGGATGGACAGACAGATGGGGATGGATGGATAGATGGGTGTGTATAGGGGTGGATGGGTAGATAGATGTGTATGGGGATGGATGGATAGATAGATGTGCATGGGGACAGATGGGTGTGCATGGGGATGGACAGACAGATGGGGATGGATGGATATGTGTGCATGGGGACGGATGGATAGATAGATGTACATGGGGTAGATGGGGATGGACAGACAGATGGGGATGGATGGAGTGGTAGATAGATGTGCATGGGGACGAATGCATAGATAGATGTGCATGGGGACAGATGGGTGTGCATGGGGATGGACAGACAGATGGGGATGGATGGAGAGGTAAGCGTGGTCATGCTGAATAGGTGGCTGTGCTGCATTTGGGGCATTTCTGTAGCAATTGCTGAGCAGCTGATGTTGGAAAATGAGTCTCCTTCATGATTTTGAATCAGTAGCTTGGAGCCTCAGATACCCCACCTGCCCGTTCCCTTGTGCCCCTCCCCCTGTCCATCCACCGTGGGGGTCACAGACCTCAGAGAGAAGAGGCCTCTCCCGCAGGGTGGAGGCAGCTCCCCTTTGGCTCTGGGGCCTCCACACTCAGCGACGTCCTGACGTGGCCCTTGAAAGATGGGCTGGTGGGATCTAGGATGCTCTGATTCCTCCCTCCGTCCTGCCCTGTCTCTGGGCAACACCGGGCTGGCAACATACTGCTGCTATGGCAACAGGTGTGTGTGAAGGCTCCCTGATGCACCATCCCCCTCCTCACTCCCTGTGAAGCTCTCCCCACATTACAGCTCAGGGGACTGCCTGGGGTGGGGGCCCTTGAATCTTGTCCAGATGTTGCCTGGTACTGCTGAGCAGTGGTACAAGAGGAGGGTCCGTGGCCAGGCCACTGGTCCTCAGCTGCAGCTTGGCCTCAAGGGGCGGGGATGTGCCAAAGAGACCAAGGGCAGAGGGTTGTCCTGGGCTGGGACAGGAACAAGGGGGAAGGGTCCCAGGGAGATGGGAACGGTGCCGGGGGGGGAGGTTTGCCTACACTGTAGTGGAAGGTGTGATTGCAGCTGGGCTAGGCATACCCAACTGGCTTTAATTTAGCAGGAACAGGGTGAACAGGCATGCACAGGGCTCCAGGTACATTCTTGTCTTGCTAGCCCACGCTGGAGAGCGTTCTACTGCATCTCCACTGCTCTTCCTAGCTGTGCTGGCGAGATGAAATGCCCGCCCCACTGCAGTCATGCCTCCTGATTGCAGTGCAGACATACCTTGCGCCCTAAAGAAGCTGCTTTTTGGTGACAGGGCAGTGGGGACTTTGCCACCTCCCCCCATCAATGGGACATGTTCTGTAAATACACAGTGCACTGGGGAAGACCCCGAGTCTGCCTCACTCATCCTGCTCCAGATGGGAAACCCACTTACCACTTGGAGTCGGGCAAATAATAGATTTTTCAGTCCTCAGGAAATTCCAAAAATTTGTGGGGAAAAATCATTCATTTTGGGAGGCTCCATAAACAAAATTTTCAGAGTCAAAAAGTCAAAGAAAAAAAATTAATCTCGGGTCGCACTAAACGTTTCGTTTTGATTTGGGCCTTTTAAAAGCCTTTGATGATTGTTTGCAGTCATGAAATCAAAGCAACCTTTGAAACGAAAATTGAGATGTTTTAGATTTTTCTGGAACTTTTCACCAGTTTTTTTCGCCCAGAGAAACAATTTGGTGAAACTGGCGTGAAATGGCAAAATGTTTCAGACGCCCCGAATCTTCATTTTTTGGCAAAAAAGAGTTTTGAGTGAAAAATTTCAGCGGGCTCCAGGCAGGAGGGTCCAGTGGTTAGGGCCCTCTGACAGGGCAGACCTGGGTTCAAGTACGACAGACTTACTTTGGGCAAGTCACTTAGTCTCTCTGTGTGTCAGTTCCCCAGCTGTGCAAGGGGGGTAATAGCTCTGCCTCCAATGGGGGTTGTGAGCGCTCTTAGATGGATCGAACTAGGCATTTTGTGCAGAGATGTGGACAAATTGGAGCTAGTCCAGAGGAGAGCAACACCTGCGATTGGCGGTTTAGAAAACCTGACCTATACGTTGAAAGAACTGGACGTGTGCAGTCAAGAGAAGGCTGCAGGGGGACACGAGAGCAGCCTTCACATATGGAAGAGGTTGTTATAAAGAGGAGGGTGATCAGCTGTTCTTCGTATCCACCAAAGGTCAGGCAAGAAGGGGTCGGCTTAATTTGAAGCACAGAGGGTTTAATTGGGATATTGGGGGGAGCTTTCTGACCCTAAGGATAGCGAAGGTCTGGAGCAGGGTACCTGGGGTGGCTTTAGAGTCCCCGTCACTGGAGGTTTTTAAAGATAGGTTGGACAAACACCTGTTGGGGCCCGATGACCTTCGAGGTCCCTACGTCTCTATGATTCTGTGACAGGCTCCAAGGACCTTTCAGCACTTCTCGTGGGAACTGGGTCCACAGCCAGAGATTTCGCTGCTGGGGAGGTTTCCCCGCTCGTCTCCTCTCAGTCCTGGGGGTTTGCACCTTCCAAGCACCCGCTTCTGAGCAGGGATAACTGGTCCGACAAGCAGGAGCAGAGAGCAGCGCTGGGAGGCAGGGGATGCCAAGTCATGAGCCGCCAGGGCCTGGCAGCTCATCTCGCTGTGCCCGGGAGAGGGCTGATAAAGGGAGGGAGGGGGCATGTGCTCATGAGGGTGGGCTCTTGTGAGCCTGCCTGTTTGTTATTAGGGCATGTTAGTGTGTGAGTGGGAGTGTGACCCTACAATAACAAACCAGCATGGGCAACCAGACACTGGCAAATGACCCTACAAGAAGAATACTGTCTGACGCTCACAACCAAATGCACAGCCCAGCAACCCTACAATAACAAACAGTATGCACACCCCAGCAACCCTACAATAACAAACAGTATGCACACCCCAGCAACACACCAGCAGCCCTACAATAACAAACCCTTCTGCAAAACATGTACCCCTTCAACAACTCACCAGCCTCCGCAGGTCAGAGCTTGCAAGTAACCCTGCAATAAACAAACCAGCAGGCTTGGACCCTGCTGAGGGGTGAGGCTGCAATAAAGCCACTAGTGCCTCCAGAGCTCCCGAGTTTTAACGAGACCCACCGGGGCAGGCCAAGGGCTCAGAACGAACCCAACACTAATGAAGCCGCGTCTGCAGGGGACGCGGGAAGGGAACTATCCTGTGATGACAGTATGGGCTTGAAAGCTACCTGGGGTTTTCTATAGTAAAGAACAATGTGAGGCTTGTTTGAATCGTGATATAAAATACCTTGCGCGCGTCCTTTCAAGATCCAGCATTGTCTAGCGTCAGCAGGATTCTTATTAACCTGGAGGGGGTTGCGTGAGAGCTGGGGGGAGAGGGGAACATCATTAGCTCGGCATAAAAATCCCCATGCCCCTGGCAGGCCAGGCGCCGTGGCTTGTGCTGCAGTTTGGAGGGTGGGTGGTGGCTGCGATTCCGCATCCGCCACGGGGTGCTAAAAATCACAGACCACCGCGTGAGAGGGACCTAATTAAGCCCGACTCGTCTGCCTTTCATTAGCGCGTCAGATGCCGGGCCCTGGCATGGAAGTGAACAGAAGGAGCTGTTGTGTCGGCAATCTCTGGCCAACCTTCGCTGTGTTGTGTGCCAGCCTGGCTTGCTGCGCCAGCCCCCCGTTCTGCTCTCAGCCCCCCCTCTCGTCGATCGGGGGGCACCCTGCACTGAGGGGGGCAGTCCTTCGCAGCCCTCCACTGGAGGTGAACGAGAACAGGGAGCCAGACCTTTCTGGCCCCTTCAGTGGACACCGGAATGGGGAACGTCTGATTTTGCTGCTCTTTCTTTCCTTATGATTATTTATTAGGTGTATTATGGTAGTGCCTCAGAGCCCCATTCATGGACCAGGACCTCATGGTGCTAGGCGCTGTCCACTATTTATTAGGTGTATTATGGTAGTGTCAACTAACCCTGGTTATGGAGCAGGACTCCATGGTGCTAGATGCTGTATGTTATTTATTAGGTGTATTACGGTAGCTCCGAGGAGCCCTGGTCATGGACCTGGACCCCCTGGTGCTAGGCGCTGTACAGACACAGACCAAAAAGGCAGTCCGTGCCCCATAGAGCTTTACCTTGGAAATATCTGGGGTGTCAAGCCCTGTCTCCCCTGAGTTAGAGGGATGTCTCCTTGGATGGCTCTGAGGGTGGATTGGGATTCCCCGCAGCCTTTAGATGAGGGGGGTGTGGTGCTGTAGCATGGTAACAAGCCGTGGAAGAGGGACAGCTTCCACAGCACCCCCACCACAGCCGGCCTCCTTGGGCCCAGCTGTTCCCTGCCCGCTGCACCTCCTTCTCTTCCCTGGGCCTTGCCATGGATGGCTCATGGAGCTCCTGGCGAGGCCCTGTGCCAGGCAGGTCTCTGCTTTCCTGTAGGCCTCCTTTATTTGCAGGTGGCCCCGGGGCTTGGGAAGGGGATGGGGCAGGATTTCTTTTCAAATCCAGCCAGACGGAAGAAATTGCAGACCTGTTCTTACTGGGAGAGGCATCCACCCTGTGCCCCCAGGACTGGCGCGATCCAGCCCCCTGGGCAGGGAGCCCCAGGGCAGGGCAGGGCACAGAGACTGGGGTTCCCCTGGGGAGGGGGGTGGTAGCACGGAGCAGAGATGCATTGGCAAAATGGGGGCGGTGTGTGTTGATCTCACCCAGCTTGACAGGGTGGGGCATCTTATACCCACTCCCTACCCCCTGAGTGGGTACAGGGCAGAGCTCAGAGCAGCTGCTGGGGGCGGGAGTTTGGGGCTGGGATCCCTATGCAGCAGCCCTATGGCTCCATCGCCTGCTGCCCGTGCCTTAGTTTCCCTTCCACCCAGGAAGCTCTTCCCCTGGCCAGGCCCGAGAGCTCTGTGCGGGGGACAAGAAGCCAGAATTTACAAGCCAGGATCTGTCTGGTAATGAAGCAAATTCAATTTTACGGTGCCCCGCTGGTCAATATGTTAAATATGAGTGGGCCGGACGCTGACAGCTCAATGGCAAAATCAATGGAGCGCCACTGTGCACCGGATCGCCTCACCGGGCCCCTCAGAGAGCCCTGGGGCTAGGAGCGGGGGGAACCCCCAGCAGCAATGGGGGCTCTGGGCATTAGCAGGAGCCAGGGCTCCTGGGCTGGGATTAAGACTCTGTGCTCCCAAAGCGTCTCGCGGCTTCCTGTCCCCACCTCCTCAGTTCACTCCCCTTGCCTCCCACCCCCCAGCTCCATCTCACCACCACTCCTTACCCCTCTGCCCCCCACCACCCTGCCTCTGCTGCCCCCTATTCCACCCTTCCCCGTGCCCCTCCTGCCACCCCTCCCCTGCTCTATCCCTTCCCCCCTGTTCCCCAGGGCTTGGCCCCCCTCTGTCCCTGATGAAGCTGGTTGGGGGGTCTCCTGCCTTCCCCAGGGCTCTGCCTCCGTCTCCTGGGGGCAGCAGGGCAACTCCCCCCCGCAAACCCAGAGCATCCTGCACTGGGGCCCAGGCTTCCTGACAGTGTCTGTTATGGGGCCAGGCCCCCCAGAACCACACTGCTGCCCAGGTACCATGCTGGGTCCTGGCTCTGTGTGCGTGTCCATCCCACTATAAGGATGACGACCAGCTGCCCGGCCCCCAGGACTCCGAGGGGGTCTAGTCTTGGACAGAGATGGGGACCATCTCCCTGCATTTTTCAGTACTGTGACCCCCCCTCCCGGTCCCATCCCCATGAGCCCGAGTCCTCCCTGACCATGTCCCCGTGAGGCCCCAGCCTCCCCCACCAGACACATCCCAACAAGCCCCCGGCCACATCCCCGTGAGCCCCATGCCCCTGGCCACCTCCTCATGAGCCCCTGCCCCCCAGCCATGTCCTCGTGAGTCGCCGCCCTCCTGGTCACCTCCTTGTGAGCCCTGGCCACGTCCCTGTTGTGCCAGCTTATGCCACATTGCCCAGGCCTCACTTGGGTACTGACAAATACCCGTCTGGAACCAGTCTGGGTGTTAGGATTGTTAAAATAGATATCACGTGTCGTGTGCTTCGTGGTTGGACTTCACTGAATGCTTGCAAGCTCCTGCCTCACCTAATCTCACCGGAGGCCCAGAAACAGCAGACGACCTATTGTGGAACATCAGAGGACAAGAGATGTTGCTGACTGCCCCCTGCCTCCCCACCCCATGAACCAGAGACGGGCAAGTGAATCCCTCCCATCCGCTGAACTGGCGGCTCAGAGAAGGGGGAAAGGGAATAAAAACCCTCAACAAGGAGAAACTGTAGCTCTGTGCTGCTTGCACGCTCGAGGGCAGGTTTGCTCGGGATAAACAAGAGATCCCCAGTGCTTGGGCTGGATTAGCCCTAAAGGACACATAGAGCTTGCTGGTTATAGAAGCGTCTATTACCTTGTGAAACGACAGACTGTAACTCATTTGTGTGGGTATGCTCACCTGCTTTAACCTTGTAACTAACTCGCTTGTTTCCGTTTCCTATGTAATAAATCTTTAGCTCCTTTAGGATAGGATTGACTCCAAGCGTTGTCTTTGGGGTGAGAGCCAAGTTACAATTGACCTGGGGTAAGTGACTGGTCCTTTGGGACTGGGAATAACCTGAATATTGCTGTGATCCTTGGTGTAAGGGACCAGCTATCACAAAGACAGGCCCACTTGGGTGGCAAGACAGATCCAAGCACTGAAGGGGGCTGTTGGTGACTCCAGGCTAAGGCTGGTCTAGTGCCCCAGGAGTTCACGCTTGATATCTGGCTGGTGAAATGTAAGTATCAAACTCACAGCCAATTTGGGGTTTGTGCCCTGGTTCCTCACGCTCTGCCCTGAGGTTGGCACTTGCATTCCCTGCACGTCCACCTGTCTGGAGGCAGCTGCAAATTCAAAGGCTTTCATTAGGCAGCGCGATTTGCTGGCCTGTTCCCGGCTGGTGCTGGCGCCGGGTCCACCAGCAGCAGCTGGGCCGAGCAGACGGCTCCGCATCCCGGCTTGGCTGGGCCGAGCATGCCTGGGTCTATTTCCCAGCCTCGAGGCCCTGCCAGATGGGGACGGTGCCACGGCCTCAGATTGGCTGAGAATTGCTGCTTCCGCAGCCCCTGCCAGGAGCTGCCAGGCTCTCAGACCACGGCAGGTGCTGGGGTCACGGCTCTCAACTTCCCCTTATTTGGTGGCACGTTCTGCTCGCTCCAAGGCCCGGCTCCATCTGGCTGAGCTGGGCCTGGCTCCCCGGCCTGGCGCTGCTGCCAGGGCTGCAGCTCAGAGCTGGTGCTGCTCTTCCCTGCCACACGCTTTCTCTGCCATCCCTGCTCTGGTCACCTCTGCCTCTCACCAGCCTTCACTGCGCCTTTTGCCCCCAGTATGCACTGGGAGCTGACGAGTGCTGATCACTCAGGAAAGGGAGCCCAGGGACACGCAGGGAACCAGTGCCAGAGCCATGAACTGAGCCTAGGCCCCCTGCATCCCTAGGCACGAGGCCACTGCTAGGACCCATGCACTATCCTCTCCGCACCCTAGGCGGGCACAGAGCAGGTGGAATCACCCTGGCACGGGGCCCATGCACCCAGCTGGCTCCTTCCAATCCATGCTGCCCCTGGTGCAGAGTTGAGGGGCTGGAGGAGGGAGGGGGCGTGGGCAGGGCTGCGGCAATTCGATGTCCTTGCAAAGTGTCCCAGGAGTTGGATCTCTGTGCAGCGTGTGCTGGGCACCACCTCTGTCCTGAGTAACGGGGCTCCGAGAAAACCTGCCCCTGCGCACATGAGCTCTCCTGCCTTCCGGGACGAGCTCCCTCCCTCCTCTCCCCCCACCCCCAGGCCCATGTCTTCCTAGTAGAGTCTCGGCTGGCCAGCTGGCAACAGAAATAGCAGGGGGAGGACTCATCTCCTCTGGCGCCAAACATCCACTCTCCAAGTTCCACAAGAGCTAGTGGAGAATCCCCATTGGGGCTAGGGATATAGGGTCTATGTCACCAAGCTGAATAGTTCCGATTCCATCCACCGGGGGGCAGTGGTACACACCCTCTCTAGCCCACATATTATACCCATAGCTCAGCAGCCTGCAAGAGCTTTGCCGGTTTCTCCGGGAGGTGTGTGTGTGTGTGTGTGTGGGGAGGAGCAGGGTGGGGGGGGGGAATGAAAGGCTCCAGAGATATACACTCCCAAATCAGAAGTAGCTCAGCAGGGCTGTGTGGCTCCAATCCAGATCAAGGCCCCATTGTGTCGGGTGCTGCACAGACACAGCCCCTGCCCCATACTGCTCACAGTCTGAATAAAGAAGGGTGGGAGAGGAAACTGAGTCACAGGGAGGGGCAGGGACTCACCCAAGGTCCCACAGCAGAGCTGGGACTAGAACCCAGGCGTCCTGGTTACTGATGCTGGCTGCTTAGCTATAGGGCCAGCTCACTGGCCAGGGCCCTAGCCCAAGTAGCATTAATGGGTGTGAGTTTCACCTATGTTTCCCCCGCCATTGTCACCCCAGCCTCCCTTGGGGACGCATTTATGGCCATCTGCCCTGCGCTGCGATGCCAGGGGACGGTGGCGGGGTCCCCGGCGCTGCCCTGGCAATCAGCGATTAGGCGAGCCACTGGCTGGATAATTGCTGAGCGTGTGCGTTGCTTGCTGCAGCTGGGGTCTGGAGCGTTATTGCGAAGTCCCCACGGAGGAAAACGACTCTGCCCACCGCCTGACTGAGTGCGCTAATTAATTAAAGCTCGGCGCTGGTGGGGGGGCACCCGGACGGAGCCAGCCCAGCCCAAATCCAAGTGCTGGCAAGGTGCTGGGCTGCAGAGAGAACCAGTCCTGGGCAGAAGGGGCTGGAGGCTGGTGCCCTCTACTGACCCACAGGGCAAGCACTCTTCAAGGCCACCAGGTCTCGCCCGCCACGGCCCAGTCAGTGCTCGGCCTCGCTGCTGGGCCAGCCCATCAGGGGCAGTTAGCAGGACAGTGCGATGGGCGGGGGAGAACGGAAGAGCTGGTCTTAATGGATGTGACAGCCGGACAGATGTGTCTGGGGCTGGACAGATAGTCAGTGGTCCCCCCCGCCCACTGCACAGCCCCCCCCCCCTCAGTTCAACCCCCTCAGCTCAATGCAGGGTCACCTCCCCCCCAGCTCAATGCACAGTCCCCCCCATGCAATCTCCCCACAACCCAATGCAGGGTCACCTCCCCCCTCAGCTCAATGCACAGCCCCCCCACATGCAACCCCCCCAACTCAATGGAGGGTCACCTCCCCCCCAGCTCAATGCACAGTCCCCTCCCCCCCCACTCGGTGCAATCCCCCCCAACTCAATGCAGGGTCACCTCCCCCACCAGCTCAATGCACAGCCCCCACACCTCACCCTGGCATATGCTCCTTCCTTGCATAGGTCTGGATGGGAGAAGGGGAAGGAGCCAGAACCTGTGGGACGGGCAGGTGTTGTGGGGATCTGACTGCCGTGCCAGCCATGTCCCTTGCTGCCAGGAGGGCGAAGATGCCGGAAGGGTTTGTTCTTTTTAAAGGCATCGGACGGTAGCACTTGGAGGCCCCAGCAAGATCCTTACATGCCAGGACAGGGCCTGCCCAGACACAGCCCCCACCCACAAAGCTCACAGCCTGAACAAAGGGAACAAACTTGCCCAAAGTCAAAGCCAGGAAGGCAAACCAGCAATCCTGAGTACCAGCCCAGCACCCTACCTGCTAGGCCACACTGCGACACCAGCATAGCACCTGAGCAGGAATCCCATGGGCAGGGGCAGGGCTGTCCCCTCCTGCCAGCTGTGGAGGGCATGCAAGGCATTGGTGCCCATGGCCCTTGCAGCCATTGCCGTCTCCACTAAGACTTCCAGTCAGGGCCCGATTAGTACCCCCTGAAATCCTCACATCTTCTGACACAAGGGTTCTGTGACAGCTTTAGCTTGCAGAGACAGTGCATCGTGGCCCCGATCCTCCCGCGGTGTCCGGGTACTCCTGAAATACCCCTAATAAACAGCAAAGACCATACGAATCCAGCCCAAACCCACAGGGACCTGGGAATATCTGGTCTGCTGAGGCTGTCGGTCCCCCAGGTTGCTGCAGGTTACGAAAGCAGGCGCGGCCTAGTGGGTAGCGCGCTGCATAGGACTGGGAGCTGGGAAAGCTGGGTTCTATCCCCAGCTTGCTCTCCTGGGTGACTTTGTGCGAGTTATTTCTCACTGGGCCTCAGCAGCAAAATGGGGACCATGCTCCCGACCTGGGATCTTTGGGTACAAAGTGCTTTATGAGGCCTAAGCGGTGTTATTACCTCGCCCCTCAGGTGGGCACTGTCATTTCAAGGTCTCGGTGGATGCTAAATCCGTGCCAAGCTGGGCTCCAGAGACCTCTTGCATCCATCATGGGAAGGGGCTGGCGGCTGAAGAATTTGACATCAGCAGCTCGGATTTGGGGGTCGAGCCTCCCCAGGGAGGTCAGGACAGTCCAACCGGAGCCAGCAAGGGAGGGGCTGCCAGTAGCAGCTGCTAAACCAAGAGATTGGCCACAGACAAACCGTCCAGCTGCCTGGTTTTCTTGGTGTCTGCTCAACTCCTTGTTCCCAAGCAGGGAAATGGGACTTCAAAGAGACTTTATTCGGGACAGATCCTTGCTGCTCTGGGCAGTGTCATTGCACAATACCCAGGCTGGGGATGTGCTGAGCTCCTACTGACCTGGGAGCCTGGGACATCGCCCCCTTCTGGATGGTGTGGGGCTCTGCAAGGGGGGCTGGTCCACTAGCCTTTGGCTGGGCAGAGGGCGGCTCCCTCAGCGGAGAGGGAAGCGGTAGGGAGGGGAACAAGGGTTGGCCGAGTCCAGAGAATCCGATTCAATGAGGCTTTGTCGACAGGCTGAGCTAGGCCAGCATGAGACAAAGACAGGTGCCTGGGGGTTTACAGCAGGGGGAGCCCCCCCAGAGTGGGGTCACATCCCACTGGAGATGTGTTTCCTGATTTGGTGTCAGGCTGCCCCGCAGGCCCCATCTTTCTTCATCGCCCCTCCCTGATCCCCGACAGCCTGCGGGATCTCTCGCACTCAGGCAGCATCAGCATCTTGCAGTCTCAGCCTCTCCTCTCTCCCCCCAGCCACTCCGCTCTGGCGCACCCGGTGCCTCGTGCCTCCCCGTTTCTGGCTCTCCATTGTGGCCGCAGCTGGTGCAGGGGACAACTTTGGGAGCTCTGATCACGTCCATGTCTGACTCAGCCGCAAGCCCCAGCACGGTTCTTCCCCCACCCCCTGCAAAAAAAACCCAAAACAAAACAAAAAAAAAAACACACTGGAGAACCAGCCAAGCTTTTGGGTCCTCCTACCACCATCAATAGTTGGTGGCTGCACTCCGAGGCCACCAAAAATATTGTTGTGAGAACCCCTGGCCTAGGGCTTCGCAGCCCCCGCTCCCTCTGCTTCTGCGCAGGCCCACCCCCGTCAAGTGCCTTTCGTTACTGAGCATGGGGCAGGTCCGGGGCTAGCTGCATCAGCTGGAGTCCAGCTGTGGGTTCGTCAGATGCTTCCTTTGCACCCCCCAGTGCACCACGTTTAACCTCTCCCTGATGCATCAACGCTCTCGTGAGACCGCCGTCCTGAGAACATCCCCCTCCACGTTCCTGGCCAAGGCTTTGCAGCAGCCGGAACCAGAAACAGGAGGGGGGGATTGACCCAAATAGCCCCCTGGGAATCTCCCCCAGGGAAACTGATGCCTTTTCCCCCAGCTTGCACCTACGGGATCCCCCCAGAGACTTGGAGAACTGGAGCCAGGTCTGATGTGTCCTGCTGGAAGGTAGGGTGGGGGCACCAGGACTCCGGGGTTCTCAGCACTGCCTTCCTGTTTGGACATGTGCTTAGCAAAAAGACTTACTTGCGGCTGGGCCAGCCGGCATCTACCTGGGGAGTGATGGGCTCTGATAACTGGGGTTCCACTCCCATCGAGGCACAGACTGAAATAACGCAGAGGCCGGACTCCCACATGGTCAGCCCGCAGCACCTCCCATGGTGACACTGATGATCAGATTCTCCAATCTGCCCAACCCCTACCCCACAGGCTGATCCCTTCAGAGAATCCAGCCTCTGATTTGGAGCTAAATGGGGAGCTGAGCTCTTGGAAATCGGGCCCCAAGCCCTGTCCTGGATGGGCCAGAAGTGCCTAAGAACTGATAAAAGGCGACCAGTTCTGGCTGCCTCCCTTGTTTGGTTAACGTGGGGGCTGGAGAGAGGCAATGGCTGCTTTGCTTTCTGTCGTGCCTTGGAAACCTTTCTCCTTGTCTAATGAGAGTGAAGCTCTGCAATGCTCAGCCCCCACTTGCAGCCCCCCTGGAAATCCATCCATGGCACCCCCACAGCTCTGCTAGTGCCCCTCAATCCCGACCAGCAGCCCCCTGCTATGCCGGCCTTGGGCTCCCTACATACATAGCTCTGCCGATACCCCTCAATCCGGACCTTCAATATTTCTAACCCTAGGCATCCCATGAGCAGACACAGCCACAGCAAACACGAGTGGCTCCCACTTGGCACCTCACTTTTCCTGCTTGCACCCCAATTTTGGAGTCTTGGAGAGGGGTTCAAAGGCAGCCACATGAGACACCTCCCATCTTCATTACTGGAACCAAAAATCCCGTCCTTCTTCCACTTACTAAACAACCCATACAAGCAGCAGACAATTCTGCGCCCCCCCCCCCCACTGCAGGAGCTAAGCGGAGACCCAGCAGACTCGTTCCACGAGTGACCTTCCCGAGGATCTGAACCCGGTTTTCCTGAGACAGCTAGTGGCTCGGGTTCCCCTCCCTCCGCACCCATGCGAAAGCACTGCCGATTTGTAATGGGCACCACATTTTGGAGAAAGCTTTATGCTCAGCAATTAGTTTTTACGATTACACCTTTAACGTGACTTATCCTTAAGGACAAATTGCAAAGGGAAGGAGAACCCCCCCCCCAGCCTCATAGCTGAGTCCCACAGCCCCCAAATTCCAATGCCCCCGGTCGCCCAGCGGGACAAATGGACCATACCCTGTGGACATATTTGATCCAGGCCAGGGAGAATTGGCCCGACAGCAGGCGAGAGAGAAGCGAAATGGGCAGGAATTGTTCCGAAAAGAAAAAAGGTGACACAATTAGGAATAATAAAATTCTTCATAAAGCCGAGATATACATGTTCTAACACCCGGTAATTGCTAAATTGCTGAGCCATCTGCTGGCTTGTTTTACGTAAATTACCAGTCATATATAAGCCTCTGTGTATAGCATCTTGGAGTTGGAGAAGACCCGATGACTTTTAATGGGGTCTGGGGAACCATCGGACGCTTTTAATTACTTAAAAAAAAAATCCCTTTGCCTTTGGGGGTGGGGAGGGATGCGAGATCCCCCCCGCCACCTGCCCATTTTAAAGCGGTTGGTAATGGGTTGTTTCACTGTGAAGGGGGAGTGGGGCTGGTATCATGGTAACCTTTCCGCAGCCCCTCGGGGGGGTCTCAAGGTGTTTTGTGGTCAGGAGCAGAGGGAGACGCACAGTCAGGTGTTCAGTAAGGGTGGGTGTTTCATGGCCTTGTTTTGTGGCTGGGGAAACTGAGGCACTGAATGTTGATTCACTCAATGCTCACAGAGAACCAGTGACAGAAGCCAGCTGCCTTCCACCCCATTAGACCCCACACGCCCTCCCAGAGCTGGGGATGGAACCCAGGAGTCCTGACTCTCACACCTTTGCTCAAATCGCCACACTTCCTTTCCCAAATGGAGAAAGGCCTGCTAGGGCCACAAGCCCTCTCCCCCTTCCACCGGCAGCTGCATAGGGTGCCCAGAGGATGCCCCGCGTACCCTCTGCCCCACAGGGCTGGGCTGCAGATTTCAAAGTCATTGGTGATGCCGGAGATCAGTCTGGTCCCTTCGACCTAGAAACAGGATCATTCCCTGGAGCCCTCAGGGGTCTGTCTGAAGAAGAACCAGGATCTGACCCCCACCTCTCTGTGACTGGCCCAGCCCGATCTCCCTCACTCTCCTGGCTTCTGCCCCCTGCTCTGGGATGGGGGTCAGCCGAGCAGCACCATATCCCATCAGGGACCCCCTTGGCTACTTTAGAATTGGGTGCTGAGCCACGTTGTCATGGAGACAGGATCCCATTGGTATGATCTTGGACTTGGGTCAGCACCATGACGATGCTCTGGAGACTCTGGTGGCTCCCAGACTCAGGGGCTGGTGGTCAGGGCAGGCAGCCCCACTAGCCCCCACTGGCTAACTCTATCCTGCCGCACTGGTCTGGCTGCCATTCGGTTACCTCAGGGCTCCTAGTGGTCAGGGCCCAGTGGAGAAGTCTCTCCTGCACCGCCTGGCAGAAGTCAGTGGGAACGCCCAGAAGTCGTCTCTCTTGGCCCAGGCAAACCCCCATGGCATCCCAGCTGGGCCAGAAGTTTGGGGGATCTGCCCCCTCCCAACAGATTCTGGGTGCTGATCAGAGCCCCGCAGCTGAACCCTTGAAAGCTTCTGCCATGGCTGGTCAGGTCCCCCTCCCTCCCTCCCGCTACAGGGGTTCAGAGGGGCCCATGACCTCCAGGATCGGGCCCTGTTGGGGATCCCAACCACTGCATCCCTAAGCCCCCTCCCCAACATGCCTCCCCCTGGAAGCTGCTAGCTCCCAGTCAGAAGTGGCCTTTCCCACGGGGGAGGGCGGAAAGGGGGGGGCGAAGGGGCAAAGGAGGAGGGAATGGGGGACGGGAGAGAAGCGAGTGAAGGAGAAAATCCGGCGGAGGAGAAAGGGGGAACGAGCCAGGGCCGGCGGGCTGGTGAATCAGACACTGCAGAATTCCAAACTGCTGTCCCTCCCCCACAAGATGGGGCCCAGCCCCAAGAACAGACCCTCCCCCTCCCCCCCCCGCCGCTCCCCGTGGCCATTTTCCTGGCTCCCGCTAAAAGGGGCGGTGACGGGGGACTCTCCGGAGCAGCCATTTAGTATGCATAGAATAGCAGAGAACCAGGCACATCTGCTTAGCACAGCAAGTCCTGTCATATAACTGTCTCCCTCACTATCTGTCCATAAAGAATGTCCCGGAATTGGTGTAATTCAGAGAAATTAATGATAGCTTTATGTGGGATTGGACCCCAGAGGAGCCTTAACACTTCATAGTCCATCTGATCAGTTATACACATCGCTCCATAGCAACCATTTGGACCCCGGCCAGCCGCATTAAAGGTTATTACTAAAAACATGACCTGAAAAGCGAGCGCCGCATTATGGGCCGAAATAAGGCAGCGCCGGCAGGCGCGGGGGAAGGGGAGGAGGCGAGCGGGGACCGAACTCGCGAAGCAAAGTTTCAGCAAAAAGCCGCCCGCCCCCGTCGCTTTCCTTCCCCGTTTCCAGGGGTGAAACTGACAGAGGGTTTGGCTCAGGGAGGGGTGTGTGGGTGTGTGGGTGTGTGTGTGTGTGTGTGCGGTGTTTGGCAATCGGATCGCTCCCCTACCCCGTTCCCAGCCTCGGGAGGGTTTCTCGGCGGGAGGGATAGCTCAGTGGTTGGAGGATTGGTCTGCTGAACCCAGGGTTGTGAGTTCAATCCTGGAGGGGGCGATTTAGGGATCTGGGGCAAATATTGCGGACTGGCCCTGCTTTGAGCAGGGGGTTGGACTAGATGACCTCCTGAGGTCCCTTCCAACCCTGATATTCTATGATTCTGCATGGGGGTGGATAGATCTTGGTCCTCCCCCAACCACCCCAGGCTGGGATCCAAAGGGAAGGGGGTGGCTGTGGGTTGGAGTGTCTTGATGGGAGGGGGGCGGGTTGGCAGGGCAAGGGCAAGGCGGACGTTTGGAAGTCAAGACCAGGTCTATCCGGGAGGGCAACACCATGTGAGGTGGGCATGGTGCCCACAGGCCATGTGGATGGAGCAGGGTTCTCTGATCACCCACCCTGCGGCTCTGGGGCAGTATGGCACCTGCGGGAACACAGCTCTGCCCCCTTGATCTGGAGGGGAAGGACAACAGCGCTCACCGGTTGAATTTGGGGTAGGGAAGGGGAAAAGGGGAGGTGCTCTCTAAGCTCCACCCACAAAACAAGTCCCGCCCATGTGAGTCAACACCTCCCCCTGGTGGCTCAGCCGGGGAGTGGGTTTGGTTCCTAGGCAAAGTGATGCTAGTAGAGGGGCTGTGATAGACAGCAGGGGTGGGCCAGCCTAGCAGCACCAAGGGAGGGTTAGTTCGAGGAGGCGCTGGGTGATCATAGAATCATAGAATATCAGGGTTGGAAGGGACCTCAGGAGGTCATCTAGTCCAACCCCCTGCTCAAAGCAGGACCAATCCCCAATTTTTGCCCCAGATCCCTAAATGGCCCCCTCAAGGATTGAACTCACAACCCTGGGTTTAGCAGGCCAATGCTCAAACCACTGAGCTATCCCTGAGCATGTCTGTGCCAGCAAAGGCTGGCGGCTCCAGGCAGAGCCCTGCTGGGCCGAGGGCAGCACGGGGAGGAGCCGTCTAGCAGCAGGAGACAGGACTGGGGCTGCTGTGGTCTCTCCCATCTTCCAGCATGGCCTTGCAATGTTCTGGGAGGTGTGCACAAGCATGGCCCAGGGCGCCCCAGACAGCACCCCACATGGGGGGGGGGTCAGGGGTGGGTGACGGTGCCCACGTCCCGCAGTCCTCCTTGTGGCAGAGGATGGCTGGGGTTGGGCCTTGATGGGCAGAAAGGGGGTTCGTAACTGAGGCTGCTGGGCACTGACAGACCCTGGGGTTCTCCCCAGCTATGACCAGGTGCTGCCTGGTGCCGCTGCAGGGGGTGCCCTAGATCCTGGCTGGCGGAGCCACGGACTGGATGGCCGACTTCGCCATGTGCCCTGTGGGGGGGACTGGGAGCCACGTGACCCTCAGGGATTGGCAGCCTGTGCATTTAACCACCCCTTCCACCGTGGTGTGTAATGAGTCAGGGGGTCTCAGCCCAGTACCTAGTGCCCATGTTTCCACCTCCCAAAAGGCACCACATGGGCAGCTGCCAAGGACGGGCTGAGACACGGAGCCTGAGCCCCCCTCATGTCCCTTGGGCGTAGGGGGTCCCCCTGGCATCGCAGGGGGAGAGCGCTTTGGGACTGCCGGCACCGGCCCTGTTCTGTGGATGGAGAGAAGGCGCCAGCCTCCAGCGCCACCCACCCGGCGCCTCCCCGTAGCGCAGATGGCAGCTCAGGGCCCCTCCCTCAAACAGGCCAGAGCTGGAAGCCCTCAAGGATGGGGCAGTTTGGGTCCAGATCTGGGGCTGGGGCCCATCTTCAGGGCTGCTTATTGGGCACCGTCTCTCGCCCCCCCCTCCGCCAACTCCATGGCTGTGGGTCACTGAGTCAGCTACGCAGCACACAGGGCCCAATGCTCTCCTGAGACCTCCCCTTTCCAGCCGATGCCCACCATCTCCCTAGGCACTGGGGGGATCAGATCTTCCCCCCGGCCCTGATCCAAACAGGGCGAGCTGCTGGCTCCCCAAGCTGCTCTTCAGGAAGAGCGATGCCTGGTGCGCCTCCCTACATCCCCTCCCCCCCACAGTCAATTAGCTCCTAATTAAGCAGATGAGCCAGGCATCTCTGCTACACGTGCACCTGGGCTCCTGCATGTTGCTTCTAGGGAGGAGGGGTCATCCCTCCCCCCAGCATGGACCATGCAGACAGCTCAGATTTAGCCCCCTGCAAGAGACCATTAGACTGGGAGGATCCGGTCCTCAATCCAGACAAGAGGTGGGGCTGAACAGGGACCGTAGCCCCCACCCCCAGTGCCTCTTGCCCTCCCAACCCCCAACCCCAGCAGGCCGAGCCCAGGGAGAGGGGAGTCTCATGTCTTGCGGATGGTGAGAGCCTCCTCCCGGATTTTGCAAAGCACTGTGTAGGTGACTGGTAAAGAAAAGCACAAAGGAGCCGTGATCCCAGGGCTGCCTGCCCCTCTTTCCTCGGCAGCAGCGTCCCAGGGATCCCAAGTGTATCATGAGATTCGATGTGACTTCGTTCTATCAGGCACCAGCTTCTGGAGTCATGGAGTGACAGGCGAACCTCAGCTGTCATTGAAATCACGAAAGGGCAGAAAATGGGAGTAACGGGACCCCGAAAGGCTCAGAAATCAGGGAGCCAAGAAAACCCCACGATATTTTCAAACCTCACAATTTTACAATGATCTCATGACTTCCAGGCCAATCTTTTCATGCCAGTTGCATCGTTTTTACACCCATCTCCCCATGTTAAAGCCAGTCTCGCGATTCTGATGCCAGTCTCCTGATCTTTTACCCCAGTCTCACAATTTGGAACACGGGATGCCGGCCATGCTGCTGGCTCACGTACTTGACTCTTGCACCTACGGTCCTGCCCTTTCGCCAGGAGGGGTCAGTAGTTTGTAGCCTGGCACCACAGGTGCCCGAAACCCACCTCTCGGACAGGTGACCTGCAAGAGAAGCAGCAGGGTTGGACAGTTAGAGGCGTCTGGGGAGGAGGGGGGAAGCTGTAATGAGGCCCTGGTGGTCTGTCACAATAGAAACTCCTGGACTAATCCCCCACCGGGACAGTTTATGGTAAAGTGGGCTGCTGGCTGGATCGTGGCCAGAGTAAGCAAATTCTGCTTCATGCAGAGGCAAAGTGAACTTTGACTGATGGTTTAAACTTTGGGGTGGGTGTTTTTAGCACCTGTCATTACAAAACCTAAACTTAATTTCCCCAATACAAATTTCCCCCTACTGTTACTCATACCTTCTTGTCAACTGTCTGTAATGGGCTCCTCTCTTACCGCTTCAGAAGTTATTTCTCCTCCCTTGGGATCCTGCTGTTAATTGATTTCTCTCATTAGACTAAACAGAAAAGGAGGACTTGTGGCACCTTAGAGACTAACAAATTTATTTGAGCATGAGCTTTCGTGAGCTACAGCTCACTGCATCCGATGAAGTGAGCTGTAGCTCACAAAAGCTTATGCTCAAATAAATTTGTTAGTCTCTAAGGTGCCACAAGTCCTCCTTTTCTTTTTGCGAATACAGACTAACACGGCTGCTCCTCTGAAACCTCTCATTAGACTGACCTCGCCCTTGGTAAAGCAACCCCCATCCTTTCATGTATTTATACCTGCTCCTGTATTTCCACTCCACACATCTGAGGAAGTGGGTTCTAACCCACGAAAGCTTATGCCCAAATAAATTTGTTCATCTCTAAAGTCCCACAAAGACTCCTTGTTATTTTAGCACCTGTGTAACTGTGATGCCTGACCTTAGAGGCACTAGTAGGGAGAGTGGTGAGAACAGGGGATTGGGAGCCAGAACTCCTGGGTTCTATTCCTAGTACTGACAGGGAATGTGGCGAGAACGGGAATTGGGAGCCAGGACTCCGGGGTTCTATTCCTAGCGCTGATAGGGAGCATGGTGAGAACGGGGGGTTGGGATTAGGACTCCCGGTGCTGACAGGAGCATGGCTAGAATGGGATGGGCACCAGAACTCCTGGGTTCTAGTCTTGGCACTGACAGGAGTGTACTTAGACCAGGGGACTGGAATCAGGACTCCTGGGTTCTATTCCTGGCACTGAATGGGCGCGTAGCTAGAACAGGGGGCCGTGAATCAGACCTGCTGAGTTCTATTCCAAGCCCTGCCGTGAATGTACTCTGGGATCTTACTTCCCCTCTCTGAGGAAGGGGCCTTTGGAGGCTCCAGAGAGGGTCCCACTCCTATCAGTGCTGAGGAGACGGGGGTAGCAGTGGGTGTGATGCCTTATCCCCTGGCACCCCCCAGCCCCGCTGGTTTTAAGTGTGACAGCCGCTAGCCCGTGCAGGCATTTCTGAGTTGATTTAAGGGAGCCTGGCCTGGAGCAGACAGCGTGTTACAATGCCATGTAAAAACACAGCAACACTCATCTTGTGAAGCGATGATACAGGCAATCAAGGCCAATTAAGGACAGCGCTTCTTATCAGCAGGGCCATATATCATTGCTCCAACCCGGCTTATCAGCCAGCCATGGCCTCCCCCTAACCCTGCCTGCCAGCCACGCGCTCTCCATGAGCGATGTCAGCTCCGCCCAGGGTCTGCCGTGGGGCTTGAACAACTTCTACAGCCCAAAAAGAAAAGGAGTACTTGTGGCAGTCGAGAGCTGAAGTGCAGCCACCTCTGGGGCAGTGCGGGGAGTCAGGGATGGCAAATGAGGAGGGCACTGAGATCTCGGACACCCCATGCACCAAGCTGTCTGGGATCAGGAAAAACAGAGCTGGGATTCAAACCCCTAATGCCAAGGAGGGGAGGGTGTCCTAGCCCAAGAGCCAGATTGCTAAGCCATCCCTGGGCAGGCTGCAGGGCTACTGGCGCTCTCCCGGGCTCTGGACCCTCAGTGTGTCAGCTGATGGACTTGAAACCATGTTCTCTAAATTCTCGGGGTGGGCGAGATCCGGGTCAGAACCAGAACCCTGATCTGCTGGGCTGGCTCATTTGAACAAACCCTTGGCTCCAGCCTGAAATTGGCCCAGTCAGACACAAGCTCTCTCCATGCCGGGCTCTGCCTTCTCCTGAGCCTGGGGGAAGGGCCCCTCTGGAGCTGCCCCTTGCCTGAGGGATCAGTGCTCAGCCCATTCATTGGGGATCTCAGGGCACCTTACAAAGGGGAGCTAACGATTTCCCCAGGCTGGGCTGGTGCCATTCACTGCACTGATAGTTTGCTGGTAAAGTCTCCCCTCCCCTCCCAGTTCCACAGCTGCCTCCTAGATCCACCCCCCTCAGTTCAGTGCAGCCCCTGGCTCTGCCCCCAACCCTGGGGCCCCTATGCTCCATCATTGCCAGATCCACCTGGCCCATGCACTCAGCCCCCCACCCCAATCAGGCTCCTCTTCCTCCCCCATCCTGGGCCCTCTCTGCCCCAGGGCCCTGGCGCCCTGCAAGGACAGGAGCGCACAGAGCTCAGCATCCCGCAGGGCAGAGCCCCAAAGGGCCAGTGCCCCGCTGCCCCCCAACAGCCCACCAGCTCCTAGCTTCGTCCTAAGGGACGGGAGTAGCGCCGGTGCCGTGCCTCCCTCCCCGTGTCCTGCCTGGGCCTTAGGGGCAGTAGCAATTCCTGCTCCCCCACCCCCAGATCCAGCCCGCAGACCTGTGGATTGGTGCCTGTGCTATGCATTGATAGCAGAAGCTGGGAAGGCAAAAACGGCACAACCTACTGCCACCTGGTGGCCCATGGCTGGGAGTACAGCGCCTCAGGCCAGAAGTCACTTGAAAAACCACTAAACCATTGGCATAGCCTCCTGCCACCAGGCACCTCCCTGGGGCTGTTAGCCAAGATGCTGCCTGTGTTTCTCCAGCACCCAAAGCCCTTGCTAGAGCTTATTAGGCAGAGAGGAGGGTCTTTCCTAGGGGCCGCTGGGCGGCGCGTGGTCTGTAAGTCCCAGCGTGAGCAGAGAAATCGGCTGCTTCAGGGGCTTTCCAACCATCAGACAAAGGCAGGGCAGGATCCCAGGGGCTGGGAGCTGCAGGTTCCCCATGGAAAGGAGATGCAGACGGGAGGGCTGCACCTATGGAGGAGGGAGGTGCTGGATTCTCCATCTCTTGGGCCAAATGTTCCATTGAATGAAAATTGCTTTGAAAACCAGGTTTCAGAGTAACAGCCGTGTTAGTCTGTATTCGCAGAAAGAAAAGGGGTACTTGTGGCACCTTAGAGACTAACCAATTTATTTGAGCATGAGCTTTCGTGAGCTACAGCTCACTTCATCGGATGCATCTGATGAAGTGAGCTGTAGCTCACGAAAGCTCATGCTCAAATAAATTGATTAGTCTCTAAGGTGCCACAAGTACCCCTTTTCTTTTTTTGAAAACCAGTTCACTGAACCCCGGTTTTGACACTGACATGAGGCCTGAGTGGATGCTCCCCTGCTGGTCTCCAGATCCATGAATCTAAACCGTGTGAACCTCCTATAGGTTTAAAGCTGGTGGTGTTGGGTTAGCTGCCGCCTGGAAATTTACCAGTGGGAGCTAAGCTGATATGAACCAGGCTGACACCCGGGTCAGTGTCCCCAGGTAACAGGTTTGGCACTAGTCGGATGAAACCAGATTCAAAGCACAACCGTGGTTTAAATCCACTTTGGGCGTGGACCAGGCTTTGGGGTCTTTCTGTTGAGGCTGGTTATCTTTTGGTAAGACCTGGCTGAAACCCCAAACGGCTCGGCCTGGTGCAGTGTAGCAGGCGATTCAGGGAGCCCAGGGCCCGGAGAGCAGGGAGGGTTGCAGGTCGAGATCAAGGGGCACTGCACAGCTCTGGGGGGTTGGGAGGCCAGGACTGGGATAGCAGGAGGCTGGGGGTCAGCACTGAGGGGCATCAGCAGAGCTGTGGAGGGATGAATCTTGCCTAGTCCTGCCTGTCTGGCTCTGGCTGTTGCTCTCACCCTGTCCCTCCCCTTGCTGACCCGGGTGGGGATGGGAGGAAAGAAGGGGAGAATCTCCCAAAATGGGTACTGGCTGGGGTGGCCCAGAAGCCCCTCCCTGGGCTTCGCTGGGGTGGCCTGGTGCTGCTGGCATCAGGCTGGGCCCAGTTCTGCCTGCCGTATGCCCCTTACACAGGGTTACTGAGGGGAGGAGGTTACTTGCGGGGGTGTTGCTCTTTCTCCTGGGGAGGGATGAGAATCCCTACTCTGAGCCCATGTGGGAGGGGGCAGGGTGGAAACTCCACTTCTTTGGGAGCTGTGGGACTCTGGGCTTGCAGCCGTTCCTCTGGGATGATTCCCTGGTTGGAGCTGTCCTCTGGCCACACAGATGCTGCACTGGTTTAACTAAAGGGAGAGAGGATACTTAGGATGGCCCAGTGGTTAGGGCGCTAGCCGGGGACCTGGGTTTAGATCCCTGCTCTGCTACCGATTGAGCAAATTGCTTTGTTTCTCTATGCCTCAGTGCTCCATCCGTGCAATGGGCTGATAACCCCCTGTGAGGCAGGGCTGTGAGGATAAATACACTAAAGATAGGGAGACACCACATAAGAAGGTAAAAGAGATGGCTAAGCTGGTGCAGCTTGGTGGGTGTGGATGTTGGGTAATGTACAGGTGGAAGCTAGACCAGTCGAAGCCATGTCTGAACTGAGCTAAAGAGGTTCACATGCCAAGTGGCACTGGTTCAGTGGCATGCCTTGGGCTGAATCAGTGCTACTTTGTACATAGCCCAGGCTAAGAGGGAAATTGAGGCATAGACACAGGCAGCAGGCTAGGCTAGCCCCAGCCCTTCTACCTGTGCTGCCCCCTGCGTGGCAGGAGCCCTGAGACCCTCCCCCCCCACACACACCTGGAGGAGTCCCGAGTGCCCCCCTTTGGCTAGAGGAACCTGGGGCCAGCTGCAGCTGCAGCATGCCTCCCCTCCCAGACCACCCGGAGAAAAGTGTCTCTCAGACTCTCCTGGGAAGAAGCGTTTGATATGCCCCAGGCAGGTTCTGGGGCAGCTGTATTTGTTACTCAGCTTCTTGGGTTCGTCAGTAATCTCCCTGGACTCCAGGGAGATTACTGATGAACCCACAACGCTGAATAGCACATACCTCCTCCCCAGCCGCCTCCTGGAACCTGCATGGGGCATAATAAATCAAAAACTTCCCCTCAAAACCCAGGGTCCTGCAGCTGCTCTGTTATACCAGCTGCCCCTAGGCCTAGAGCAGGGACGTTACCTGCCCAAGCTCAGTCAGTAACAGAGCAGGGAGGAGACCCCAGGTCTCCTAAGGGCACCAGCCTCTCACAGTTGCGCAGTGCCATTTGCTATAATCTCGCTCCCCTTTCCGAGGAGTAGAAGGTGCATGGCCAGCCCCATGCTGCAAGCTAAACCAAGAAGGGGGGATGTGATGGAGTTCAGCTTTGTGGCCGGGCGGGACTTACCCCTGCGGCACCTCCTGCTGGTCATCCAGGGAATTAGTGTTTCCAGCCTCCTGAGCTCCCTCCACAGGCTGGTGACCCGCTTGCCCCCCTGTCCCTCCCAGACCCTGGCACCCCTTTCATGCCAGGGTGCTGCCCCCTGGCAGTACCCCCACAGATCTAGGTCTCCCCACCCCTCAGGGAACCCCCACCCTCTATCTCCACCTCACCTCAGTCTTTGGCTACTGCCAGTCACCCTCTAGCGCCCGCTCCCTGGGGCAGACTGCAGTATAATTGCCCCTCTTCATTGGCAAGGAGGGTCTGGACCTGCTGCTTCTGCCTACCCTTGGGCTGCCTTCTGCAACCCCAGTACCCTTTTTCTAGGCCTTCATCAAGGCCTGCAGCCTGGGGATTTCTAAGGCCAGAGCTCCCCAGCCCCGCTCCACTTTAGGGCAGCCTGCTCAGCTCCCAGCAGTCAGCATCTCAACATCTAAAGAGAAACTGTGTCCTCCTGGCCCACTGCCCTCTTATAAAGGCCAGCTGGGCCCTGATTGGGACGTGGCCACAGCTGTGGCTGTTTCCGCAGTCAGCCGAGGCTAGCTGCTTTTCCTAGGAGCAGCCCTCTTGCACCCTCAGCCCTCTCCCAAACCTCTCCCAAACCATCTTAAACCTCTCTTCAAGCCCTTCAGGGCAGGAGCGGGTGACCACCCTGCTACAAGCTTAATCAGCACCTCGCGGCTTACTCCTTGCTACATTTAGCTCCCCTCTAGCCCTGTTCTGCCTTAGATCTCAAAGCACTTTATGAAGGGCTGAAACAAGAACATTGTCCTTGTGTCTCAGAAGGTGCGACTGAGTCGGTAACAGCCCCATTTTCAAAGGGGCAGGGATTTGGAGTCTCCTGTTGGGCACTTCCGAGCTGGAGGCACTCATCTGTGAACATTTTGGCCTGAGTGACTTGCCCAAGGTCATACAGCAAATCGGTGTCAGACCAGGAAATAAGACCCAGGAGTGCTGACTTCCCTGGCCAGCTTCCTATGCACCTGATCCGGGGAATCACAGTGGTGCTGGCATCTTAAACCAGGACCACCACGCGCATTTGTTGGTGATTTTTTTTAAAATCAGCTTTTCCAAAGGTGGAGACCGATCGGAACAGTGATGATTAAAAAGAAAAATCTCCGTGGAAACAACCAACAAATAAATAGAATTTGTGAGCCAGACACTGCAGCTTCTGGGGAGAGCATCCCAGCCTGGCTGTGAAATTGACTAGGAAGAAAATTGAAACTGATGAGTCCTGGTCCTGGCCAAAGAAAACAGCACAGGCAGGGAAAAGCTTTTAAAGATTCTTTCCACATGAATCATCCTAAAATGTCCAAGTAGCACAGATCTCTCCCTCTCTCTCTTTATCCATCTGTGTTTATAAAGTACTTATTTCTCTAATCATTTCTTTAACCATCGCTTAGGTTCTGGCCAGGTAAGTTATTCTCCCCCTATGACTGTTAAGCTGACAGCAGCTCTGTAATAGTCCCCTGTACGCAGATCTTGCTCCCAGTTACAACGGTGCCAAACTGGAGTCCACTGACTTCAGTGGAGTGACTCCAGATTGACACAGATGGTCGCGTTTTCTACTGCCATCCCCCCTGTCTCATCTGAGTGCTGGTGGAAGAGAGCAGAATCTGGCTCAGAAGGAATGAGAATCTGGTGGCTTTTAAGCTCAAATTCATAGCGAATCCCAAATGTGTCTAGTTTTAGAGGCTTGCAAGTTTGCCTGGCTATGATTTTCTAAAGTGACTGGTGATTGTGGGGCCCAATCTGAGATCCCTTAAACTTTAAAGGGACCTGATTTTCAGAAAGTGCTAGCCCCTTCGAAAAGAAGGATGGGGCAGGTGTCGGGGACAGGAGAGATTTGGATTCCAGTCCCTGCTCCATTTCAAGCTTTCTGTGTGACCGTGGGCAAGTCACTTCATCTCTCTGTACCCCAGGGGTTCTCAAACTGGGGGTCGGGACCCCTCAAGGGGCTGTGAGGTTATTACATGGGGGGAGGGTCATGAGCTGTCAGACTACACCCCAAACCCCTCTTTGCCTCCAGCATTTATAATGGTGTTAAATATATAAAAATGTGTTTTCAATTTACAAAGGGGGGGGGTCACACTCGGAGGCTTGCTATGTGAAAGGGGTCACCAGTACAAAAGTTTGAGAACCACTGCTGTACCCCCTCTGTATCTTGTCTGCTCTTTGGGGCAGGGACTGTCTCTCACTGTCTCTGTGCAGTGCCCGGTGGGGTCCTGACCTTGGCTGCCATCTCTGGCCACAACTGTATGATAAATTTCATGATAATGCTCTAGTCTTCAGCTCTCTCAAATACCTGCATAGCCACCGTTAATGCAGTGTCTGGGCACCACACAGGACCATGATATTTTCTTAGCCTGGGGAATTGATGCACCGAGAGACATAGGGTGCGTCTACACTGGAGCTGGATCAGGTCCTTTTACCCACGCTAGGTCTGAGTGAGCTAGTGCCCTAAAGCTGTGCGGGTAGCGGCCGTGGAACTCCAGATTAGCCCCCAGAGTATGTATCGAGGGTTTTAGATGGGATCAGGGCTGGGGAAAGGGAGGAAAACTTTAAGCCCCCCCCATGTCTGTTATTGGGGTGAAAGGGGGGGAGGTGGGGCTCCAGAGAACATGATGTACAGGGGCCCCAAATTTCTCTCCCCACTGGTCTGGCTAGGATCATAGCGAGGGCAGCTACAGTGTTCTTTTTAAGCATGCGTGCCGGCTCAGAGGTAGCACGAGACTGTCCATCTGAGCTGGCAATTACAAGTACGTCTACACTGCAAGCAAAACCCCACGGCAGCACGTCTCTGGCCTGGCCTATGCTAGAAAATTAGGTCAGCATAACTGCATCGCTCGGGGGTGTGTGTGTGTGAAAAATCTGCCCCCCTGAGCAGCATAGTTGAGTTCACCAAAGTCCCTGTGTCGCCAGAGCTAGGTTGATGGATGAGGTCAGGGAGGTGGCGAATGGGAGAACCCCTCCCGTCGGCGCAGGAGGTGTCTACACTGTAGTGTTTTAAGTGGAGCCATGCCCTCAGCACTGGGATGCATCGACTTATGCTTGCGGGGCTCCTGCTACAAATAGCCGTGTGTATGTTCCCATTCAGGCTCTGAGCTCCAACCTCCTTGCTGGGCTTCTCAACCCGAGTGGGAACGTTCACATGGCTACACGTAGCTGCAGCCCGAGCCCTGCAAGTCTGACGACCCGGGCCCTGGGACTCACTGCGGTGGGGTTTGTTTGCCAGGTAAGCGTGCCCAGTGTCTGTGTGACCTTGGCCTAAGTACATTTTTCAAAGCCGGGAGCTGAACCTGAGTTTAGGTGTTGGAACTAGGGGCACTGGGTGGGCTGCTGCAACCCCTGGCTTGATGTGGTTTCCATCACATACAGGGTTTACAGCAGAGGCGCCGACGCCGTGGGTGCTCCGGGGCTGGAGCACCCACGGGGAAAAATTGATGGGTGCTCTGTACCCACCGGCAGCTTCCCGCCCCGCCCCCCCGGTCCCAGCTCACCTCTGCTCCGCCTCTGCCTCCTCCCCTGAGCGCGCCGCATCCTCGCTTCTCCCCCTAGCTCCCAGTGCTTGCCGCCACAAAACAGGTGTTTCACGGCGGCAGGCACTGGGAGGGAGGGGGGAGGAGGGGGAACGTGGTGGGCTCCAGGAAGAGGCGGGGCTGGGGTGGGGATTTGGGGAAGGAGTCTAATAGGGGCAGGGAGGGGGTGTTGTTGGGACGGGGACTTTGGGGAAGGGGTTGGAATGGGGGTGGGATGGGGTGGAAGGGGGCGGGGCAGGGGTGGAGTCGGGGCGGGGCCAGCAGTGAGCACCCACCGGCGCCGGGAAAAGTTTGTGCCTGTGGTTTACAGTTTGATTCAATGGCTTGTAGCACCCCCACTGTACAAATTGTTTCAGCACCCCTGAACCTGAGTCTATGGCTAGCCCCCTAACCCCCAATCTATGGCTAATCCCCTAATCCCCCAGTCTATGGTTAACCCCCTAACCGCCCAAATCTATGGCTAATCCTCATTCCCCCAGTCTACAGATAACTTCTTATCCTGCCCCATCTATGACTTGCCCCCTAACCCCCCCAATCTACGGCTAACCTCCTATCTCGCCCCATCTATGACGTGCCCCCTAACCCCCCCCAGTGTACGGCTAACCTCCTGCCCCCCAATCTATGGCTAACCCCCTAACGGTCACACTATCCTTCCTCTGCTGCTGTCAGCAGCTCCTTCCAGCATTTCCCTTCCATTGGGGGGAGGCGGAAAAGTCCAGGCGCTGAGAAGCAGCCAAGACAACCTCCCCTGTTCTCGTTCCCCGACTCTCCTGCTCGTATTCCTTTCCCTCTCCCCGTGGCTGGGTCTTTCTTTTTCTCATTCTCTCTCTCGCCCTCTTTTTTTATATTGTAATTTAAAACACTGCCCCATTTGCTGCCACTGACCTTAACGGCTTAAATTAAAAAGCAATGTTCTGTGTATGTCTTGAAATCATGGCATTCAACACTCGATGGAGCTTGACACTGGGGGGGGGGGGGGGGGAAGGCACAATTACTGTCCCCTCCACCCCCTCTCCCCCACTCACTTGTTCCTATCTATTATTTCTCCCTCTCGCCGGTGTGCAACATTTATGTTTTTAATAACACCGGAACGTCTTTGACCTTGTGGATTAATACGGGGATCTGCAAAGAAGCTGTAGTTCAGAGTTTCTCTGAGCTGGGATGGGAGGCGAATTTCTCTCGCGCGGGGGGTTGATTTGAGAGGGGGTGTGGTGGGGGGATTAAAAGGAGTAAAGATGGGTGTCATCGTCCCCTCCCCCCCCCGTCCCTTTTATTGCCCCAATCATGGGCCAGGCCCCTGTTATGTTAGGTGCCATACGTTATTTATTAGGTATATTAGGGTAGGACCTGGGAGTTCCAGTCATGTAGCAGGATCCTGCTTCGCTGGGCCCTGGGCATTATTTTGCACGGTGGTTTCCAAACTAGGGGCACTGCTTGTTCAGGGAAAGCCCCTGGCGGGCCGGGCCAGTTTGTTTACCTGCCGCGTCCGCAGGTTTGGCTGATCACGGCTCCCACTGGCTGCGGTTGGCTGTGCCCGGCTACTGGGGGCTGCGGGAAGCGGCGCGGGCTGAGGGACGTGCTGGCCGCCCTTGTCGCAGCCCCCATTGGCCTGGAGCGGTGTCAATACCAAGAGAGGGGAAATGGCTTTTGTAGTGAGCCAGCCACTCCCAGTCCCTATTCAAGCCCAAATTAATGGTGTTAAATTTGCAAATGAATCGTAGCTTTGCAGTTTCTCTTTGAAGTCTGATTTTAAAGTTTTTTTTGTTGCAGGATGGCTACTTTTAAATCTGTTATTAAATGTCCAGGGAGATTGAAGTGTTCTCCTCCTGGCTTTTGTATGTTTTCCCTCTCTTGGGATTGACACCTCTTCATCAGTTATTGGGAGTGGACAACATCCACCCTGACTTAATTGGCCTTGTCAACTCTGGTTTTCCACTTGTAAGGTAACTCCCATCTCCTCATGTGTCAGTATATCTATGCCTGTATCTGTAAATTTCACTCCGTGCATCTGAAGAAGTGGGTTTTTTACCCACGAAAGCTTATGCCCAAATAAATCTGTTAGTCTTTAAAGTGCAAACGCAGAACAAAAAGACGACCTGCTTGTAGAGGCTGTGACCATGATCAGACCCAGGGGCTGCAGAAACTCACAGTGCGAGGTTGGCCTTGCCCCAAAGAGTGGGAGGAGAGAGAGGGGCCCAGACAAGGAGCAAGGGCTAGATTTTCTCAGAGGCTCAGCTCCCGTTTAGTGACCGACATTAATGACCGTTTTGTTAAGCAAATTCAGTCCATTAGATTAGACCCTGGTGTCTGGCTCAAGGGCCCCTGCCGGCTGAGTGTCAGCCAGGATCCACACTCAGGCCTCCCAGCCCCCCAGCCCATGCTGCCACCTTTCGCCCGGGGTTTCAGCCCGAGGACCGTTCGTCCCCCTGAGCTGGAACACGCAGGTTGTCCGGTTTCACGAGCAGAGCTGTACAGCCTGCTGAGGTGAAGGGGGTCCAGGGCCCAGACATGGGGCTTTCCATGATCCGTTCAACCCGCTCCCGGCGATTCATGGGCTATTTAAGAGGCAGGGAGGGGGAGCAGCGTTTTGGCCCAGTGGCTTAGTAGCTGGGATGCTGAGTGACTCCTGCTGCATTATAGCGGCAGTGCAGGGATGCTGCATTCTAACCCGAATCCTGTAGCAGCCCTGCATTGGACCTGGCGCCTCGGTGGGACCGGGCCGGTGCTTTAGACAAGGGTGGCCAACCTGAGCCTGAGAAGGAGCCAGAATTTACCAATGTGCCTTGCCAAAAAGCCACAGTAACACATCAGCAGCCTCCCGTCAGCTTTCCCCTAACCCCCAGTGTCTCCTGCCCGCCAGCAGCCCTGCCGATCAGCACCTAACCCTTCATCCCCATGTCTCCTGCCTGCCGTGATCAGCTGTTTTGTGATGTGCAGGAGGCTGGGGCAGGGGAGGAGGAGGAGGAGCAAGGGCGCGGCAGACTCCGGGGAAGGGGCCTTGGGGGAAGGAGTGGAGTGGGGCTGGGGGCTGGGGCCTGGGACAGAGCCAGGGGTTGAGCAGTGAGCCCCCCCAGCACATTGGAAAGTTGGCGCCTGTAGCTCCAACCCCGGAGTCGGTGCCTATGGAACGAGCCGCATATTAACCTCTGAAGAGCCGCATGGGGCTCCGGAGTCACCGGTTGGCCACCCCTGCCTTAGCCTATCAGAAAGCAGCTTGTCTTTCCCCCTCCCTTTGGCCACCTTTGTTCTCTTGGACTAAACTGGTTTCCAGCTGGCTGGTTCTCTGATTGGTGATGCCCCATGGCTGGCATCTGTGGGCAGCAGAGGGCACCAGCCTGCAATTTGCTGTGGTGCAGGGTGCGGGGTGAGGGGCACAGTAGGGGGTGCTCTCCCCTCATTGTCAGTGCTGGCCCCAAGGCCCCAGTGCAGGGCTAGGGGGCGCCGTGCTGCAGGGAGTGTTGTAGGGCTCTCAATAGGGGGCGCTCTCCCCTCGCTGTCAGTGCTGGCCCCAAGGCCCCAGTGCAGGGCTAGGGGGCGCCGTGCTGCAGGGAGTGTTGTAGGGCTCTCAATAGGGGGCGCTCTCCCCTCGCTGTCAGTGCTGGCCCCAAGGCCCCAGCTCAGGGCTAGGGGGTGCTGTGCTGCAGGGAGTGTTGTAGGGCTCTCAATAAGGGGCGCTCTCCCCTCGCTGTCAGTGCTGGCCTCAGCACAGGGCTAGGGGGTGCTATGCCACAGGGAGTGTTATGGGGAGTTCAGCCAGGGGATGGTTTCGCTGGGCGCTCAAGCACAGTGTCTCAGGAACGCCCGGCCGCTGGAAGTGGCCTCTCCTGAGACCCTGCAAGGTCTCCCAACAGCTGGGCATTAACGCAGGTGCTCTGGCTAAACGCCGACACAGTTTGAAGTTTTGCTTCCTTCCTACGGTTTCAACGAGATGAGGGATTCCACAGTGGGGCTGGGAGGAGAACCAGGCGTCCTGGCTCCCCCCCACTAAAAGCTACACAACACTTGCTTTTTCATGACACTGGAGCGGCTCTGTGCTGGGGCGGAGCGTTTCATCGGCCCTATGGCCCTGACCCCATTGAATTCAGGGGTGCACGATCAAGTCCTAGCACAGCAGAACCCAGGGGCTTTAGCTCCTTCTGCAAAGCTTAGCAAGCAGAGGGGGGTGGTTTGAGGCAACACCTGAGGACCAAATCTGAGGAATGCTAAGCAGCTGGGGGAGGGAGCATGACTTAGTGGACAGGGCATTGGGCCGTGCCTGAGGAGACCCGGGCTCAGCTCCCAGCTCTGCTGCAGGCTCCCTGTGTGACCTTGGGCAAGTCACGTAGGTCAGTTTCTCCCTCATGTGCCTAAGTGAATTAGGTGCTTCCAATCCATTGACTTTCCATAGGATTCAGGCTTCTATGAGACTTAAGGGGTTTTGAAACTCTTACCTTAGGGTACCCTGTGCCTCAGTTTCCCAATCTGTAAAACAGGAATATTATTATTTATATGTATGGCAATAGTGCCTATGAGCCCCAGCCACGGACCAGGACCCTGTTATGCTAGGTGCTGTGTATTACTAGGTGTATTACGGTAGCACCTAGGAGCTCCTGTTACAATCTGGGACCTCAGTGTGCTAGGTGCTGTACATTATTTATTAGGTGTATTACGGTAATGCCTAGGAGTCCCAGTCATGGACCAGGAGCCCATTGTGCCAGGCACAGAAAGAAAGCATAGTCCTTGCAACAAATAGCTTATGATCTACCCTTCCCTACCTCCCAGTGGTGTGTGTGTTTGAGAGCCTGGGAGTTGCTCAGCCGTTGGGGTAAGGCCAGGGCACACAAATAGCAGTCCAGGGGTTAAATGACACAAGAGCTATTAGGGCCAAATCTCTAACCCACCACTTAGGTACAACCTAGTGGCCAGAGCAGAGAGCGCCCCACAGGAGTAGGTCCTTTTGGAGGAGAGGGGATGTGGGGCTGGGGCTCTGTCTTTCCCATTCATTCCTGCCGTGGGCACTTTGCAGTCCTCCCATGTCGCCTCCCCCGCCCGCTCTTGCTATGTTAAACACTTCCCCCCCCCACCACCCCCCACTCCCACACACACGATCTGCATTGATCAGAAAGAGCAGGGAGGAAATGAAGCAGGTAACTGAGCCATGGAGAATTGACTTGTTTTTTATAGCTGCCCTCTTCTTTGAGACGATCAAACTGACTCCCCACCGCCCTGCATCCACTCCTAGCTCCTCCTCCCCGCCATCCGGTCCAGCAGGAGCTCTGACCCTTAACTGCCCATGGTGCTAGCTGCAGAGGGGCGATGCTCTGCTCCCAGGGGACTTACCTGAACTCTCTGTGCAGTCAGAAGTGGCTCTGGAAACCCAGCTGCCCGCTTTGGTGCCAAGCCCTGCCCTGCAAAAGGGGGAGTGGGCAACACTCCCGTGATATCAGCCTTTCCCAGCCTCACCTTGGCCCAGCTGGAAAAGGGGACAGATGCTCATCTGGCAATGCTTAAAATGTGTGTGTGCGCACACACGCAAAGTGTGTACTTCAAGCGCTGTCTAGTCACACTGCTGCTCCCAGATTATGACAGACTTTTTGCAAACCGCTGTAAACCCAGCCAGTCAGTTCAACCTCTGGACTGGCTAGGCCGGTATATGCAGCTCAGGGTCTGGCTGCTGCCCCATATGCATCATGACGTATTCGGCTGAGATCCCATCCCAGGGATTTTGGGAGAGCTGAAAGAGACAGACAACTCCCAAGCAACTCCGGCGTCACACCACATCCCCAGTTTGCCTCAATCCCATGTCATACCCAGATGGGGAGGGCGCCTGCCACAAAGCTGATCCGGGGTTATGAGGGCAGAGTGCTGGGTGAATTGCGGTCACCGAGCAATCTGGGATACAGAATCTGAGCCGAATTCTCTGTCCCCTTGCATCATCTGCAGGCATTGACACCGGTGCAAAGCGCTACCCAATTCCCATCTGCTGACGTGACCTCCTGTGGAAATGAAGTGAAGAGGACAGAGGAATGGAGAATCAAGCGGCATGAGTGTGTGTGTGTGGGGGAATAAATGCACCACTGCTTCCCAGAGCTGAGCCCGGCTGAGGATCCCACCCCTATCCCCCAGCCGGGGACTGAACCTGTTGTTTTCCTCCCTTTCTTTCAGGCTGGGAGCTCTCCTTTCCAACCAGCCTGAGGCTAAAGAGCCAGCACAGAGGGGGGAAAAGCTAATGCTCACATGACACTTATTTTAAAAAGTGACCCCTGGCTGCCCCCGTGTTTGGGTGCTCAGCTTCAAACACCTTAAAGGGGCTGATTTCCAGTGGGCAGGGGCCTGGCTCTGTCTGAAAATCAGCCCCCTTAACTAATAATCCCTAGTTTTTATGATCAATAGATCTCAATGCACATTACGAAGGAGCTCAGTGTCATTACCCCCAATTTGCAGATGGAGAAACTGAGGCAAAGAAAGAGGCCGTGATTCACCCACCGGCGCCCAGTGACAGAGAAAGGAAAAGAACCCAGGCATCTTGCAACTCGGGCCAGGGCCCTGCCCGTGAGACCCCACACTGGGTGAGTGAGGTATATGCTACTGTACTAAATTCATGGTTGTTTAGGATTTCCTGGCCTGGCTGTGCCGTTTGTGGTCAAAGCTCCCCCAACCTGAGGCAGATTCATAACTAACAGTACACCAGGGAGCAATCCAACTGCCTCTGACTACCCTGACCCAATGGATCAGGTACCCGTTTTTTAAGAAGAAGGGGCCTTTGAGTAGGAGACAAAGCAAGGTTTGAACCCATGAGTTTCAAGCACATAGCCCATCACCATAGGCACTCAGCCACCACATGCAATTGGCCAAGAAGGGATTCAAACCGTCAGTTGTCTGACCCAGAGTCAGCTGATTTGACTCCAGCAACCAGGACAGAATTCAGCTCTTCCTTCACCCTAAATCGCTGGCTCCTCCTATCTGGGCTAAAGTAGTCTTACTGCTATCAGAACTGGCCCTAGGACACAAGGAAGCCTTTCTGATTCCATCCGGCAGAGGGCGATGGTGCACAGAAGTTAAGGGTATTTTGTCTCCTGGTTTCCATGCTGCTTAGGTTAGATCACATAGTTCTTCCAAGGTTCTGGAGGTGAAAGTACACAGGCTTAACTCTGCCCTAGAGGGAAGACTTTCTGCTAATTAGTGCTGAAAGTTGCTGGGGATGCTCGTCACACGTGGGGATGGAATCAATCAGCCAGAAGCATCAGTTCTCTCGCAGCCCATGGCTCTTTTCTTTGTTCTTTAAGAGCAGAATGAGGGAGGCGTGGGACGCATCACAGCTTGCGGTGACCCTGGTGTGCTACTGGAAAAATAGTCCCTCCTTTCCCAGGCGGGCAGTGCCTCTAAGGAGCCAAGAGATTTCCCAGAGGGCTTTGGGATCTGGTATCTGGCCAGGCCCACAGAGGGGTTTACAGAAGCTGCAGTGCAAAGCCATGCCCTGGTGTGGGAAGTCCACTGGGCAGAGAGCTCCAAGCTCAGGACAGGTGGGAAGCACCTGCAGGCAGCGGCTTTGGGGACACCTGCTCTGCCAGCCCTGGGTCTCAAAGGGGCTGGATGTGAGTTTCCCTCTCTGACGCCACACCTGGCCTTGTAATGCAGAGACCCCCCCCCACTAGGGGGCAAAGGGGAGCTGACTCTCCAGTGGCCTATTCTGATCAGCTCTGGTGGGGCAGGTTTGGCAGGGACTTTCTGGGCCCCCTTCCCTTTTTTTCATCCCTCCCTGATTCCCTCCACCTCCCTTTCCATCCATAGCTCTGTCCTTCCCCTTGTTCTCGCTCAGTCTCTGGCCACTCACCCTCCCTTTTTGCCCTGGAAAATGCCAGGCCCAATATGGGATTGGCGTCCCCCGGCGGGGGAGGGGCTGCGCAGTGCGAACAATGGGGCCCCTCGGGGAGGATGCTGCCTCCCACCCCCCTGCTTTGTCCTCTGAATCACACAATCATCTGGCTCCTAAATCTACAGGCAGTGCCCGGCACAGCCTGAGCTCAATCTCTGAAGCCTGCTGGGGAGGAAATGAGGCCCACACCCAGTGCCCCTGCCCTGGCAAGAGCTTCTGGAAACGCTCCCCCGACTGCCCTCACCTCCCAGGGAAAGGAGCCGTCTGTCCGGCCACCCACCGATCAGATGGGGGGGTCTCTAGGTAGCAGGCTTCCTGGTCCAGTCAAGTCCTTGGCCTCCGTGCGACTGCAGTGGGTGGGTTCCGAGCTGTGGCCTTGCCTCCCCCCTACTAATGGGGTCGAGTGGCTCAGACCCAGGTTAGGAATCAAGAGACCTCAGGTCTAGTCCCAGCTTTGCCACTCCCCTTAGAGAAGTCCTTGTGCCTCAGTTTCCCCTCGAGACAGACTGTGAGCTGTTCCGAGCAGAAAGCACTGTGGGGCCCTGATAATAATAATGCACTAAAGCTGCTGAACAGACAATGAGGGAGGTTGCCTGGCTTCCCAGACCAGCTCGCACAGGGGTCGAGCGAGTTATGGGCCCCATGGGTCGATGAGAGGAGTGGCTGGGTGGGGCTCAGGGATGGGCAGCAGCCTGCTCTAAATGCTGGGCCCACTGATAGGTCTTGGGTTGCTGGCAACTCAGACCCACTGCCAAGCATTTTTCCGCCTCAGGCCTGGGCTGATGCCTGGCCTGTCTCCCCCCAGCCGTGCCCCCAAACATTAAGTGTTGCCACCGGTGCCGGTTTGTCCAGGATCGTCCCTGTTTCGAGGGAGCTGTTCCAGGAGATCGGCTCTGGGGGCTCTGTACATGCTGCCAGCTGGCTTGTTTTAAGGGCTCAGGATCACCCCCATTTCTTGTCTTTTGAGGTGGCAGCCCCCCCAGCCCTCCCAGCTGCTCTGGCCCTGAAACTGTGGTGATGGGCACCAAGAGACAGACAGACTGAGGGTCCATCGAGGTCCCTCATTCTCAGTGCCAAGTCAAAGGGGATGGAGGAGGCCCAGAGCCTGCCTCTCAGAATGTCTTCCCCCTCAGTCCACCACCGGGGGCGCTGTAGAGCGAAACATCCCCCCAGCTCAGGCCTATGGGGGACCCCTTGTGGTGAGCTGGAGGTGGCGGAGGCCGGAGGAAGCCAGAGGGAACCCCAGGGTCTGCCTGTGACTGTCCTCCATAGTGATGCCCCCCCCCCTTTTCTGTTCATCACAGCCCTGGGCTATCTCTTCTCCACCACAAGGGGTGCTAGAGGGCCTGGGGCTGCACCACCTCCCCTCAGGGGTTCTGGGGCGGAGCCTACTGTAAGCAATAGCAGGGGAGGAGCCGGGTGCACCTGTCGCTGAGCCCTTGGCAAACCAGAGACCACGCTGCCCCCTGCTGGAGCCATGTAGCCTCTGCAGGAGGCCCAGAAATCCCCAAACTACTGTAATTCCTGCAGGAGGCCCAGCAATCCTCAGGCTACTACCGTAATTCCTGCAGGGGGCCCTGCTGTCCCTGCTCTACCGTAATTGCTCGCTGCCTCCAGCTGGCTGTAATTCATTGTTCAAGTGAAGGCCCTTGGTTGGCTGCGCCATGTGTGAGCGCCTGCCAATTCCACAGGCGACATCATCAAAGGCAGCGCGGGAGGGGGCCGGAGTTAATTTTTTGTCTATTTACGACAGGCTTAATTCAGTGTGTTTTCCTGGAGCACTTCATCACCGGGAGCCGCAGTGACACGTACAGCGCTGGGGACAGGGAAATGAGGCTGCCCGGCTGGGAGCTGAGGGCAGGAGCAGCATCGTTTTCAATGAACATCTGGCCTGATGTGCTGTAAGAGCCCCGAGCTCCCCCCCAGCTCTGCCGGTGCCCCTTAATCCTGACCCACAGCCCCCTGCTACCCCAGCCCTGGGCTCCCCCCGCCAGCTGTGCCGGTGCCCCTCAATTCTGACCCGCAGCCTCCTGCTATCCCCACCGTGGGCTCCCCCCGATCCCCAGTTCTGCTGATGCCCCTCAATCCTAGAACATAAGAGTGGACATACTGGGTCGCACCAATGGCCCAAGTAGCCGAGTATCTGTCTCTGGCAGTGACCAGTGCCAGATGCTTCAGAGGGAATGAACAGAACAGGGCAATTTTGAGCGATTCTGATCTGCAGCCTCCTGCTGTCTCAGCCCTGGGCTCCCCACCGTGCCCCAGCTCTATTGGCCCCCCCTTAATCCTAATCTGCAGCCCCGCCCCCCCCCCCGCTCCAACTGTCCAGTCCCAGGTGGCTGGGCCTCCCGTGGGGAGAATGGCTAAATCTTACCTCCCCACCCACTTCAGGTTTAAAGAGAGAAGCTTCCTGAGCAGCGAGGCCACCTGTCCTATTTCTGAATGTGATGATGCCAGGTTGTGCGGGTGGGAGATGAGAGGGGGGACCAGGGAGTGAACAAGCATCGCAGCCTAGTGCAGGGGGGAGGAGGCAGAGCTGGATGTTCCTAGGACCGTGGGGAGACCCCAGCTGTCACTGACCCTCCCTGCTGCAGGGTCCCAGCCTGTGGCTCCCCCTCCCCAAAGACCCTTTCCAAGGGGAGGGCCAGGGGCCAGGATGCCAGAGCCACTGTGGCTGTCACCCCTATGTCTCAAGTGTTAGAGGCTGATGCTGTTGGGGCCAGGTTCTCTACCTATGGCTGTATGCATGAGGCCAAGCCCTGGGGATGGAGAGCTGGGGGTGACGGAGACCTTCTCTCTCCTTATCTGTAGGGAGTGCAGTTCAGAGTGTGCTGATAGGATGCCTCCAGCTGGCTCACCTTGGAACTGCAGCCTTAAGTGGGACCACCAGCTCAGGAGAACTGAGCAGAGGGGTCAGTGTAGCTATGTCCAAGCCTTTAGCCCGCTCACAGCAAAAATCCGCCTTTCGCCTTTCTCTGTCCCGTACCAGCTGAGGATCTCCAAGCACTGGAAATGGTTTCAGCCCTGATAGCTGGGGCTGCACAAACATATGGCAAGAGATAGGCCCAGCTGAGAAGAGCTGATGTTACATGGGGGAAACTGAGGCACAGAGACGGGCCGGGACTTTATTCGTGTGACAGTTACACCTGGCCCACCTGGACCCTGGAGCAGCAGGGGCAGTAAATGGACAGAGGAAGGGACAGTACCTGCCCTGCAGAACGTATAGGAATAATAGACAGAGGGAGGGAGGGGAAACTGAGGCACAAAGAGGGGCAGTGACTTGCCCAAGGTCAGCCAGCTGGTGGGTGGCAGAGCCAAGAATAGAGCCCAACTTTCCACCATCCCAGACTTGTGCATTCATCACAAGAGCATTATTGGCCTTGTTCTGCAGAGAGACGCTTGGGACGTTTCTTGCTCAGGGGCACGCAGTGAAAACGCTTGTGTCCCGATGCCCAGTCCCTTGCTGTCAGCAGTGGCTCATGCTCCTTCCCCTCCACTCAAGCCATGCCGCCTTCCCCGTCTCCAGGGCCTGCCATCCCGCGGTGCCCTTTACACCGTCAGGCCTGATCTTCGCCCAGGGGGGATTTTTCCTGAGCCGTTCAATTTGTCTTGCTCGTTATTCTGGGGTTTAGTTTGGTTTCGTGTTGTGGTTCTCGGGGAAGACTCCTCGTCCTCTTTCAGCTCCTGCCCTGTGCTCCTCTTCCCCTTGTGTTCATGACTCGGGCAACGTGGTTTCTGCCATTCCCACCCCCCTCCCCTGCCCTGGGGCGTGGGGCTCGGTTTCACCGCCCAATAGCTCTCTTCTGAGATTCAGCCTTGCTCAATTTCACCTCATCGCTCCTAGACGTCCCAGCAGGTGAAGGACGGGGAGGGGGCGAACGAGCTAATCGAGTACAAAGGAAGGAGTCTCTCTCACCGCTCCCTGCAAGGCAGAAAAGCCAGGGGCACCTCCAGAGCTGGCGTGTTGTTTGGCTCTGTGAGTGCATGTCGAGGCCCATGCATGTGTGGGTCAGCCTGGGTGTGGGCATGTCTGAGGTCGGGGTGAATGTGTCTGGGTGTGGCACTGGGTGCGTGTTGGGCATGGAGCTGCCTGTGGGCTGGAGGGGTGTGCGTGTCTGAGCACACGTGTGTGCTTGCATGTTCTTTCATGCCGGGGTGTGTATGTGTTTGTGGGCCTGCGTATTTACACGGGTGCAGGGGCACGGCTAGGTTGAGTCATGCACGGCCTGCTGGCGTGGGCATGTGTGCCAGTGTGTGCACCCGCTTGGGGGCCTGCACATGTACACTTGTGTCCTTGCATGACTGTGCAGTGGGCTAACATATCCTGCTGGGTTTGAACCGCCGTGTGTGTAACGTGTGTGCGTGTGTCTGTAAGGTGGTGTACATTGCATGCCGGCATGCGTGTCCTCATGTGACGAGGATACCGCGGCTGCCTGTGTGGCATTAACGGGGGCCGACGGTGCCCCCTGACACTACTGCTTGTATGGGCCCACGCAGCGCTGTATGTAGAATGCATGTGGTGCGTGTGCATAGTCAAATGCACATGGCAAGGTGTGCGGTGGGGATTGCCTCTGTTGCTGTGGGACAGCCTGGGCCTGCTGTCTCCTCTTATCCGTTTACTGGAAAGCCCTTTCCCTGCAGCATCTCCTGCCCTTTCCGAGGGACTCAGACACCTCCCAGGCTGTTCCCACCTCTAGCTGCTGGGGAGCTTTTGATCCAGTTTCAGGATGGGGGGGGGGAGGCCCACTGGCATAGGGTGACCAGACAGCAAGTTTCAGAGTTTCAGAGTAGCAGCTGTGTTAGTCTGTGTCTGCAAAAAGAACAGGAGTACTTGTGGCACCAATGTGCTAGTCTCTAAGGTGCCTAAATGTTAGTCTCTAAGGTGCCACAAGTACTCCTGTTCTTTTTGCAGACAGCAAGTGTGAAACATCAGGACGGGGGCGGGGGCGGGGGCGGGGGCGGGTAATAGGTGCCTATATAAGACAAAGCCCCAAATATAGGGACTGTCCCTATAAAGTCAGGACATCTGGTCACCCTATACTGGGATCTCTTCTTGAGATGGGGAAGGGCTCTGAAATGTCTAGAACCTGGGTTGTTTTAGCAACCCCTCCCCCCCTTTTGGGGGTTAAACTCTCCTTTTTCAAAGGAAATGCAACAAACAAGGGTTAATTGCTATTATTCTTCTACATCTGACAGCAACAGTTAAAGGCCCTGCGGGAGATCAGGGCCCCATTGGGCTGGGCACTGCACAGACAGAGGTGAGGGACAGGGTATATTCTGGCCCCAGAGTGCCCACTACATCCTGGCATCAGAACCAGGGAAAACCAGGGAGGGAGCGGGTGGAATCAGTTGAGGGGAAGGGTCTGAACTTGGTTCTTTGCCTCTGGTGCCAGGGAAGCTGCTTCCAGGTGGCCAGAGGCCGCAGGTGAGCAATCGCGCAGCAGCTGTGGTCTTGTGGGTGCCCAGGACAAGTGCCACAAAGGTTCAGAGCTGAGCAGAACCGATCCCCTGCAGCAAGCGCTTCCAGGATTAATGGCTCCGTGGTCCCGGCTCACGAGCTGCCTTTGACTCCAAATGTCTCCAGGTTGCCGACACACCAGGTTTTTGGTGCTTTTCTGGGTTGTGGTTCGAATGGCAGCTCTTGTTTAAACAAAAGAAGGACCCGTCCAGCCCTCGGAGGGATGAGAAAAAGTGGGAAAACCTGACCCCCCGAAGGCTCAAAACCCCAGAAGGTGAATAAAGAGAACCACACATTGATTGCTGTAAAAAAACTCGCAAGTTTTTAAACCAGCCGTGTGATTTTAAAGACCATCCCATGGTTTTTAGGCCAGTCTCCTGATTTTTTAAACCAATCTTATGATTTTAAAGACTATCTTGTGTGATTTCCGGGGGCCTGTCTTGGGAGTTTTGAACATTTGGGGCTGGCCATACTGTTCACTCTTCGTCCATTGGTCGCATAGTTTGTTGAATTTTTTTTTATTGCCATAGGCCAATCACAAATATAACCTCACCTGTATCACTAGGCTGTTGTCATGGAGATAAGCCTCACGGTGTTGCCTCTGTGCCCTGATTGGTTGAGTTCGTACATGTAATTTGCCTTCCTGCAGATTCATGCCAATTAAACTCCAAGCGCATGTGCTTAAAAATTTGAGCCGATATTTGCCCAGCTTTGGTGTCAAGGTCTCTTCCCAAGGGTGGGGGCGGGGGTGGGCTCTGACGTGTACTTCCTACTCAAACCCAGTGCGTGTTGGTGTTTGTGGGTCCATGTTTGTGCTTGCAGCTGTGACAGAGCGGTGAGCGTGCCCAGGAGCATGTGAGACACTCACGCGATCACAAAGCATCAAAATGGTGGGAGGTGTTTTCTCTGCAGATTGCCAATGAGTGGGTCCCCTAAATCCCACGGCCTGATGGTGAGCATTTGTGTGTGTGTGTGTGTGTGTGTGTTCGCATGTTTGTATGTGTGTATCTGTGCATGCATACGTGCATACCTGTGAGCGTGAGTCAGGGGGCGTAGATGGTGTCAGCCACTTTTCAGCTCCTTCCAGGTTTATTGGCAATCGGAACTGAACAATAAGCAACCCCCGTGACAGGGCATTAGCTCCGAGGGCCCCGTGTGGCATGACAGAGTTACGCTACTGACTCACCCTGCTGACCAGAGCAGGTGGGGCGCATCAGCTGCAGCGTAATAAAAGCCTGAAAGTCTCTCTAAGGCAAAGGAGAGCTAGTGCGAGGGACAGGAGGTCCTGCAGGGAGAAGTCAAGCATTTATGCTTGTTCTTACTTCAGGAAACCCTTGGACAGGTGTGTGGCAAAGGAAGTTTGGAACAATAACCTGTTGTATCAGGAGCAGGGAGAGATCCATCAGGATCTTCCTTTTGGAACTGGCTATGTCTTTGTGGTTGTGTCTCCCCCTCCTGGCCAAATTTAGTGACTGCAACAGCCTACTCCCTCATCTAAGGGAGCAGCTCCTTCAGCTCACATACCGAGGACTTGTAATGCTGAAGGTCCACGGGTCTTTTCTCTCCAGTGCTTCAGTCAGGGGAGGGAGAACCTGACCTCATTCAGACACCAATGCTTGAGGCAGAGCAGAATTACCCAGCACTGAATGGGGCATTCCCTGAATAGGAGTGTGTGTGTCACGTTGCGGCCCTAAGTGGGAAGTCAACAGAGGGAATCAAACCTATGCCTCTGAGATCTCAGAGCATGAGCTGCGACGGCCTGAGCTGAAAGACCCCTCACCCTGTAGCTGCCTCGACAACCTCTGCTTGGGTCCAGCCACTATTAGCAGGAGCCAGAACACAGCACTGAGTGAACTCAACAGGGGAAGGTGGCCACCATCTTGGCTGATGGCAGCCATCTTGGCTGATGCTGGGATTGAACCAGAGCTAACAGCTGAGTCTCCCTGGCTTGGGCTAAAGAGCCAGCGGTTGCTGCTGTAACAGACTTGCCCCTCTGTGGATCGGCCATGGGGACGGGGTGCCCAATACATGCTGTCCTGGGGGTGGGTATGAGCCAGCTCCTTACAATGCCTTCCCACCCAGCCAGGAGAGACCTAAGCAGCCATGTCCAGCCTCTGTCCCCTGGAGGGGTTCTCCCTGACCCAGGCAGGACCAACCAGTGCTGCCAACCGCACCTTAGCACAGCCAGAGGCTCTGGCCTCAGGCCCTGCTGTTGCTGGCCACTGGCTTCCACCTTGTGTCTCCCCCTGCCCCGTCAGAGGCAGTTGGGAGGGTTGGTGAGAAGTTTTGCCAAGGGGAGCGGGGTGGGGTCTAACGGCTAAGTCACTGGCCTGGGGCTCAGGACCGCTCGGTTCATGTCCTGGCTCTGACCCACTGGGTCAGTGACTCCCTTTCTTTGTGCCTGTGCCCTCAGGCTTTGGGGCAGGCACTGTCTCTCGCTCCGTGTCTGTGCAGCGCCCGGCGCAAGGGGCTCAGGATCTCGAGGGGGTGCCGTCATGCTGAGGACACCCGGCTTTCCGCCTCCTCGTTCTCCTGCCATCACAGCACTATCCAAACCTGTAAGTGTGTGAGCCTGGGGCTACGGATAACCGTGCAGTGAGGCTGGGAGGTTGCATGGGCGGGGAAGAGGTACCAGCAAGATACCTGCCTTTTGACTGGAGAGGTGCACGTGCCATTTGCCCCCTGCACAAGGCTGGCACTGGCCCAGTGGTTAGGGCACTTGCCCAGGACTTTGGAGATCCGTTTTCAATCCCCTGCTCTGTGACCGTCTTCCTGGGTGACCCTGGGTAAATTGCTCTGGGTCTCAATGCCCCATCAGTGCGAGCACTGCCTGACCTCCCGGCGTAGAGTGAGGATAAATACACTAAAGATTGTGGGGTGGCCTGATACTATGATGATGGGGGCCAGCTGCAGTGACATCACCGAGTTCTTTTTATCAGTCGACCTCAAAGCAGGTCGGTATCCTTAACCCCAGGGGAAACTGAGGCACAGAGCGGGGACGCAATTTGGCCACGCTCACCCAGCTGCCCCGCAGCAGAACCAGGACTGGAGCCCAGGGCTCCTAAGTCCCACAGTGGCAGCAACCGGGCTGGGGTTTGCAGCCCTTCCTTTTGGGCATGGGGACTCCTGCTCTCCCTGGGGCTGCAGGTGAAATCACTGTGTTGGGGGCAAGCCCAGCCTTGTGGCAGGAGCCTGTGAGCAAGGGCGCTTGAGTGGGAGACGGTCTCAAAGACAAGGGTGTTTCCTGGGAGGAGCCATTTGGCTACCCAGGTTTGAGAGGCCGTTGGCCACAAGTCTTGCTCCCTGAACTAGCCCGAATCTGTTGCCCTTCAGGCCAGGCTGCGAACCCCAGGGTTCTGAGGCCAGGAGGGTGTGGATAAGAGCTAGTGCAGGGGGGATCCTGCTGCAGTTGGATCTGAGTCCTGGCTGGGGCGGGGTGAGGAGAAGCTGCTGGTTTTATCTTTAGATCCACTGCGATTTTAATTGCGGGGCAAAGGTACCTGGGAACAGGGCCCCAAAGGGATCGGGTCCCTCCTGGGCACCTAAATATGGGCCTGGACTTTCCACAGAGCTTTGCAAATCGGAAGCTCAGCTCTTTGGAAAGTGGGCTACGAAGGGCCCCCTTTGGACGCTTTGACCCCAGCTGTGAGTGTCGAGTGGCTGGCTAGCCGATCCCTGGATCGCTGAGTGGGAGGGTGCTTAATAACCAGCAATCAATTGAAACAGACAGATTTATACATGGCGGCTCTGCCTTCAACGTAGGTTCTTAAAGGCACCAATGCCCCAGGTGGGGTAGTTAATGTTCCCCCCCGGAGTGTGCCATAAAGGCTGGTAGCACCAACGCCATCAGCAAACCGCCCCCCCCCCCGCCCAGCGCCAAGGATCTGAGCAGCAGCCCTTTGCCAAACACGTTGTGCTAACGAGCCGTTAATGTTGCTGGATGGTGCCAGGGGCTCCTCCCATGTGCCCACGCCTCCTGGCCTGGAGCCCCTGGAGGGCACTGGGAGTGGGCGGGGGACGGGAAGCGGCAGAGGAAAAGGGGGTCATTTTCATCTCCATCTCCCCTGCCCCCCCGGTCTCTGCAGGTGTCTGAAACTGCAGGCTGCTATGAGGATTTTGCTGCAGATCTGTCTTGTGCGGCCCCCCACCCAAAAAACCGCCCCCCCCAAACCGCAGCTCATGGGCTTTTCCCAACCCAGCCCCAGTGAAACTGGTGGCTTCCCAGTTCAGCCCCAGTGCTGGGTTACCCCCTTTCCTACCCCCGCTGCCCTGCTGTGGCTGCAAACTCTCCCCCCGCCGCACTCTGCACCAGGCAGACACCTGGGCTGGCCCGAAGACCATTAGCAGTCGCTTTGGATCGCCAGCAGTAAAGCGGTTAAGGGAGATGGTAAATCTGGGCCTGTAAAACTGGGGGAGATGTCAGAAGAGTCATCTCCCATCAATCTGCATGTCATCTGATAGAGGAGAAATGGGTGATAAAAACAAGCATTTTCGGAAATTATGTAGAATATTCCATTTGTGGAGTGCTGCAGTCGGGGCCGGAGCAGAATTTTAATCAGGAGGACTGCAGTGATGGACTGCAGCATGTCTGCTGTTCTAGTGTTGCCATCAATCACCAGCACACAAAAGAGCGCCTCGCACACACCAGCTTACAGCTGTCGGGGCTGCAAGCAGCCAGGGGAAGGGTCTAGGGAGGGGGGAAAGAAAGGAAGGGAAAGAAAAAGGAGGCGGGGGGGGTTGGGATTCTGCCCCATGCGCTCGGTTCTGGAGGCTTTAGGGGCGGGAGGGGGGGATTGGGATTTATTCCAGGGGGGTTAGGGATGGAATTGTTGTCAGGGGCAATTGTGGGTGTGCGAGTGAAGGTGACACGGAGATGCTGGTGTGTCCTTCGCCCAAGCAACGTGCGGGAGTGAGCACATGTGCGTTCACACACGTGTCCGTGCCAAACAGCGGGCCAGGACCTGATCGTCTCCTGTCTGACCCCTTTTCCTGGGGTTTGGGGGTGACCCCCAGCCATCCATCCCGATTGTGTCGTTCCGGTAGGTTTCACGGGAGGGAGAAATCCCAGGTGGGGTTGGAGCTCACTCCCTCTGCGTTGGAATCCGGTGGCTGGGACTCTTCAAACAAGCCTAAGGGAATTAGGTGCCTGCGTGCCACCGGATGCCCAGGAGAGTTGGGCGCGTGACCCCCTTAGGAAAATCCCAGAGAAGAATAGACTGAACCTAGTGTAATTCAGCCAGTGACAGGGGCAGGTAATTGGGGGTTGGGGGCGAGGACCCCAACTCTCACCCACCTCCACTGCCCCCTAGATCCTCTCCCCACCAACTCTCCAGGCTGGTGCTTGCCTTTTGGGGGTGAGCCCCCTTGGCGTCTCATTGTGGGGGAACTGATTTGTTGGGTTGGGTCCCAGCATGTACGGGGTCGGGGGAGGGGGGGAGAAGAGGAAGGAGGTGGCTTTCTGGACCCATCTGACCCACCTGGGATTCAGCTTAGGGCTCGGGAGTCACTGGGGCGTGCGGGTCGGGGCTCTGCTGGTGCTCCCTGCTGTGTTTGTGGGGGAAGGGGATGGGGATGGACTTGGCCCCAGGGTGCAGTCCTTCTCCCAGACCATGTGGGGTCAGAGAGGCGCCCCCCCTCCCCCCCCCCCAGCACCTGATCCTCACTGGGGAGAAAGGAAAGGAACGGGGGTGGGGGGAGGGCAGAGGGTGGGAGTTTGCGAAAGGGGCTGCCAGGGCTGAGGTCAGCAAGGAACGACCTGGCTGCTCTGAATTTCACTGGCTTCCTCTCTCTCTCTCTCTCTCCAGCCATCCTCAGGCGGAGACTGAGGGGCATCGCAGAACTGTGTGTGTGCGGGAAGCCCGGGGCTGGGCTAGAAGCGGGGAGCTGTGGGTTGAGACAGAGGGGCACCGGCGGAGCTGGGTAGGAAGCGCAGGGCTGGGAAAGCAGGGGGGCCTGTGTGTCGAGATTATGGGGCCCTGGTGGAGGTGGAGCTGGGGTGGGGATCCCAAGGTTGGGATAGCAGGAGGATGCAGTTGTGAACAACGAAGTAACCGCAACCTCCATTGAGGCCTCTAGCTGCTGCTGTCCTATAAATAAGGAGAAGATCCTGGGTACTTGTGAAACTGGGCCCCTGCGGGTTTGGGTCCATCATTCCTGGAAATCCGACCGCGCTGCGGCAATAGGTGGTGTCCTGGGTCAGCCCAGGGATCCCATGCCGGGATGTCCGGTGGGTTCTTGTAACTAGTCAGCATGGGTCCAGCTGTGAGACCAAAGGCTAAAATAGAGACCCAGAAACCACAAACAGGGTGTGATCACAGGGTTTTTTTAGCCTCCCCAACATCGTCTGTTACCCAGGGAATGGGAAAATGGGGACCGTGGATTGGAAAGCTTCTCGATTTCAGGGCGGAGAATTCGAATGCCCAACGATGGAATTCCTGCATAACCCAGGGCAGAGACCCTCACCCCAGTGGTCCCTATATCCAGCCCGTGACTTCCGGCTGAGCTAGAATGTATCTTTTAGAAAAAGACTCAGCGGTGATTAAAAGAGGTGGAGAATCCACCACACTCCTAGGTGACTTGTTCCAAATGTTAATCACTCTCACTGTTAGAAATTTCTGGGACCCGATCCTGGAAGCGGTTTGTTTGGAATCTCACGAGAACAGCCATTCTTGGGGAGATTCTGGCCCACACTGGTAAGGAGTCTCCTGAGAAGAGCTGGCAAAATACAGGTTTGCATGGGACGGAGGTAAATCTGGGTCTAAATAGCAATATTTTGCCTTTGTTGCCTTTCATCTGAGGATCTCAAAGCACGGAACAGCTTTAATTCACAACCGCTCTCTTCTACCCAAGCTGAGGTGTGATTGTTCTGGTTTTAATAATTAAGAGGGCATCCAGAGGTATTGGCCAACAACTTCAAAGTTCTTGGCTTTGGGTTGTCCAGCAAAATCAAACCCTCAGGTTGCGCATCTATAATCAGTGGACGCTTGTGAGAATTTGGCCCTATGTGATTTATCTGAGGTCCGATGGGATGACCATGCTAGAGCCAGGAATTGAACCCTGGGGTTCTGTCCTCCACCTTCTCGAAACACAAGACCCCACTGATTCTTAAGGGAGAGTCTTTGTGTAGAGGGGCAGCTCGGATTGGTTAAGGGAAGAGGGAGTGGCTCAGATGTGAAGCTGATTGGCTTTCGCTATGGCCAATAGAGAACAGTTTGGTTCCCTTCATAGCGGCCTGGAAGCCATGGCGATGGGTTTAGTTGGAAAACAAATCCTGTTCATTAGAACGGGGGATTCGTCAATGCACAGTGAGAATTGGCTCTGGGCAAACTTTTCTGTTTTGGAGCTTTTTCACTCTAGAAAACAGAAATTGAATTTTTTCAGCTAAAAAAAAAGTTCTTGCCCCCCTCAAACCCAAGGGTTTGTTTTTTTTTCCACTGAAAACTGTTTTCAAAAACTGAACGATTTCCCCAGGAAAGGTAGCAAAAGAGAAAAAATGTCTAAAATTTCCTGTGAAAAACTGAGTGGGGATTTTCAACCTGCTGTTCTCGTCATTGTGTTTTTGTGACTTGGTCCGAGGCAGATTGGGGAACTCCAGGACATAGAGAGAAATTCCCCACCGCTATTGTTATTTGCTCATATTTATGGTCATGAAGAAGGACCTCAGTTAAGGATCAAGGGCCCCAGGGTGCTCTACAAATATAGTGTGAGAAGCAGTTCCTGCCCTTCAGAGCTTCTGGCATTGTTCAGGGAAGGAGACAAAATCAGGATAAAAAGAAAAGGAGGACTCGTGGCACCTTAGAGACGAATAAATTTATTTGAGCATAAGCTTTCGTGAGCTACAGCTCACTTCATCGGATGCTCATGAAAGCTTATGCTCAAATAAATTTGTGAGTCTCTAAGGTGCCACAAGTACTCCTTTTCTTTTTGCAAATACAGACTAACACGGCTGCTACTCTGAAACCTGTCAAGATCAGGATAGCGACCTACCTGCTCCTTCATCCCCCAGACTGCTTGACTCAGTTCCCCCCACTCCCCGCATTGGCAGAGCTGTGTGTGTGGGAGCCCAGGGCTGGGCTAGCAGGGAGGCTGCAATTCAGGGAGTTGTAGGGTGGCCAGATAGCACAACGATGGCCACTGGACTGGACTGACTAGTATTTGCATGCTGGCGACCTGCGGACCTGGCCTGGTGTTTAGAGCATCCTCAAGCACCTAGGACTTGCCCTGAATCAGGTCCTTTTCCAGGCCCTGTCCCCACCCCAAACTCTGGCTGTAAAAAGACTCCTGTCCCTTCCCCTCCCCAAGGCTGTGCCAATGTCTTCCAGGTGGTCCAAGGCGTCCTGCATGGCAAACCTCAGCCTGTTAACCTTTTCCCTGCTGGCCAAAAAATAGGTGCATTGTGTGGGAAATGTCTTGCTGAGGCCATGGCTTGAGCATCCAGGAGGGAAGGGGTTAATTATAGGCAGGCCCCCTCAAGAGGAATTTGGGGCCCTGGTACATCAGGTTTGCTGGGGCTCCACCCACTCCCATTTCACCCTAGTTACAGGTAGTATGGGGGGCCCCTCCTCTAAGCTCAGGACCTCTGTACAAATGTCCCCTCCCCCCCCCCCTTTCTTCAGTCATGATTATAACATCCACTAGTGCTCGCAATACAGGGCCGATCTCTGTTCCCGTTTGCCTACGCTGTGTCTGCGTGCATGGGCGTGTGGCAGCTGTGTGAGTGGGTGTATTGTGGAGGTCCCGTAGTGTGTGCTTGTGAACACACGCACAGCAGGGGAATGTCTGCATAGGCACCCACGGGTGCATTCGGTTGTGGGTGCGAGTATGGCGGGAATGATGGAACCTGCATGCGGGTGAGGGGTTTTGGAGTGTTGTGTGTGCATCTATGGTGTGTGTGTAGTTTTGTGAGTCTGGCTGTGTGGAAATACACAGCCATGTGCTGCTAGCTTGGCCTGTGTGCCGTGCATGCTGATGGCAAAGAAGCTGGGAGGACAGAGGCAGAAAACCTCAGCTCACCATTTCCCCTGCAGCCTCTTTTCCCTGCCCCCACCCCTCAGGTACAAGGTGCCCTGGGATCTGCCCTATGGCACAGACGCACTGGCAGGTTTCAAATACCCAGCACCTTCCCCAAGGGATCCCAAAGCCCTTGAGCTGGGACATTGAGGCACAGAGTCATGCCCAAGGTCATCTGGCAGGTTTGGGGCAGAGCAGGGCATAGAACCCAGGAGTCCTGGCTCTGGGCCTTTAAGCATTAGACCACCTGAGTTCCATGGGGCAAGCTGAGGAGAAAGATTCCCTCTTGTCCCACCCTGTCTGATGTCTCACCCCAGATCTACACGTCTGGGAGGCTGTCTCCTTTTAGTGGGTAGCGAGCTCACAGGAGGGCTGGCTCTCTGGGCTTCTCTAATCCCCCCAGGGGATAGGAAAGTCCCTAGATCCTGACTCCATACGGTCTGAGAGGATATGTGATGGGGATGTGGGTGGACATGTCTGGGGAGAGTGCGTGCTGGCGTTGTCAACCCTCCAGGATTGTCCTGGAGTCTCCAGGAATTAAAGATTAATCTTTAGTTAAAGAGCATGTCATGCGGTGAAACCTCCAGAATTACGTCTAACCAAAATTGGCTAGCCTAGTAGGTGCTTGTTCACATGTTGGGCTAGGTGTGTATATTTGGGGGGTGTTGGCTGGGTGTGTATTGGGCTGCCTGGATATTTGGTTGACTGTGGGGGTGTGTACTGCTCTGTGTGTGTATTGAGGTATTGTGGGGTGAGTATGTTTGGGTGTATGCATTGGGGAGTGTGTCTGTGTTGTGGGGGAAGCAGAAAATCTCTGATTGCTCAGATAACCCCTTGTAGTCATGATCAACCCCTCCACTGCTAGCCCAGCCCGTGGAACTACCTCCTCCCCTCCCGCGTCTCCAGACACAGGTGTGAATCGATGCGCCATCAGACCGAAAAGGCTCTCAGCAAATTCCACACACCTCTCACGCACAGGTGCATATCCACCCTATCACACGGCCCCCTTCTTCACAGCTCCTCATCCTCAAATCCTTCTGCAGGCAGATGGGGAAAATGAGGCACAGTGAGTTACCCAATGAGCAGGAATAGAACCCACCTCCCCCGAAACCCGAACCAGCCCAGCCACCTTCCCTCTCCACAGTGCCTTGCGCCCCAAAAAATCACTAGCCCTTTGCAGAGCTCTCCCTCCCATAATCCTTATGTTGCTTCCATATGGATCTGTGCGTGTGTTTCAGAGCGAGGGCTGGTGACTTCTCATCTTTAACGGCCAAACCTCTGGGTTTTTATTTGCGTTGGGAAGGGGAAAAAAAAATCTCTCCCACCCACATAAGAAAGCCACGGTTATTACTTCAATTATCATAAAATGTATTGCAGTGTATTTATGGCAGGTGCGCTGCGGGCATCCTAGTGATTGCTCCGGGAGGTAATTCTGCTCCGAGTATCTAATGCTTATCTTGTATAATTGCTGCTTCCTTCTTGCTTTGGCTGTTCAAGCCCCCCCAATCTCTCCCCCCGCTCCACAACCCGCCCGCTTGCGAGGAGCTTTTTATTAAAATGGCTCCGAATTCATTAGCTGGGAATCAGATGTAAAAGGCAGGCTAGTGTAACATTTTAATTAGGCCTGAACAATAAACAAGCTAAATGAAGAGCGCACAGCTCCCTGGTGGACCGCCACCGCCTTAAGGTTGTGAAGAATCATTACGTCCTCAGCCAATTTCATGGTGGCTCCGGAGAGGAGGCTCGTTATGAAAAGCGAAAGAAAAAGAAAAGATTCCCCAGCTAGACGCCTCTATATTTCTCCCCCTACTTATGGCCCTGGCAGGAGGGTGGAGAGAGGTGGGGCATGGCTGGATAGGCGAGGGAAGGCCCCAAGCAAAGGTGCCTTGACCAGGGTCTTGTCTAAGGCCAGTGTGTCACCAAGAGAAAAAAATTCAAGCTGATTTGTGGACTAAATGTATAATCTCGGTGAGTATGTTTGTACCTAGGTATCTGTGTGAGATGGGGGAGGGGGAGCGGGGGTATGAGTTTGCCCTGGGCCCAGCGAAACGTTGCTTGGGCCTGGTGGGAGGAAGAACGGCCGTGGGGCGGGGGGAGGGGGCAGTGGAACGTGCCTCCTGCCCCATCTGCCTGCCTCAAGGCGTGGGAGGGGGCAATGGAACCCCCTTTTCCACCCATAATGCAGGGATCAAATACCCAGCACCTTCCCCAAGGGATCCCAAAGCCCTTGAGCTGGGACATGGTCTAGGTGGGTAAACTGAGGCACAGAGCAGGGCAGCGACATGCCCCATAGTGCAGGGCTTTCCCTTTGCTCCGTGGAGGTGGCTGGCAGTTTCTGTCTGTTTCCAGCTCTCTCTCTCTTCCCCTCTCTGCCTTTCCCTCGTTTTCTACCCCTGCCCCCGCATTCCCTTCCCCTGTCTATGCAGACAGTACAGGAGGCAGATTTTTGAACAAGGCCATAACATTTTAATTGGAAGCTCCGTGCCCGCAATCTGAGCTGCATGCCGATCTCGCAGGCTACTGGCTGCTGTTTGTGGACACTGGCTCTAGATTGTCCTGGTGTGTGTGTGTGTGTATGTGTGTGTGTGGAGTTAAGGTGTGTTATGGTAGCATATACTGCTACCCCGAACTGAGATCAGGGCTCCATGGTGCTGGGTGCTGTATAAACACACAATCCCTATCCCAAAGAGTTCACAATTGCTATAGCCAGTGAGTATTCCCACCCGCCTTTTACAGGTGGGGAGTGGAGACCCAGAAGGATTAAAGTGATTTTCCCAAGATGACAAAGAGAGAGACTGGGGTCAGAATGTGACCCAATGCCTTCCTTCAGCCAGGGAGTGAGGAGACCGCAGCTGTGATGCTGTCAGATGGTGGGGGTTTGGGGGTGGGGAGATGAGAAGGAAATGGGCAAATATATGTAATTACATTAGAAAAGGTGCCTTAGAATAAGTTTTAATTGCTTTAGATTTGCATTAGAAAGCCTTCGTATTTAGGACAAAGACAGCATGAGGATGTCTGTGAATGCGGCTGCAGCCTCCAGGGGGCGCACTCATTACATTGTGACTTATGCACACCAATACACAAGGATTGTTCTGTTTGGAAGGGAGGGTGCAGTGAAAGCCAATCGTTCAGCCACTTCCTCTTAACCCCATCCTATAAAATGAGAAGAAGAGGCCAAATAACTGAACTTCATAGTAGGTAACTTAGAAGACATGAAAGGAAATGCTTCTTCACACAGCACGTAGCCAATCTGTGGAACTCATTGCTGCAGGAAATCAGAGAGCCGGATGCTGTAGCTGGATTTTAACAGGGGCGAGGCCATTTTATGACCAATGGGGTAGGCACAGACAGACAGATCAGACTGAAAATGCACCTGCAGAAAAGGACTCACTTGGTGGCTAGATGAGACCATTTTAGGCTGCTGTAAGTGGCAGATCAGGATTGGGCTGGGTGGGGAGAAAATCCCGGGTACTGAAAAGCTCTTGAGCCCTGGTCTACACTACAAACTTATGTTGGTCTAACTGTGTCACTCAGGGGTGTGGATTTTCCATTTATACTGACCTAACTCCTGGCGTAGACAGCGCTTTGTGGACGGGAGGGCTTCTCCAGCCTCTGGGACAGGTGGAGTACTTATGCTGATGGGAGAAACTGCACCGCTTCTGCACTGCAAGTGTAGACAAGCCCTGAATCTAGCAGAGAAAGGCAGAAAAAGAACCAGCAGCTGGAAGTTAAAGCCAGACACAGTCAAATTAAAAATAAGGCCCTGACATGTAACAGGGAGGGTGATGAATCCTTGGGACAAACCACCGAGGGGAGAGGTAGATTCCCCATCTCTTGATGTCTGCATATCAAGACCAGATGTCTTTCTGGAGGATGCTTTAGTTAAACACAAGTTATTGGGCTCAGTGCTGAGGTGACTGGGGGAATGTCTCTGACCTATGCTAGCCCCTACCAAATTCACATCCATTTTGGTCAATTTCATGGTCATAGGAATTTAAAAATAGTAAATTTCATTATTTCAGCTATTTAAATCTGAAATGTCACCATGTTGTAATTTTAGGGGTCCTGACCCAAAAAGGAGTTGCGAGAGGGTCACAAGGTTATTGTGTGTGTGTGTGAGGGGGTTTGCTACCCTTACTTCTGTGCTGCTGCTGGCAGCGGGTGCCTTCAGAGCTGGGCACCTGGCCAACAGCTGCCGCTTTCCGACCACCCAGCTCTGAAAGCAGCGCGGAAGGGTCGGAATACTGCGACTCCTCCCTGCAACTCCCTTTCGGATCAGAACCCCCAATTTGAGAAACGCTGGTTTCCCCTGTGAAATCTGTATAGTATAGGGTAAAAGCACACCAAAGACCAGATTTCACGGGGGGAGACCAGATTTCACGGTCTGTGATGCATTTTTCATGGCTGTGAATTTGGTAGGGCCCTAACTATGCAGGAGGTCAGCCCATATGCTCTGATGATCCCTTCTGGCCTTCGAATCGGTGAATCTTTGACAAATCTGGCCCCTAGCGTTTGAAGCTTTTCCCCATCCTTGGATGGAAAAGGCCATGGAAGGCATTGGAGCCTGTCCCTGTCTAATCAGAAGCTTGAAATGGCTGAAAATCCTGACTTTAGCCGCTGGGTCCCTGACAATTCTACGTAAGCTCCTGCCAAACGATGCAACAAAGGTGACTTTCCCCAGATTAGATGTGAACCTCAATAATGCGCCTGCCGGGGACTCCTTCTCTTCATTGATTCTGAGATATGGGTCAGTTTTGCTCCCCAGTGTTTCTGGTTTTTGGATGGTCATAGCATTGCATGTTGAAAACACATAAGCATGTCAGAATTGCCAGGGACATTAAAAAGGAGCTGGGTTGGGCTCTCGGCATCAGGGGAAGGGGTATGGGAAGACAGATTTGTGGTAGTCTGGTGGTGGTGGATGTAACTTGACTTTTTGGAGGGGCTGGCATTGCTATTGGTAGTGCCCCACTGCAATAAACCCCTGCTCACCCGCTGCCTTCTGCCTCCTCAGTGTTATCTGACGTATGAGCACATTAGCTGGATATTTCTGCTAACATGATCTTCTGTGATATAGCTGACAGTGGAGACATTTGATTTGCCATCATTGGGGTCCAGGGTGAACATTCACATTTTGGTGACTAGTGGCAGTTCATACTCCTCCGAGCTATTTTTTCAGGCTCTCTGCAGATTCAGGAAGACATTGCCATGCTGCTTGCTCACAGTTTAAAAATGTGAAGGATTTCTCTATTTGGATTTTGCAGCAGATTCTGCAGCTGTGGAGGCATGACTGAGGGTGTGGGGGGTGGAGCGAGCTTTGAGGGTTGGATGAGCATCCAGATTCTTGGGGGGCTGATCCAAATGGGTTCACTTCTTAGCTGACACATCTGACCGGCTCAGAGGATGGCGTTTTTTGGAGGGCAGTGGCATGAGGAGAAGCAAGGCTGCTAGTGAGATATGAGCTGGAATAACATTAAGATTTATAGACATTCTTGCCTTTCCTATCTGAACCAATATCCAGCTTTCTAAGATTACGCCTGCTTCAGGTAGGGAAATAACATGTAGCTAAGTATAAATCCTTTTTATTTCATGGTGGTTTTTGTTGAAAGATGTAACCTTGCTACCGGAGATAGCTGCATAATAATGCAAAGGACTGGGAGCCAGGACTCCTGGTTTCTATTGCCAACCTGGGAAGAGGTAGAGCAGAAGATGCGTGGGAGTTGGGACTCCTGGGTTCTATTCCTGATGGGGGATGGGGGAGGTCTATTGGTTTATGGAGACGATTTAAGCCCACGACTCCCATATTCTATTTCTGGCTCTGGGAGATAGTGTGGTCTCTAGTGGCTAGTGGCCAGAGCAAGAGACAAGTAGTCAGGACTCTTGGGTTCTATTATTGTCCGTATGAAAGAGTTAAAACTATGGTCAGACTAGGGGATTAAGAGACAGGACTCTTGGAGTCCTATACCACCTCCAGGAGACAGTGTCCTATAGTGCTTGGAGCAGGGCATATTGGGAGTCAGAACTCCTGGCTTCTATTCCCAGCTCCGGGATAGGGAGTGGGGTGCAGTGGTTAGAGCAGAGGGGCTTGGCAGCCAGGACTCCTGGGTTCTATTCCCAGCTCTGGGATAGGGAGTGGGGTGCGGTGGTTAGAGCAGAGGGGTTTGGCAGCCAGGATTCCTGGGTTCTATTCCCAACTCTGGGATAGGGAGTGGGGTGCGGTGGTTAGAGCAGAGGGGCTTGGCAGCCAGGACTCCTGGGTTCTATTTCCAGCTCTGGGAGGGCAGTGTGGTCTCATGAGTTAGAGACGGGAGCTGCGAGTCAGGACTCTTAGGCTCTGGTCCTGGCTCTGAGAGGGCAGTGGGATCTGTTCGGCAGAGCAGGGGACTGCGTTACATTCTGGCACAGGTAGGCCATGTGACTTCTAGAGATGGCTCTGAACCCAACCCCTAGGTTGGGACACCCTGGAGCTCTGGGGAAGTCTGGATCTAGGTGGGGAGCAGGTCAATAATCTTTATCACAGGCCCCAACCCAAACCCTAGATGAGACTAGCCCCAAACTCAAGATTGATGGGAACAGGGAGTGCTCAGGAGCTCTGTGAGTCATGCACAAAGGGACTTACATTTCCTAGCCTCTGGTGCACCACTGTGGTGTAGATACATCCCATGGCGATGGAAGGGGTTCTTCCACCACTGCAGTACATCCACCTCTCCCCCAGGGAGTGGACAGGTTGACGGAAGAGTTCTTTCGTTGTCCTAGCAGGGTCTACACTGTGGCTTAGGTCGCCTTAATCACATCGCACAGGGCGTTCAGTTTCTCACAGCCACGAGTAATGCACTTAAGCCAACCTAACCCTCTAGTGTAGACCACCCTTAAACCTCATCCCTGAACCTTCCACTTGGGACCTACGGCTTAAAATAACCCCACCAGGCAGGGCTAGCTAAGTGGCTATCAACCTCCCAGACTACTGTACCCCTTTCAGGAGTCTGATTTGTCTTGCACACCCCCAAGTTTCACCTCACTTAAAAACTACTTGCTTACAAAATCAGGCATAAAAATACAAAAATGTCCCAGCCACACTATTACTGAAAAACTGCTTCCTTTCTCATTTTTATAATCTAATTATAAAATAAACCAATTAGAACATAAATATTGCACGTACATTTCAGTGTATAGTATATAGAGCAGTATAAAGAAGTCATTGTCTGTATGAAACTGTAGTTTACACTGACTTTGCTAGTGGTTTTTATGTAGTCTGTTGTAAAACTAGGCTAATATCCAGAGGAGTTGCTGTACCCCCTGGAAGACCTCTGTGTACCCCCAGATGTACATGTACCCCTGGTTGAGAACCACTGGATTACACAACATTATATCACTCGCTCGATTACGGTAGCTGCTGCTCTGTAAGTGGGGACAGAGGCTCCGTGAAGCTGCTCCTAGATAGGACTGAGCAGAAACAGTTTTCCTATCCTGTGAGAATTTTGGGGATTTTGAAAATTTTTCCCACCTCAAATTGGGATGAAAAGTGGCGCTCTTGTAAATTTTTGCCAACTGATAAACTGGAAAAATTCCTTTTGGGTCAATCGAAATGTTTTGTTTTGATTTTGACCTTTTAAAACAATGTTAAACCTCATGTTGAGGATAAATTACGGTCAATTTGGAAATGAAAATTCGATTCAAACAAAAAACCAGAAACTTTTCATTTTAAAACTAATGACAAAATGGGACGTTTTGATCATTTTGAACCTTTATTTTTGGTTTCCATATATATTTCTATTTTGAGTCAGGAAATTCGCCCAAACCAACCCTTTCCCACAAAAGGTTTTGGTTTTGAGGAACTGGCATATTTCAGAGATCAAATGTAAACTGTCCCTTCTGGTGGAAGAGGGATTTGGCTGGGATGGAGATAAAGTGGGGCAGAGGCTGCTGGACACAGACCAACCTTGGGGTTCTCTCTGGCAGAGGGTGCTGCCTGGCGTCTTCCTAAAACCTGGCCTGGATTTAGCAGCCATAGAATGGCCCGATGACTGTGCTTTGGGGAGGGGAGCCAGTGTCTCTGTTCTAATTTGGAGGCAATGGGCTAAGGTGATGAGAAACTTTTGTCACGAGAGAAGAGGAGCAGCAGCTTCTTCATGGTAGGAGTTATAGGATCCTGGGTGAGGCTCTTGCACATTAATGCCGAAGGACATCGAAGCAGGAAAAGCCTCCTGTGCTGAGGCTCTGAGTCTGTCTTTGGGGGCTGCAATGCAGACATATCCCAGGAGAGGAGTTCTCCTCCCAAGCCAAGCCAGGCAGAATTGTGCCCTGCCCCTGGACAGATGCAGAGATGCCAATGATTTACAGCCACTCCCAACCTGGCCTGGCACCGAGCGGGTTACTAGAAAGTTTCGGTGTCCCCAAAGCTTCCCCACCTTCAACATCTGTTTTAACTCTTTGCATCGTGTCTCCTAGAGCTGCACTAGCAGAAACCCCAGTCACAAAGGGCAGCACTAAAGGAAGATGGCTTTTCTGAGCCAGCCACATTGGCAGCTTGGGGTCATAGGTTCTCCAGAGCTGATTTGTTCATCCAGGACATACAACAGCTGTGTGGTGAGTGGAAATCGGATATCAGTCTATCCTGATCTCCTTTACCATAGGACCTGAACCTCACAAATCCCTGCACTATGATCACCATTGTACACTGTGGAAACTGAGGTACAGAGCCTTACCAGGGTCGTGCAGGCAGTCTGTGGCACAGCAGGGAATTGGACCCGGATGTCCCAGCTCAGTGCCCTAACCACTGCACCAGCTGTCTCTTAACCTCCTCAAAGCTCTCACACCACCTGGGTTGCCTCTGTAAGTCTTGCCTCTTCTTGTTCTGAGCTCACATGTGCTGTCAGCCTTGGTTGGGGTTTCCCAAGAAGCCTCCCTTCGAATTTCGGGGCTCTGCCCAGGTTCCCAAACAAAGGTCCAGTTTACACTAATAAACTGGAACCATGATTGGAGCTGGATTGGGGGCGTGACCAGTGTCACACTGTCTGGAGTGACTCACGACTGTGAGTGCCAACCTCAGGGCAGACTGGCAAGAAGCAGGGCACCCCCACCCCCCAACTGGTTGTATGCTCTATAATTAGATTTCACCAACCCTGTAACAAGTGTGGACTCCTAAAGCACTATCACCCTCACAGACAGTCCCCTTGGACATTCCAGCCTAGCTTGCCACCCAGGCAAGCTAAACTTAAGGATAGATTGTCGATTACACCAAAAAGCACAACAATATTCCAGTTAGTCCCAGTCCCAAAGAACCGGTCACTTACCCCAGGTCAATTGTACCCAGATCTCAAATGAAAGACAACACGTGGCCAATTCTGGAACAAACTAATTAAAAGTTTATTAATTAGGAAAAAGAAATAAGAATGATTTACAGGGTTAAAGCAGATAAGCAGACACACACAAATGAGATACAGTCTTAAATTCAAAAGGTAAGAGAAGCTTCTGTGATAAACAGCTCAATATAGGGCTAATGCAGGCCAAGCAGTCCATGGATCTCTTGCTGATCTTTAGGAATCTTTCTCCCTCAGAGTCCAGACAGCATAAAGAGACCCTTCTGGCCAGGGATTTTTATCCCTCACCTCACTAGTTCCAAGCTGGTGGGATGAGCGTTTCTGTATGTAACCTTTTCATGGGTGGGTGCAATTGACAAAGTCTTTGTTCCACAATGGCCCATTGGGATTCACTAGGAGCTGACACCTTCTGTAGGAATCCAGCATTTTGCATTAGGAGACTTCTCTCCCCCCAGCCCCAGATCCCTAGATGGCCCCTTCAAGGATTGAACTCACAACCCTGGGTTTAGCAGGCCAGTACTCAAACCACTGAGCTATCCTCCCCCACTGTTTTACAATTCTAGAGCAAACACTTAAGTATTGCCTATTAGCATGGTATACAGATCTGATCGGTAGGATTAATACATGCAGCATCCTACGAGCATTCCATAAACTCTAAACACATCCTTATAACACTAGCATCTATTTGAACAATAGTAACCTACAGATGAACCAGACTGGTTGCCGGCTCTGTGTTTGTCTGTTCAGTGGGGCCTGGGGCCTTGGCAAGAGCTGGCACCTGGTCTGCCAGCATCACAACTGGGTTGGAACTGCCTTCCTTGAGGGGCTTTGGTGTCCTGAGCTCTGATCAGCGGAAGGCAGCTGTGTGTGTTATTTGCCCACTGAGCAATTACAATAAATACCAGGACATGTACTGTAGGTTCTATTTCAAGATGGGCCTGATCCCCCACCCCGGATCCAAACATCCCCTCTGCCCCCAGTTCTTGGCCACTGGACATCCAAACCCATTGGAGCTCCTTCAGTTATGGGCCTTGGGACTGTACTGCAGAAAAAGCCATCAGACCCCTCTGCCCGGCTCCTACACATGCCCATGCTAGGATGGTGGCCTGGGCAGCGGAGACAGTTGGGAAACGGATATTGAGCAGTGGATTTTCTTTAGGAGATAGTCTCGTGGCCACAGCTGACTGGCTGGGGGCAGCCCCTCTGAGCATCTGGCCTGCTGATGAGACTCCCCACTGTTCCAAGCGACTGAGCGCCGTCCCCGCAAGAGGAGACACGGAGGACAGGTGGCTTGCCCAGGGAACAGAACCAGGTGTCCTGAGTCCCAGTGCAGTGCTCTCCCCACCCACTAGGCAGCGTACGCCAGGCTGCCTCCCCCATGCCCCCGCAGCCTTGACTAGGCGGGGTGACAGGATGGAACCCTGCAGCACCCCACATGGGATCAGGCTCCCCGGGCACTGCCCTCTGGGATTGGTGTGAAAGGCATGGATGGGACCGCCCGAACCGAGACCCCCAGCCACCTAGCTCCCCTGCTGAGCTCAGGACAGCTTGGTCAGTGGGGTGAGAGGCTGCCTGTTGCTAGGAGGAGACAGTCCAACCCATGAGACAAGCCTGTATCAGGCCTAACGCTGGGCAGATGGGCCTCCCCCAGCAACAGGTTTAACCCCCCAGGGGTGGGCCAGAGAGGTCTGAAGAGCAATGCCATCCGTATGGGGTGTGTGTGTGTGCACAGATCTTGATCCAGGAGTTTTGGGGAGGTGCCGGGGATGGACACCCATCAATCCCTGTTCCTGAGTCCCTAGGTCTTTCCCTGAATCCCTGATTCCAACTCATCGTCCTATAGGTGGCAGCATTAATCAGCTCTTCAAACAAAGACGCATTAGCTGTCCGGCTAATTATAAGGAGCTGTCTAGGGCTGGATGGGGAATAACAGGGCTGTGCTGGGACTAGAGTGACCAGACAGCAAGTGTGAAAAATCGGGACGGGGTGGGGGTTAATAGCAGCCTATCTGAGGAAAAGACCCCCAAAATCGGGACTGTCCCTATAAAATCAGGACATCTGGTCACCCTATCCGGGAGTGGAAGGGGGGACCAAGGCAACTGGATTGCCTTTCCCTCGGCTCCTCCACACGCGCTGGCCAAGACATTCCAAGGTGCCCAGTGGTTCTGGGGTGCAGCCAAGTTTTTTGGGGGGCCTGGTTTGCAGAAGGTGTTGAGCGGCCTGATGCTTTAAGGATGAGTGTGTGTGGGGGGGAGCGGGTCGCAAGTTACACATCCCGAAAAGAAATTGAGATGCTCTGCCCCTAAAATCACTAGTCAAATTGCAGAGCCTTGGCCTTGAGATCCGTCAGCTGCCTTGCACGTGCACCCCCCCACCCCTCAGGGTTCCAGGCCCCTCCACTCCCAACGCTCATGGGGATCTGGTCCCAGGCCCCTCCCTGTGCACCCATCCCTGTGCCCCCCCAGCAAAGTTCATCGATACACTTTGCAGCTCCTTGGATGTTAAATTGGAAACAGACTCTGTGTGCAGAAAGCAATTTTCCTTCCACTGCCATGCAGCGTTACCATGGTGACTGATGGGCTCCACTCTGCCCTTCTCCTCTACTGGGGATGGGCATTTTGGGTGGGGGGAGAGGAGGGAGAGAATTAAAGCTGCAATTTCCTGTGGGGCAGCTGGTCTGTTTCATCTCCTGTATCCAGGCGGGGATGTGTGGGCGTAGAGGTGGAAGGGGAATTCCCCCCAACCTCACATGCACAGACATTGGGGCCCAACAGCCCCAGCTGGCTCCCTCTGCACAGCACCTGCGGGGAGCAAACGGAAACACTGGGGACGTGGCAATGCACGGATCGCTTCTGGCCTGGGGGCAGGGAAGGCTTCCTCTCCCCTCCACCTGCATGCATGGCTAGCCCGGGGCATTGTGAGACTTTTAGTGCCTATTGGGTTCCGCCAGCGGCAGGATACCAGGCTCGATGGGCGCACTGGGCTGATCCAGTGTGGTGGTGGGGATGGCTAGCAGGCTAGATGGGACTGAGCCAATGCCACTGTGAGTAGGGGAGACTGAACTACACTGACTATGGGTCTGATCCAGGGTGCAGGGATCCCATCCTGGCTACACCAGCCCCGTAGCCCATTCCTGCTCTGGTGAGCCCTTTGCATTGGGCGAGTTTCTGTCCTCGCTCAGCCCCTTGGCTCCTGGGGTCTCTTGCGAGTGCGCTAAAGCAGACAGCCCATTAGGAGACTGCGCCATCTCGGGACTGTGTTGCCTGCTGCCGGAACTCGAACTGGGGCCCTCCTGGGCCATGGACAGCAGCTGGGCCATGGGACCCCATGCCTAAGACAGAGGCAGCTCTAATCTTAGCCCAGCTGCATCTTGTGTTTTAGAGAGGCTGACAGGACCTGGATTAAACCTCCGAGATACCTCTTCTTCCCTGTGGGGTGGGGGGTGGGGGGATTCATCTCCATTGGCTTGTTCTCCTGCTGATGGAGGGGAGATGGATCCTGGAGGGCAAATCTGCCTTGGACTCCTTGTGCAGACTAACATCTGCCTCCAGGTGCAACGCAACAGCTGCCTATTTGCACCCACATCTGGCTTTGTGCACAGCGACATCCAGCTCAGCCACTTCTCCCTTCACCCGTGGCCGTGGCTCCTCCGGGCAGAGTGAAAACTAGTGCCACGTACCCCATATTACCTGGTTCCTTGTGCACTGCGACGTCTGGCTCCTTCGGCACAGCTGTGCTGGTCTTTTTGCCCCACAGTCCTGGGTCCTGTTGCTGACTGGGCTGCTTCCCGTCTTAATAAACTGCCTTGCCATTTATTAATTAGTATTAATTATTAGTATTACAGTAGTGCCAAGGAGCCTCAGTCATGGATCATGACCCCATTTTGCTGGGTGCAGTACCTTATTAATTAGGTGCATTACAGTAGCGCCTAGGAGCCCCTGCCA